>NC_068923.1:48987032-49612032 GCF_023091745.1 Budorcas taxicolor | reverse complement strand
GATTAATATTTACTGAGTATTCACAATGTGCCGGCTGCCACTGTGATGAAAGCTGATTATCTGTTGAAATTGCTGCTATTTTGTTTGGCTGACAGGGTTTGGGCTATTCGAAACTTTCTGAGGCAGTTGGGAAGGTCATTGCCAGGGTAAGTGCTAAGGGCAATTACCTCACAGCGGTGGGGACAGCTCTGGGCTTTGTGGGGATAAGCCAAATGAGCTCAAAGTGCAGGAAGCTCTGCTCCCTTCCAGAAGGAACCTGCTTTGGGAAAAGGATCGCTTTCTGAGCAAAGAAAAATAGCTAATGAGGATTTATGCTTCCCAGAGAGATGCATGCTTTATGTCCAACTCCTTGGGGGAGACACACGGTCTAGAAAAGAAAGAGGAGATTTTTTGAGGTAGAACTTTTGGCTGAGAGCCAGAAGGTTGTCACAGGAATGCTGTGCCTGGTTCCCACCCACTTTCTGTTTTATTTACTCTTCTCTGTGGTATCTGAGAAAGAGACAGATAGACTAAGAACAGGCTTTAGGATAATAGAAAAGTGATGAGATTTCTGAGGTGCAACAAGTCCCCAGATTCTATAAGGTGATAATGCACACTGGGGAGAGGGGTGGGGCTTAGGAGGGCAGGGCACAAAGATTAGGAGCAAGGGAAGATGCTCACAGGGCTTCCCAGATGGTGCAATGGTAGAGAATCCAACTGCCAATGCAGGAAATATGGGTTTGATCCCTTGATTGGGAAGAGCCCCTTCCTGATGAAGAAAATGGCATGGCAACCCACTCCAGTATTCTTGTCTGGGAAATCCCGTGAACAGAGGAGCCTTGTGGGATACAGTCCAAAGAGTCACAAAGAGTCAGACACGACTGAAGAGACTGGGGATGTACACACGAAAAAGCTCGCAGGCTGTCTTTGTAGATAAGCACAAACACATACAAATAAATACCTTAAAAGGAATATATTTTTATTTTAAAAAGCTTAAACAATATTTTAAGATACATGAAATTTAGCAATTAAAATTATTTCTGATACAGGGAAAGAGAATTTGTGAGATACGAAGGTAGAGAAGCATAATTTTTTTTTTTTTATTCTTCTAAAACAGCCCTAGGTTTGGGAGATGGGTTTTGATGGTACTCCAAGTTGCAACGTTGATGTCTCTAGTCAGAATTAGAAAAATACCAGGGAAAATAGATTAAAATGTGAGGAGACAATCTTTCTGGCAGCACAGTCTATCTAAAATCATGCATATTTAGAAATAACCCTACTTACCATCTCAGAATTCAATTAAAATTTCAAAATTGTAGCAGGAGAAATTACTATTCAGAGATGAGCTTTGTGATAATATGTGTAAATGAAAAAGTAAAAAAAAACAACAGGAGGAAGAGAGTATGGAAAAGATGGGAATGGAGGAACAGAAATTGCAGTGGAAAAGTATTTAAATTATAATGAGGCTGTAACTACTGACACTGTATAAATAAAAAAATAAAGTAGTATGATGTACATTTTAATGTCAATAATATTGAATACTAAGATAAAATGGGTAATTTCCTATAAAACAATGAAATGCCAAAATGACTCAAGGAGAAGTTGAGAGTCTGAATACACCAACCACCATTAAAAATTTAAATCAGTAAACAGAAGCCTAACTTTGCCTAAAACACACAAAGCCAGAATGGTTTTACATGTGATGCTTAACAAATCTTTAAGGAACAAATAATCTGTTTGTTACAGAAACCATTTTAAAGAATCGGAAAAGACAAAGCTACCCAACTCATCTGGCTAACAAATAAAAGTGAAAAGAAAATACAGGAAAATTATAGACTAATCCCACTAATGAATATGAATGTAAAATTCTTAAAATATTAGCAAATTAGTTCAGCAGTATGACTAAGGAGAATTTAGTCAAGGAATGCAAACATATAAAGACTTAAACATAAGACGCAACATCATAAGACTCCTAGGAGAGACTACAGGCAAAACATTCTCTGACATAAATCATAAAAATGTTTTCTTAGGTCAGTCTCCCAAGGCAATAGAAATAAAAATAAAAATAAACTAATGAGACATAAACAGACTTACAAGATTTTGCACAGTAAAGAAAACCATAAACAAAAGGAAAAGACAACTTATGGACTGGGGGAAAGTATTTGCAAATGATGCAACCAAAAGAACTTAATTTCCAAAACAACAAAAAAAAGGCGATAACCCAGTTGGAAAATGGGCAGAAGACATACATAGACATTTCTCCAAAGAAGACATTTGTGTGTCAGTTGCTCAGTCATGTCACTGGTGTGGGTTGCCATTCCCTTCTCCAGGGGATCTTCATGACCCAAGGATCATGCCTGGGTTTCCTGCATTGCAGCTGGACTCTTTACCGTCTGAGCCACCAGAGAAGTGAGGTCAAAGAAGACATATAGATGGCCAGTAAAGACATACTGAGAAGTGAGGTCAAAGAAGAGGTATAGATGGCCAGTAAAGACATACAGATGGCACAGGAAAAGATGATCAACATCACTAATTATTAGAAAAGTGGAAATCAAAACTACAATGAGGTACCACTTCACACTGGTCAGAATGGCCATCATTAAAAAGTCTACAAATAACAATGCTAGAAAAGGTGTGGAGAAAAGGGAACCCTCCTACACTATTAGTGCAAACATAAGTTGGCACAGCCGCTATGGAGAACAGTATGGAGGTGCCTCCGGAAACTAAAACTAAAGTTGCCATATGATCCAAGAATCCCACTCCTGGGTATATATCTGGACAAAACTATAATTCAAAAAGATACATGCACCCCAGTGTTCATAGCTACACTATTCACTCTAGCCAAGACATGAAAGAACCTAAAAGTCCATTGACAGATGAATGGATAAAGAAGAGGTGTCATATATATATAGACACACACACACACACACTGGAATACTACTCAGCCATAAAAAAGAACAAAATAATGCTATTTGCAAGAACGTGTATGCAACTATAGATTATCACACTAAATGAAGTAAGTCAGAAGGAGAAAGACAAATACCATATGATATCACTTATATGCGGAATCTAAAATAAGACACAAAGGACCTCCCTGGCAGTTCAATAGTTAAGACTTCATGATCCCTGGTTGGGGAGCTAAGATCCCACATGCCTCATGGCCAAAAAACTAAAACATTAAACAGAAGCAATACTGTAACAAATTCAATACAGATTTACAAAATATGACACAAATCAACCTGTCTGTTAAACAGAAATAGATTCACAGACAGAGCAGACTTGTGGTTGCCAAGGGGGAGGGGTGAGAAGGACGGATGGACTGGGAGTTTGGAGTTAGTAGATTCAAACTATTACACATAGAATGGATAAAGAATAACGTCCTACTGTATAGCACAGGGAACTATTCAGTCTCTTGGGATACATCATAATGGAAAGGACTACAAAAAGAATGTACAACTATGTCTGGCTGAGTCATTTTGTTGTGCAGTGGAAATTAACATAGCATTGTAAATCAAC
The DNA here is from genome assembly GCF_023091745.1 of Budorcas taxicolor. Classification (NCBI taxonomy): domain Eukaryota; kingdom Metazoa; phylum Chordata; class Mammalia; order Artiodactyla; family Bovidae; genus Budorcas; species Budorcas taxicolor. The sequence goes on along the minus strand of NC_068923.1, from coordinate 49,608,537 downwards.
TATATCTCAATAAAATAAAAAAAGGGACCATGGAACTGAGGGCTTCAAAGCTTTAAAAAAGGAATGCAAACATAGTTAATATCTATTTAGCTAGTTAATATTTATTCATGAAATATTAATGAAATATAATAAACAGATTAAAAGAGATTGTCATGAAACATGATCATATGAGTAGACACTGAAAAAAAATGATAGCATTTGATACTCATTTAGTATTAAGGATTCTTACTAAACTACAAATAAAGAGAAACTTAAAAATAATCCCTTTAAAACAACATTCTAAGTTAATCTATAGCAATGCAATGACAGTCAAAATCCTAGTAGAGATTCTCGTGATATACTGCAAGTTGATCTTAAAATTCTCACAGAAGAGCAAAAGATTAAGAAGAATTATGGGATGAAATATACAGCATAAGGGATATGGCCAATGATATTGTGACAACTTTTATGAGAACAGATGGTTATTAAACTTATCATGGTGATCATTTTACAATGTATTTAAATGCTGAATCACTCCATTGTACACCTGAAACTAACATAATATTGTATGTCCACTATTATTTCAATAAAAGAAAAAGAAGAGCTAAGGTAAGTTTGAAGTACGAAAAACAGTTGGAGTTGCCATTGTTATGAAGCCTTCCTTGGTAACTAAGGCATGTGATGGTGATATGGGGGTAGATTAAAAAGTACCAGTGAAACAGCATAGAGAGCCCAGAAACAGCCCCAATATACATAAAAATACTAATGAGAACATACCGTATAGCACGAGAAACTCTACTTAATACACTGTGGTGACCTGAATGGGAAGAAGTCCAAAAGGGAGGGGATGTATGTATATATAAATGGCTGATTCGTTTTGCTATACAGTAGAAACTAACACAACATTGTAAAGCAACTATGCTCCAATAAAAATTAGTTAAAATACATATATGATAGAGATGACATTGCAATATGTGTGGAAAAATAAAATCTTTAATAAAAGTGGAAAATTAATAGATTCCTATTTCCTAACATACAAATTCCAGAGGGAACGAGGATTTAAATGTAGGGAGTAAAAACTTTAAAACTTTTAGAAAGTAACACAGGAAAATGTTACTCTAAGTGTAGGGAAATATTTCCTAAATAAGACAACAGAAGCATAAGCCATAAAGGAAAATATTAATAAACTGAACTACCTTAAAATCCAAAACCTCTGACAACTTTAAGATTCTCAATCATGGGAGACAACTCTGGATTCTTATCAACCCAGAGAAGAAGTTGAGAAGAATTTACATAACAAATTTTACTAAAATAACACTTCTCTTCCATTATTTTCCTTCATACTCTTACTTTTCCACAGCTTCTTCTCCCTAAAAACCTAAACCCCTTTTCCTTTGTCTGGTCACTTCCCTACAAATTCACTGTTCTTTGTCAAGGCATTCAGTTCAATTCAGTTCATTTCAGTCGCTCAGTCGTGTCCGACTCTGAGACCCCATGAATCGCAGCACGCCAGGCCTCCTTGTCCATCACCATCTCCCGGAGTTCACTCAGACTCACGTCCATTGAGTTGGTGATGCCATCCAGCCATCTCATCCTCTGTCGTCCCCTTCTCCTCCTGCCCCCAATCCCTCCCAGCATCAGAGTCTTTTCCAATGAGTCAACTCTTCACATGAGGTGGCCAAAGTACTGGAGCTTCAGCTTTAACATCATTCCTTCCAAAGAACACCCAGGGCTGATCTCCTTCAGAATGGACTGGTTGGATCTCCCTGCAGTCCAAGGGACTCTCAAGAGTCTTCTCCAACACCACAGTTCAAAAGCATCAATTCTTTGGCACTCAGCACAGTCCAACTCTCACATCCCTACATGACCACTGGAAAAACCATAGACTTGACCAGACAGACCTTTGTTGGCAAAGTAATACCTCTGCTTTTGAATAGGCTATCTAGGTTGGTCATAACTTTCCTTCCAAGGAGTAAGCGTCTTTTAATTTCATGGCTGCAATCACCATCTGCAGTGATTTTGGAGCCCAAAAAAATAAAGTCTGACACTGTTTCCACTGTTTCCCCATCTATTTGTCATGAAGTGATGGGACTGGATGCCATGATCTTCGTTTTCTGAATGTTGAGCTTTAAGTCAACTTTTTCACTCTCCTCTTTCACTTTCATCAAGAGGCTTTTGAGTTCCTCTTCACTTTCTGCCATAAGGGTGGTGTCATCTGCATATCTGAGGTGATTGATATGTCTACCGGCAATCTTGATTCCAGCTTGTGCTTCTTCCAGCCCAGTGTTTCTCATGATGTACTCTGCATAGAAGTTAAATAAGCAGGGTGACAATATACAGGCTTGACGTCCTCCTTTTCCTATTTGGAACCAGTCTTGTTCCATGTCCAGTTCTAACTGTTGCTTCCTGACTTGCATATAGGTTTCTCAAGACATTACAAAGATGCAAATTTCTAACCACCCCTCTCTAAATTTTTCCTTCATGCATGTGGGCTGCATGTGTTAATAAATTTTTTTTTCTTATTAAACAATTCCAAACAAGGGACTTCATATTATGAAAAAAAAAAAAAGGCACCAAGAGAAGACAACTGTGAGGCATAGAACCTTCAAAAATTTGTTACTGGAATTAGAAAGCAGGTCTACTAGCCAATACAAAGAAGGCAACCTGATAGGACAAAAGTATAGAATCAGTGAAAAGGCAATTCACAGTATGGGAAATTCCCATGGTTTGTAAATACATTAGAAGATGCTCAACCACTGTAGTAATCTGAAAAAAAAAAGTACACACTCGCAAGATGTCATTTCATCCTCAGATTGGCCCAATTAAGTCTTGATGATGCCACGTAGGGGAAAAGAAAGAGGAAAGGAAGTCCTCTTACATGACTGCTGAAAAGCTACACAATGCAGGCATTTTGGAGAAGGATTCGGCGAGAATATAAAGGTGAAGAAATGCTGTCTTGTAACTCACAATTGCACTTCCAGGTGTACAGTCTTGTACATGAATGTGCGGGAAGACAGCTATAGGAACACTCACTGCAGCGCTGTTGGTAATGACAGTGAGTTGGGAACAATTCATAAGTCCATCAAGAAGAGATTAACATCAGTCCTTCCATATCTTCCAGTGGATCCCTACACAGCACTTAAAAAGGAACCTGTATGCAGTGGTTAAATCTAAACAGGGTTACTTTAACTAATAGAGAGAAAGATAATCTAGGCAGTCGGTAACCTCTGGGAGGTAGGAGAAGAGAGTGACCACAGTGGGACGCCTGTACTACCTTATTCCTTAGGAGGAGTAGCTTTCCTCTGGAGGTGCCTAGCTTTGTGCAGGTTTCAAATGTTTTAAGTCAGAAAGAGAAAAACAATAATAGTATACTAAAGCGTGTATATGCAACCTAAAAAATGGTACTGATGAACCTATTTGCAGGGAAGGAATGGAGACACAGACTTGTGCCTTAGAGAACGGACAGAGAAGGGGGATGAATTGCGAAAGCACTGACATGCATAGACTCTGCTGTGCTCAGTCACTGGGCTCTGTCTGACCCTTTGCGACCCCATGGGCTGCTGGGTCCCTCTGTCCACTGGGATTTTCCTGGCAAGAATACAGGAGTGGGTTGCCATTTCCTCCTCCCAGTCTAGCCATCAAACCTGAGTCTCTGGTGTCTCCTGCTTTGGCAAGCAGATTCTTTACCACTGAGCCACCTGGGAAGCCCTGACATATATACGCTACCATGTGTAAAACAGATAGCTAGTGGGAAGCTGGATATATGACTCAGGGAACTCAGCTTGGTGGTCTGTGATGATGACGTAGAAGGGCGGGATTGGAGGGGGAAGAAAGATCAAGAAGGAGGGGATATATATATAATTATGAGTGATTCTTGATCTTGTACAGCAGAGATCAATACAACATTGTAAAGCAATTACCCTCCAATTAAAAAAAAATCTGAGAAGTGGGTAAGTTATGCTGTTCTTAGTTCTTTTTTATAGATCTGAAATAATAATAAAAACCAAAGCAAAGGAACAATAACCAACGATTTGCTTTTATACAATTAAAGTGCAAGGGCAGAATTTCTCGGGAGGTCCAGCGATTAAGACTCTGAACTTCCACTGTCAGGGTTATGGCTGGATCCCTGGTCAGGGAACTAAGATTCCACATGCCATGTGACATAAATAAATAAAGGAATAACTAAATAAGTGGAAGGGAGAGCAAGGGGCAGTGAGTAAACCGAGAAGCTAATAGCATCCTTTTCATATTGTTCATGGGGTTCTCATTTGAACGCAGAGTTCCAAACAATAGCACAGAGAGATAAGAAAGCCTTACTCCATGATCAATGCAAAGAAACAGAGGAAAACAATAGAATGGGAAAGACTAGAGATCTCTTCAAGAAAGTTAGTGATACCAAGGGAACATTTCATGCAAAGATGGGCACAATAAAGGACAGAAGTGGTATGGAACTAACAGAAGCTATTAAGAAGAGATGCAAGAATACACAGAATTATATAAAAAAGATCTTCATGACCCAGATACCCATGATGGTATGATGACTCACCTAGAGCCAGACATCCTGGAATATGAAGTCAAGTTGCCTTAGGAAGCATCACTATGAACAAAGCTAGTGGAGGTGATGGAATTCTAGTTGAACTATTTAAAATCTTAAAAGATGGTGCTGTTAAATTGTTGCACTCTATATGCCAGCGAATTTGGAAAACTCAGCAATGGCTACAGGACTGGAAAAGGTCAGTTTTCATTCCAATCCCAAAGAAAGGCAACACTAAAGAGTGTTCATACTACCACACTATTGCACTCATCTCACATGCTAGCAAAGTGATGCTCAAAATTCTCCAAGTCAGGCTTCAACAGTACATGAATCGTGAACTTCCAGATGTTCAAGCTGGATTTAGAAAAGGCAGAGGAATGAGAGATCAAATTGCCAACATCTGTTGGATCATCGAAAAAGCAAGAGAGTTCCAGAAAAACATCTACTTCTGCTTCACTGACTATGCCAAAGCCATTGACTGTGTGGATTACAACAAACCGTGGAAAATTCTTCAAGAGATGGGAATATCAGACCACCTGATCTGCCTCCTGAGAAATCTGTCTGCAGGTCAAGAAGCAACAGTTAGAACTGGACACGGGACAACAGACTGGTTCCAAATAAGAAAAGGAGTACATCAAGGCTGTATATTATCGCTTTGCTTATTTAACTTATATTTCACATCATGTGAAATGCTGGGCTGGATGACCACAAGCTGGAATCAAGATTGCTAGAAGAAACATCAGTAACCTCAGATATGCAGATGACACCACCCTTATGGCAGACAGCAAAGAAGAACTAAAGAGCCTCTTGATGAAAGCGAAAGAGGAGAGTAAAAAAGTTGGCTCAAAATTCAACATTCAGAAAACTAAGATCATGGCATCTGGTCCCATCACTTCATGGGAAATAGATGGGGGAACAATGGAAACAGTGACAGACTTCTTATTTTGAGGGCTCCAAAATCACTGCAGATGGTGACTACAGCCTTAAAACTAAAAACCACTTGCTCTTTGGAAGAAAAGCTATAACCAACCTAGACAGCATATAAAAAAGCAGAGACATTACTTTGCCAGCAAAGGTCCATCTAGTCAAAGCTATGGTTTTCCCAATAGTCATGTATGGATGTGAGAGTTGGACTATAAAGAAAGCTGAGCACTGAAGAATTGATGCTTTTGAACTGTGGTGTTGGAGAAGACTCTTGAGAGTCCCTTGGACTGCAAAGAGATCAAATCAGTCAATCCCAAAGGAAATCAGTCCTGAATATTCATTGGAAGGACTGATGCTGAAGCTGAAACTCCAGAACTTTGGCCACCTGATGTGAAAAACTGACTCATTTGAAAACACCCTGATGCTGGGAAAGATTGAAGGCAGGAGGAGAAGGGGAAGACAGAGGATGAGATGCTTGGATGGCATCACCGACTTGATGGACATGAGTTTGAGCAAGCTTTGGGAGTTGATGATAGACAGGGAATCCTGGCATGCTGCAGTCCATGGGGGTTGCAAAGTCAGACACGACAGAGCAACTAAACTGAAGAGCATGCTTGCAGGCAGATCAGTGAGGATATAAAGTGTCTGCATCCAGAAGGTCCTCAGTATGAACAGCAGGACATTCCCAAGGGAGGCTGGAGCCAGGGGGATGCCCAAAGGAGGACTGACAGCAAGAGAAATCTGCGTGTTGAACTGCCACTAGATCCTTGCCGGTGGCTGGCACCCTATTTAACTGCTATGTATTATCACCACGCGGTGGCTTAATTTTCTTCCCAGTGCATTCCTTTTTTTTTTTTTTTTTTCCAAAACCTGATGTTCTGAGATAAGGAAACACTTTGGTGCTTTGATCATGTATGGATGTGAGAGTTGGACTATAAGGAAAGCCAAGAGCTGAAGAACTGATGCTTTTGAACTGTGGTGTTGGAGAAGACTCTTGAGAGTCTCTTGGAGTGCAAGGAGATGAAACCAGTCCATCCTAAAGGAGATCAGTCCTGAATGTTCATTGGAAGGACTGATGCTGAAGCTGAAGCTCCAATACTTTGGCTCCGGATCAAGTGGGCCACGTTCTCAGGCTCTTACATACCAGCCTTGATAGGGAACCCAGTTTCTCATCAGGCTGTAAAAAGCGCCTGGAGATGGGAATGCCTTTCAGGCCCAGGTCAGTCATAACCAGGAGTGAGTCAGGAGAGAGGCCTGGGGAAGAGGGAGACTCTGGGGAGTAGGGAGGATGGTGGGGAGCAGAGACAGTGTCTAAAGGCTGTGGTTATAAATTTAGCTGACTGCTGCCACAGGAAATGAGGGTGTCTTCAGATTCCCCAATTCAAAGGAAGCCAGAAATATGAATTTTAAAAAAGTGACATTTCCTGATTTTTAAGTATTCCAAGATCAAATCAGTCAATCCTAAAGGAAATCTAGGACAGGAAAGCCTGGCGTGCTGCAGTCGATGGGGTTGCAAAGAGTCAGACGTGACTGAACAACAATGAAATGTTCCAAGTAATTCAAACATTTCTTAAAATACTGTGTAGGACAAGACAATAACAACAAAACATAAACAAGCTGCTCCCTGGGGATCTCTGCCAGCAGACCATCTTGTTTGGAATCCAGAGAATGCAGTGGGTCCTGCGGTCTCATTACTGCCCCCTGTGGCAGAGGACCCCTGAGTGCAGGGCAGTGATGAACACATGCACACATACACACACACTTGGCCCTTGAGAACTGCTACAGTTAAGATGGGCCGAGTCAGCTCTGTGTAATCCAAACAGGACCATGGCATGAGTTGGGATGGTCACCTAGAGATGACCCAAGTTCTCCCTTGGCAGTAAGTCCCTCCTTATCCCCTCACTCACTTTCATTCCATGGGGGACCCCTGAAGGCATGTGAACTTTTATAAGAGCTTATTGAAAACGGAGAACCCGGGGGCCAAAGAGATAAAGGTGACAGGTACATGAGCGAAATCATCGCCGGCTGTGGAGGAAACCGACGAGAGCGCTGTTGGGCACATGTGTGGCTCAGGTTCTAAAGGACACCTGAGTGCCTCACTATTTTTTTTTTTTTTCTTTTAAGAAGAGAATACTGCAGCATTAGAAGAAGAAATTTAGAATTGTTATGGAACTGCTCTCATTTGCAGCTATAAAAAGGAATGTACATTTCCCCAGCCTACTGAAATGATAACTCTGGGTTTTATTTTTGGAAAAAGTACTTTTCATCTTGTAAAAAATTAATGGCTTTTGAGTGACAGGGAAGCTCCAAGTGGTTTTCATTCGCTCTTCTCGGATGCAGCAGAAGGTGGAGGTAAAGACTAGTGCCTCCCCTCGCTCGCAGGGTGGACTGGGGTCAGAGAAAATGCTCCACTCCATATTCTGGGTGCTTGTACTTAACAAACACAGGGTTTTTTCTCAGAACCTCTCTGAGCTGGGGGCAGAGCAAAGGTTAGAGTTCTGCATAATACTGCTAATGTTAACCATTAATTTCAATTTTTTGTTTTTGGCTGAGGCACATGGCATGTGGGATCTTAGTTCCCACAGCAGGGATCCAACCCATGCCCCCTGCATTGGAAACTTGGAATCTTAACCACTGGACCACCAGGGAAGTCCCGACAATCGACTTCTGTGCAGTTGTGATTGTCAGTCTACAGATGTTTGAGTGTCTTCATTATTTTTCCTTCTGAGATTTGAAAGAAGCAGAGATTTCTTTCTATTTGAAGCTAATATAAAATAATCACACATCTGATCATGAACAGAAGACTAAGAATGGGGCTTCTTCGATTTGACTGTGCATGGAAATCATTTGGGGATCTTGTTAAAAGTACAGATTCTGATTCTGTGTGCATGGGTGGGTGGGTCTGAGATGCTGCAAAGCTATGAAGCTTCCAGGTGATGCTGATGTTCCCGGTCCACTGCGTGAACTTTGAAGAGCAAGGGTCAAAGCTAAGAGGGAGTGGATGGGAGGCAGAAGACGCAGCTTCCTTTTTTTTTTTTTCCCCTTGGAAGATGGGCCTCTCCTATCCTTGCCTGGGAAGATAATCTGTCATCTGAGCCTTGTGGCAGGAGGTCCCTAGCTGGGTTGTGGTTGATGATGCAGCAAAGGCCCAGGAGGAGCAGTGTGTTTCTCTGCGGAAAACCGCGGTGCCATCCACATTGTTCTCTGAAGGGGCAGCAAGGGAGGAGGTGAGCCTAAGATCAGAGGTTCTCCCTAGAAAGAAGCTCCACAGGCTCATGAAGGCACTGGCTATGTGTTTGCTGGGAGGTTGTGATGGGTTAGGTAAATGAGAGACAGGAGGCAAATTCTGCTTGTCTGTTCCAAAATTTTGCCTCATTGCAGACTGAGTGGAGTGGAATGATGCCCACAGCGCCACGCCTTTTGGCCCAAGGCCCTGGCACACAGATGGTGTCCCTGTTGGGCCTGCCCCCTCCTATATCTGACTTGGAGGTGATGAGGGTCTCTGGGCCTCAAACAACCGCGACAGATGTTGTTTGGTTCTAGAAGCTGAATAAGAGCCTCATCCACGATGTAAACATTTCACCTGCTCGGCTGGTCTTGTCATGGCTCTGTTGTTCAGTTGGTTAGTTGTGACTGACTCTTTTCAACCCCATGTGCTGTGGTCCACCAGGCTCCTCTGATCGTGGGATTTCCCAGGTAAGAATACTGGAGTGGGCTGTTACTGCTGTTCAGTCGCTCAGTCGTGTTGGACTCTTTGCAACCCCATAGACTGCAGCATGCCACGCTTCCCTGTCCTTCACCATCTCCTGGAGCGGGTAGCCATCCCCTTCTCCAGAGGATCTCCCTGACCCAGGGATCAAACCTGGCTCTCCTGCACTGCAGGTGGATTCTTAACCATCTGAGCCACCCGAAAGCCCTGTCACGGCTCTACCTCTGAACAACTTTCTTCCTCCAGGTCTAGGCATCCACCTTGCCATGTCTGAGATGATAGACTATGTACTTATTTATTTTTGGCTCTGCTGGATTGTCACTGCTGCATGCGGGCTTACCCTAGTTGCAGTGTGCGGGCTTCTCATTGTGGTGGCCTCTCTTGTGAAACAGACTCTAGGATGCTTGGGCTTCAGTAGTTGTGGCACATGGGCTTAGTTGCTCTGAGGCTAGAGGCATCTTCCTGGAGCAGGAACTGAACCCATGTCCCCTGCATTGGCAGGTAGATTCTTATCCACCGCAGCACAAGAGAAGTCCAGAGATGATAAACTTTTGATAGGTGGGGGCTGGGGTGCACTCCCAAGGCTGGCCTTGCCTGCTATTCAGGCGTGGTGGGAGGGGAGAAGCTTTAGATACAGACTTGGGTGGAAACTGTACTTGCCAATAGTCTATCAGGATGTCCCAGTGGGCGAGTTTCACTCAGGGCCACCTCAGACAGGCTGAACTTTTGTTCATCAATGGTTGGAACAGAATGGAGCCTTGTGCTTCATTTGAAGATATCTTCAACAACTGTGGAATGACTCTGACTAGTCCTGCTCACTCTGGCAAAGTCACATTACCTAAATAATTTGGGGCAGTGCTAAAGACTTTTTTAAAAAATGAGAATTATACAAATTACACAAACTAAAGGGGAAAAAAATTAAAGACAATGTTTAACAGACAAAAGAGCAAATAACCTGAATTCATTTGTAAATTGAGGATATGACTGAACACGCGCAGGCCAGTCCACACTTGCCCACTGATGCTTCTTCTGGAAATAAGGAAAAGGCTATATGCGCTAGGTCTAGCTCATGGAATACCAAACTGGTCAAAACTGCAGGCAACATATTATCTATCAGTAAACAGGAGTTTCAGGAGACTTTCTTGGTGGTACAGGCTTCCCTGGTGGCTCAGATGGGAAAGAATCTGCCTGCAATGAAGGAGACCCGGGTTCAGTTCCTCGGTTGGGAAGATCCCCTGGAGAAGGAAATGGCAACGTGCTCCAGGGTGGTGGTCCCTTGTACTTGTGTCTCTTGGTCACAAATAAATGAAGCAGCCCCAATTTGCACGGCGTATGGTTCTCCCGCCTATGGAGGGAGAGGAAATGTCTACACTGAAGCGCTGGCCATTCTGGATCATTTTGAAGTGAGGATTTTAATGAGTGAGGGTTTTGAAGATAAAGGTTGTTACTGAGACCCCTTGAGTGGCATCGGGGGAAGTGGAAGTGACTGGAGGGCTCTAGGAAGAGGACAGAACTTGATCTGGGTTAAGCCAAGCATGGGTATTAGCTAGTTCAGGACACACAGCTGAGCTTATGTGATCCACTCAGCCCAAGAACTCTTACTGAGCTCCTACCATGTGCCTGGGGAGGTGCTGGGAATTCAAAAAGGATGTGCAGACAGTCTATATGTGGAGGAGACATGACTAAAAAGATGCAGAAGAGAGCTGGCCCACGTGGAGAAAAGTAAAAGCTATGGTCAGTGCTAAGCTAACCCTTTTGCATATTTTTGAAGATTCTATGCCAAGACAGCCTTTGCTCCTTGATAGTTGAATTGCTTTATGCTAATAAGATAAGGTTAGATCCAAGTTGAAGACCACATTTTGACTCTACGTTATATTTTTCATGGCAAGATAAAAGTTGCTGTTTTGAAAAGCTGTTCTGTTCCATGTAGAATGTCTTGCTGTAATTAACTATTATATACCACTCAGGACAATTTACAAGTGACAGTCATTTTCAGGGCAGAAATAAGAGTCACAGAAACTTCCACAAATTATAAATGAAATAGAAAGACTTGCTTTCAGTTTCTTTTCCCCCAAATGAAAGCTGATTAACATCCAAATACCAATCAAGGGACTCTACTGCCACACACTCAATAACCACACCCCATTAGCACTGATGAAGGAAAGAATAAAACTGTAAATGATGCACATCAAAGAAAGCCAGTGAAAAAGATCTACCTTTGAAAGGCTGATGGGGGAGGGGTGGTGTTTGGAATGGGGGCTTTCTGACAGAGCTATTTGCTGGAGAAAGATGGTCAGTGTCCTTTCTGCTGAGAACTTCAGTCAATTATCATCACAGCTGCACCGCTGAGATGCCAATTTATTCTCAGATGCTGTCAAAGGAGCGATTTTCACAAAATGCACCAACTACTAATTCTCCAAAGACTCTCTCCTGTAACAGGCAAGTGGTCACAGCTTCAAAGATTCAACAGGCTGTGTGATACTGACAAACTGGCGAGAACATTCTTTACACTTGAGCACGTTGTTTTTGAACACTGTTTTTGAACTCCAAAGCTGGGAGAAGAGCATGCAGGACTGGTTCCATCACTGAGAAACTCCAAAATTTGGTCCTGATTCTTCTCCAAGGTCCAGTGGACTTTTATGATGATTCATCCATCCAAGAATCATAAGAGGAATTCTGAAGTCTGATTTGATTAAGATACCATATAAATTTAAATTATTCTATTGTATCTCCCTGGTTGGGCTTCTTGGTGGCTAAGTGGTAGAGAATCTGCCTGCCAATGTAGGAGACAGGGTTTGAGCCCTGGGTTGTGAAGATCCTCTAGGGAAGAAAAGGGCAACCCACTCCAGTATGCTTGCCTGGGAAGTCCCATGGACAGAGGAGACTGGTGGGCTACAGTCCGGGGAGTGGTAAAGAGTCAGACATGATTTAGTGATTGAACAACAACACTGTGTCTCTCATGATACAAAAGTATCATTTTCTCAACATCTGCTAGCTGTATGGTTAACAATAGATATTTAAAATAAAATAATTGGGAAACACTCATTAATTTACTCATTCAAGTAATATTTATTGAAAGCCCTTAATTTGAGAGTCTTACACAAAGAGCAAAGGAAGAACTTTGGGGGGAAGAATGGAATTAAGAGTATTTCAGCATGAATAGAGATTAAGATTGGCTATAAGAGCAAATGATCGGCTAAGTTCAATTCAATTTTTAAGCATTTGCTGACTATCTATTGTATACAAACACTGGGATAGAAAATGTGGAAGATATAAAAATACAAGGAATACCTACCAGAAGCTTTCATTCTAAGATACCTACATACTGGTGAAAGTTATAGTTCAGGACTATTAGTTACAATCTCCTCATATAAAGTATTTGTTATTTTGTCTTGAGCTGCCTTTACAATGCTTTTCACCATTAAGTACACCGGTGGAGAAGTCAGTGCAATGTTGAAAGCGTTGTGAGGCATTCATTCAAAAAACAGCTACCAAATAGTTTTTGCGTGCCAGGCACTGGCCACTTCCCTCTACATAATTTTCAGCTTCTTCGGTAATAACAATAATTACTGTATGTAATGCTGTTGACTATGATAAACATGCTTCTACATCCATTATCTTATTTGTTCTTTCAGCAATCTGGTGAGGTTGGCTGGGAGGATATGATTACAGATGATGAAACTAAGACTCAGAAAGGTTAAGTGTTTGGCTCAAGGTTGCACAGCCAATGCATTAAAAAAAACCAAAACAAAACCAGAACTAGAAGCTACCTCTTTGGACTCCATGGACATGTTTTCCTACATATTACACTTGCTGTCACCATTAATAGCTACATTTACTTAGTGGTTTAAAACAGGTGGTAGGCAAAATATGTTGTATATGTCTCCTTTAAATCCTAATAATTGCAGTTTATGAGGAAGCCAAGACTCAGGAAAATTAATTTGCAGAAAATCATGCAGCTTAGGGGTGGAAGAAATGACACAAGGTATCACCTTACACTTTCCCATTCTGTCTCACCTTGTTTTATCTAGGGAGAAGATAGTAGGAAGAAAGGCCAAATTCAAGACCCTGATGCTGGGAAAGATGGAGGGCAGGAGGAGAAGGGGATGACAGAGGATGAGATGGTGGGATGGTATCATCAATGCAATGGATATGAGTTTGAGCAAACTCGGGAGATGGTGATGGACAGGGAAGCCTGGGGTGCTGCAGTCCATGGGGTGGCAAAGAGTTGGACATGACTTCCTGACTGAACAACACATTCTCCTGGACTCAGCTGCCTTGTCCTCCAGGCACAGTGCCCACTGTGCCCAGGACTATGACATTTCTCAGTTCAGTTCAGTTACTCAGTCGTGTCCAACTCTTTGCGACCCCATGGACTGCAGCTAGAGACCCACTAAATGTTTTCTTTTTTTTGGCCATACCATGTGGCTGCAGGATGTTAGTTCCCTGACTAGGGACTGAACCCGGTTACACAGCAGTGACAGTTCCAAGTCCTAACCACTGGACTACCAGGGAACTTCCAATGTTTTCATTTTAAGTTCACTGAAAGTCATGGACATTCCTGGTGGTCCCGTGGTAAAGAATATGCCAACCAACGCAGGGGACACAGGTTTGATCCCTTGTCCAGGAAGATATCACATGCCTTGGAGCAACTAAGCCTGTGTGCCACAACTATTGAACCCATGTGCCTAGAGCCCTTTGCTCTGCAACAAGAGAAGCCACTGCATGAGAAGCCTGCGCACCTTAAGAGAGTAGCCACTGACCAACAAAACTGAAGAAAGCCTGTGCACAGCAATAAAGACCCAGGCAAAAACAAATCAAGTTATTAAAAAATACATAAATCCATTTAAAATCAGAAGAATAAATGAATATTACAACTCATTTATAATCCTTGCCTGAACTATATTCTAATGCAGTCATAAAATATAATTTAAAACATGTTTTTAACAGAGGAAGTGGTCCACAAAAGCAAATGTGCCTAGGGCCCATGAAAGTCAAAATATAGCCCTGGCATGTCCCTGGTGGTCCAGTGGTTAAGACTCCATACTCCCAATGCTCGGGGCCTGGGTTTGATTCATGGTCAGGGAACTAGATAGATCCCATATGCTGCAACTAAAGATCCTGAGTGCCGTAACTAAGACTGTGAAAGTGTTAGTTGTTCAGTCATGTTTGACTCTTTGCAACCCCATGGACTGTAGCCCACCAGGCTCCTCTGTCGGTGAAATTCTCCAGGCAAGAAGCCTGGAGTGGGTTGCCATTCTCTCTTTCAGAGGATCTTCCTGACCCAGGGATGGAATCTGGGTCTCCTGTATTGCAGGCAGATTCTTTACCAACTGAGCCACCAGGGAAGGCCAAAGGTCTCTTAATAACAGGGTCTTTATTAGAGCTGGAAAACCTGAATGTACAATAATTAAACTGAAAAAATGAGAATAAAACCAAAACCAACCTCCATGGGCTTGTAGATTACTATTTCATTGATTAATGATGTGGATATCTGCCATGTTCATTTAAAAGCACTGGACAGAATCTTGCCTGTGAATCCTGATGTCACACTTATGATGTAAAGGATGGAAAGAAGGTAACAGCCAAGTAATGTTGGACTATACCTAGAGCTAGGGCCCACTGCTCCTCTGCTCCAATCAAGAAATTAACAGTAGTGATATCACCTTCACCTGACAAAAAACAAAAAGAGGCACTGAAAAGGGAATGCTATCACTGGATGGATGGTGTGTTCAAGGCACGCCATGTCTATCGAGGGCTGATATCTTACTTTAAATGCCAGTGGATTTATTGAATTCACCTTATTGAAACCCCAACAATAAAAAAAGTGTCCCACCTCAGTAGTTAGGTTCATGAGAAATGTGGCCTGTAACACTGCTTTTTACAAAGATCTTTTTAAATTTTTTGGCCACAACATGCAGCAGGTGGGATCTTAGTTTGCCAGTCAGATAGTGAACCTGTGTTCCTGGCACTGGAAGCACGGAGTCAACCACTGGACCACCAGGGAAGCCCCTAAATCTCTTTTTAGATAACAGACTCACTTGACTAATTTAAGTTTAAACAAGAGCCATTATTTATTATCAGGAAGAAATTTTGTGGCCTTATGGCAGGAAGTGAAGAAGAACTAAAGAGCCTCTTGATGAAAGTGAAAGAGGAAAGTGAAAAAGTTGGCTTAAAGCTCAGTATTCAGAAAATTAAGATCGTGGCATCTGGTCCCATCACTTCATGGCAAATAGATGGGGAAACTGTCAGACTTTATTTTTCTGGGCTCCAAAATCACTGCAGATGGTGACTGCAGCCATGAAATTAAAAGACGCTTACTCCTTGGAAGGAAAGTTATGATCAACCTAGACAGCATATTAAAAAGCAGAAACATTACTTTGCCAACAAAGGTCTGTCTAGTCAAGGCTATGGTTTTTCCAGTAGTCATGTATGGATGTGAGAGTTGGACTATAAAGAAAGCTGAGCGCTGAAGAATTAATGCTTTTGAACTGTGGTGTTGGAGAAGACTCTTGAGAGTCCCTTGGACTGCAAGGAGATCCAACCAGTCCATCCTAAAGGAGATCAGTCCTGGGTGTTCATTGGAAGGACTGATGTTGAAGCTGAAACCCCAATATTTTGGCTATCTGATGCAAAGAGCTGACTCATTTGAAAAGACCCTGATGTTGGGAAAGATTGAAGGCAGGAGGAGAAGGGGACGACAGAGGATGAGATGGTTAGATGGCATTACTGAATCAAGGGACATGAGTTTGGGTAAACTCTGGGAGTTAGTGATGGACAGGGAGGCTTGGTGTGCTGTGGTTCACGGGATTGCAAAGAGTCAGACACGATTGAGCAACTGAACTGAACTGAAGAGCTTTAAGACCTGCTCACCAAGTACTTACTGCCCAGAACAAGGGTAAGAACAGTTTTCTATAAACTGAGTAAACATTCATATCTGGAGCTACCTGGCATCTCATATGAAGCCATATGCTTCACAACATAGTATTCAGTGATAGACTCATCAGGTGTTATTGTGTAGATAGAATGGCATCTAAAAAATAGAGGAAAGTGAAGAAGCTTATACATTCGTGAACAATTGATTGAAAGATCTCCAAGTCATGGACTAACGCCTTCATTCTTCTGCTCATTCATTCATTCATTCATCATTATTTAGTAAGCTCTTACTGTATGCTAGTCAGGGTGTGAGACATAGTCTGGGTTGTAGAAATTCCTTGGAATTCAGAGCTGAAAAACAGAGTATTCATCCACAAGGAATACATCTTTTGTGAGAGTGTGCAGTGCAGGTGTAGGGAGGAGGTGAGAGAGCACATAATGCACCAAGCATACAGCAGGGGGTCAAGAAGAGGACACCTGACCTGGATCAGTTTCAAAGCCTGCAGTTGATTTAACTGGGAACCCCACCCTCAAAAAATAATACTTTCCTACCTGCTTTAAACCATTAAAAAATAATAGAGATGAGAATTTTGCTTCTCTTTTAAACAATAATTCATAGAGTGGAAGGTGTCAGTAGAAGCAGTTATGGTTGCTGGTAGGAAACATACCTTCCTCTCTGAATGTCCCTGCAAATGGATCCCGAGAGGTTCAAGAATGTTATCTGGATAAAAGTATATTCCAAAGAACTTATTCTGTGTGAAATGTGCTCAAACAGAGCAACTGTGATGATCAAAACATTCTGAGTCCTCCTTTCAAGCTTTTAACTCTCCAAGGCAAGTAACTCTGATCTGGAAAATGTGATAACTTCAGGATCCTGTGTATGGCTATACAGCACTTGATATGCCATAGTGTTCAGCAGAAATTGAAAGTGGGTAATTGAAATTGAAGTAGAAATAAATCTGTGCAAACATACTTATAGGTAAGCTTCCCATCTTTGAAGCTTGGCTCTTCTGAGTTTTCTTACAGGAGAGTCTACTGAACGGGGAGCTCTTCAGTGCTTGGATTGGATGATAATTTTGTTTTCCAGTAGAATGATCTTGGTCACTAATGAATCTGGTAATGATGGCTTGTCAAGTCATGCATGAGAAGAGAGATGTGAATGTATTCTAGGAGCCACATGATACAAGTTTCACAATGAGAATTTTTTTTTTAAGTCATAATGCTCAACACATTCAGATTTAATTTGTTGGCCCTTTCCATTACTGACCACTCTTGGCAGTCCTCATTTTCACCATCTGAATGTAAAAGTCAATTCTGTAAATCTGGTTCTGGTTGAAACTGATCATTAATTGAACCAATGTTTATTGAGTGACACAATGGGACAGGTCTTGTGCCAGGAGATAAAGATCTGATGATAAACAAAACATCATGACCCCTGCCTTCATGGATATGATAGTATAGGCTGAGGGGAAGATGATAACATACAAACTTACAAACAAACAAGTTGAGCACTATCAGGAAATGGGGACAAAGTGAAGTTAGAGAAGATGGGAGGGGGAAGAAGGCTACAAAGGGCGATTAGGGGGACTTCCCTGGTGGTAGAGTGGTTAAGGATCTGCCTTCCAGTGCAGGGGGCACTGGTTCCCTCCCTGGTTGCACATGCCCTGGGGCAACTAGGCCCACAAGCTGCAACTACTGAGCTGCTGTGCTGCAGCAAGAGAAGCCCCTGTACCACAACTAGAGGAACCCTGCATGCCCAGTGAAGAGCCCCCACACCACAGTGAAGGCCCTGTGCAGCCGTCAGGGACTGCTTGATAAGGAGGTCACTTCTTAGTGCTCCTAGAGGAGCCCCGAGGACAAGTCAGAGCTGAAGAGCCAGAAGACAAGTATTCCACACAGAAGCATAAAAAGAGTATAGTGTGTTGTTAACTATGATGTCAACAGCTTTTAAGAAGGAAAGCCTTTTATAATTTGGGGGATTTTTTATAAATCATTTAAATAATATAAGCAACTTAAAGAGGGGAGACTAACATTTTCTAAGCAATTTTTACACATCAAGGACTATTCTAAGGGATTTAATAATGATAATTCTCATAATCATCAAGATCATCATTACTTATTATTATATGAAATAATACTAAGTTATTAATTTAGTGAGTGAAAAGCGGGAGACGTGGGTTCAATCCCTGTGTTGGGAAGATCCCCTGGAGGAGCACACAGCAACCCACTCCAGTATTCTTGCCTGGAAAATCCCATGGACAGAGGAGCTGGGCGGGCTACGGTCCATGGTGTTGCAAAGAGCCACGCATGACTAAGCGTCTAAACACAGCACAGCACACAGCACGTGCCCTATGCTATATTACTGGATGCTTTTGAATTGTGCCACTGAAGAAGACCCTTGAGAGTTCCTTGGATTGCAAGGAAATTAAATCAGTCAATCCTGAAAGAAATCAGCCCTGAATATTCATTGGAAGGACAGATGCTGAAGCTGAAACTCCAATACTTTGGCCACCTGATGTGAAGAGCTGACTAATTGGAAAAGGCCCTGATGCTGGGAAAGATTGAAGGTAAAAGGAGAAGGCGGCAGCCGAGGATGAGATGGTTAGATAGTATCACCGACTTAATGGACATGAATTTGAGCAAACTCTGGGAAATAGAGAAGGACAGGGGAGCCTGGCATACTGCAGTCCATGGGGTTGCAAAGAGTTGGACACGACTTAGTGACTGAACAACGATAGGCACTCGGTGTATATTTTCTCACAAAATCTATGCAATAAAATATGCCCTTGAAGTTCAAAGGAGAACTCCAGTCTTTCTGAAAGAGGCTTGAGAAGAATCACACACACACGTGCGTGCACACACACAATGTTAGTTGCTCAGTTGTGTCTGACTCTTTGTGACACCCCGTGGACTGTTGCTCACCAGGTTCCTCTGTCCATGGAATTCTCCAGGTAAGAATACTGGAATGAGTTGCCATTTCCTACTCCAGGGGATCTTCCTGACTCAGGGATAGAACCCAGGTCTCTGCGTCTGCTGCGTTGGCAGGCAGAATCTTTACCACTGTGCCACCTGGGAAGCTATATATATCCATATATACCCTCCCTCTTGAGCCTCCCCCCTGCCACATCCCACTCCTCTAGGTCATCACAGAGCACTGGGCTGAGCTCCCCGTGCTGTTCAGTAGCTGCCCACTATTTTACACATAGTAGGGTATATATGTCAATCCTACTCTCCCAGTTCATCCTGCTTCCTCCCCCGCCATGCCCACATGTACCTTCTCCACGACTGCCCTGCAATAGGTTCATCTGAACCATATTTCTAAATTCCACATATACGTATTAATATATAATGTTTTTCTCTTTCTGACTTCACTCTGTATAAAAGACTCTAGGTCCATCTGCATCACTACAAATGACCCAGTTTCATTCGTTAGTATGCTTGAGTAATATTCCATTGTATATATGTACCATCTCTTCTTTATACATTCTTCTGTTAATGGACAAATATTTAGGTTGCTTCCATGTCCTGGCTATTATAAATAGTGCTGCAATGAACATTGGGATGCATGTAACTTTTCATCCCTTCCAGATATATGCCCAGGAGTGGGATTACTGGGTCATATGGTAGTTCTATTTTTAGTTTTTTAGGGAAACTCCATACTGTTCTCTATAGTGGCTGTATCAATTTACATTCCCACCAACAGTGTGAGAGGGTTCCCTTTTCTTCCCACCCTTTCCAGAATTTATTGTTTGTAGATTTTTTGATGATAACCA
Source organism: Budorcas taxicolor (assembly GCF_023091745.1). Classification (NCBI taxonomy): domain Eukaryota; kingdom Metazoa; phylum Chordata; class Mammalia; order Artiodactyla; family Bovidae; genus Budorcas; species Budorcas taxicolor. Next base: position 49,588,742 of record NC_068923.1, on the reverse strand, counting down.
TTCTGACCGGTGCCTCCCACATTTCTGAGTGGAGGTGGCATAAGCTGAGATGGTTTTATGGCTCTAACTCTGCCAACAGCAAGATGAAATGAGTGGTCCTCAGAGGTGAGCCAAGGGCCGGCTCTAATAATTCTGGGAAGAGACTCTGAAGGCCTTTGCCAGGAGAGTGGCCACGGGTAGAGCAGCGAAGGCAAGAGTGGCCATGTAGGAGAGTTCAGCCAGGGTGGAGGTTTGGGGAGAGGATGAGTTCAGTATTAGAGATTTTGTTTTGAAGTGTTAGCAGGACACACTCGTTTTCTAAGTATTTAATGCTGGTTCTGATTCCTTCTCACACCTATTTCATTAAACCAAACAGAATCCCTTCAGAGAGGCTTAATTAAAGAAGGCTGCTCTAACAGAGCCTGGCCAGCGGCAATTCCTATTCCTTCACAAATGCTCTTACACATGTAAGAATTAAAGATTTTAAAATTAAAAAAATAAAAAACTAAAAAAAAAAAAAAGAAACATCAGATGGTTAATCAAGCTGGGCAATGAGAGAAGAGCTGGGAAAGGCTCCACATCACATGCTATATCAAGAATCCTATCACAGTTATCTTCTGTGGTTGGGTTAATTTCCATATCTATATTGGTAAATTACATGTCAGGACACATCTGCATTCACTGAAAGCAACAGAAACCTTCTCTACCTCTACCCTGGGATCATTGGCTCAGAGCTCACGCTCCTCTGACAAGTGCACACTAGGTAATATACACTCTGGTTGACCCTAATGGAAGCACCATAAATTATTTATACCTCCTCGACTCGAGAAGGTGTCCACTAAAAGAACTCACACAGAGCTTTTGCTTTTTTTTTTTTTTCTGTATTTTTTTAAATGAACCAGGAGAGAGAAAGATAAATCTTTTCAGAATAAATAGCCCACTTTAAAGACATAAAAGATGGACTTTATAACAAATACCAGCTTCATATTTTCAAAGGTCTACTTAGCACACATTTCTCTTGATAAGCAGCATGAGAGGGCTGACACTGGTCCTGGGGGAGGACAGCAGTAGACACTGGCCTCCTCAACTTGATGAAGAGAACCAATCCATTTAGTGACTTCTGTATTATTTAGGCTCTGATCCTATAATCTTAACCAACACCCCATATTTCTGCACAGGAGCTACACTTGACTGGAACCAGGATCAGGGATCAGTTGGGGCAACTGGGAGGCAGGCTATAATCGGGTTTTAGAAAACGGTGATTTTTCCTTACTCAGCCATCTGGATTGAGTGTGCAAAAAGTGGATATGTGCTTTTGAAGTATAGTTCATATACACTTAGAGTGTATATTTTTAAATTTTATTGAAGTATATTTGATTTACAGTTTTGTGTTTAATTTCTGCTGTACTGCAAAGGGACTCAGTTATACACATATATACTCTTTTACATTATTGTTTATTATAACACATTGAATATAGTTCCCTGTGTTATACAGTAGGATCTTGTTTATCCACCCCACATATAATAGTTTGCATCTGCTAATCCCAGAGGCTTAGCATCCCAACTCTCAGAACATGGACCGCTGTTGATGATATGATGGTGAGTACCCAGGTGGGATGACAGCTTAAAGGATGCTATGCTAATAGGGAAGCTGATACAAAAGCCTGATTTTTTTTTTGGATGTATTAACGGATCTGAGTTTTTGCAGAATACTCTGATATGAATTATGAAATCCATTAAAATATACAAAAACCTAATAAAAATTCTACTAATTCAGAATTTATTATCATTTTGACAGGACCAAGCTGAGTTGGCTTATTTTTGCTTGGTAAAACACTTTCTTAATAGTGTAAAATGAATAGTGCAAACCAGATTGCAGAGGGAATGTTTAAAATACTTAAAGCACAAATTGTTTTCAGCACTGACAAGCCCTGTAGGAGTGCTGTTTACATAGAAACAAATGACATGCTGCTCATAACCCATTAGAATTTGTTAATTAAATCAGATCTTCCCTACCAGGCAACACCGAATTGGCCTAATTTGAGTTATTGTATGGGTTTTTTTCCCCCAAGTTAATTTTTATTCGCACTTCCTAGCATTCTATTGTAATTAAAAAGAATACTATTTGGAAGAATGCAAAAAAACACTATCTTTGTGACTCTGGGTGGGTATCTTAATCGCTCTGAAACTTTGTTCTCTCTTAGGTCAAGTGAGGCTTATATACTAATCTTCATGGGTTTGGGGAAGGGAAGATACTACAGTTAAATGTAAAGCTACTAAAACTACCAGGCCTCTCTGGTGGCTCAGTGGTAAAGAATTCGCCTGCCAATGCAGGAAATACAGGTTCTATTCTTTGGTTGGGAAGATCCCCTGGAGAAGAAAACAACAATCCACTCCAGTATTCTTGCCTGAGGAATCCCGTTGACAGAGGAGCCTGGTGGGCTATAGTCCATAGAGTCACAAGAGAATTGTACAGGACTTAGCGATTAAACAACAACAACTAGAACCACCTTGGCCGCTACAAGCACATAAGAAGAGACCATCTGTGTTTCCATCTAGATAGCCTTTGTGTTTCAGAGGTAAAATTCCACTCAACTGAATATAACGCAATCTCATAAACTGGAGAGAAAGTAAGCAGGGATCGTGATCTGCCCCAAAAAAGAGTGAAATTCTGCCATTTGCATGAGCATGGATGGACTTGGACGGTATTATGCATAGTGGACTAAGTCAGACCAAGACAAACACTGTCTAATATCACCTAAGTGTGGAGTCTAAAAAATGAAACAAACTAGTGAATATAAAAAGAAAGAAACTCACAGAGAGAACAAACTAGTGGTTACCAGCGGGGAGTGAGGGGAGAAGATTTAGAGGTACAAATTATTATGCATAAAATAAATAAACTACATGGATATGTCAGGGGAGTGTAATCTCCTCGGTTCTGTCTCGTCTCAACAAAAATTTGAAGTGACGAACGTTAAAGCCCTCGGCATGTCACAGCTCTCAGACAGACCATGTTATAGCTCTAGGCTCTTGGACAGACCGTGTTATAGCTCTCGGGTCTCGGACAGATCAGTGTTCCAGCTCTGTGTTCCAGCTCAGTTTTATTTAGAAAATAAAAGGAAAAAACATCCTTGAGGCATGCCAGGAGTGTTGTTTGTTTTACCTGAGGTCCTCACTCCAGTCCTCGGACCTTCCTTTGTTCTATTTTCGTGGGCTTTTCCCTTCCTTGTCTTTTAGCCACTGCCATTCTGGACTCCTTTTTCCTATTCTAACTACCTAACAGATATATTATACATGGGGGAATATAGCCAAAATTTTATAATAACCTTGGAGTTGTTATAAGTGGAGTATAACCTTTAGAATTGTGAATCAATATTCTGTACACCTGAAACTTATATCATGTTGTAAATCAACTAAACCCCAATAAAAATAATGGTGACTTAATTATAACAATATTAAAAATAACAACTTTCATTTACCGAGTACCAGCTTTTTGGGACTCTTCATTTTATTGATGAGAAAACTGTGGAAACTCCTGCCTTTACAACTATATTGCTAAATCTAGTGGCCTAGACTTAGAAAAGGAAAAGATTCTCAGTAAAAACAGCATCTTAAAAATCACCAAGTCTCTTGATGAAAGTATTCAGGAATATTTCATGCTTTAAACATTTAACAGCAATTAAAAATCTTTAGAGGTATTAGGTTTTGTGTAAATATATTAAGAAAGAAATGGACTATCCACTTAAAGGCCACTTTTAACTAATGACCACAGCTGACAAAAATACAGGCAAGTTTATGACTTTCATTTCTTTTTAACATCTCTTTTTACACTTGAAAACTAATGATTTGTTCAATTAAATAAACTCAATTTGGCTTGTCTCTAAACTTGAAGAAGCTGAAAATGGTGGCCATTTCACAAAGGTTCTTGAGTTTCAAATTTCTAGTGTTTCTCAATGAAATAAAAACCAAACCAAACATTTTAACTTGGTAACAACTCTTAGAAGGACAGTCTTTGGCCACAGAAGATATAAACAATATTCTTTACAGAGCATTCATGGCACACTGGGACGTTCCCAATGGTTCAGTGGGTAAAGAATCCACCTGCTTATGCAGGAGACATAGGAGACACGGGTTTGATTCCTGGACCAGGAAGATCACCTGGAGGAGGAAAAATGGCAACCTGCTCCAGTATTCTTGCCTGAAAAACCCCATGGACAGTGGGGTCGCAAAGAGTTGGACACGACTGAGTGACCCACACACACCACACACACACACATACACAAGTGTATGTGTAACAGATTCATTTTGCTGTACAGCAGAAACTAACATAAGACTGTAAATCAACTATACTCCAATAAAAATTCATTTAAAAATTAACTAACATGCATTTAATTGGAAAAAATTTAAAACCCAAGTTTTAAAGTATATAACAGACACTAATTACTGGATTAAAGCAGGGAAGGCATTTTTGGAAAGAAGGATAGCATAAGCAAAAGGCTTAGAGAAAACAGCCATCATTAAGTCAGGAAAACAAAACCAGTCTGGAGCCCTCTTGAACTTTTTGGCTCATCTATTTCATAAAGCTGATAGTACAGACAGTAAGCCATTTTCCTGATTTGGTAGAGAAGGGAATTGCTAAGCAACCTTATCCTTCTTGTCCTTCCAGAAAGAGAGTATTGGCATGGACACCAGATGACCCCAGAATCTACAAAGAATTCTATTTGCTTATTTTTGTCTGGACTCTGCTTATACAATTCTAGCCTGGATGCCATGGATCACATGGTTCCAGGGACCATGCTATCTGGCAGTAGAATTATGCTTGATGCTTGTGCAAGAAAGCAGAGTTTGCGTCTGCTCAGGGGACACAACCCAGGCTCAGATATTTGCACAAACAGATAATTTAGTCCCTAAATTTTGGCATTAGAGTAGGTTTTGTTTTTACTTCCAAAGTTGAACATGGATCCAAGACTGTGTATTCCTCTTTCTATGTAATTGATTATTTCTCTAACCAGAGAATAACTAATTACTTATTAGTCTAACCGGACTAATCTAGAACAGGCTATAACTGGCTGGCTCTGCATGCCCAGTGGGCTTCGTCTCTAGATTTGTTTCTTTGTTTCTGTGGGGGGATCTTAGTTCCCCAACCATGGATTGGACCCTGGCCCTCAGCACTGGAACCTTGGAGTCCTAACTATTGGTCCAGCAGGGAAGTCCCTAGGTTTGGTTTTGAAAGAGGTGACATTTGTTTCTGGTCCTCATTCTTCCTTTTGTGTCTCTCTTATACTTACTGGTTGACCTGGGCTGCCAGGCACTTTCCCCTGCTGTGTCCTCCATTTCCTACCCCTCCTTCTTGTCCTCTGCAAGGACACCCTGTCTTCTAGACCCTGGGCACCAACAATAGTATGACCCTCATTTCCATCAGTCTACCTGCAAAATCTCCCCAGATGAACATAAAACTAGATTTAAAACAGTGTTCTTTCTGTGTACAGCTTCAAGAAGCATTCTTGAGGGTCCCATGCCCCAACCAAATTTCCACTCTTAAATTATAGGGAGAAGTTCTGCAGCTTCCAATGTCCAATTAAGTGTCATCAAAAAGGAGATGCCTCAGTAGATCTCTGGGCTTCCCTGGTGGCTCAGATGGTAAAGAATCTGCCTGCAATGTGGGAGACCCAGGTTGGATCCCTCGGTCGGGAAGATCCCCTGGAGAAGGGAATGGCAACCTGCTCCAGCATTCTTGCCTGGAGAATCCTATGGATAGAGGAGCCTCGTGGGTGACAGTCCATGGTATCACAGAGTTGGACGTGACCGAGTGATTAACACTTTTACTTTCACTAGATCCTTAGAATAAGGAACTGAATCAGTTAACTCACATCAATAATTATATAGTAAACGCTCCCTGAGCAGTTCTGGAGGAAATGTGGTCCAGGAGTTAAGAAGACAGGCTTTGAAACCAGTCTGTTTGGGTTTGAACTTCACCTCTGAGACTAACCAGTGGTGTGATCTTGAGCAAGCTAATAGCCACCTGTGTACGCACAGGCTGAATGTAGGATAAAGGAGTTAATAGGTGTAAACATACTCACACATAGTGAATGCTCAATAAGTGCTTGTTAAAATAATATCTTAATTCAAGTTACAGATGGGGCAAATAAGGTAAATTTCCCATATTTTGACAGGAGATCTCTGCGGTATGCGGCCTTTTGGTACCCTGAAGATCACTGCATTCAGTGGCTACATCCTTCCCAGTGTCTGCTTATTAAAATTTATTTTATTTTATTTTTCACTGAATTATAGTTGACTTACAATGTTATATTAGTTTCTGGTGCAGCAAACTGAATCTGCTGTATATGTGTGTGTATATATATATATATATATATTCTTTATACATGTTCTTTTTCAAATTTTTTTCCCATTATTCTTTATTACAGCATACTGAATGTAGCTCCCTGTGCTATACAGTAAAAGCTTGCTTATCCATTCTGTATATAATAGTTTGCATCTACTGATCCCAAACTTCCAGTCCTCTCTCCCCTACCTCCCCTCTCCCTTGGCAGCCACAGGTCTGATTTCTGTGTCTGTGAGTCTGTTTCTGTTTTGCAGATAAGTTCACTTGTGTCGTATTTTAGATTCTACATATAAATGATATCCGGGAATACTTGTCTTTGTCTGGCTTACTTCACTTAGTAGGATAATCTCTAGGCCCATCATGTTGCCACAAATGGCATTCTTTCCTTCTTTTTAATGGTTGCGTACTATCCCATTGTATGTGTGCATACTATTCCACATCCTCTTCATCATTCTTCTGTTGATGGACATTGCTTCCATGTCTTGGCTATTGTGAATAGTGCTTCAGTGAACACTACGGTGCACGCATCTTTTCAAAGTAGAGTTTTTCCAGATATATGCCCAGAATTGGGATTGCTGGATCATATGGGAGCTCTGTTTTTAGTTTTTTCAGGAAACTCCATACTATTTTCCATAGCAGCTGCACCAATTTACATTCCCACCAACAGTGTAGGAGGAAGTGAACTTATTTTTTTTAACCGTTTAACCCAGTAAACACACCCCCACACGTTGATTTCATGACCCCTTTTTCAGTTGTGTGCCTGAGTGCTAAGTCGCCTCTGTTATGTCCAACTCTATGCAACCCTGCAGACTGTAGCCTGCCAGGCTCCTCTGTCCATGGGGATTTTCCAGGCAAGAATAATGGAGTGGGTCACCGTGCCCTCCTCCAGGGGATCTTCCCGACCCAGGGATTGAACCTGCATCTCTTGTCTTATGCATTGGCAGGTGGATTTTTTACCACTAGCGCCACCTGGGAAGCCCAGCTGAGACCTGCAATTTGAAAACAGCTGGCTGAGAGGGCAGCTCTGTACAGGTGAATGCATTCAGTCCAGTCAATTTCCTCAAGTCTGAGTCACACAGATAATGGCTTCTCCCAGGACAATTGATAAGCCAGCCTTAACAATCTTTTCCTAATATACATTTAAAGTCATTCATAGAAAGAGAAGGGATCTTAGAGAGTCTGGTGTTACAGAAAATGTATGGAATGGGGTAGGGGGAAGACCCGACATGTGTGTTCTGTTCTACTTTCTCCAGTATCATGCTGCTGCGGCTAAGTCGCTTCAGTCGTGTCCAACTCTGTGCAACCCCACTGTCCATGGGGTTTTTCAGGCAAGAATACTGGAGCAAGTTGCCATTTTCCCTCCTCCAGGTGATCTTCCTGATCCAGGAATCAAACCCGTGTCCCCTATGTCTCCTGCATAAGCCCACCAGGCTCCCCTGTCCCTGGGATTCCCCAGGCATGAATACTGGAGTGGGTTGCCATTTCCTTCTCCAATGCATGAAAGTGAAAAGTGAAAGTGAAGTTGTTCAGTCATGTCCGACTCTTTGCGACCCCATGGACTGTAGCCCACCAGGCTCCTCTGTCCATGGGATTTTCCAAGCAAGAGTACTGGAGTGGGTTTCCATTGCCTTCTCCCCAGTATCATGAGTGGATAGGAATCAGTCCCTTAGTGTCGAGGTCTGCATTTTCCCATTTGTGAAATGAGGTGCTTAGGTTCTTTTCAGTTTCTAACAGTTAAACCTTATAATTTCACAAACTTTAGGGATCAAAATTCAAATTTAATGAAACTATATAAGTAAAGTGTTTTGGTTTTCTTTTTTAAAAATTTCCAAGCTCTGACTTGGAATACTTTCTCATCAATTATTTAAGCTTTTTGGATTTGGGCACAAGTGAATTAATAATCTTGCTGGTGTGAACTTGGTCATTTGCCAGGTAAATGGGAAACCTTTCCTTCAAGGGTTATATTGTTTCATCCTTCAAGAGGACACATCATGCTTTTGAAAAAGATACTTATCTCTTCTTGTGAATTAAGAAGAGGGCAAGGGACTTTGCCTTTTAATTTCCTTAATACCTTAGGGGGTAGGTATTTCAAACAATGTCTTTTAAAATATATTTCTTCAGACACCAGCAAAGGTGCTTGCTCCAGGGAAATGGAATGACAACTTTATGGAGGCAAGTACGAGCATTACAGTCCAAAGAGTCAACTCTTTATTTGAAGGGCTCTGGCCACTATTTGTCATTTAGGTGGCATTACTTTTAAAACCCAGCAGAGACATATGTAGAGTCTTTGAAAAAAGGGGGTACAGATGAACTTATTTACAAAACAGAAAAAGGGTCAGAGATGTAGAAAACAAACTTATGGTTACTGGGAGTAAGAAGGGTATGGATAAATTGGGAGATTGGGATTGATACACACACATTACTATATGTAAAACAGATAACTAATAAAGACCTACTGTATAGCACGGGGAAATCTACTCGATAATCTGTAATGGCTTATACGGAAAAAAAATCTAAAGTAGAGTGGATATATGTATATGTATAACTGATTTGCTTTGTTGCACACCTGAAACTAACACAACAGTGTAAATCAAATATACTCCAATAAAAATGAAAACACCCTAAAAAGAAAACAACCCCCTAGAAAAGCTCGGAAGAGAAATGGGTGAAAAAAGAGCATCAGTATAAATGGCTGATAAGCCCATGAAAAGATGTTCAAGCTCATTAGCCATCAGGGAAATGCAAATCAAAACCATGAGAAACCACTTCACCTAACCAAGATGGCTAGTATCAAGAAGACAGACAATAAGAAGTATTGGTGAGGACGTGGAGACAATGGATTCTTCATACCCTGGGAATGGAAATGTAAAATGGTGCAGCCTTACTGGAAAAGAGCCTGACAGTTCCTTGAAAGGTTAAACATGGAGTTATCATATGACCTAGCCATTCCACTTCTAGGTATTAATAAAAATTAAAATATATGTACACAAAAGCTCATTACAACATTATTCTCAATAACCAAAAGGTAAAGAAAATGAAAGCCGCTCAGTCATGTCCAACTCTTTGCGACCCCATGGACTATACAGTCCATGGAATTCTCCAGGCCAGAATACTGGAGTGGGTAGCCTATCCCTTCTCTAGCGGATCTTCCAGACCAAGGAAATGAAACGGGGTCTCCTGCATAGCAGGCAGATTCTTTACCAACTGAGCTATCAGGGAAACCCAAAACCAAAATGTAGAAATAACCCAAATGTCCATTAGTGGATGAATACACAAATAAAATGTGGTAGATCTATACAATGGAATATTATTTGTCAATAACAAGAGCTAAAGTACTGATATATGCTACATTATGACTGAAACCATTTTGAAACCATTATGCTATGTGAAAGAAGCCAGGTACAAAAGGCTGTATACTGTATGATTCTATTTGTATGAAATGTCCAGAATTGGCAAGTCTACAGAGATAGAAAGTACATTAGCAGTTGTGTAGGGCTGGCAAGGGAGATGGAGAAATTGGAGGGTGATGGCTAAGCGATACAGAGTTTCTTTTACAGGTAATGAAAATGTTCTAAAATTGATTGTGATGATGAATGCACAACTCTTTGACTACACTAACAAACATTGAATTGTACATTTTAAATGGGTGAACTGTATGGAATGTGAATTATATCTCAATAAAGGTATTATTTGAAAAAGTCATCAAAGACTTCATTGATGGCCAAATGGTAACGACTCTGTGTTCTCAATTCAGGGGGCAACGGTTTGATCTTCGGAAGGGGAACTAGAATCCCACATCTCATGTGGCGCAGCGAAAAAAAAAAAGTCACCAAAACATTGAACATTTACAAGAAAAGAGTGCTTCATGGTATCCCACACTAGCACTTTTCATTTTGCTCGCTGTCCCTTGATGAGTCTTGAATCTTGAATTAACTTCTTTTGATGCTTCTTCCTCTACAAGATAGCAATAACCATAACACACCACTCTACCTTCTTTCTTCCTTATAAGGGGCTAGGGAGACCAAACTCTCCTGTGTCCTGGATTCACACTGAGATGTTATTTTTTTCCTTAGGAGATTCATGCCTTAAAAATTGGAGATATTATTGTGAAAACCAAAGATTTTAGGGTCCATCTAAAAGGACATTTTGCAGGAATAATCTTTCAGCATTTGTGTAATCCTATATCTGTGATGGGGGAAAACAAGATTAAAAGCTCCATTCTTGAAGCCAAGAGTAATTTACATGAGATAAAGGGTACAGAAAACAGAGAACATTATTCCCCTTGGAGAATTGCCTTTATTCAGGGAAAGTTACCAGGAAGAGGAGGAGCTCATAGAAGTGTAAGACAATACGCGCTCACAGGAGGAGCAGAAACCACAATAAAAGCCAGATTCCCAGGAGGTGCCCTAGAAGTCACTTTGCAAGGCCACTGGTAATCTTAGTAGGTCCCAGTGAGGACGCCTTAGAGAAATACTGTGACGACTACCTTGAAACCTCATATACTGCCCACCTTGTTTCCAGATCTTTTCCAGATAAGCTTCATTTTACAAAAGGGCTGTGAGGACAGTGTTAAGCTCTGGAGAAAAGCAAGTTTGTGTGGCCAGTTTAGCTCTGCAAAGTGAGACTATTCCCGCTCAGTGTCTGTACCCTCACACTTTAAAAATGCAGGTATGGAAAATTATTTAATGACCTCAGTGAAAAAAAAAAAAAAAGGCTCATTGCATATCATAAAGTTACTCCCTGATCTAAGCATTCTCTTTTTTTTCCTGGAAAAAGAACTCTTTTTGTTATAAAATTAGTGCAGTGTTTTTCTTAATGGACTTGATTATGGTCTTCTTTTAAGATGCATCTTAAAATTATAATATACATCTCATAAAATATTATTGGGATGGTGCAATTTAATTTGCTGACTCTTTTTAACATATTTTAAGACATGTTCTTATTTTTTAAAATGGGAAATAGGTGATTTAGAAATGTAAGAATCGACATGTGGATTTGTGTCACTGTTCTTTCTGCCAGTTCAAAGCATTATTTGTACATTATCTTATGACTTGTTATGCATGTAGAAAGGTAATGGAACTAGTAAAATCTTCAATTTTAACACTGAGGTCAAACAAAAGGTTTAACAACTTTTCCAATACAACTTTAAATGTCAGAGACTGAACTCCATTTTAACTCTAAAGGTTACTCTTTGAAGATAGGCTAAGATTCGCTTTTCTGATGGCCTGGTGGAAAGACGCGGCATTATGGCTTGACAGATCTGAGTTTACATCCTTTGTGTACCGCTTATTAACATATAACCTTGGGCAAGTTACAAAACCACTCTGAGTTTCAGTTTCTTTATTGCAAAATACCCTGTTGGGAGAATTAAATAAGATGATATACTCACAGGGCCTGAAAAATCCTGTTTTTCAGTGAATGTCTCTGGCCTTCCAAAGTTGCTGCACTTTAATAATTGGGTTAAACTCAGTCTTGTTTTTTCACTATGGTTAATGAAATCCCATAATTAAACAAAAAATTCTTCATTCTTCTTTTCCCTTTCATCTATTTACTGCCTGTCCTCTTGCTCTGTGTTTTCTGTTTCACCTACCCACCTCCATCTCCAGGCAGACACCTGACCATGCCTTCTCCGGTTCCAATCATGTTAACTGATTGCCAGCAACCATCTCTGCTGCTGCTGCTGCTGCTAAGTCACTTCAGTCGTGTCCGACTCTGTGTGACCCCATAGACGGCAGCCCACCAGGCTCCCCCGTTCCTGGGATTCTCTAGGCAAGAACATTGGAGTGGGTTGCCATTTCCTTCTCCAATGCATGAAAGTGAAAAGTGAAAGTGAAGTCGCTCAGTCGTGTCCAACTCTTAGCGAGAGTTGCACCAGGCTCCTCCGTCCATGGGATTTTCCAGGCAAGAGTACTGGAGTGGGGTGCCATTGCCTTCTCCAATGGACCACTATATGGTCTCTTAAATTTGAGTCTTCTGCAAACTCTTGCCTTTTCCTGGACTATTCTGCCCCTTCCTACTCAACTGGCCAGCTCCCACTCATCCTGCAGTTCTCATCTTAATATGAGAGGCATCCTCTGTATGCCTTATTTGACTTCTTGGATCAGGTTCCATCCTGTAACTAAAAGCTTTCTAACATTTCACCATGTATATCACAGACTGGGTAAGTGTCTGACTTCCCCCAAAGGCTGTATGCTCCTCCAGGGCAAGTATTATACAGTCCCAGGGCCCAGCACAAGATCTGCACGTAATAAGTGCTCAGTATATATCCACTGAACAAATGAGTAAAAGAACGAATGAAAAAAGGTTCTATTTTTCGATAAATACATGTCAGTCCTTGAACTAGAAGCAAAGGATGAGTAGGCATATTAAAGAAAATCAGTATCTTTCTATTCATGTTGTTCTGTGTTTCCATGTATTTCTCTGGTTGGGAAAGGGAAGCAGACTCCTTGGTTGAATCTCAGTCACTCTGTGATAGTAACAAGTTGATCAAGCGAAATAAGGTATAAAGCTGATTCTGGGAACAAGGGAAGAAATGGTATTGCTAGCAAAATGCTCCAGTTGTTGGCTTCCCCCCAAAATATGAATATTACCTTTCAGAATTTAAAAAATCATTGCATTGTACAATGCTCTGTAACTGCATCCAGCTGTCTCATGTCACCTGCAGTTTCAGAACAAGAAAAGTGATTTATGAAGCACAGAGGAAATCCTGATTTTTTTCCCCAGTGATAATAATCCTTAAGCTATCACCAGATATTATGTAGAAACTGATGTAAAATTTTGTCCCATCAGCACAGAAAGTCAAATCAGATAATTCAAACCTCTAAATTCTCAGACAGTTAACTCCTTCAAGTTTTTTTCAGTGAGGTCTATGTCAGCTGTGTTAACTTGTTCTCGGGGGTTTTGTGGTTGTTGTTACTGGCTTTACCTAGATGTTGTCTCGACCTACACTGTCCAATGTAATGGCTACTAGCATCGTGTGGCTACTGAGGACTTCATATGTGCTGAGTCCAAATTGAGATATGCTGTGAATTTAAAGTACACACTAGATTTCAGACACTTAGCAAAAAGAATAGAAAATATTAATAATTTTCATACTGTTTACACATTGAAAGTGAGAATATATTGAATATATTGGGCCAAAGAAAATGTACTGTTAATGTTAATTTCATTGGTTTATTTTTTTTACTCTTTTGATGATGTGGCTTCTAGTAACTTGAAAATGTGGCTTGTGTTACTATGATTCCATTTGACAGTGTGGGTCTAGATTCCTGGACAGTTGATTCAGTCGTCTGGAGAGCGAACTGACTCACTGTCTGCTTAGTGTTAGTCACTCAGTCACTTAGTTGTGTCCAGTGACAAGTTATGCTCGTCCCTAGAGATTCAAAGACAGAATGGATCATGGATTTGCTTTCGTGGAACTTCAGATCTAATCTAGTAGGGAGTTATGGATATCTAACTGTATAATTTTAAACATCATGGAAAATTCAACAAGAATATGGAAGGATGATATTGGGACACAGAATAGTGGCAGATAACTGGTGTGGGATGGGGCAATGAGAGGCTAAGAAAGGCTTCCTTGGGGAGGGGTTGTCTGACCTGAGTGCTGATGGAGAGGAAGGGCCAGAAGCAGGAAACATCATGGCCTGTGCCAACTCCGACGATAACTTCGGTGAAACCAAAATCAGTCTGGAGTTGTAGGAACATAATGATGCAGGCAGAAATGAATCATGGAGGTAGAGAGACAGTCCAGTCTTGAAGAGCTCTGTATGCAAAATCAAACTACAATGTCGGGCATCATTATCTAGGTCTTTCTACTCTGCCATCTTCTCTCTTGTCTGCCATATTATGAAGGAGAATAGATTTTAGTCTTAACAAATGTAGCTGTATGATGAAGTTCTAACTGCTTTTAGTTGCCTTGGTGTTGCTTTAGAGCAATTCAAGATGGACAAAGGGTGACTTCTGAAAGGCACCAGAGGCACCTGTGAAAGGCACTGCTCTAGAGGGATGAGTTCAGTGGAGCTGAGAGGTATTGGTGAGTCCCTACTGGGAAGGCCTCCTGTATCTAAAGGGCACAGCCCCTTGCATGCAGAGGACACAAAATACATTTTCATTGGTTTAAGATGACTCCTAGTTGAATGACTTTCTTCCCTTTCTAAATTCTGCTCTGGGTTTTGAAGGATTATGGCTCTTAGACTTAATGCTTGTCATCATCTCAGGCCCTCTAGCCTGACGTATGGACCTGTTCCCTCCTGCCACAGTGGCTTTGCACCTGCTCATCTTGTGAAGCACTCAAACACTCTTCTTTTCTCTACTTTCCTATGTTTCCTCTAGTATCAGCTTAATGATGCCTTCTTTGGGAAGCTTCCTCTGATAACTTGGTATTGCCTGATATCCAGTCTTTTCACAGTGCCAGTGACAATTACCTAGCCTCATTCTCTGGTTCAGTTGGTCTCACTGTCTACACTGCAGGTGTGAAGAGGGTGGGATTTTTTTTTTTTTTTCGCTGCACCACACGGCATGTGGATGTTAGTTCCCTGACCAGGGATTGAACCCATCCTTCTTGCAGTAGAAGCTCAGTCTTAACCACTGGACCACCAGGTAAGTCCCAGGTGGGCATTCCTTATGTTTCTGAACACCAGGTTTTTAAAACACTGCTTGGCATCTGGATAAACATGAAGCTAAGGAATGAATTCTAAATCTTTAAGGCACTGCAAAAATCTGAAAAAGTGCTGGTCTGAGGTGAGCCTTCATAAAGCAGTGCAGTCCTTAGCCTAAAAATGAACATCAAAAGTTAAATTTTAAATAGCTTTTTTGTAACACTTAAAAAATATAATGGACATCTGAATATTATCTGAGTTGCATTTGCCTACTGTGCATGGAGGAATTTTATTTTTCCTTTTTAGGAAAAATGAATAATATTCCAAAGGTGGTTTGATTCAGCTATAGGAATGACATATTATCTTTCCTGATTAAGGCTGACCAGTTCAGGAAGCAATGACTAGCTAAATAAATAATAAATATCCCATAAGTAAGTAAAAAATCTTTAAAAAATTAAAGCAAAATAGCCCTAAATGTTTCCAAGTTAACTGGGAGGAAATGTTTTAGACTTACAGATGAGTTGTCAATTTGTTTTTTGTTTACACTAATCAGAGAATGATATCCCATAGTAGGGAGGGTGAGGTAAGAAAGCAGAATATTGCAGAAATACCCATCTAGTTGCACAGAAAAACACCACTTAAAATTTTAAAATAAATAGAACTTGAGAGCAACTGGGGAATTTTCCATTCAAGTCAGGCTTATGAGAAGGTGCAGAAAAGAGTTTGTCACCTGTGATGCACCCAAAGGGGGTGTATATAGCACATCTTGGGAGAGTGCAAAGTGTCAATCCTAGAGAATTAAAAAAATCAGCTTATTATCATTAGTTTTAATAATAACATTGCATAGAGCAATAGCTAACATTTGTTTATTATTTAACTAATTTATTTGTTTAACTAATTATTTATTTAATTCTTTCAAGGATACAAAGCACTTTCATAAAATGTGATCTTATCGTTGAATTTGAAGAGCTGCCTCACTGGAAAAGACCTTGATGCTGGGAAAGACTGAAGGCAAAAGGAGGGAGGGCAGCAGAGGATAGAATGGTTAAGTGGTATCACTGACTCAAAGAACATGAATCTAAGCAAACACTGGGAAGCAGTATAGGACAGGAAAGCCCGGCATGCTGCAGTCCATGGAGTTACAGGGTCAGGCACAACTTAGCCACTGAAAAAAAACATGACTGAATCCTCACATTCCTATTAGTCAGCTATTACTTCCATTTTACAGCTAAGGAAAATGAGGCTCAGAGGTTAGGTGGAATCTTAGGGCAGGTTCCCTAGAGGTGAGTCTGAGATAGGGATTCTTGTTCAGTAATGTTCTGGAAGTGCACTTGCAGAAGGGTTTTGAGGAAAGCAGGACAGAGCAAGGGAAAAAAGTTATGTGAGCACATGGTCCTAGCAGGTGACAGCTTCAGCCTGACCCACAGGGAGCTCTGGAGTCTGTTGCATCCTAGAATTGGTCCCACTTTTAGAAAAGGAGGTGACCTTTTCTACCCCCATGCAAGCTGCCCTGGGTGAAGAAAGGGCAGGATTGTAACTCCCTGGGCAAGTCAGCTCCTCTTGGACTTCTGTGAACAGGGAGCATCTCTGCTCTGCTAGCAGCCAGCACTCAGAGCAGTTGAGCATGGATGTACCGACTCAGTAAAGGGGATCTGGTTGAGGAATAAACAGTGTCTATTATAAGCAGGTTGCCCAAGATAACTCAGATAATAAGTATCAACTCTGCTTTGTTGGATCCAAACCTGCTGATTCCAAATTTAGCATTTGTTTCAGTAGAATTGAATAGAAAACAATGATTTCACATTAATGGGGAAAAAAAAAGAGGCTTATTGCTATATGCAGAGGTGGATTTATTAACCATATATTAGTGAAAACACTCTCCAAACAGTCAAATAGCCAGTGTTTTTGATGTTGTTGACTACACTGTGTTAATGAGAAAGCATTAAAATCATAGACTTATTTTTTGAATTTTATGTATGTGAAACCCTGAAGTAAATAATCCATATTCATCTAAAAACTGACCTGATACAAGTCTTGACTATATAAATCACAAATGGCCAAACTTCCAAAACCACAAGTGACTCAATAGTTTGTTAATACTTTCTCCCTGTTGTTGGGCATTCATTTATAGAATACTTTTGCATAGAGAAATAAGATTGAAAAATTAACCATCAGATTCTGTTGGAGCTTGTCCACTATCTGTGCTGGGGATGATTATACTGAACCTATTCAGTTGTAGATCTTCCACTGTAGAATATGGCTATTGATTGCTTTCGCATCCCACATAAATATTTAATAATATGCTCTGCTATAAATCTAAGATTAATGTAATAGAGCTATAGGGTCTGCAATATTTCAACTGTGGTTTGTATCATAGCAGCATGAGAGTAAACGAAGCAATAAATACAATGGAACATGTAATGCTGCTGACAAATAAATCTCTTTTTTGATTAGTAGACAAGTAGTAGAAATGGTCATGAAAAGCATGATGTGACAATGAAAAGAAGATATATCATCATCTTTTGTTCTAAAAGTCATGTCTGTGTCTGAAAGCCATGAGTTTGGTATTGCCATGGCTGTGGACAGTTATTCGTTGTAGACATACGTTACAGGTAAATGAGAGGAGTTGTATGGTATACAGAACAGAATTAGGCATTGCCACAAAAACTGGATTGCCAATCAAAGGACAATCACAAAGACGGTACAAGATCAAATGACTGTAAAAGAAGGAATCTTTAAGATTGATACCCATATAGAAGTTCTGTCTTATAATTACACAAATACATACACACATACACACACATGCATACACAAAATGGAAAGTGATTTGAATAATTAGCCTTTCCCAATTTATGCCATGTATTAACTTTCTGCATCTCATTCATACAGGGTTATCAAACTATTCCATTAAAATTTCTTCTCTGGCACTCATACATTAACTGTAGTTTGAGATTTATAGGAATTATGTGAAGAGTACTGTACATTATAAAAGTCTCCATCAAATAATTTCTTTTTATAAAGCAGAATCTGAGTTTTGCATCAGAAATTACTCAACTGGCTCCTCTGGGTACAGAGGATTTTGTGATTTATTAAATCAAAATGTCCCAAACAGTCTTAATACGTACAGTCTTCAGATTATGCAAAATTAGATCAATATACAACCATATCTGATAATTTGCTAGCATCATATTTAACATTCGCTTAGTGAACATTTGTCTGGTGTCACAAGGGCTTCCTGGTGGCCAGTGGTAAAGAATCTGTCTGCAATACAGGAGACCTGGGTTCGATCCCTGGGTCGGGAAGATCCCCTGGAGAAGGGAATGGCTACCCACTCCAGCATTCTTGCTTGGAGAATTCCATGGACAGAAAAGCCTGATGAGCTACAGTCCATGGGGTTGCAAAGAGTTGGATGTGACTGAGCGACTGACACTTCACTAGGTGTCACAACAGTACCGCTGGGATATGGAGTCAGACTAGGATGGTCCTTGTCCTCAGATCACAGGATTCTGTTTGATGAAGTGCTGGATGCTATAGACTACTAGACGTCACTGGACCTCGGACAGCAGGGCTTTACTTCTGCACACAGCATCACTGGACATTAACCTGCAGATTCCAAGCCTCAGTCTTTTTCCTTTAAAAGCACATATGTTTAAAAAATTGAAGTACAGTAGGTTTATACTGTTTCAGGTATAAGTCAAAGTGATTCAGCTATATATACATATATATATATAATCTATTATTTTTCAATTCTTTTCCATTATAGGTTATTACAAGATATTGACTATAGTTCCCCATGCTATACAGTAGGTCCTCCTGTTTTTGTATTATATACATAGCAGCATGTATCTTTTAATTCCAAACTTCTGATTTATGTCTGCCCACCTTTTCTCCTTTGGTAACCATAAGTGCGTTTTCTATGTCTGTTTGTGTTTTGTAAATAAGTACATTTGTATCTTTTATTTTTAAGATTTCACATATAAATGATATATATTTGTCTTTCTCTGTTTGAATTACTTCATTTGGTATAATCCCTAGGTCCATCCATGATGGTACAAATGGCATTATTTCATTCTTTTTTATGGCTGAGTAATATTTCATTGTGGATATGCACCATATCTTCTTCATCTATTCATCTATTGATGGAAATTTAGGTTGCTTCCATGTCTTGGCTGTTGCAAATAGTGCTGCTCTGAACATTGGGTGCATGTAACTTTTCAAATTAGAGTTTTTGTTTCTTGCAGATATATTCCCGGGAGTGGGATTGCTGGATTGTGTGATAACTCTATTTTTAGTGTTTTGAGGAAACTCCATACTGTTTTCCGTAGCAGCTGCACCAATTTACATTCCCACCAATAGTGTAGGAGGGTTCCCTTTCCTCCACATTCTCTCCAGCATTTATTTTTTGTAGTGAAGTCTCAATATTTTTTTGTTTTTGTTTTTGTTTTAAGATTGCCTCCCAGGCTTCATGTTGCATGATGGTGGTAACAGAAAAACAAAGATGTCTTGTGCTATTGAAGAACTATTGACAAATGGATACCAAGAGAGCTTCTGTTTTTAAAAAGCGATTTTGGCTAGCTCTTCTCCAAAACAATTAAGAGATTTAAGTTTCTTACTCTAAATGTCTATAAATTTTCAATAACAAGAGGATTTTAAAAAGTAAGCACAGCACTGGTTTATATGATCTATTTTAAATGATGATTGACAGGCGGAGAGCTCATATTCGAGAAAAATGGATTTTATAGTCGTATAATATTTGTGCTTGGAATTATAAAGAAAGTTAAGAGAAATATCCCTATGAAACTGAAAAGAATTGTGATTTGCATACTATAAAATAAAGAATTAACAGGCTGGTGAGGGAAAACCCTCTTTTTTTGAGGCTAAGAAAAAGAACAGTTAACAATTAGCTGGGCCTTAAAATAAATAATGTGTGTGCATATGTGTGTTTTATGGGTGTATATTAAATAAAGTCAAAGATGATGAAAACACTGAAAAATAAAAAAGAATATTGACATAAAAGTAAAAAAAGGTATAATGCCTTTAAAATATTAGGCTTTTAATTTCAAATTTTTTGGATACTTTAATGAAAACATTTTCAACTCCTTGAGGTTAGAAATGGGGTTCTTTTTCAATACTTAAGCTCCAGGATTTATTTTTAACTTAAAAATTTTTTTAAATTGTTTTTTGCCTCACCCCGCAGCTTGTGGGAACTTAGTTCCCAGATCAGGGACTGAACCTGGGCCCATGGCAGCAAGAGTGTGGAGGACTAACCCCTGAAGCCCAGGGGAATTCCCCAGTGTCCCCAGTGTTTAATACAGTGGCCAACTCAGTAAGTTTTCAATAAATAATTGTTAAATGAATAAGTAGATGGATCAGCTAACAAATTATTTGAATAATAAACTTTGAGAAAGTAAATGAAAATAGCATTATTTAGAGCGATTTTGTGTCTTGCTTTGTTTTAGGTACTTTACATAGTAAGTCACAGATCGGTCCTTTAAAGTAGTGCTACTTACAGTATGGCTCATGAACCATGCCCAGATGCAAATTGTTATTAATCTGTGACAAGATAATTTCAATACTGAAGTTGAAAGTAGGCACTGAGAATTTTTAAATAGCAATTTCCCACTGCCCAAACAGCTAAGAGCATGATCTTTATCCTAATTTATCATTTATTTATTTTTAACAAAAGTATTGGTCCGTAACAAACTAGAAACTACAAAGAAAGAAAGGAAAGAAGGAAATAAATCAGAAACTGGTCCTTCAGCAGGGAGTTTGAAAAGCACTGCTTTGAAGTAGGGACTGTAGTCTCCACTTGACTGATAAGGAAACTGAGGTTGATAAACCAGGTAGCCAGTAAGAGCTGAGATTGTTGGAATCAAATGCTCCAATCTCCTTCCTATTTGGAAAACAGACAAATCTCCTAGTTAAGGGCTTGATTTTATGACCTATTTTTATTGACAAAATGAAGATAGAAAGCATCTGGTTATTTTTCTATATTCCAAATGTAAATTGAGCCTCGCTTGTGTGAATAACAGTCTCCCCGGCAGCAGCAATATTTAGGATTCATGCCAGAAACAATGTAACACAGCGAGAAACACACACAGGAAGTAAATGGAAAGGGAGACACAGCTGAGCAACACGGCAGGGCTGGCTTGTGATATATAATGAGTATATATTATCTTTCCTGGCGGTTAAGACTCCACCTTCCAAAGTGGGCGGTGCCGGGTTTGATCCCTGCTTGGGGAACTAAATATGGGGTGTGGCCAAAAATTAAAAAAAAAAAAAAAGGTGAATCAGTGTTAAGGGAGAGGGAATCTAATTGACTTTCCACAGGGACCTCTGTTCTGCCCTAGCTCTTCTGCTTCAGCAAATATCAAGGAGGGTCAGTCTATTTATAGTGAGTTGGGGAACTGAGCCCACTAGCTAGGCTTCTTGGGGAAAACATTCATCTACTGATTCCCTCAATCAGCCATTTGCCTAGACTACCCAAGGTTCTTGTGGCAAACATGTTGTTTGCTGTTTGTCCTTTGTTTGGATGATCACTTTTATTTTGCGTTTCCTTCAGTTTGAGCATAGTGAAATTCTAGGGACTTCTGAGGAAACCATAGACTCCTAGGTTGGTAGCATCAGGTAAGTCTTTCGACTGAAAGTAAAATGTCATAGTTTACATATTTAAAATATCTCCTATCCTTGACTGGTTGTATAAATGCAAAAGGAAATACAAAATCTTGGTGGGAGAATACTGAATTTATGACCATGTTAATATATATCTAGGAAACGAAACCGCTAAACAGGCAGTTAAAGACTGGAAACTGTAAAGCAACTTGTTTGCAGAAGCACCGCACAGGCTTAGCGATGAGACTGAAAGATTCCTGCAAGGTTGGCATCCTGGGAGGTCCCATGTTCAAGCACAGGCCGAAAGGCCGCTTGGGGGCGATGTTGTAAAGGGTGAGCGGCTGCTCTGAGACAGACACAAACAGGTCAGGAGTTGGTGGTGAGAATAGGGCAGGTATAGGGTGGTGTTCTTGCGATCGATCACCGAGAGGCCACTTAGCAGTAAAGATGTCTCTGGTTTCAAGAGTACCAGGTATGTACAATTCTAAATACATCAAATGGATAAATCTGGGTTAACACTCCTTTCCATAGAATTAGAAGCCACCACGTTCCTACTTTGAACGGTAGTGCCCACGCTGGATATTTTATTGAGGTCCACCATGAATATGAAGCATGGGAGAGAATGGTTGATAATGTTTTAGGCAGTGAAAGTAGAATAAAGTGATTAACAGTAACAGAGTAGCTTTCAGATTCCTTGGCATAAGGGTAGCAATTTGTGAAATGGACACCCTAACTTGTAAAATGTCTAAAAACAGTGAAAATTCCCAGAAGAAAGAGTTAACTTAGGTTGACATTACTACTTGCAATAAGCATTTATCTGCTGCTGGGCCACAGTAACAGGTGTGCCATCCTTTTTGCAAAATATCACCATTTTTGAATTTTTTTCCCCAAAGAAAGCAGCTTTTCCACAATCTTTGTTATTTCATTTATGATAAGGGAAATTGGGCTTGTTTTTTAAAAAATTAATTTTTATATGAGTATAGTTGTTTTACAGTGTTGTGTTATGGGCTTGCTTTATTTTTTATTTTTTTGATAGAAAACAACAAAATTCTGTAAAGCAATTATCCTTCCATAAAAAATAAGTTAAAATAAACAGTGATTTTTAATTGAAGAATAATTGCTTTAAAATATTGTGCTGGTTTCTGTCATATATCAACATGAATCAGTCATAGATATACATATATCCCCTCGCTCTGAAACCTCCCTCCCACCTCCTACCCCATCCCAACCCTCTAGGTTGTCACAGAGCACTGGGTTTGAGCTCCCTGTGTTATACAGCAAATTCCCACAGGCTGTTTTACATATGGCAATGTATATGTTTCCAGCTACTCTCTCCATTCATCCCACCCTCTTCTTCTTCCACTGTGTTACATATATACAATGGAATATTACTCAGCCGTAAAAACAATGCATTTGAATCAGTTCTAATGAGGTGGATGAACCTACAACCTATTATACAGAGTGAAGTAAGTCAGAAAGAGAAAAACAAATATTGTATATAATGAATATATATATGGAATCTAGAAAGATGGTACTGATGAACTTATTTGCAGGGCAGCAATGGAAATGCAGATGTATTTTTTAAAAGATTTTTTTGACATGGACCATTTTTAATATCTTTATTGAATTTATTATGATATTGTTCCTGTGTTTTGGTTTTTTGGCTCTGAGGCATGTTCTTAGCTCCCTGACCAGATATTGAACTCACACCCCATGCATTGGAAGGTGAAGTCTTAATCCTGGACCACTAGGAAAGTCCCTGGGTTTGTTTTAAAATAAATTTATTTGCAAACTGTAGCCAGTTTAATAAAAGCAAAATTATGGCTGCAATGTGACAATTCTCAATAGTTTCTCCATGTGAATTTTTTTGAACACGAGTTTCTGTTACTTCTTTTACAGGCACTTGGCAAATTCAAGAGAAGACAGACAATGGCATGAGAATGGAAATGGAATCGATCTGGTGTTGACATTTTAACTCAAAATTTGGAGAATTCTTCAAGCAAAATATCATCATTGAAAATTTTGCTGCCATACTCCAAAATGAATGAAGGATAGGATGTTACACATGAATTGTTATAAGACCCAAAGAAAAAGGCAGCCAGCTTGAGACTGACATATACTAGAAAAGCCTAACAGGGATCCTTGTATACTTGCAGCTGTTTATATTTGCAGTTTGTACAGTGCATTTGGGGTATAGTGACTATTGGTAAGGCTGTTGAAGGGATAACTGAGTGTGGGAATGAAGAAGTATTTTCTAAAAATGAATTTGCAAAGGTCAGGCAGGGGGTAATGCTTGATCTGATTTATCAGATTTGACTGTCTACACTAACTTCATTATCAGATACTTGTGAAATTTCAGCTTGAGTTGATGCATGACATGTATTAATACTTCCTAGTTGTGATCTGTACTTTCTAGGCTGCATATACCTCCAAGGTCTTTGGAAGTCACACATCTGGGAACTCTTTGCATGGAAAACATTGGAATAAGTACAGGTGTTTATTTTGAAGTGCTCTGAGTACATGTGAAGAACTGACTCATTGGTAAAGATCCTGATGCTGGGAAAGATTGAGGGCAGGAGGAGTGGGGGCAACAGAGGATGAGATGGTTGGACAGCAACACTGATTCAACGGACATGAGTTTGAGCAAACTCCGGGAGATGGTGAAGGACAGAGGAGCTGGTGTGCTGCAGTCCATGGGGTCGCAAAGAGCCGGACATGACTTAGCAACTGATCAACCATAAAAAAAAGCACAGTCAAATCTAGTTCCCATAAACTCTCAGTGCCAACTGTCAGAGAAAGAGGCTATTAGTTTATAGGTTATCCTGCCAGAGTTGTAATAAAGAAAACATGATTCTCAGAACTGTTTGTCATGGGCACCATCCATCCTTCTTTCAGCATCTTACTTTATGCCTAGAATTTTACCATTTTTTTCCTATTGCTTTCTCCTTCCTGACAAGGCAAAGTGACCATAATCTATGAAACCATACTTGGTTTTAGTTTAACCAGATGGTGAGGTATACTATTTCTTCCTATAATAAAATACCTTATTTCTAAATTAAAACATTTGAAAACCCCACTATACTTGGCATTAATGTCATGTCTCAGTAGTGCACTTATTATCTGAAATATTTTGAACCAAGTGGCTTTGATTAGGGTTTGCCTGATTAGCTTCTGTCCCGCATGTGTGCTTCACGCACTTAACCTTTCCCCCTAGTAAGGCAGGACCTCGGAGCTACTCTTGAAAGGTACAGTTGTTCTTGGAACATGAGGAATGCGCCTCACTAGAGGAACAGTCACTTGAGGACTCAAGGACTAGCACGGTCCCCTTTGTCCTGCCAATTTTCCATTCAGCACTGGTACAATTTGGAAAGATCAATCGCCCTGTTTTCAGAGCTCGATGCAGAGTGACAGAAACAAGAAGGTGATGCTATATATATTTCTAGCATGACTCCCTAAATCATAGGCAAAGATAATGATTAATTTTTTCCACAATAGTCAAAGTGATTATTTCCCTGGAAGGTCCCTGGGGGTACCTCACCTCATTTCCTTTAGAGAAAGGCCTGACTAGTTGGCTGCATCCTTCATAACCACCAGTATTCTGGGTATGCAGCTCACTCCACACTTCCTGGCCAAACAGTGGACTGAAGAAGCCTCAGGAAAGACAGCTCGTTGGAAGGCTGCACAAGGACTGGCTTGGAGTTTGTGTTTGAGGACTCTCAGCAAGGAATTTTTGTTTGGTTCTGTTCAACATCAAAGATGTATTAAGTTGTGAGTGCCTCTTGAGCGTGCATGCATGATAAGTTGCTTCAGTCATGATCTGACTCTTTGTAACCCTATGGACAGTAGCCCTCCAGGCTCCTCTGTCCATGGGACTTTTCAGGCAAGAATAGTGGAGTGGGTTGTTATGCCCTTCTCCAGGGATCTTCCCAACCCAGGAATCGAACCCATGTCTCTTATGTCTCTTGAATTGCAGATGGGTTCTTTACCACTAGCACCACCTGGGAAGCCCCAAGTTCCCCTCAGTTAGGCCCAATAATGAGTCTTTCAGAACAAGGTCTCCTAGGAGGTCAAATCAAGGCAGTTCAGTTCAGTTCAGTCACTCAGTCATGTCTGACTCTTTGCGACCCCATGAATTGCAGCATGCCAGTCCTCTCTGTCTATCACCAACTCTCGGAGTTCACTCAAACTCAAGTCCATTGAGTTGGAGATGCTATCCAGCCATCTCATCCTCTGTCGTCCCCTTCTCCTCCTGCCCCCAACCCCTCCCAGCATC
Organism: Budorcas taxicolor; assembly: GCF_023091745.1. Lineage (NCBI taxonomy): Eukaryota > Metazoa > Chordata > Mammalia > Artiodactyla > Bovidae > Budorcas > Budorcas taxicolor. The sequence continues at coordinate 49,562,938 of NC_068923.1, read as the reverse complement.
AGAGTCTTTTCCAATGAGTCAGCTCTTTGCATGAGGTGGCCAAAGTACTGGAGTTTCAGCTTGAGCATCATTCCTTCCAAAGAACACTCAGGACTGATCTCCTTTAGAATGGACTGGTTGGATCTCCTTGCAGTCCAAGGGACTCTCAAGAGTCTTCTCCAACACCACAGTTCAAAAGCATCAATTCTTCGGCGCTCAGCTTTCTTCACAGTCCAACTCTCACATCCATACATGACTACTGGAAAAACCATAGCCTTGACTAGATGGACCTTTGTTGGCAAAGTAATGTCTCTGCTTTTCAATATGCTGTCTAGGTTGGTCATAACTTTCCTTCCAAGGAGTAAGCGTCTTTTAATTTCATGGCTGCAATCACCATCTGCAGTGATTTTGGAGCCCAGAAAAATAAAGTCTGCCACTGTTTCCACTGTTTCCCCATCTATTTGCCATGAAGTGATGGGACTGGATGCCATGATCTTCGTTTTCTGAATGTTGAGCTTTAAGCCAACTTTTTCACTCTCCTCTTTCACTTTCATCAAGAGGCTTTTTAGCTCCTCTTCACTTTCTGCCATAAGGGTGGGGTCATCTGCATATCTGAGGTTACTGATATTTCTCCCTGCAATCTTGATTCCAGCTTGTGCTTCATCCAGCCCAGCGTTTCTCATGATGTACTCTGCATATAAGTTAAATAAGCAGGGTTACAATATACAGCCTTGATGTACTCCATTTCTTATTTGGAACCAGTCTGTTGTTCCATGTCCAGTTCTAACTGTTGCTTCCTGACCTGCATATAGGTTTCTCAAGAGGCAGGTCAGGTGGTCTGGTATTCCTTTCTCTTGAAGAATTGTCCACAGTTTATTGTGATCCACACAGTCAACGGCTTTGGCATAGTCAATAAAGCAGAAATAGATGTTTTTCTGGAACTCTCTTGCTTTTATGGCAATTTGATCTCTGGTTCCTCTGCCTTTTCTAAATCCAGCTTGAACATCTGGAAGTTCATGGTTCACGTATTGCTGAAGCCTGTCTTGGAGAATTTTGAGCATTACTTTACTAGCGTGTGAGATGAGTGCAATTGTGCAGTAGTTTGAGTGTTCTTTGGCATTGGCTTTCTTTGGGATTGGAATTAAGGCAGGCCTGATCCAAACACATGTGCTACCTGCTTCATCACAAGTTGTTTTCCCTTACGAATTGCTTTTCTCTTCCACTAGTAATGTTTCTCCAAACATTTCTCTAATCAAAATTTGACAGTCATCTCACAGTATGTAATCTATAGGGTCAGATGTCTCTTCTTCCCATATTTATTTTTTTCTAGTTCCATTTATTTTCCATATTTCCTTATCATTATCATGAGTTATTTTTGCCACTTAGAGACCTGATAGAAGGAGGAAGGCTCAAGGCTGTTAAGAGATCAATGCAAACTTTAACATTTAACACATGTGGCTCCTGTACAGGTTAAAAGATACTAACACAGCCTGAAAAATAAATAGATAATTAGAAACAATTAGTTTATGTGGAAAATTGAATGACTCACAAAGCCACAAATGTGTCTTTCTCAGTTAAATATCCTTAAAAAACTCGTATGCACCCCAATGTTCATAGCAGCATTGTTTACAATTGCCAAAATATGGAAATAACTGAAGTGTCCATCAAGAAATGAATGGATAAAGAAAGAAAATGTGACATATATATATGTGTATGTATATACATAGTTTTGTATCTTCTCTGTTTCACTTCCCCTCTTTCCAGATCCAAACTACTCTGGTTAAATCTTCATATTTGACTTCTTCTCTTCCCCTAAAAGAAAAGTGCATTCTGATCTAAGTTTCTGCAGCCTTTCACTTCTAGTCTTCAATCTTATATCATATCATACTTATTCTTTCTTTGGTCTCTCCTATTCTAGTTAGAAACAGTCTCTTCTCCTTTCCAAAACCAACAATTCCCTCAATGCTCTTGATTCTTGTTTTTCCAGATCCTTCTAAAACTTTACCATTAATTATTTATCTTTGGGCTTCCCTGATGGCTTAGCTGGTAAAGAATCCACCTGCAATGTGGGAGACCTGGGTTTGATCCCTGGGTGGGACGATACTCTGGAGAAGGGAAGGGTTACCTACTCCAGTATTCTGGCCTGGAGAATTCCATGAACGGCATAGTCCATGGGGTCGGAAGGAGTCGGACACTACAGAGTGACTTTCACTTTCATTTATCTTTAGGATAATCAATATTTCTCCTTCCACTAACTTCTCTTTTGCCTACTTCTGGGAAACAATTCTCCAAGGGTCTCTGGAGTTTCTCCATGTCTGTGAGCAGATGCAAAAGTCCCTTTGTTTTGGACCATTTCCCCCAAAGATTTCTGGATAGCAAATAGCCTTGGGAGATAGAGACAATATGTCCCTTCAAAGCAAAGGGTAAGTTTGCTTACCATTCAGCATAAAATATTTTGGATCCTTAGAACTAGGGTTCATCTCCTGTAATACAATCCAGGTGTCACCCAGCCTTCTCATGCCACCCTGAAAGAAGTGGGCCTAGGGGAACAAGTACAAGAAAATGCTGATGCTCTGGCCACTGCTATTGCTGTGAGTGATAAAGTTCTTTGACTCCTGGTGAGCATGCTGCTCATATAAGAGTGTAAGGGCAACATCATACAACAGTGACTCAGAACCTGAGGATCTGGTTTGTCATGTGCCTCAGTCGGCATGACTACTAAGAGGCTACGGAACATCCCCAATATGATGGATTATTAAAGCAGAAGAAGATTAAGCATCTATTTAAAATTGATGCTTATTTTATGGCATTGATATATAAGGAGAGCAAAACAGAAACTGCTTGAAATTCAAACCCAAACCATTCAAGATTTGAGCTAAAACTTGGGCAAGCCTGGGGATTTTAATTGAAGTTGCAGAGTATCTCAATCTCCACTCCTTTCCAAATGAATATTAAACTCTCAGGCCCTAAGTTTAATTATTCAAAGTTTTGTTGCTTTCTTTCACCCAGTGTCACAAAGATGTTACAGATGTTGTCTGGTGGGGTTAATATGGCATCTGAAGCATGAACTGGGAGACCAGGTGCTGATTCTTAGTTGTGGTGTGATCCATGGGAGGACACAGGCGCATATGCCTACCTGCCAATTGGGCGAAGTCTGCTCAAGTACACAGGACTCAGAAGTATTCTCAAGGCAAGAATACTGGAGTGAGTTGCTATTTCCTTCTCCAGGGGACCTTCCTGACCCAGGGATTGAACCCACACCTCTTGCATCTCTTGCATGGGCAGGTGGATTCTTTACCACTAGCTCCCAAGCAGATATTAAAATGTAAAGTCACTATGTACCCAGATTTAGGAGAATAAATGAAACATGGAAGAAATTACTTCTGGAATGAGAGGAATGGATAGTAATGACAATTTAAATAGTTCTTACATGGGCAAGAGGTTGGTTGGCTCATTCTATTTAGTAGATAATGTTCCGTGCGCAGTTGTTCGTCGTGTCCGACTCTTTGCAGCCCTTATGGATTACAGCCCACCAGGGTCCTCTGTCCATGGGATTTCCCAGGAAAGAATACTGGAGTGGGGTGCCATTGCCTTCTCGAGGGGTCTTCCCAACCCAGGGCTCGAACCTTCATCTCCTGCATTGGAAGGCAGATTCTTTACCACTAAGCCACCTGGGAAGCCTGGACCCTTTTTCCCCCATTGTGAATTTCCAGTAGGATGGGCTTTGAATGGCCCTATGTCATTCTCTTTGGACACATGCATCTTGATGAGCAGCTGTGGGTGAGCATCTTTCCACACATGGGGACAAATTATGTTTTTGGTTCCCTTCTGAGCAGGAAAACAAGGACTTCTGTCCTTTTATCCCTCCCTTTCTTTTCAGGAAATATCTATGAAGACAATTTTCAGCTCTAAGAATTTCTACTGTTACAGCAGCATGAGGAGGAGTACGTCACAGGAAGGCAAGAAGACTCTACTGAAGTGGGTTGTGTTCCACTAAAAGCATAAGACATAGTGAAGAGAAGAGGTATGATCCTGAAAAACACTGGATAGTTTCAGTTGAAAAATAGTAACAATTTTTGATGACTGATTATGGAATAATTAGTTTTTGTTGCTATTGTTTTTGGCAACACTTTTCCCACTCCCCATCTCTCCTTCTCTTCCTACTACCCTTTTACCCCTGTAAAGTATAAGAATTCCTGACACAATTTCTCACTTTCTGTCTCTCAGAATTCACATAAGAATGTACACCTACATCAAAGATTACAAAAGGCCAGTCACATATAAAGAATCATGTGGATGTTTCAGTTTCAAACAGATACATTATTATCATTTAAATTATTTAGCTGCACTGTGGGGCATGTGGGATCTTAGTTCCCTGACCACGGATAGAACCTGAATCTTCTGTACTGGAAGTGTGGAATCTTAACCACTGGACCACCAGAAAACTCACCAAAGCCTGGAAAAAAGTTACAAAGCTAAAGAGAACAATATATTTAAAGCTAATATTGGACCTGTGCACAGTGGAAAAAATGTGCAATTAAGAAGCACTGAGCCTGGATTGCAGTTCTGACCCATCCTTGAATACTCATGTGATCTGAGGCAAGTCGCCTTACTTCTGTAAGCTTACTTTTGCCACCTGTGAAGTGGTAAAAACAGGATCTTCCTTATAGAGCTGTGGTGAGAATTTAGGAGAAGACATTTAAAAAAAAACACAAATTTCTTCCAGGAATTGTGCCAGTGTTAATCCCTTCATTATTATTCACTTTGTTTCTCCTTTCCACAGGGGCTGTCAGCACTGCAGCAAAGAACACAACCCTGGCAATATGAGTAGGTTTCTATTTATTGTGAAGATTTCAATGGGACCCAGTCTATGCATCAATTAATAATAAAGTCATTTCTGTAGTCTAAGCTGATTTTCCGAAGTAATGTGGAGAACTGAGTAGTTTACTGAATTTGGTTAAATATCAACATATCTGGTGCGCATCTCTATGTGCATAAATAATGTAAAATTGTCTTCAGTAACAATAATTCAGGCCTCCAACATCTTTAAAAGTTGGTGGAATACTTCTTGGCAGTATTATCCAACATAAACGTCAACTCTTCACTTTTCAACAGATATAAGTTAGTCTTTGGAGGCAGATATTCAGAATTTTCCTGGGTAGAGCCATGATCAAGCAAATGAAATTACAATGAATCATGAGAGACCTGGAGGGGCCTTGGAGTTAGTGTCAAAAAGAGAAGTATAACATCAACCTGGAGATAATGACTGTGTGCAGGTACAGCCCTCATGCACTTATGTTTAATAATATTATGGTGATCTGAATAAGGCAAAAATAACAGCAGCCATGAAATCAAAAGATGCTTGCTCCTTGGAAGGAAAGCTATGACAGAGCTAGACAGCATATCAAAAAGCAAAGACATCACTTTGCCAACAAAGGTCCATCTAGTCAAGCTTCCCTTGTGGCTCAGAGGTTAAAGCATCTGCCTCTAATGCAGGAGACCTGGGTTCGATCCCTGGGTCAGGAAGATCCCCTGGAGAAGGAAATGGCAACCCACTCCAGTATTCTTGCCTGGAGAATCCCATGGACAGAGGAGCCTCGTGGGCTACAGTCCATGGGGTCGCAAAGAGTTGGACACGACTGAGCGACTTCACTTTCTAACTTTCAGTCCAGGTTATGGTTTTTCCAGTAGTCATATATGGATGTGAGTGTTGGACTCTAAAGAAAGCTGAGCGCTGAAGAATTGATGCTTTTGAAATGTGGTGTTGGAGAAGACTCTTGAGAGTCCTTTGGACAGCAAGGAGATCAAACCAGTCAATCTTAAAGGAAATCAACCATGAATATTCACTGTTGCTGATGCGAAAGCTCTTACTTTGGCCACCTGATGCAAAGAGTCTACTCCTTGGAAAAGACCCTGATGCTGAGAAAGACTGAGGGCAAGAGGAGAAAGGGGTGACAGAGGATGTGATGGTTGGATGGCATCATCAACTCAATGGACATGTTTTTGAGCAAGCTCCAGGAGATGTTGAAGGACAGGGAAGCCTGGTGTGCTGCAGTTCATGGGGGTCAAAAATTGGTGGACATGACTTAGCAGCTGAACAACAACAACAAACACAAGGAGTTATTTTCAAACTATCTAAAATGTTAAACTTTCTCTCAGTGCTACAAAAGCAAAGCCACCGACACTATTGCTAGTTTATGTTTTACTTTGGGACTTTTGCTCAACTAGTACTAGGACTTTCTAGGTTTAAAGAATTAAAGAACGGGTGAATATAGATTCCTCATCCTTAGAGGATTTGGAAAATGAATGATCTCAGCTTGGCTTGGAAACTATAGAATAGAATATATTTTTAGCATAATAAACCTTTTCAATCCTTCCAAAAAAAAAAAAATAGATCCATAGAAAGAGCAAACAGATGGAAGCCCATGTGCTGTTTTGTAACATGTCCAGGGTTTTAAGATTGGATAAACACTGAAACCCTGCAGGCGCAAATCTGTCCTTTCTCAAACGAAATCCTATGAGATGAGGAGAGCTGCTCTAATCAACTACACACATTAGAAAAAAAATCCAGGATCTCCTTCCAACTTCTCTGCTAGGGCCATAAGATAAATAGCCTTGGAGCATGGACCTTAATCCATTTCTCACTGTTGAAAAATATGCATAAGTACTTCTAGGATACTTATTATTGCAACAATCCAAGCACTCAGGTTATTAGATCAAATAGAAAACTGCAGTGAAATACTGTAAAAACTAGGTTATTTCCCATATGTTCACATCATGTTATTTAACAAGACACTATAATAGTTTAAGGCCAGGAATACAATTTGATTACATTTTTTCAACCATCAGTATCTGAGCTGAGTCCACATGAGAAAATTGCTTAGAAATGAACTTGTGTGTTTGACCTTGTTCTCCCCTCACATATTTCATATTACTCCTTATGTCAACCTTTTTCTTTTTCTATGTGGCTGCAATTAAGAAGATATTGTGTTGAAGAAAGAATAATATTTGAATGCCACAGACATAATGGGAACTTTCCTAGGGAAGAAATGAGGCTTTTCTGAGACTTGTACCTACAACATTTGGTACCATAACCTATTTATAAATATCAAGGAGGCATTCACAAAGGTTTGCTGAATGACTAAGTGAATGAATAAAAAGTTGGTAGTTAGGATCTCTTTACAACTCTTGGGAGCTGGTGTAGCAATTAACAGAGGCATTTTTTCTCATTTGGTAGCATTGAAACATACACATTACCGTATGTAAAACACATAACCAGTGGGAATTTGCTGTATGACTCAGGGATCTCAAACTGGGGCTCTGTGACATCCTAGAGGGGTGGGATGGGATGAGAGGTGGGAGAGAGGTTCAAAAGGGAGGGGACCTATGTCTACCTATGGCTCATTTTATGTTGATGTAGGGCAGAAACCAACACAACATTGTGGAGCAATTATCCTCCAATTAAAAATAAATAAAAAAGAGAGGGGTTTTTCTCATTTGTCCTTAATTTACTGATTTCTTTTAAAGTCATGCCTACAGAAATGTTTGATTGGAATTTTTCATCATGGCAGGTTTAAACAAGCTTTATGATGTATTTTTTAAAAATATATTTATTTATTTATTTATTTGGCTGCACCAGGGCTTAGTTGTGGCACATGAAATCTTTTAGCTGTGGCATGTAGTATCATTTTTTTTTCAGTTGTGGAATGTGGGATCTAGTTCCCTGAGGAGGGATCTAACTTGGGCCCCTTACGTTGGGAGCACAGAGTCTTAGCCACTGGAGCACCAGGGAAGTCCCCTATGATGTATTTTAAAGGATAAATTTGGTTTCCTGGAATAAAAAAAATCCAACAATGATCAATACTTGTTTAAATGCTTTAGAATTGTTAGTTACTATTGGGATAATAATTTATTCACTTAATCACCACATACATTCATTTGCCAGATGCAAGGATTTCAAGGATGAACATGTCACATCCTTTCCATTGAGCAGCTCAGAGACAGTGGGAGAATGGTGGGGGTGACACACAGGTGCACAACTACACGGGGTAGAGTTCCGAGGTGGGTGAAACCAAGGGTGCTGTGAAACAATGCCACTCAGCCCGGGTTAGGTGTGAGAAGCGGGAAGGCTTCCACAGACTTGAAGGGTACAATTACTACACATTGAGGTCAGGAATGGGCAGTTGAGAGGGCACAGAGGAATTACGTAGTACACGTGGCATAGAGGACTTGGGTCTGGCAAAGAGGACCAGGGCTGAGACAGAAGGCAGGAAGAGGGAGGAGATGAGGCCAGACCGGCAAGCAGAGGTCAGAGCCAGAGATGAGCTTCAGGGTGAGCTTCAAACCGACTGTAACTCAGTCACATCCGAGAGGCTCACTTTCGTTAGTGAGGAAGAAATGATAACTCAGTGATGATTGCGCATAGCCTGAGAAGGTAGACATTCCAAGTATGACCTAGTTGAAAGTGCCTTGAATTCACTAGGAAAAAGGAGAAAGACCTGGGATTATGAATGTTATTAGGTCAGCTCACACACTGATTATTTAATGGATTCCTAAGTCACTTCAGTTGTGTCTGACTCTGTGTGACCCGATGGACTGTAGTCTGCCAGGCTCCTTTGTCCATAACATTCTCCTGGCAAGAATACTGGAGTGGGTTGCCATTTCCTCCTCCAGGGGATCTTCCTGACCCAGGGACTGAACCTGCGTCTCTTAAGTCTACTGCACTGGCAAGTGGGTTTTTTACCCCTAGCACCACCTGGGAAGCCGTTTAGTGGATTAACTGTGGAAGGAAGTCTCAGTGTGAAGCTGACTTCCCAAGATACGTCCAAGTTACTTCTCCCCTCCTCCTTTTCCTCCTGAGCAAAAGATGCAAGCTAAATTTACTAATGGCCAGCTTCCTTTGCCTTCACCCGCCATAATTAGGTCAATCTTCCCCTGCTAAGTCGATGCTATACTTAAAATCAAACTTATTCTTGAATTATCTAATGTTACAGATATGCAAGCCAGTTTCCTCTCATAACAGTGGCAACCAGTCAGTGATGATAACAGCAAAGACACATTCAATGCTGTTTGATCCTTTCTCTGCAACATTCAGATATAAAACAAACACAGCAGAGAAGGAAAAAGCAAAAGTAACAGAGAGATTCTATGTAGCTATTGCTGTTGTGTACATTTAGCTATGGTAAATGGCATAGAAATGGTTTAAAGGGAATAGGCAGCTACATATGTGGAAATTTTAGCTGAGAGCACTTTGGGTTTTAATTTAGTGTTCAAAACTATTGAGTCGTCAGATAAAAAAATTGATTCCTTTCAAAACACGGGCTTTTTACCCTGCAATGTCATTTCTCAATAGGGAAAAGACTTGAGTCATTTACTTCACTCCCCTACCCCTCTTCAGTCTTCTATTTCCTTTAAAAAGAAAAATCTCTAAAGATAGAGAGATTTACCATCCTTGGTAACCTAGATACACATTCTCAGGATACATATAAATTCATCTCTCATGCTACAGTTTAAACTTATTTTCTTTTACTCTTTCCTCAGTGAAGTAAGGGAACATCTGTCTGCAACCCTTGTCATATGTTTGAAACCTATTCTTATCACCCCTCCGTCTTCCCTTCTCCAAGGGAAATACTCCTCAAGCCTTATCTCATTGTTCATAGATGTCAAAAATTTTTAGTCTGTGTTTGCTTTTGTTAGAGTGGGAAACTCCAACATGTAGACCTTCTGCTGTAGTTGGATTTAAGCTCGATGGAATCCAGCTGGGAACGAGTCAATAATTTGCAGTTGAAACTTCTGCTATTCCTATTGTGCATTTGTTAGAATTAGACTCTTACTGACTCAGTGTTGACTGAAGTACCAGTGTGATAAATACTGGATACAAAGTAAATATAAGAAAAGTCTGCATATGATATTTGGATTAGAATATTAGAATCTGGATTCTAAAGAAAATCCACAAAGCTAGAACTCACAGCAAATCAGAACCTTGAAAAGAGAGATACCTCACACCACATATACAAAAATTAACTTGAAGTGGATCAAGACATAAAAATAAGAGCTAAAACTATAAAACCAATAGAAGAAAACAGAGGAGGAGCTTTGTGACACTGAATTCAGCAATGGATTCTTGGCTTGGATATAACACCAAAAACTTTGGCAGCAGAAAAAAATAGACGAGCTGGACTACTTCAAAATTAAAAACTTCTCTGAAACAAAGGGCATTGTTAACAGAATGAAAAGACAGTATATGGAATGGGAGAAAATATTTTCAAAAATAATACATCAGATAAGGCATTGATATCCTGAATATATAAATAACTCCTATAATTCAACAACAACAAAAATCCAATTAAAATGGGCAGAGGATTTGAATGAACATTCCTACAAACAATACGTAAAAATGGTTAATGCACATCACTAGTCATTAAGGAAATGCAAATCAAAACCACATATGAGATATCACTTTACACTCATGATGGTGGCTACTACAAAAAAAAAAAAAAAGGCAGAAAATAGGTATTGGGAAGGATCTGCAGAAACTGAAATGCTATTCATTATTGACAGGAATGTGAAATGATATAACCACTGTGGAAAATGGCATGGTGTTTTCTGAAAAAATTAAAAACAGAATTACCACATAATCCAGCAATTATCCTTCTGAGTATAAACCCCAAGAAAGTGAAGGGAGGGACTTCTACAGATATTTGTATGCTCATGTTCATAGAAGCACTATTCACAATAACCAAGAAGTAGGAGCAACCCAAATGTCCATTGATGGATGAATGGCTAAAGAAAATGTGGCACACAGATACAATGGAATATTATTCAGCCATAAAAGAGGAAGTTTTGACACATGTTACAATATGCAGAGTACATCATGAGAAACGCTGGGCTGGAGGAAGCACAAGCTGGAATCAAGATTGCCAGGAGAAATATCAATCACCTCAGATATGCAGATGACACCACCCTTATGGCAGAAAGTGAAGAGGAACTCAAAAGCCTCTTGATGAAAGTGAAAAAGTTGGCTTAAAGCTCAACATTCAGAAAACGAAGATCATGGCATCCGGTCCCATCACTTCATGGGAAATAGATGGGGAAACAGGGGAAACAGTGGAAACAGTGGCAGACTTTATTTTTTTGGGCTCCAAAATCACCGCACATGGTGACTACAGCCATGAAATTAAAAGACGCTTACTCCTTGGAAGAAAAGTTATGACCAACCTAGATAAAAAGCATGTTCAAAAGCAGAGACATTACTTTGCCAACTAAGGTCCGTCTAGTCAAGGCTATGGTTTTTCCAGTGGTCATGTATGGATGTGAGAGTTGGACTGTGAAGAAAGCTGAGCACCGAAGAATTGATGCTTTTGAACTGTGGTGTTGGAGAAGACTCTTGAGAGTCCCTTGGACTGCAAGGTGATCCAATCAGTCCATTCTAAAGGAGATCAATCCTGGGTATTCTTTGGAAGGAATGATGCTAAAGCTGAAACTCCAGTACTTTGGCCACCTGATGCAAAGAGTTGACTCATTGGAAAAGACTCTGATGCTGGGAGGGATTGGGGGCAAGAGGAGAAGGGGACGTCCAAGAATGAGATGGCTGGATGGCATCACTGACTCGATGGACGTGAGTCTGAGTGAACTCCGAGAGTTGGTGATGGACAGGGAGGCCTGAGGTGCTGCAATTCATGGGGTCACAAAGAGTCAGACACGACTGAGCGACTGAACTGAACTGAACTGAACAATATGGATAAAAGTTGAAGGCATTTTGCCACGTGAAAGAAGTCAGTCACAAAAGGCCAACAATTGTATGGTTCTACTTGTATGGGGTTCCTAGAGTAGCCAAATTCAGAGAGACAGGAAGCAGATGGTGGCTGCCAGGAGTTGTGGGGAGGCAGGGATGAGCAGTTAGGGTCTAGTGCATACAGTATGAGCTGGAGAAGATGAAAAGTTCTGGAGACACATGGTGGCGATGTGTCTGCATAGCATTGTGAACATACCCAGCATCACAGACCTGCACGTCGAACAACAGTTAAAACGGTGAATTGCATGCTATGTATATCTCACTGAGGGAGCTTCCCGGGTGGCTCAGTGGTAAAGAATCCGTCTGCAGTGCAGGAGATGCAGGAGACACATGTTCAGTCCCTGGATTAGGAAGATCCCCTGGAGGAGGGCATGGCAACCCAGTCCAGTATTCTTGCCTGGGAAATTCCATGGACAGAGGCGCCTGGCAGGCTAAAGAACACGGGGTCACAAACAGTCCGACGCAACTGAAGCAACTAAGCATGCATCACACATATCTTATCAGGACAACAATAACAAAAAACCAGAGTGTTGAAGGGAGAGAGAGAGAGAGATCCCAGTCTTCCTGGTATCCACCCACCTTCCCCCAGCCAGGGGGCTGCCACCTTTTGCACTGCAGGTCTAGTGAGGGGCGGACACTGTGGGACATGCTACAGCTAAGACGCCATGAACCAGCACATCCAGAGACGGACTCGCTGCTTTGGTCCCAGGACCATAGCATTGCTGCTTTGAGATGACTGTGTGCGTGCCAGGTTGCTTCCCTTGTTTGAGATAAGTACTTGCAGAGTTTGGGGGACAAGCGACGTAAGTGTATGGTCCAAGCAGGAGAGACGGTTGCTGGATTTTCTTAGATACCACCCACCAGGGCTGTCTTGTGGGTAACAGGACCCCAGCAGTGATGGTCTGCACGTACAACACAGGGTGACGGTCGGGGGTCCAGGAAGTGACTATTGGGCCACTTTGGGAGGTCAGGGAGTAGGGCAGGAGAATGCAGTGGGATGCTCCAGAGCGTCACGGACACACATGTGAGAGAGTCACAGAATTCAAAGGGACAGTGGGAGATTAGAAAGAGCACTGCCTTTTCCCCTTGACAATTCAGTTTTATTTTATTTACATTTGAAAGCGTAATAGCTTTAAAGTATTATCTTAGTTTCTGCTGTACAATACAGTGAATCAGCTATATCTGTACATATATCCACCCCACCCCCCTCCAGTGGTGGTAGTGGTAAAGAATCCACCTGCCAATGCAAGAGATGGAAGAGATGTGAGCTCGATCCCTGGGTCGGCAGGATCCCCTAGAATAAGAAATGGCAACCTGCTCCAGTATTCTTGCTGGAAAATGCCATGGACAGAGGAGTCTGGTGGGCTATCGTCCATGGGGTCACAGAAAGTTGGACACGACTGAGGGACTGAGCACACACATCTCCTCCCTCTTGGATGTCCCACGTTCCCCCTCAACCCCTTTAGGTCGTCACAGAGAACCGAGCTGAGCTCCTATGCTATACAGCAGCTTCCCACCAACTATCTGTTTTACACATGGTAGTGGTAGGCTGCAGTCCATGGGGTCACTAACAGTCAGACACAACTGAGCAACTTCACTTTGACTTTTCACTTACATGCATTGGAGAAGGAAATGGCAACCTACTCCAGTATTCTTGCCTGGAGAATCCCAGAGACAGAGGAGCCTACTGGGCTGCCGTCTGTGGGGTCACACAGAGTCGGACACGACTGAAGCGACTTAGCAGCAGCAGTGTATGTATATATGCGAACCGTGAACTTCCAGGTGTTCAAGCTGGATTTAGAAAGGCAGAGGAACTAGAGATCAAATTGCCAACATCTGTTGGATCATTGAAAAAGTAACAGAATTTCAGAACAACATCTACTTCTGCTTTATTGACCATGCCAAAGCCTTTAACTGTTTGGATCACAACAAACTGTGGAAAATTCTGAAAGAAATGGGAATACTAGACCACCTGACCTGCCTCCTGATAAATCTGTATGCAGGTCAAGAAGCAACATTTAGAACTGGATATGGAACAACAGACTGGTTCCAAATTGGGAAAGGAATACGTTAAGGCTGTACATTGTCACCCTGTTTATAACTTATATGCAGAGTACATCATGTGAAATGCTGGATTGGATAAAGCACAAGCTGTAATCAAGATTACCAGGACAAATATCAATAACCTCAGATATGCAGATGACACCACCCTTGTGGCAGGGAGCGAAGAACTAAAGAGCCTCTTGATGAAAGTGAAAGAGGAGAGTGAAAAAGTTGGCTTAAAGCTCAACATTCAGAAAACGAAGATCACGGCATCTGGTCCCATCACTTTATGGCAAATAGTTGGGGAAACAATGGAAACAGTGACAGAATATTTTTGGGGGGCTCCAAAATCACTGCAGATGGTGACTGCAGCCATGAAATTAAAAGATGCTTGCTCCTTGGAAGGAAAGCTATGACCAACCTAGACAGCATATTAAAAAGCAGAGACATTACTTTGCCAACAAAGGTCTGTCTAGTCAAAGCTTTGTTTTTTCCAGTAATCATGTATGGATGTGAGAGTTGGACTATAAAGAAGCTGAATGCCAAAGAACTGATGCTTTTGAACTGTGGTGTTGGAGAAGACCCTTGAGAGTCCCTTGGACTGCAAGGAGATCTAACCAGCGCATCCTAAAGGAAATCAGTCCTGAATGTTCATTGGAAGGACTGATGCTGAAGTTGAAACTCCATTACTTTGGCCACCTGATGTGAAGAACTGATTCATTTGAAAAGACCCTGATGCTGGGAAGATTGAAGGTGGAAGGAGAAGGGGAAGACAGAGGATGAGATGCTTGGATTGCATCACTGACTTGATGGACATGAATTTGAGTGAGCTCCTGGAGTTGTTGATGGACAGGGAAGCCTGGCGTGCTGCAGTCCATGTGGTCACAAAGAGACGGACACGACTGAGCGACTGAACTGAACTGAGCATGTATATGTTAATCCTAATCTCCCAATTCTTCCCATCCTCCCCTTCCCACACTGAGTCTACAAGTCCATTATTCATGTCTGTGTCTCTGTTTATAGCTATCTTTTGATCATCAACCACCACCAGCTATAAGAGGGGGCTCTATCGAGCCTTTGAAGGACTCGTACAGGCTTCTTGGAAAACCCCTAGAAGTGAAGAGTGAGGCCACTGGTCCCCAGGGTGACATCTGGGTTGAGGTCTGGTCTTATGTGTGTATTCCCTGTGTCACTGTGATCATGAACTTAGTTTCTTTGAACCTCAATTTCTTCATTTGTAAAATGGAACTAATTATATTATCTACCACTTTGATGGTTTTTAGAATTAAGTGAAATAATGAAAGTAAGTGTTGAATTTGTTGTTGCTTTGTCACTAAATCGTATCTGACTCTGCAACCCCATGGACTGTAGCATGCCAGGTTTCCCTGTCCTTCACTATCTCCTGAAATTTGCTCAAACTCACGTCCATTGAATTAGTGATGCCATCTAAACAGCTTATCCCTCTGTCACCCTCTTCTCCTCCTGCCCTCAATCTTTCTCAGCATCAGGATATTTTCCAATGAGTTGACTCTTCATATCAGGTGGCCAAAGTATTGGAGCTTCAGCTTTAGCATCAGTCCTTCCAATGAATATTCAAGGTTGATATCCTTTGGGATTGACTGGTTTTATCTCCTTGCTATCCAAGAGACTCTCAAGAGTTGTCTGAATAAATGTGAGCTATAAGAACTATTATGAGCATAAAAAATTACAGGTGTGGGCCTCTAGAGACTGTAGTTTCCAACAAAGGGTATCAAGAATCTTTTATCTGAAATCCTGGAAAGTGGCATTTGACAAGGAGCTTGGAAGAAGAGTATGATAAGCATCTAAGCCCCAAGTTCAATGAACTCAGATCAGCCTTGACTAGGGCAGGGGAAGTCCTTTGTTGGGCCCATGTGGGGGATGGGGGCTGTGCAGAGATTTCAGGAGCCATGGAGAACCTGCTTCTCTTTGGCTGGATTTGCTTCATAAAGCCTTTTCCATGGCAACAGGGAAACACTTGCAAAGAAACTGCAGCTGACACTGTGAAAAATATCTCCTCTCTCAAGGTACTCGAAATTGCACAGCATGACTCACGATGGCTTTCTCTTTTGGGCTATCTGCTGGATCATAAATGTTGAGCAAACAGAGGGTATAAAAGCGGTTCCTAAGTTACAGAGATGCCTTATGAGGGAGACAGCATGTTCACAAAAGTGGAGAAGGATTTGCAAAATGACTGGTTTAGGATATGAGGGAGTGCTTGGGAAGTGAACAAACATCCCCCACCTGCTTTTTAAAACTTTTATCTTATATTTGGAGTAGAGTTGACTTAGTTTAGGTGTGCACTCCAGAATTCTTCCCTGGAGAATCCTATGGAGAGAGGAGCCTGGCAGGCTACGGTCCACAGGGTGGCAAAGAGTTGGACGCAACTGAAACAACTTAGCACAACATTGAAGTATACAGCCTGTAGCCCGGAATTCGAAAATACTGCCTCAAACTCGTTCTCTGTTCTTTCACATCTGTGTCTTGTCTTTGCAACTAGACTGCCACATCATTCAACACATAGATACCAAGCAGCACTTGGCACATATGTGGTACTGGCCTTCTCCACCAAAGAACTTACCAGAAGAGAAGAAACATAAGACAATTTAAGGACAATGCACAATGAACCAGCAAACAATGCAGAATATGACCAGTGTCATAAAGGAAAAGGTATCAGTCTGTTAATGAGAAAGGGCAGCAGCTACAGGAGCACACGGCTATTCCCTGAAGAAAGGCCCTTGACAATGACCTGGAAGTCACCAGAGAGTTTCAAGAAGGATGGTGACAAGATTAGATTGGCAAGTGGATTGGCATGGGGCAAAAACGATATCAAGATACTGGTGGGCAGGCAGGTGCAGTAGCTGAGGATGAGCTGTCAGTAGGGGAACAGGGGATGAAGATGCGGGAAAGAGGGTGTGTGTGAGATACATTCAGGTGGTGAAAACTACCTTAGGCACCGAACTCAGTAATTGATTTAGGTTGGGGGAGGGGCTAAGGAAGAAGCCAGAGGAAAGGATGACCTGTGCTTTCCTTTCTCTTTATTGAGTTTTCTTCCTTTCTCTTTTGTTACAAAGAAACATCAGTGACTGCTTACAGAGGCAAGTTTAATGGGACTACATTTTATTAATCATAGTCTAGTTTTTCCAATTCCATACATGCTCAGGATGCATGTCTGTGTGTGTTTTAACCAAGTAATCAGTTAGTGGAGTGTAGAAACTTCCTTGGGATGAGATTGCCAACTTCAAAATCTTCAATAAATTTTGATATTTCACTTTTGTGTAAAATGGTAACAGCTGTATTGCATAGTTATTGATATCTCTATAGTACAAACTGAGGTTCAGAGCAGTTAAGTGTCATCCAAGGTCATCTAGCTACAAGGCGTCGGAGCCAGGACTTGAACTTAGGTCTTTACACCTGAATTTGTTGTCTCTTTATCCCCCTTCCAGTGGGTACAGGTCTTCTTCAGTCATGTGTTAGAATACAGAGTAGTAACCAGACTAATCATTAGTCATATTGATAATAACTACCCTACATTTATTTAAGACTTTTAAAGAATAGATCAGGGGATTTTACAAGTAAACTCAACAATCCTTATAAAATCCCTCATGAGTACATGGGGCCACGATGATAGTTCTTAGTACTGGATGAGAATGTGAGTAGGAGGGTTCAATGAATATTCATAAAGGCAAGTCATAATAGGACAAAGTCACTAACTTCTTTGTTTTGTCTATTTGAGAATATTGTCATTTGAGAAATGAAACTTGACGAAGAAAATATAATCCAAATTCAATAGGATTTTAATTTAAATCTCTAAGAAAAGGATGCTTGAACATCCTAAGGAATACTATAATAAAATCTTAGTAGATGACAGTTCTTTTCAAGGAGATTAGAAAAAAATATATTTGACTTGTATGAAAAGGATGAATAAGAATGGAAACATGCCCTGGACTTTGTAGCAGGAGTGTCTCAAAGGAAGCAGATAATGTTGAGAAGAAACTAGCAAAACCAATGAACTTTAGGAAAATAGGATGGTTCTGTCTGAATAAGTCAGAATGAGTAAAATGGAAAGTTATTATAAACCGATCTGACAGAGGGACTCAAAAAGGGGGGGGTAATAAATTTAGACAGGACAAGCTGAACAGTTTAGAACACTTCAAGAGGTAAAGGAAATAATTAATTTGAGGGGAAAGAATTAGAAGTAGAAATAATCAGAAATTCACGATGATGCTATCTTACAAAGTAAGAGAACTGAAAAGTTCAGACTACCACAGAGCAAAATAAGTCATAGCTTAGATAACAGGCAAGTATTTGTAGCTGCAGTTCTACAAAAGAGAGACAGATAAAGGCAACGTAACTATGCGCAAATTATGCCTTATTTCGAAGTCTGAAATTGAAAATCCCAACTTGAATAGGTTTGAGGGGCCCACCTTGGAAATCTCACGTATTTAGAGAAGTTCATTGTGTGAATTAATTGGAAAGGAGTTCATGGAATAAATATACAATTTAGGGAAATGGAAAAGTTGACTTGTGAAGCTGTTTATTCAAAAGATATTTATTTATGACAAAATTACTTGTAATAAAACAGAAAGGAGAGGAGCTGTGAATAAAAGCATTATAAAGGTTTAATTAATGAAATGTGAGGAATGAGAGACAACTACAGAACAAAATAGTGTCTCTTGGTACATGATAGGTGTACCAAGGAGTATACAAGGAGGGAAAGAAGAGGGAGAATTTATGTTAGGCTACTAAAGGAAAATGTATAGCCTGAAGACTAGCAACAGATTAAGAAAACAAAGCATTTCTAAAATATCATCATAAAATATATTCACTCAGTATCAATTAATTGAAAAACTTGCACCATAATTACCTAAAAGATTTCCCCACCCACCTGGCCCAGTACTATGTTAGTTCATATTACTTGGTCCTAAAAATAGCAATGTGTGAAGGAGGCATGACTCTGCATTTCCCAGGTGAGCCCAGGAAGTTAAAGTGAGGTTTTCAAAGTCAAAGAGCAAGTCAGGAGTGGAACTAGGATTGCATTCATTTTATTTGCTGCCCAACTATATAATTAATCCAAATCAAATTTACTCCTAAGGAACAAAGAATATTAGACTTGATATGAGTCTTAATGCATTTTAGTAGGAGCAAGAGATTTTAATTTAGGAATTTATCTGACTGTCAGAAAAAAAATCTTGACATTACCGAAGAAGTTATATAATATTTTTGTTCCATACTGTGGTGGTAGGCCATGATATTAAATTTCTTTATATTTTTGTTAGAGAATAATACATTCACATTGCCTACAAAGAGAATGGCTGAAAGAATTTTTCCCACTTTGAGTCAGAATGACAGCACATTTTAAAAAACCTTTCTATTTTATATGGGAGTATAGCCAATTAACAATGTTGTGATAGTTTCAGGTGGACAGCAAAGAGACTTGGCCATGCATGTACATGTATCCAATCTCCCCCAACACCCTTCCCATCCAGGCTGCCACATAACATTGAGCACAGTTCCTGAGCTACACAGTAGGACCTTGCCAGTTATACATTTTAAATATAGCAGTGTGTAAATGTTGGTGTCAAACTCCCTAACTACTCCTTCCCTCCATTCTTCATCCCTGGCAACCATATTCATTCTCTAAATCTGCAAGTCTGTTTCTATTTTGTAGATAATTTGTTTGTATTATTTTTTCTAGATTCCAAGTATTAGAGATGTCATATTATATTTCTCCTTCTCTGTCTGACCTATTTCACTCAGTATGATAACCTCTAGATCCACCCATGTTTCTCCAAATGGCATTATTTCATTCCTTTTAACAGCTAAGTAGTATTCCATTGTATATATGTACCATATCTTGTTTATCAGAGTGGCAGCACATTTTAAGAATGAAACTCAAAGGCTATGAATCTGGCATTAAATTATGGGCCATTAACTCTATTGGGTAAAGCTGTATATCATATCCATCCTTCTATACATTTCTTCATTTGTAAAATGACAATACTGTTAAATCAGTCCATCCTCCTCAACTCAAATTTACCCTGTTTGATGACAGAGGAGGCATTATGAAGATGTTTATGAAACATTTCATTGGCACAAAATTTAATATAATATATGAATTATTTTTCACTTAGATTTAAAAACAGAGAATGTGCATAAAAACATGTCCAGCAGTACTGCAATGAGAAAATGGACAGATTTCTATACGAAGAGAGCTGCAAGTCATTCTAATCATCTTCAGTTTTTAATCTGTCACTGAGGAATCCCCAGTAAAACCGATTGGTGCTGTTTCTAATGATAAATACAGCAGGAAGGTCGACAAGCTGGGGAGAAGGTTTGGTAAGTCACCCATTAGGCCTAAGAGAAACAGTTCTTTGGGCTTTTGTTGGGAAAGTTACTGAAAGAAATGTTCACGCCATCGATGTTGACTAACTATTGGAGTCCAATCAGAAAAGGTGAAAAGCAAAGGACATAGAAATATGACCATCAGAGAAGTTAAGAAATGATGACATTTCACTTTTTGTAAGAGCAGAAACTCTTCATACCAAAATCTAAGATATTATTGAGTCAACAGTTGGATTATTCTGTTTCCTCCAAAAGCATTATAGAAAAATCAATGACTATTTGGGATGTTCTGGAAGGCAATGGCACCCCACTCCAGTACTCTTGCCTGGAAAATCCCATGGATGGAGGAGCCTGGTGGGCTGCAGTCCATGGGGTCACGAAGAGTCGGACACGACTGAGAGACTTCACTTTCACTTTTCACCTTCATGCATTGGAGATGGAAATGGCAACCCACTCAAGTGTTCTTGCCTGGAGAATCCCAGGGACGGGGGAGCCTGGTGGGCTGCCATCTATGGGGTTGCACAGAGTCGGACATGACTGAAGTGGCTTAGCAGCAGCAGCAGCAGCAGCCATGTCATTTAAAGATGTCAGTTACTGTAGACATTGCTTATTCTTCAGTTTCTCCAGACTAAGCCTTGAATGAAAGCACCTGCTGAGTGACGTGGAGCGCTGGGGAAGACGAGCACAAGGCTATTTTAAGTACCACTTGCCAGAGCCCTAACCAAAGTTTTGCCCAATGAATCACAAGTTGCTCCTTCAGAAATAGAAAACCACTGAGAACTTGTCATAAGCAGAAACTCTTTCGTTCATTCAAAACCCTTTTCAAGGCTTCTCCATGGACAGTGCTTCTCCTTCCCTTTGGAAGATTACTTTTCTACAGGTTGCATCCTCTTTTAGGTTCTAACACACTAGAATGTATGGCAGTTGGGTTTAAGAATTCTCCAACTCTGTACACCAGTCAGAATGGCCATGATGGAAAACTCTACAAACAAATGCTGGAGAGGGTGTGCAGAAAAGGGAACCCTCCTACACATTTGGTGGGAATGTAAATTGGGACAGCCACTATGGAGAACAGTATGGAGGTTCCTTAAAAAACTAAAAACAGAGATACCATATAACTAATCCCACTCCTGGGCATATACCCAGAGAAAACCATAATTCAAAAAGACATGTTCCCCAAAGTTCATAGTAGCACTAGTTACAATAGCCAGGACATGGAAGCAACCTAAATGTCCATTGACATATGAATGGATGAAGATGTGGTACATATATACCAGTGGTCCCCGACCCTTTTGGCAGCAGATGATTTCATGGAAGACAAATTTTTCCATAGATTAAGGGTAAAGGGGGTGGCTTGGGGATGATTCATGCACATTGTATTTATTGTGCACTTTATTTCTAATCTAATGCCATGACTGATCTGATAGGAGGTACCAGAGGTTGGGGATTCCTGATATATAAAAGGAGTTTATATATTTTTTTTACTCAGCATAAAAAGAATGGAATAATGCCACATGAAGCAACAAGGATGGACCTACAGACTGCTAAACTGAGTGAAGTGAGTCAGACAGAAAGACAAATATCACATGATATCACTTATGTGTGGAATCTAAAAAAATGGTATAAATGAGCTTATTTACAAAACAGAAATAGAGTCACAGATGTAGAAAACAAACTTACAGTTGCCAGGGGGGAAGAGAGGGATAGATTGGGACTAAGATATAAACACTGCTATATATAAAATAGATAACTAATAAGGACCCACTGTATAGAACAAGGAGCTCTACTCAATATTCCGTAATGATCTATACGGGAAAAGAATCTAAAAGAGAATGGATATATGTATACGTGTAACTGATTCATTTTGCTATATGGCAGAAACTAACACAACATTGGAAATCAACTGTACTCCAACAAAATATTTTGAAAAAGAATTCTCCAACTCTAGATATTTGCAGAATTCATTGACCTCTTTGCTGCAGCCATGAAAAGCGGGTGGGGTGGGGGTGGGGTTGGGAGGGTGGTAGAAAAGCCCTTCTCAGACATACAAAGACCTGGACTTTCTCTATGTGAAATCAATAGTCACAGAGGGCCACTATTGATCTGGTTTGTTTTCCATGGGGAAAGGAGCCAGCAATGTATTTAATTTCACTTCTCCTTTAGCAGAGGTTTCAAAATTAAAGATGCTTCTAGAATCTGTAATGGAAGAATTCCATTAATAAGGAGCAAGAGTTGTGGTTTTAGGGTGAACTTGATAGGGTATTCCTTAAGGAAAAGACATTATTCATAAGTTTGGATCATGAAACTATCAAAATGTTCAACACATCTATACAATCTGATTAAACCATTTCAGAGGCATATTTCCATTTAATTCGTCTGCTGCCAGGCTACTTGAGAAAAATGCTGTATTTTGTGCATATTTTGGACGAACTGCTTCAAAACCTTGACAATATGTTTAGTTTGCATAAATCAGGCAAAACATATTTTGTTTTGTTCAGCATGCTCTGAACTTTCACAGTTATTTCATTATCTGTTCAGATGGTCCCCCAGCCTTGCTTCAGCTGAAAGGGAAATTGTAAATGTTGTTAAAATAAAACCCGGCTGATGCATTGGCAGCTGTGCAATTTGCAAAGACCCAGGTTCAGGGATCTAGCTTAAATCCAAGAAGCTTATCTTCACTAACTTCTCACGGTGATGAGCATTACTATTATCACATTTTGCAGAAGTCTGTCCAATCTTTCCTCTTTAAGGAATCTATTTTCATTTTAGAAGAATCCATCTTATCCCATCTTCCCTTCTGGGTCTCAAGCATTGCTGATCCTAAGTTTTTTCCTGTGTATAAAATATCCTACAGTTTGTCTTTATGGTGATATACCTTCAAGGCACTTAATTGTGAGAGCTTTTTCTTTTCTGTTTTCTCTTATTATTATCTTTTACCATTAATTAAAGAAAACTGTATTCAAGGATTTTTTTTCTTTTATGTCAATTTCTCTGTATCTTTGTTTAGTTCTGACAAACTTTTAATATTAAGCTTTCAAATCCAGGATTTGCTCTTGGGGTTTGCTCTCAGTGTTTTAGGAAATCCTTCATGCCCTTTCCTGACTTTGCCCAAGGACAGAGTTGGCCTCATTCTCTCTCCTGTTCTGTGGAATCCTTCAGGCAAAATTTTCCTTTTGGACAAGAAATCTGGAATACTGGAACTAGATCTTAACATGTTCCCTTTTATTTTAAAACATAAGATATGAAAGATAAGATTTGGAGATTAGTCAGTAGAAAACAAAGTGTTAACTTAGAGTGGGTCCCTGCTTGTTTGCTTGTTCATTCATGTGTTCAAGCAATATTTATTGAGTAGCTCAGGTGCTATGATAAGTGATGGGGAACAGAGGTCAAAGGTCCCTGCTTTCTCTGAGTAAATGGTCTATGGGGCATAAACACAAACAAAAGACCGGTAAGTGCTACTAAAGGAGAAAGTGCATGTTATATTATGGTTAACACTTTAAGAATGAATAGGATGGAATAAAACCTAATTTTCCTATCTTTTTAGCTCTTATGTCTGAATACATTCTGGTGCTAGTTTGCACTAAAAAATTAAAATATTCATTAGAAACCATTTCAGATCACTCCAACTCCTCTGCTTCTCTCTCTCGTTTCCATTTTCTTCCCTCCGCATATAAAAGGAGGATGTGCACAGTATTTGCTTTGATGGCTAGCGTTGCTTGTCACTCTTACCTGGGGAAATTTTGTGAAAGGGCAGGGATCATAGTGGAGCAGACTTGCTACAGTTTAAACTGCACATTTTTTGCTACTCCCCCTGTTATGATCTTTAACTTACCAGGAATTCTCCAGTCTCTATAAATACAATGTCTCTTTTTTTCTGCTCTGCTTAAGTCCTCTTTATCAATTACTGACTTTTTGATTGACTTCTTTAATTTTTCAGTAATTACTCCAGTTCAACCCGCTGTTTTCTCTGTAATTCACAAACTATTCTTTGGCTCATTACCTTGCATTATGTATGTGGAACAATTATTATTCCACACCCTTAGAGATGTCATTTATTAAAACTATGATTATATTATGTCGAGTTCTCTGTATCTTTCTTTAGTTCTGAAAAACATTTAATATTAAGCTTTCAAGTCCGGGGTTTGCTGTCAGGGTTTTGGGAAATCCTTCATGCCCTTTTTCTAGAATAAAGCTGCAACATTACAACTGGAAAACATTTTTAAGTTTAAAAAGTGCATTATGATAATATTAGGACTTTGCCCAGTATTGACTGGAATCAAAATTGACCTCACTAAGTTGATTTTACCCTCTGAATGAATGAAATCTTTGACCACTTAAAAACTTTCTCTTCCTTTTATTTATTTTTTAAAAAGAGAGTCCTATCACCCAAATTAGCCAAAGCTTTACTAAGCACTGTAACTTTCCTGTGTGGTTTGCACAGAATGTCTAAAACAATAACATTAGGAATTAGCAAGTATTGATGAAGATATTGGGCCTCCCTGGTGGCTCAGACTAGAGCAAATGGAACTCTGCTGCTGAGGGGAGTGTAAATGAGCATAACCACTTTGGGAAACCTGTTGGCAGTACCTGTAAAGGTGAACATCTGCCTATTCTATGGCTTAGTAATCCCACTCCTAGGTATATATACAAGAGGAGGATAATGAAAAATCATGGACAAGAATGCTTACAGCAGAATGAGAATTTATAATAGCTCCAAACTGAAAACTACCCATGTAAGAACAGATAAATAAATTGTATTGTATTCATACAATGTAATATTATACTACCATGAGAACATATATCAACATGGCTGAAATTCACAAACATAATATTGAACAAAATAAACCAAATACAAAAAAGAGCATATACTATACGATTCTACTTACATGAAGGTAAAAACTGGTCAGTCAGGAGAGTATTCATTGGAGGATGGTTGAAGGGCCAGTGGTTACATGAGTGTGTTTAATTTGTGAAAATTAACCAAGTGTTCATTCTCTCTGTGTGTGTTTTTCTGTATAATTCTATTACATTTACACAAAGAGTGAAAGAATGGGAAATAGAGAGCATAAGGTGAGAGAAAACGAAAGAATGAAAGAGCGAGGCAGACAAACACTGGTGAAGAAACAAGATAATTTTTTAGAAAAAGAGACCTTCCCCGGTGGTCCAGTGGTTAAGAAGCTGCCTGCCAAAGCAGGGTACATGGGTTCGATCACTGGTCTGGGAAGGTTCCACGTGCCATGAAGCAGCTAAGCCTGTGTGCCACAGCTTCTGAAGCCCCATCGCCTAGAGGCTGTGCTCTGCAACAAGCGAAGCCGTTGTATTAAGAAGCCCAAGCACTCCAACGAAGAGTAGCCCTGGCTTGCCGCAACTAGACAAAGTCCATGTAGAGCAAGAAGATCCAGTGTAGTCAAAAACAAACAAATAAATAAATGAAAAATAAAAACAAAAAAGCCAAATACTTTATTTTAAAAAAAAGAAACGAGGCGCTTCAAATGTGTTTGAGACACTGGGATGAGCTGATGCATATAAATGCTCAATATGCTGGAGAAGACTCTTGACAGTCCCTTGGACTGCAAGGAGATCAAAACAGTCAATCCCAAAGGAAATCAACCCTGAATATTCATTAGAAGGACTGACACTGAAGCTGAAGCTCCAGTACTTTGGCCACCTGAGCAAAGAGCTGACTCAATGGGAAAGACCCTGATGCCAGGAAAGATTGAAGGTAGGAGGAGAAGGGGGCGAGAGAGATGTGATGGTTGGATGGCATCACCAACTCAATGGACATAAGTTTGAGCAAACTCCAGGAGATGGTGAAGGACAGGGAAGCCCGGTGTGCTGCCAGTCCATGGGGTTGCAAAGAGTCAGACATGACTGAGTGAATAAACAACAATCTATTCACTGCCTTATGGGTAGAAACCCAGGCAAGTGAGTAAATTTGACAATGTTTACTGTTGACAGCCCTTTCTTTCCCTTTTGGGATCGCTTCAAGTCTCACTATCATGGAGATAGGGATCTTATACTCTTCACTGTTTCTTTCTCTGTACTAAAATTACCATCTGGAACAGATGTGCATCAATTGTTTCTTTCCAAGTGTAAACAAAAAAGATGTTTCATCTCTCCCAAGAGCGGGCGCGTTTTAAGACTTCACGTGAATCATTTATACATACACATATATCCACTCATTTTTATATTCTTTTTCCAAATAGGCCATTACAGAGTACTGAGTAGAGTTCCCGGAGAAGGCAATGGCACCCCACTCCAGTACTCTTGCCTGGAAAATCCCATGGATGGAGGAGCCTGGTGGGCTGCAGTCCATGGGGTCACGAAGAGTCGGACACGACTGAGCGACATCACTTTCACTTTTCACCTTCATGCATTGGAGAAGGAAATGGCAACCCACTCCAGTGTTCTTGCCTGGAGAATCCCAGGGACAGGGGAGCCTGGTGGGCTGCCGTCTCTGGGGTCACACAGAGTCGGACACAACTGAAGCAACTTAGCAGCAGCAGTAGCAGAGTAGAGTTCCCTGTGCTATACAGGAGGTTCTTATCACTTATCTATTATATATATAGTAGTGTGTACATGTCAGTCTCAATCTTCCAAATTATCCCTCCCCCCTTAAACCCCTGGTAACTATGTTTATTTCTACATTTGTAACTCTATAACTGACTCACTTTGTTGTATACCTGAATACAACATTGTAAATCAACTTTACTCCAAGAAAAATAAAATCATAAGCAGTGGCTGAGCATAGTTCACTGTTTTAAGAAAACGTTCTTTTTTGATTTCATATATATGTATTAATATATGATATTTGTTTTTCTCTGACTTACTTCACTCCATAACAGGCTCTAGGTTCTAGAAAGATAGTACTGATGAAGCTATGTGCAGGGCAGCAAGAGATACAGACATAAAGAGCAGTCTGTGGACACAGTGGGGCAAGGAGAGGATGGGATGAATTGAGAGAGTAGCATTGAAACGTATATATTACCATATGTAAAATAGATAGCTGGTGAGAATTTGCTGTATTACACACTGAGCTCAAATCCGATCTCTGTAACAACCTAGAGGGGTGGGATGGGGTAGGAGATGGGAGGGAGGTTCAAGAGGGAAAAGACATGTATACCTATGACTGACTTATATTGATGTATGGCAGAAACCAACACAATACTGTAAAGCAATTATCCTTCAACTAAAAATAAATAAAAAAGAAACCATCCTTTATGCTTTTATGATAGAAACCTATAACTCCATTTTGTACTGATTATTTTCATGCTTATCATGTCCATTAAACCATGAGTTCCTTGAAGGCCGGGATGATCATTCATTCACCTCTTTATCATTCACTACCAGTGGCCAAGCAGTGTTTGGCATGGAGAAAGCAATCCATCAAGCTTGCTGGGAATTTTACCATATCATTAAAGAGCATCTAGTTCCCATGCAATTTATACTTCTCCAAGACACAGAAAAATGAAGAACCCTTCCAAATTCTTTACATGATGTCTGTAAAACCAGCATACTCAAATATGGCAAGCACTGCACAAAAAAGAAAACTAGAGCTTAGTGGAACTTATGCCTAGAAATATAAAAATCCTCTACCAAATTGGAGCAATTAGAATCTGGTAGTGGTTACAGTCGGACACGACTGAAGCGACTTAGCAGCAGCAGCAGCAGCAGCAGTGGTTTAGTCGCTAAGTTGTGTCTGACTATTGCGACTCCATGGACTGTAGCCTGCCAGGCTCTTCTGTCCCTGGGATTCTCCAGGTAAGAATACTGGAGTGGGTTGCCATTTCCTTCTACATGGGATCTTCCCAACTCAGGAATTGAACCCGGGTCTCCTGCATTGCAGGCAGATTCTGGAAACACATTAAAATAATAAAATGTCATAACTCGGTAGAGACTAGTCAGGAAATAACAGAAAGATTGGTATTAGGAAATGTATTAATACCATTTATCATATTTACGGACTTAAGGAAAACATGATCATTTCTATAAATCCAGAAAAGGTAATTCTCTAAGTTCAGAAACTAATTTTTCATTAAAAAATTAAAGTAAAAATTGATAGCTACTTTTTTGATATAAAAATGTATCTCTATATCTTTATCCAGCCATCCATTTATCCATCATCCATATCAGCCAAAAACTGGTATCAAAATTAATAGAGAAACATAAACAGCATCCCTGCTAACATTACAGATTAGATAAATACCCACTATTACTACTGTTATTTAACAAAATTAGACAAGGAAAAGAAATTAGAAATAAAAACTGGAAAGAAGGAGATAAATCTAATACTACATTTATGTAAGAGTCTTTATCTAGAAAACCCAAGAGACTCAACAGAAAAAACATTACAAACAATGAGAGAATTCAGTAAGTGGTAACATCAATGAATAGAAATCAACAGTCTTTGTATTTAAATACAAGATAGAAGATACAATGAAAGAAAAGACCCCATTTAGAATAATACTCCCAAAGACAATACTTAATGAGAAATGTGGGAAGTTATATGAAAACTTTAAGACATTTCTGAAGGACACAAAATAAAAGTTAATAGATGTAAAAACACCTCATACACTTGGGATCAGCATACACGGCAACAGAAAGCTGTCATTCCTCCTAATTGAATTTATGAATTAACATAATCCTAATAAAAAATATCAATCAGCTGAAAGAAATGAAACTAGCTGATTCTAAAACCTATTTGGAAAAGAAAATAACCAAGGAGATCCATGAAAATTTTAAGAAAGAAGAGAGAAAAAATGGGACTAACCCTTCCAGATGTTAAAACAACCTATGATGCCTTCATAATTGAATCAGTGTGATATAAGCACCTGAATAGATAGACCAATGGAAGATTAAAAAACAACCCCATCACTTATAGGTCTTTATATATGACAAATGTCTCATTATTAGGATAAAGGGTCATCCATATGGAAACGAAGATCTGGATCCACTTGTCACAGGATGAATTCTCGATGGACCAAGAATTTAAAAGACAACATATTTTTATAAACTTGGAGGGAAAGTCAATTTAAATTCTGACTCAAAATCAGGAAGGTTAAAAAAAACACAAAAAAGAAAACAGATGGATGTTTCTTCCTTACCTGGCATTGTATGTACTTGTTTCAGATAAGTGAAGCTTATTTCCTTAAGTAAGATGTTAGTTGAAAAAGAAATGGTTGAAAGATAGGATGACAGAGGACATAAATATAATCTGGACAGATCTCTTCTCATGAGATGATGATTGTTCATGATTTCTCTTTGCTTTTGACAATTACAACAGCTATACAACAAACTGGACCATAATTTACACATCACAACTTATGTAGTGATTCTCTGCCTTTATGACTGATTTTATCACATTTTAAATACTTAAGAATATCTACCCAGAGACATGTCAGCTTTTGATTGGGATGTTCAAAGAGGGCACCCATTCTTTCTCTCTTCCAAGCAGGAAAACTGCTTGATATGAGGTTCCAAAACTTTGAAAAGTAATACCTCTTTTTTGATAGATGTCTTTCTAATAAATGCAAAAAAAATGTGAATTACTGCATTAGAGGATACTCTTCAAAAACTTGGGAATAGACGATGTATTAATCAGTTTGTTCCCCTCGAATAGCTACATTATAAAATGAACACACAACTGGTCCCATTCAGGGATATTCAAGCATGTCACCTTAAAGACTGTGTGTGGTTAGTCGCTCAGTCGTGTCTGACTCTTGCGACCCCATAGACTGTAGCCTGCCAAACTCTGTCCATGGGATTCTCCAGGCCATTTCCTTCTCCAGGGGATCTTCCTGACTCAGGAATCGAACCTGGGTCTCCTGCATTGCAGACAAACTCTTTACCAACTGAGCTTTGAGGGAAGGCCTTTGTACCACTGTCTTAAGGACAAGTGGTGCAAAGTGTAAAGACAAGACTAGACCACAGCTGGTGGAAGGTACTTCTTTAACTAAACACAGAAGGAACTAACGTGATCATCAGAGAGAAGTTGGTCAACAGTGGACGTATAGACAAAGAAGGACAGAAAGATAAGGTCTTCACCATAGAGGAGTCTGCAGGATTCCTTTCCCTCTGATGGTGACCAGGCATCCTGGCCAGAGAGAGCTCAGGTTTATGGCTCTTACTGTTCAGTTGCTCAGTCATGTCCAACTCTTGACAACCCCATGGACTGTAACATGCCAGGTTTCCCTGTTCTTCACTATCTCCTGGGGTTTGTTCAAACCTGTGGCTCTTGTTCTGGTGAATTATTCACAGCACCTCCTTTCATTCTCAGAATAAAATGGATGATAAGTTAAAAGGACATCCTATCCCTAAGCCTTTATCCTTCTCAGTCTCACCTGTTTCCTCACCTCTGTTTCCTTGCTTCTGAACCTTCTCTGATAAGTCTCTTCAGACTGTGATGATCTGCTCTGATCTCTGATTGGCTTCTTCGCAAGATATTCTTTCTCCCCACAAAGCATCTCAGGTGCAAATAAGGTACCCCTAGTCACCTCAGTTTCAGTTCAGTTGCTCAGTCATGTCTGACTCTTTGCGACCCCATGGACTATAGCACGCCAGGCTTCCCTGTTCATCTCCAACTACTGGAGCTTACTCAGACTCATGTCCATTGAGTTGATGATGCCATCCAACCATCTCATCTTCTGTTGTTCCCTTCTCTTCCTGCCTTCAATCTTTCCCAGTATCAGGGTTTTTCCCAATGAATCAGTTCTTCACATCAGGTGGCAAATTACTGGAGTTTCAGCTTCAGCATCAGTCCTTCCAATGAATATTCAGGACTGATTTCCTTTAGGATGGACTGGTTGGATCTCCTTGAAGTCCAAGGGACTCTCAGGAGTCTTCTCCAACACCAAAGTTCAAAAGCATCAGTTCTTTGGCACTCAGCATTCTTTATAGTCCAACTCTCCCATCCATACATGACTACTGGAAAAACCAAAGCTTTGACTAGATGGACCTTTGTTGGCAAAGTAATGTCTCTGCTTTTTAATATGCTGTCTAGGTTGGTCATAGCTTTTCTTCCAAGGAGCAAGTGTCTTTTAATTTCATGGCTGCGGTCACCATCTGCAGTAATTTTGGAGCCCAAGAAAATAAAGTCTCTCATTGTTTCCATTGTTTCCCCATCTATTTGCCATGAAGTGATGGGACCAGATGCCATGATCTTTGTTTTCTGAATGTTGAGTTTTAAGTCAGCTTTTTCCACTCTCCTCTTTCACTTTCATCAAGAAGCTCTTTAGTTCTTCTTCACTTTCTGCCATAAGGGTGGTATCATCTGCATATCTGAGGTTACTGATATTTCTTCCTGTAATCATGATTCCAGCTTGTGCTTCATCCAGCCCAGCATTTCACATGACGTACTCTGCATGTAAGTTAAATAAGCAGGATGACAATATACAGCCTTGATGTACTCCTTTCCGGGTTTGGAACCAGTCCATTGTTGCATGTCTGGTTCTAACTGTTGCTTCTTGACCTGCAGACAGATTTCTCAGGAGGCCTGGTATTCCCATCTCGTGAAGAATTGTCCACAGTGTGTTGTGATCCACACAGTCAAAGGCTTTGGCATAGTCAATAAAGCAGAAGTAGATGTTTTTCTGGAACTCTCTTCCTTTTTCCATGATCCAACAGATGTTGGCAATTTGATCTCTAGTTCCTCTGCCTTTTCTAAATCCAGCTTGAACATCTGGAAGTTCATGGTTCATGTACTGTTGAAGCCTGGCTTGGAGAATTTTGAGCATCACTTTGCTATTTTGTGAGATGAGTGCAATTGTATGGTAGTTTGAACATTCTTTGGCATTGCCTTACCTAGAAGCTAGGCTCTCCAGGAGCTTGACTCTATAGGTGAAAACCATCCAAGTAGGAGTCACGGTGAGAATGATATTAAGCCAAGGGAATTTTAGTGTTTTTGCCCCATTGACAACAATTAAAAGAGTGATGTAACTGTAGTCATAGTAATGGATGCCAAGATATGCTTGACAGCAAAAGATATAATGGGCTTCCCTGATGGCTCAGATGGTAAAGAATCCATGTGCAATGCAGGTGACCAGGGTTCAGTCCCTGAGTTGGGAAGATCCCCTGAAGAAGGGCATGGCTAGCAACTCCAGTATTCCTGCCTGGAGAATTCCATGGACACAGGAGCCTGGCAGGCTAGAGTCAGTGGGGTCACAAAGAGCTGGACACAACTGAGAGACTAACAAAAAATATAAAGAAAAATAATAAACGGAGGCCAATATCTTTGGAAAAGTGATTAGCCAATTATTTCTTTCCTGTTTGCTCCTTTTTGTAAGGAAAAAAACAGACCAGAGCTACGATATGATCCTGCAACCCCACTCCTAGGCATATATGTGGAGAAAATCGCAACTCAAAAATATACATGCACCTGAATGTTCATTGCAGTGTTATTTACAATAGCCAAGACATGGAAGCAGCCTAAATATCTACCAACAGATGAATGTACAAAGATGATGTGGAGCATATATGGAGTATAACCCAGCCATAAAAAATGGAGTATAACACACAATAGAGTATAACTCAGTCATAGAAAAGGAAAAATAGTGCCATTTGAAGCAACATGGATAGACCTAGAGATTATCATCCTAAGTGAAGTAAGCCAGACAGACAAACAAATGACATCGCTTATATGTTGAATCTAAAAAAATAAAAATTATATAAATGAACTTACATGCAGAACAGAAATAGACCCACAGATGTATGGTTACCAAAGGGACATAGCAGGGAGGGATAAATTAAAACTTTGGGATTAACATATACCCACTGCTCTTATAGGGCTTCCTGGGTGGCTCAGATGGTAAAGAATCTGCCTGCCGTGCAGAAGACCCAGTTTTCTTCCTTGGGTCAGGAAGATCTCCTGGAGAAGGGAATGGCTACCCACTTCAGTATTCTTGCTTGGAGAATCCCATGGACAGAAGAGCCTGGCGGGATATAGTCCATGGAGCCACAAAAAGTTGAACACGACTGAGTGACTAACACTTTCACACTTTCACTACTATATATAAAATAGATAACCAATAAGGACCTACTATATAGCACAAAGAACTGTATTCAATATTTTGTTATAACCTACAAGGAAAAATAATCTGAAAAAGAATATACGTGTGTGTGTGTATGTATATATAAAGAACCTGAAAAAGAATATATGTGTGTGTGTGTGTGTGTGTATATATATAAAGAACCTGAAAAAGAATATGTGTGCGTGTGTGTGTGTATATATATGTGTGTGTATATAAAGAACCTGAAAAAGAATATGTGTGTATATATATACATATATGTACATATATATATATTTAGAGAATCTGAAAAATAATAAAGAATCTGAAAAAGAATATATGTATATATGTATATGTGTATATATATATATATAACTGAATCATTTGCGGTCCACTTGAAACTAACACAACATTGTAAATCACTTCTAATTTAAAAATGTTTATTATTGTAGGCCACCAATGTATTATGATTATTTATTATGAAGCATTATTGTGGCAACAGATAACTGAAAAAGAGTCATTCCTATATAGTGATATTTCTTTTAAAAGAAAGATTACACTGTAAGAATGGCATCTGTTTCTAAATTTTTTTTTGTTGCTCTTATTTTTTTAAAATTTTTATTTATTTATTTTACTTTACAATACTGTATTGGTTTTGCCATACGTTGACAGGAATCCACCATGGGCGTACATGTGTTCCCCATCCTGAACCCCCCCTCCCACCTCCCTCCCCTAAGGTGGAAGGTGTGATGTCAGCCATCAGTCGGCTCCAAATATACTGGAGAATCTGGAGTATTTGCAGTCTTTTGGAAGAGGCGTCCTTGTATACTGATTACCCTTGTCAGAGAAGTGACAGAGGACATAGTTGGGGGCAATATTCATACTATGAAATCATTTTGAAAAAAGTATTTCTCTAATAAAATTGAAAGGAGAAGTCTTTCTCTGTCTCAGAGACCAATGTCCCAGAGCTCATCAACCTTCCTTGCTTTGAATTCTCCAGAGTCATGGGAGCTTGCTGCATGGAGCTACCAGGGAGAGGAGCTCCAAGTTCAATGCTCTCTTTTTGTTCATTTCAATTTTAACTTCATTATAATCTGTAAAGGTCACATATACCTTTGGGTGAAAATAAGATTTATAGGGGAAGGACAATTAAATTTTATATATTAGAGGAGAAACTGGTTTAGGGATATTGGTTAACATGTTTGCCCTAGACTTATGGTTGCTGGGGAGGGGGAGGGATGAATTAGTAGCTTGGGGTTAGCAGATGCAAACTACTATATATAGAGATGGGTAAACAGCAAGGGTCTGTTTACAGGCCCAGCATGGGCTTCCCAGGTGGCTCAGGGGTAAAGAATTTGCCTACCAGTGCAGGAGATGCAAGAGACATGGATACAATCCCTGGGTCAGGAAGATCCCCTGAAGGAAGAATGGCAACCCAGTCAAGTATTCTTGCCTGGAAATCCCATGAGCAGAGGAGCCTCGTGGGCTACAGCCCACTGGGGTCACAAAGAGTCAGACACAACTGAGCGCGTGCACACACACACTCACTGTATGGCACGGGGAACTGTATTCAACATCCTTTAATAAGCCTTAATGAAACAGAAAAAAAAAAAAGTTTGTCTTGGGAAAGAGAAGAGTATTTGAGGTTTGGACTTTATCTCCACATGCACCAGAGTGGACCATCCCCAACCATCATGCAGAGAGGAGCATTTCAATGAAAATACTAGCTCATAATTTACGAGATGTAAAGGCTGCTGTTTCGATTGCTTGAAATGACTAATGTGTCACAAAAGTCTTGAACACAAAAACTACTTCATGCAGTATTTGTTCAAGAAATATCCACTGAGCGCTCTGCTTTGGCCAGATGCTGTGCTAGAATAGCAATCTTTCATGATCCTGTCCTCAAGCATTGTATAGTCTAATGTGGAAAATGGGCATTAATTGAGTAATGAACCAAATAGATATAAAATTATAATTGTGTGAACAGTGAAAGAGGCCCCACCTTTGAGGTGTTCTGAGTAGCACCCTCTGCAAGGTTAGTATTTCAAGGCCCCCGGACTTGGTGCTATGAGTGTATAAAATGAGATGCGATGCAAATTTAGGTTGCAGAAAATTCCCTCAGGTCAAAACTCTGGGCCTGGAGGATAAATAGGCATAATGGAGGTGAAGCGCTGTCTTGAGGGTGGGATGGGGAGATACATCAAGTATATGGTATCCCTGTTTATTCTCCCATTAAATGATCTAATCCTCAATGGTATTAAAACATTTCTCCCAAACACACTAAAAGTGGGTTGTGATTAACATTTTCTAACTGCAAGCATCCTCCAGAACATTTTTCCAGTTCACAAACAAAGCATATGAATTCTGGATCATGTTCAGTGTTAGTGTGGGGACTAGATTACAATGATCTTCTTAGAAATGAAGACTCTACTTAACAGTTTTCATTCAAACACTGAACTGCTTATT
This sequence comes from Budorcas taxicolor, assembly GCF_023091745.1. Classification (NCBI taxonomy): domain Eukaryota; kingdom Metazoa; phylum Chordata; class Mammalia; order Artiodactyla; family Bovidae; genus Budorcas; species Budorcas taxicolor. Next base: position 49,527,292 of record NC_068923.1, on the reverse strand, counting down.
ACACGCCAGGTATGATACCAGGTGTTTTTTCCCCCACATTCTCCCAGATATTTTATTTATTTTCAATCAAAGTATTAGTTGATTTATAAAGTTTCAGGTGTACAGAAAAATGATTCAGTTTTATGAAATTGTGTTGGCCAAAAAGTTAGTTCAAGTTTTCTGTAAGACCTTACAGAATTCTTTTTCAGATTCTTTTCCATTACAGTTTATTGCACAACATTGAATACAGTTTCTTGTGCTATACAGTAAATTCTTGTTGTCTATTTATTTCATACGTAAGTAGTGTGTATCAGTTAAACCCAAATTCCCAGTTTATTCCTCCACCGCCCCTTTCCCCTTTGGTAACCATAAGTTTGTTTTCTATATCTGTGAGTCTATTTCTGTTTTCTAAAAAAGTTCATTTGTATCATTTTTATAGATTCCACATATAAATGATACTATATGATATTTGTCTTAGTCCATTTACTTTGTGTGATAATCTCTAGGTCCATCCATGTTGCTGCAGATGGCCTTATTTCATTATTTTTACGGCTAAGTAATATATATTATATATATATAGGTGGTGCTAGTGGTAAAGAACCCACCTGCCAATTCAGGAGACATAAGACATGTGGGTTCAATCCTTGGATTGGGATGATCCCCTGGAGTAGGAAATGGCAACCCACTCCAGTATTCTTGCCTGGAGAATCCCAGGGACAGAAGAGCCTGAAAGGAGTCCATGGAGTTCCAAAGAGTCAGACATGACTGAAGCAACTTAGCATGCATATCTATCTACCTATATTTCCCCTAAATGGATCACAGCCTTGTTGTGGTGAAGGGGCTTGCATAACTCAATGAAACTATGAGCCATACTGGGCAGGGCCACCCAAGACACACCACATCCTCTTTATACATTCACCTGTTGATGGACATTTAGGTTGCTTCCATGTCTTGCCTAATGTGAATAGTGCTGCTATGAACACTGGGGTGCATGTATGTTTTTGAACTAGAATTTTCATCTTTTCTGGAACTATGCTCAGGAGTGGGATTGCTGGATCATGTGATAGTTCTATTTTTGGTTTTTTGAGTTCTATACTGTATGGAAAACACTTTCATACTGTTTTCCATAGTGACTGCACCAATTTACATTCCCACCAACAGTGTAGGAGCATACCAGTTGTTGTTTATGATACTATTGTATATGAAACAGATAACTAATAAGGACCTACGGTATAGTACAAGGAACTCTATTCAATATTCTGTAATGATTTATATGGGAAAAGGATCTAAAAGAGAGTGCATAACTGATTCACTTGGCTATATAGCAAAACCTAACACAACATTGTAAGTCAATCATACACCAATAAAAATTAATTAAAAAGAAAGCCTAAAGGAAAGATTCAAATATAAACGAAGAAAATAAATTAATAAAACTATGACATGAAACATCATTTGGCAGTTCAAACATCTGTTGTCATCTGAAGATTTTTATTTAGGAGCATTTGTTCAGTTCAGTTCATTTTAGTCGCTCAGTCATGTCCGACTCTTTGTGACCCCATGATTCATAGCCTCCATGTCCATGACCAACTCCTGGAGTTCACTCAAACTCATGTCCATCGAGTTGGTGATGCCATCCAGGCATCTCATCCTCTGTCGTCTGCTTAGGAGCATTATGAAATGTCAAAAATAATGAAATAATTACTACATAGATTTAGATGCTTCTTATCAACATATGTATTCTGACATATGTCAGTGACATGCAGGGAACTGCAGACAGAATTCATTCGATTTCATGGTTTTGGAGCTCATATTAGAAGACTATGTTTGAGAGCAGAAGTGATCGCTGGTGTGTAAGATGTAGTGAGGTCAAATCGAAGGCTGTATATAGCCAGACTCAGAAACACTGCCACCTGAAGTTTCTTGGCTCGTGTGTAACTTGCACTGAAACTCCTGAAAAGGTGGCTGCTGTTTAGTCACTAAGTTGTTTCTGACTCTTTGGGACCCCACCCCATGGACTGTAGCCCACCAGGCTCCTCTGTCCATTGGATTTCCCAGGCAAGTGGGTTGCCATTTCCTTCTCCAGGGGGTATTCCTGATGCAGGGATCAAACCCTTGTCTATTGCTTGGCAGGTCGATTCTTTACCACTGAGCCACCTGGGAGGCCCACTGACAAGGTTAGCACCAGGAAAATTGCCCAGGTAGGATGTTTTAGTGATTTTTCAGTTCCTTTAATAGCATTTCTGCTTTACTAACTGGGTTTGCCTTTCTGTTTCCTTCACTCTGGTTTCTTATTTCTCCTGAAGTCCCTTACTAACTCAATAGAGGATTTAGAAAAACACTCACTTTATTTGGGTTTATTTTTTTCCTTGTTTTTTTCTTTCATTTATTTTTTTCCTGAAGAAACATGTGACCCAAACTGAGACAGACATTCATTCTGGTCTTACATTAGTATGGTACAGAAGTGGCTGCCTTTCCCCTGCCTGGATGCCGTCGAGATGTGGTGTTTTCTGATTTGTGATGCTAAGCAGTTTCCTGGGACCCAGTGGGCAAGTCAAACACCAATATCTGTATGAGCCACAAAAAGCAGACCTCAACTTCGTGATGCTGTGAGTAGAATCCCAAGGAATGTTAGTCTGATGTGTGCAAAGGAAGATGGAAGCAGGAAGAACAGAGCTACTCTCAGAGCCAAGCAGAACATTTAGAAGTGGACAGCGCCTGCAGAAGCCATCCATAATTAGTAACAGGCATAATAGTAACTCACATCTGCCAGGTAGGTCAAGTTTACAAGGGCCTACTCACTGAAGAGTATATTCTGTGATTCTCATAACAACCTTGGATTTCAGAAAACAGCTCGCTTGCATTGGCTGGCACATTGTATATGGGTCATATACTTCATCTCAAAAGCTCTTTGGGGACCAGGCATGCTTTGAGATATAGGACAGAACCAACACTGTCTGTGTGCTGTAAAACCGTAGCTTCCCAAAACAGCTATAAGTCTCCTACTGATTGTTAGTGGGTGCATATTTAGGCCTGGTGGTTGTGTTAAAAATCTCAATTATTTTTCTTCCTGGGGAGGTCTTTGATGGTGGATTGCACTCTCCGAAATGTCTCTTCCTTTTTCCTTCAGGGCAGACTCTTCATTCTGGTTGTGATGAAGATGTATGGGATGGTGGGGGAGGGGAGAAGATATGAAACCACGTGATCACTCTCTCTAGCCCTTTGAGTCTACTTCTGCTCTTTGTTCTGTGCTTCCTCAGCTATTTCCTTCAGGGTACTTCTAACAATCGGAATTACTTTGCTAATTTCTTTGTTGTCTGTCTCCCTCATTACAATATACACTTCATAAGTGTAGAGACCTATGCTTGCTACCACCACGTCCGGAGCGTGTACCTGATACAGGCCTGTACTAGGCTTTCAAGAAATGCCAGCTGAATGAATGATTGAAATCGTCCTACATTCCTCTATTAAGGGTTTCCTTCTGCTATATCTTCGATTAAAACACTGGTCACTTTTCATTAGTCGGGGGCCTGGAATGGAGTAAAACCACAGAGTTCACGTAGTCAACCTCTGCCATTTAACAAATGAAGAAATTGAACCGCGGAAGTTGTGGTTCTTTCCCAAGGTCAGAGCCAGGACTAGAGACAGGTCATGTTTCCCCATCCATCTCAGTGCCCTTCCCACCTCACCCTGACTGCTCATAGAGAAACAGGGCTTCCACAGAGAAGGACCATGTTTATAAAATGTTCCAATGATCAGTCCTCTTTGCACAAAGTTTACCCCTGCAGGGCTCCTGCACAAGCGCTGAAGAGGAAAGTGAAAGTGAAAGTCGCTCAGTCGTGTCCGACTCTTTGCGACCCCATGGACTATATAGTTCATGGAATTCTCTAGGCCAGAATACTGGAGTGGGAAGCCTTTCCCTTCTCCAAGGGATCTTCCCAACACAGGGATGGAACCCAGGTCTCCCACATTGCAGGCGGATTCTTTATCAGCTGAGCCACAAGGGAAGCCCAAGAATACTGGAGTGGGTAGTCTATTCTTTCTCCAGCAGATCTTCCTGACCCAGGAATTGAACTGGGGTCTCCTGCTTTGCAGACGGATTCTTCACCAACTGAGCTGACAGAAGAAGAAGCATACTATAAACTGGTTTGTAAATTCCAAGACATGATGATGTGGGTAGGGTCCCATGCCTTGAAAGCAAGTACAAACATTTTGGTTGGTTACATTATCTAAAGAACCAAACTGAAAATGGGTTTGAGGTTGAGAGAAGCATAAATCATCCTGGTAAAACTATGGATAAAAAGGCTAATTTAGAACACCACTGGCTCAACAGATTGGGCTAACCATACACACACACACACACACACACACACACACACACACGTGCTCAGTTGTGTCTGACTCTTTGGAACCCTTTAGATGGTAGACCGCTAGGCTCCTCTGTCCTTGAGCTTCTCTAGGCAAGAATACTAGAGTAGAGTGATATTTCCTTCTCCAGGGGAATCTTCCCAACCTAGAGATTGAACTGGCATCTCCTATATCTCCTGCATTGCAGGCCAATTCTTTACCTGCTGAGCCACTGGGGAAGCTATATGTACATATACACACATTGGAGGAGGCAATGGCACCCAACTCCAGTACTCTTGCCTGGAAAATCCCATGGATGGAGGAGCCTGGTAGGCTGCAGTCCGTGGGATCGCTAAGAGTCAGACATGACTGAGCGACTTCACTTTCACTTTACACTTTCACTTTTCACTTCCATGCATTGGAGAAGGAAATGGCAACCCACTCCAGTGTTCTTGCCTGGAGAATCCCAGGGACAGGGGAAGCCTGGTGGTCTGCCATCTATGGGGTTGCACAGAGTCGGACATGACTGAAGCGACTTAGCAGCAGCAGCATACACAAACATATGCATGCATGTGTGTATATATATATATTTCTGCATTTGCAGCAGGAATAGCTCAACAACACAGCTGTATGCAGGAACACAGATTCATACTTTAAGATAATGTTCTTAAATTCCACCTTGTCATTTCCTTAGGGGCCCCACACCCCAACATGTCGCCCTTGGAAAGCAAGAACAACAATAATCTCTTTCTCATGGTTGTCTGATTTCACAGCTGCTAGCTCCATGACTAGAAACATGGCCAAAGGGAGAACGTTTACCTCTGCAGAGGGAGGACAGAGATCTGGAGAAGACCTCTCTTTCTTAATATATGTGATCTGCTGAACTTTGTTTTCCAATTTGCTATTGTAAGTTGTCTGGCTTGTGATCCTAACAATTACAATAAGTAACAATGACTGAGCAGCTACAATGTGGGGAGCACTGATATGAGTGCTTCACAGATACTACCGCACGTGAACCTCACAATTATCTTTGTGGTGTGAGGATCCACCTTTGCCTGTGAAGAAACTGAACTTGTAAGTGGTAGAACTGGCATATGAACTTGGGAAGTTTGGCACCAGTGCCCACCAACCAAGTCACTTTAATATTTAATGATTTGAAATGATATTTGAAGTGATTTGAAGTGATATTCTCTTTAATGATTTGAAGTGATATTCTCATTGTAACATTTATGTTAAGGGCTAAAGACCACTACTCTGTGAAACCTTGGGATCCAGTACTTTCTTTTTCTTTTCTGTTTTTTTGGGGGAGGGGGGAGCCAGTACTTTCTTTTCGATACTTTCACTTGATCAGATCCTTAGTTACCCCTCCCAAGCCGCAGCTCCAGCTCTGAGAAGCGTGGACACTGTTTTGCATCTTGGTATCGCCAGTTGTCAGCACAGTAGCTGACAAGTACAGATAACAGATGTTCACACAGTCTTTGTTCACTGAGTGAATGAATTTTCCTAATCAATTGCCTTTCATTTTGTTAATAATACAGAAAACCCTTACAAGTCATCTTCAAATGTTATGGCTTAATTAGTAGTTAATTTAGCTAAACCTCTGGAGAGGGGGGTGGTGTGGACAGCAAGGAAGTAGAAAGGAAGCATAATATTGATTAAAACCTTTGATGTGAGTACAATAAGATAATAATACCAATCTTCATCTGCAGAAGAATCAATTTTATTTTATTTTTGCTGTCCCCAGGCACATACATCTTCCCCATTGTGACCCTATTTTTCAAGTGACCATCGACAATTTTTATATCGTGGTGATACTTTATAACTCAAAACTGTCTCCACTTCCTCTTTGTTTACTATGGAGAACAGTATGGAGGTTCTTTAAAAAACTAAAAATAAAACCCCATTTGACAAATAAATCCCACTATTGGGCATATACCCTGAGAAAACAATAATTCAAAAAACACATGTACCCCAATGTTCAGAGCAGCACTATTTACAATAGCTAGGACATGGAAACAACCCAGCTGTCCATCAACAGATGAATGGATAAAGAAGATGTGGTATACAATAAATATACAATGGAATATTACTCAGCTGTAAAAGGGGATGAAATTGAGTCATTTGTAGTGATGTGGATGAACCTAGAGACTGTCATACAGAGTGAAGTAAGTCAGAAAGAGAAAAACAAGCATCATATATTAATACATATATATGGAATCTAGAAAAATAGTACTGATGAGCCTATTTCATAGGGGAGGAATAGAGACGCAGACATAGCAAATGGACTTGTGGACACAGGGAAGGGGAGGGTGGAACAAATTCAAAGAGTGGCTTTGACATATATATACTTGTATGTGTAAAATAGACAGCTAATGGGACATTGCTCTACCGCATAGGGAGCTCAGCTTGGTGCTCTATGATGACCTACAGGGATGGAATGGGGAGGTGGGAGGGAGGTTCTAGACGGAGGGGATATATGTACACAAATGGCTGATTCGCATTGTTGTACAGCAGAAATTAACACAACATGGTAAAGCAACTACACTCCAATTAGAAAAAAAAAAGCTTAGATTTTTAAAAAAGTATCAATTTTCCAGATTCTGTATTCCATCACAGCAGTGAGTAAAGATGATAATATGCGGTTGCATGTAGGCTTTACGAAGAAAAACAATAAAGGAAAGGAACAAAGCAGGTATATTGGTTCTTGTTGGCTATTGTGCTGAACCACTGAGCAAGGCCCCTAAAACATTTCTCTTGCCTCCCTACTATCTCTCCCCACTTCAATATACAGCACGCCTGCATGCTAAGTCATTTCAGTTGTGTCCAACTCTTTGTGCCCCCATGGACTGTAGTCTGCCAGGCTCCTCTATCCATGGGATATCGACTCCTGTACTGGAGTGGGTTGCCATGCCCTCCTCTAGGGAATCTTCCCTACTCAGGTTGTGTCTCTTACATCTCCTGCACTGAAAGGTGGGTTCTTTACCACCTTAAAATGAAAGTGAAAGTCACTCAGTCATGTCTGACTCTTTGAACTATACAGTCCATGGACTTCTCCAGGCCAGAATACTGGAGTGGGTAGCCTTTCCCTTCTCCAGGGGATCTTCCCAACCCAGGGATTGAACCCAAGTCTCTGCATTGCAGGTGGCTTCTTTACCAGCTAAGCCACAAGGGAAGCCCAAGAATACTAGAGTGGGTAGCCTATCCCTTTCCAGCAGATCTTCCTGACCCAGGAATTGAACTGGGGTTTCCTGCATTGCAGGCAGACTCTTTACCAATTGAGCTGTTTACCACCTGGGAAACCCCAAATATATGTGCTGCTGTTCTGGTATCAGAAACATGATCACAACAGTCTTTCTCTATCTTAAGTCCTATGATAGCTCCCCAAGGCTTGGGAATGAGTGTAACTTCATATATGGCCCCAATCCCTAGTCATCACAACTAGACTCAACTTCCTCTCCAGACCCTACCCACCCTACTATGTCCTCTCATCTCCCCTCACTCTCGTCATACTGAATCACTGTTGGTTTTTTTTGAGAGGGGGAACAAGCCACTCTCACATGCCTTTGCACAGAGTTCTCTCTTGCAAACGTCTTCCTGTTGACACACACGTCCTTCTCCTTCCTGAATGGAAAGGTAAAGCTACTGTTCAAGGTCAGGCCCACTCATCACCTCCTCCATGCTTTTTCTGCTCCGCCAACCACATCATCACAGCAGCCTGGTTGGAGAGCAGCTTATACTCCTCATTCATGCTTCCTGCTTCTCTCTGCCTTTGCCACTACGCCCCAGTACTGGGCTGTCATTCACAGTTCTCTCAGTGTTGTGTCCACCTGACCTTACATCAAAACTATCTTGGAAACACTCAATACCGGTGTCACTGTCCACAGGCACCAACATTTTCTCCTTGTCTTCCAGACCTGCGAAGTCACAGGATTAGAGAGAGGAGGCAGTGTTATTATGTCCCATCTGTAGAGCTGTGATGGGCTTCCTAGGTGGTGCTAGTGGTAAAGAACCTGCCCACCAATGCAGGAGATGCAAGAACGTAGGTTCGATCCTTGGGTTGTGAAGATCCTCTGGAGGAGGGCATGGCAACTCCCTCCAGTATGTTTGCCTGGAGAACCCCATGGACAGAGGAGCCTGGTGGACTACACTCCGTGGGGTCCTAAAGAGTCAGACACGACTGCGCAACAATAACAACAACAGCTGTCAGCAGGCCATGACCACATTTTCCCAGTGGAACATCAATTCTCAGTGGAAGATATTTCAGATGTTCTACTACATTCATCAAAAGAGCAAAGGAAACCATTTTTCTGATGTGAAAAAGAGAAGGAAGCTGCTTACATGTCTACTAATTAGGTCATTGTTACTTATCCTGAGCCTGAACGCTAACCAGAAGTGAAAACCATAAAGGATGGCAGAGATTGTTAGTCTCCATTAGGGGTGTCAAACATGGCATTTGACAACAACACTGGCAATCATGTGGGTCCCTAAGAGGATGACTGAATTCATTAACACACTGATGTCAGACTTCAGAGTAGCTTTTAGCTGCAGAGTTTAAATCTTTGTCATCCCCAGTCAGATATAAACAAACAAGTGATTGAAGGGAGAAGGGCTACAGAGACCGTTGTTATATAGGTAAATGACCCAACCAACTTCCTCTAAGTTGATTACAAAAGAAAATGAACATCTGTTCTTAGTACATTGTAGTATGTATTTAATTAAAACCAACATGATCTCAGCAGAGCAGAAGGAAGATCATTGATACTTTGGAGTGTATGTCAACCCAGACACAACACTTACAGAGACAAGGATTTTTCTCTGCGTATGTGACTTTGCAGACCAAAGGCGATACTCCGTGTTATTCTAAGAGCAGGGATTCTATGAGTGTAATCATTTCTATCAATAATTAATGCAATACATCTATGCATTTAGGCATTATTTGTCATCTCAAAGTCTTTGCAAATTGCCTTATTTGCCCCTCTAGGATGGAAAACACTGCATCAATTACTGAAAAATATTCAGCTCTGTGGTAGAGCATCACAGCTGTCTGATACCAAACAACAGCACAACACAACGATTGAAGAGAAATGTGGTCGAATTCTGGAACCAATTAAAACTACGAGGATAAATGAGGTAGGAGGAATGTAATTAGCCAAATTGAGATCCAGGCAGGCTAACAGGACTAATAATAGCCTCATCTTTTACAGAGATTTAATAAGGAAATCAGTTGCTTAATTTTTCCTTCAAATGTTAAGTTTTTCCCTCTGTAGAGTCTGGAGGAAGTGGCTTAAATGACTCTGCATTTGTTTTAGCAAATGCGTTAGATGGGAAATGAGGCCATTTTGCTGCTTTTTTGTTCAGTCTCATAGCCGTCAATGGCTCCATCTGGAAAACTTCCACTCCTGCTCCAAGGCTGATTACAAGCCACTTTTTCATAGATACATTCTCTGATGTGCCCAGATACATAATCTCCTTCTTGGTGGCTTTACTGCCTTTATCCTACATCTACAGGTGCCCTCATTATATTATATAATGAGCCCTGGTGACTCAGGCAGTAAAGAATCCGCCTGCAATGTGGAAGACCCAGGTTTGATCCCTGGGTCAGGAAGATCCCCTGAAGAAGGGAATGGCAACCCATTCCAGTATTCTTGCCTGGAAAATTCCATGGACAGAGGAGCCTGGCAGGCTATAGTCCATGGGTTTGCAAAGAATCGGACACAATTGAACAGCTTTCACTATTGAGGTGGTGGGGAATTTGTCTTCCTCCCTTAGACCTAAGAGCAAGTGCCATGTTATTTATTTTTAGATATCCAGTGCTTCAATCCATGCTTAATAAATATATTTTGAAATCAGGAAATGCTCCAGAAAAAAATTAGAGATGCTGAAAAATATTTAGAAACAAAATGATCTACACAAATAATGTTATCCCTTTGCTTCCATGCAAACAGGAAGAACAGACTTAGGTTCACCGTGGGGAAGGGAGAGGGTGGGATGAATTGAGAGAGCAGTATTGAAACATATACATTACAATATATAAAATACATAGCCAGTGGGAATTTGCTGTATGATGCTGAGAACCCAAAGCAGGTGCTCTGTAACAACCTAGAGGTATGGGATAGGGAGGAAGTTTAAGAAGTAAGGGGGCATATGTACACCCATGGCTGATTCATGTTGATGTATGGCAGAAACCATCACAATATTGTCAAGTAGTTATCTGCCAATTAAAAATAAAATAAAAATTAAAAAAGGATTGTAGACATTACATTATATGTATTTTACCACAATACATATAAAATTTATTTAAAAAAGCATATCCCAGGGGGAAATGGGGAGAGGGATAAATTGGGAGATTGGAATTGACATATACTCACAGTGTTGTTGTTGTGTTAGTAGCTCAGTCGTGTCTGACTCCATGGACTGTAGCCCACCAGGCTCCTCTGTCCATGGAATTCTTCAGGCAAGAATACTGGAGTGGGTTGCCACGCCTTCCTCCAGGGCATCTTCCCAACCCACAGATGGAACCCAGGTCTCCTGCATTGCAGGCAGAGTCTTTACCATCTGAGCCACCAGGGAAACCCCATATACACACTGCTATATATAAAACAGATAACTAACAAGGACCTCTTATATAGCACAGGGACTCTACTTGATGCCCTGTAATGACCTATATGGGAAAAGAAACTAAAAAAGAGTGGAAATATGTATATCCATTCACTTTGCTATACAGCAGAAAGTAACACAGCATTGTAAAGCAATTACATACCCCAAATTTTTTTCAAAAAGTACGGTGTCATATTATCCAACCTTTAAAGTTTAGATCTAAAACTTAACTATAGTTGGTACAACATCCATCTTCCCAAGGGGGCTCACCAAAATAGGGTTCAGGGGAGATCAGTGAATATATTCTATTCTTTTTACAAACAGATAAAAGGGACACTGCTGTCACTAAAGATACCTTAGGTTTTTAGGATAACCATCTAAAAAAGGGGGTTTGTGATGACCCAATATGCTACATAACACATCTATTTCAGTCAAGTAATGGCATCGTTGAAACACAGGGCTCTAGCAGGACTTAGTAATGGTCCCATCCTCTCTAGGTCTAAGAGGGATTTATCAATAGCTTGCATTGTTTTCCCTAAGAGGAAACATAAGATTTAAGTCAGGATTTTTCCCTTTCATCTTTTGAGCCACTGGTGAATCGTCTCACACAGGAAACAGAATGAATGTAATGTGAGGAAAACAATACAAAGAGCTTCTTGCACCAACCTCAGGGGGAATAAAAATTTCCTTCTTTCAGGAAGACTCTGAACCTGCAGGGAAGTTTTAACTCTCGGATGGCATCCTTATTATTGGAAGCCAAACACCAGAATATTAGAGGCCATTTTTATCATCAGTAAAAGCAACATCACTCTATGAAGTGTCACTTCAGAAGGAGAGTCAAAAATTCTATCTGTTATGATAATAAACACAACTGCAGCCAACTGCATCCTTGCCCTTGGAGGGCGGGTTAGGGGACAAAAATATCTATGAAAAGGGAGTAGAGATTGTGTCATTGGCAAAACTTATTCACTGACACCCAACACACAAATTTGGCTTCCTGTGTGGTGCTAGTGGTAAAGAATGCGCCTGCCAATGCAGGAGATGTAGAGACATGGGATCGATCCTTGGGTTGGGACCATCCCCTGGAGAAGGAAATGGCAACTCAGTTCAGTATCCTTGCCTGGGAAATCCCATAGACAGAGGAGCCTGGTGAGCTACAGTCCATGGGGTTGCAGGAGTTGGACATGACATAGAGACGAAACCACCAACAGAAAGTAATGGACCGTCTATGGAGTTCTAAGATAAAATCATATTTTCTCAAATATGGAGCCTTAGGGAGCTAGAGACACTGACTCAAGTGGGCTACTGGCCTCACTGGGGATTCTTTACAGACATTCATAGTAATAAACAAGCTATCTCAGGAATATTTAATTCAAATTTATTTAATAACCAACAATTATGGACCAAGACATGTAGTGTCCCATAATTAAAGACAACTCCATAAACATTCATGAATTATAGCTGAATAAAATGAAGAAGTGTAGCAAGTTGTATTTTCCACTGAATACATTTTTTTTTGAAGGAGGAATACTGTTATATTCTAATGACATGATGCTTCTTCCAACCTAGGTTTCTAAGAGCTTTTTTCCCTACTGTCTTCTTCAACCTATGAAGATATTATGAAAAGCAAAACAACAAACATTTACCTCAAGGTATTTCATGGACACTTGGGTAAAAGCCTGATTCTCCATCTAAATATAGATAGTTCTGATTATTTCAGTCCCATGCTCAAAAACTTTCCAAATCTAGGGCTTACAGATGAAACTCAAACTTATGAACTTGGTTTTCACACTGGGCCAGCCTCAACCAGCCAGCCCGATGGGCTCTTATTCTCCCTTCGCACTGATGCACGAGGCAAACCCTTATCCCTTTTCGTGTCCCACAGTGAGGTCTTCTGGTTTCTGGAAGTGCTAAAGAAATTTATTTTATCAATGTTTTGAAAGCAAACATATGAAAGGCTAAGGAAATTTATTTCATCAGTGTTTTGAAAGCAAATAATTTTTATTTAAGTAATACTAGGCTTTGTGAAGTTTTGAAGACCAAACATGTTTTGGAGTATAATAATAATGTGGTTAGGGGCAGTGTGTTTTGGTTGAAAAGAGTCGAGTCCTTTCCAAATTTTTATCTATTGTTTAGTGTTTTAGACTGGGGATCAGAAGGAATGTATTATTTTGCTGTATAGTTAAGAAATTTAGCTATATCAAATACCTTGATTTGCTCAAGGTATCAGCACTAGACTGATATTGAGGAAAAAGTTATTCTCCAGTACATTTTATCTGACTTTCTGAATTATGCAAAACAAGTGTGGTGATATGACCAAAGGTCATCCACAAGAGTTGAGAAGATGGTAATGGGCCGTTCTCTCACTGTCTTCACACAAGGTACATGCAGCTGGAGTGTCTGCATTTTTAAACTAAGGCCTTTAATTAAGAAAGCTGTGCCATGAGATTCCCATTTTGACACAATCATTGAGCCCAGCTGAGGTGGTGCCATGTTGAAGAGATGGTCTTAGAGAAGAACCACTCAGGAGACTGCAAGAGGAGAGATAGTAAGAGATTCTATTTACTTATCTGTCACTTCCTTGACTCACCAGATAGTCATGTGGGAATATGCTCATCCTGGGCCTCTTCCCCTAAAAGTCCATTCCTTATAGGGATCTGGCCAACCATCTGTATCAATCCACTAGAAATCTACCACCCTGGACTGCATGGTGTGGCCTCCTTGCTATTAGGGCAGGTCATATTGTACCAGTGGGGCTGGATGAAGTAGGGAACTAGAAATGGAAAAGAAGCCAGTAGGTTTGTGTGTGTGTGTGCGTGCATGTGTGTGTGTGTGTGTGTGGTGTGGAAGGTGGAGATGGGCCTGGCATGAGGGGGAGTGGGCTTTCATTATCTCACCAAAAAGAAACTCACCATTTATTAGCATCTTTGACTGTCACAGTTCCCAACTGGCAGAGCTAGGTTTTAGCCTCAGCTACTTTTAGGTTGGAAAAGACCCTGATGCTAGGAAAAACTGAAGGCTAAAAGAGAAGAGGGAAGCAGAGGATGAGATGGTTATTTAGCACCACTGACTCAACAGACACAAATCTGAGCAAACTCTGGGAGACAGTGAAGGACAGGAGAGCCTGGTGTGCTGCAGTCCATGGGGTCACAAAGAGTTAGACACAACTTAACGACTGAACATCAACAAAGTTTTCGGTTTCCAGGAGTAGAATAACAGGATAATGAAAGGAAAAGTCCACATTGTCAAGCACTTATTCAACAATTCTATAAGGAAGGCATTGCTCTCAGTGCTACAGAATATGTTATTAAAACAAACAAACAAACAAAAAAAACTACGTGTAGAACCTGTCTTGAGGAAAAGCTTCAGTTCCAGTGGGTGTGTCAGAGCATTCATGCTTGGGGCCCTGAAGAACTGCATGTCAGTTTCGGGTTGCTATTGAAAGACAGAGTTTTGGGGTGAAATACTATCTTTGTAAGCTGGTCTTAAGGCGCAGCAAAGGAACTTCCCATGGGTATCATACATTGAGGTTAAGCCTGCAGAGTTCCAGGCCTAGGGCTATTTTCTTCAAACCTATAAAAATGCAAAACATATAGCTTGTCTCTCAGGATCAGGGATAGACAGAATTGTTGTAGGTTTTCCAAACTTGATCCATCATATAGCATTCTGATAAAAATATTTTGAAAGAAAGGACGCATTGTATGAGTGTTAAGAAGGGAAAAGATGGGCAAAGAAGGGCAAAGAATATTGCAGATGACAAGTGGTGGGGGGAAGGCATCCAGAAAATGTTTTGAGATAGATGCAAAACTTTAAAAGTCTTGACCATAAGAAACTAAGAAAAAACCCAAAAGACAAGAGCCCTCTTTTAGCTCTTTGTCCACCTCTTTCTCCCTGACTTCCCAAAAGACTATCGTGGGGTACAGTAGCATTACAGACAAGCCCTTGGGAGTTGTCATGGACTAGCCACAGCTGCCAAACTCATCATCTAGTTCAGGCCACGTTACTGTGAGCGATGTGGGTAATTGGTTTCGCAGTGCCATGCTTTGTCAGCAAAGGATTACCCCAGATGAATGAGAACACGTTCTAAACCTGGTAGGTGTTGGAGGTAAAATCCCACAAACCTCATCTCACAGTATTACTATTCCCCTTTGTAGCACATTTTCTTGGTGAGAGAATTAAAAATATAAGTAGAATAAATTGATCAAATTATAGAGAAGTTAAAAGCTGAACTCCTAAGTCTAGGTAAGCACTACTGGACAGGCTTCCTCTGAGCACACAGAGCCTGGAGGGATCTGATTCCACCACAAATGGGGTCACTTTTTGTTTTTTAATTGCATTCATAGCTTTGCTGTGGCTGCTAAGTCACTTCAGTTGTGTCCAACTCTTTGTAACCCCATGGACTGTAGCCCTCTAGGCTTCTCTGTCCCTGGGATTCTCCAGGCAAGAATACTGGAGTGGGTTGCTATTTCCTTCTCCAATGCATGCATGCTAAGTCGCTTCAGTCATGTCCAACTCTATGTGACCCTTTGGACAGCAGCCCACCAGGCTCCTCCATCCACAGGATTCTCCAGGCAAGAATACTGGAGTGGGTTGCCATTTCCTTCTCCATTCTGCTCAGTAATTTTCAGATAAATAATAACTTTTCTGGACAATCGCAAAGTGCAACTGGAATTCCCTATGTGAGTCATATGCACACAGAAGCATACTTTCCAGTTGGTGGTAAGTGATAAGTAGCGATAAGAATTTGGTGACAGACTAAAGTTCTCATTTAATTACTTTAGCCACAATAAGATCTAAAATATTCTTGTTTGGCTTATTTCTTCTGTGCAACAGATTAAAGACTATTTTCCTGGTATTCATTTCTAGAAGAGTTTAATAGAGTATCTTGATTTTGTAATTTTTAGTAAGTTGAGGGCAGGAGGAGAAGGGGACAACAGAGGATGAGATGGTTAGATGGCATCACCGACTCAATGGACATGAGTTTGGGTAAACTCTGGGAGTTGGTGATGGACAAGGAGGCCTGGCGAGCTGCGGTTCATGGGGTTTCAAAGAGTCAGACACGACTGAGTGACTGAGCTGAACTGAACTGAGAGTAAATCTGATTAGACTGAATAGGTACATAAATCCCAACCTAATTATCTCAATAAATGCCCTGCAAGTTTACAAATTCTTGCACTGTACCAGTGAGAAGCTGAAAATCATCATTACTTCAAAATTTGACACGAATCAGTATTTTGAAACGGTCCTAAAGTCACAGGAATAGTGATGAAATAACACATTTGTTTTCTATTCCTTTGGAAAGTTACCAAATTTCTAGCTGTACAATTAACATCAGCAAGCTGTTTGCCTCAATAAACAGGAGAAAGTGTATTTAGCTCTCTATCGTTTTAAACCAAAGATCACCTTTTTCATTTTGGTCTTCTGTACTTGTGATGAAAACCCAGGAATGTATGAGAAATGTTAGATATTGGTTGTAAAGAGTAAACCTGAATCTGTAATAGTTCAAACACAGATGATCCCAATGGCTCCAAACAGGTGGTCACCCCATGACAAACAAACCTGAACAAATATTTCCCTCGGTAAATACTTCCTGGTGATATAAAAGATCATGGGTCATAAATGTGATACTCAATGTAAGGCATGCCAGATGGAGCCTTCAAAGGGCGACTCTTATGATCTATTTATGACTGCAAGAAGGGAGTTTACTTCTGTGGTCTACTTTCTCTTGGGTGTTCAATGCTATATTGCAAGTTGAACAACAGCTTCTGAGGGCTACGTATTCATCCTTCCGTCATTGTGAACAAAAGACTCACCTTTTTGCAACACTTTAAAATTACAAGAGCTAATTTTGTTACTGATGCATCATTCTAAGCATCTGTGAGCAAGACTCTTGCTCACTTGATGTAGGAAGAGGGACAGAAATATGCTGCTCCTAGCAATGGAGACACATAGAGAACAGACTTATGGACACGGCGGTGGAGGGGAGGAAGGAGAGGGTGGGATGGATGGAGAGAGTAACATGGAAACATACATTATCATATGTAAGATAGAGAGCCAATGGGTATTTACTGCATGACTCAGGGAACTTGAACAGGGGCTCTGGGCTCTAACATCCTAGAGGGGTGGGATGGGAGGGAGGTGGGAGGACGGATCAAGAGGGAGGGGACATATGTATACGTACGACTGATTTATGCTGATGTTTGGCAGAAGCCAATACAATTCTGTAAAGCAACTATCCTTCAATTAAAAAAATAAATTAATTAAAAAAGAAAAATGCTGCTTCTTTAACATGAACATGAATAATGGTAGCACAAACGTTTTTTGACTCTGTTTAGCATGTGCTTAGAGTCATCTTCAGGGATTCTGCACTATGTTAATTTTTTACAGTTGACCTTAATATGGAACACTCTAGGACATTTGAGGGATGAAATTCTAGTTCTAATTTTTTGGTTTATTTTTGGAAATGAAGATCTCTGATGACCAAAGTCAAGGTAACAATAATCTGTGTCTGATTTTTTGTAGTCATTAAAACAGCTGGCCCTTTTAATTTTGAACGAATTAAAGTTGCTTTTAAATATCTTATGGGACTTCCCTGGTGGTCCAGTGGTTAAGAATCGCCTTCCAGTGAAGGAGATGTGGGTTTGATCCCTGGGCAGGGAACAAAGATCCTACGTGCCCTGGGGCAATGAAGACCCAGGGCAGACAAAACACATACACACACATACAAAAACAAACAATATAAAACTTAATGTTCCACTCACATTATACAATCTTCAGTGCAAATCTCAAACTAGCAATAGAAAACAATCAGATAATTTGACAGTTCTTTTTATGAATTTGTCTATTTCCATTTAACTGATTAAATTTCTAGCTTCCCCTGTAACTACTGTTTCTTACATATCAACTCTCTTAGCTACTACTGAATTTTTAAAGAAAAAAGGAGGTCGAAAGTATGCAAAATTTACTGAGTTACTGTCTACTTTGGAATGTATTCACTTACTGTACTTTAGAAAGAAATGTTGATCCATATGCTTCTTTCTGTGTTGTTATCAGAACTCTAAATCTTAGTTATATTGTAACGATGCTGCATTTTGCACACCACACATACACACCCCTTTAACATCTTCACCTATACATTTTCAGTCTACATCTATTTTTCAAAAAGATCCAGTCCACTTACTCACTTACTCAGATCCAGTAAGTGAGGCTGATTCCATACCCTTTGCCTATACAACATCAAGCCTGACCATTTCTCCCTACCTGGTCCAGAATAGGACAAACCACCACCATCTCTAGTCTGAAATGCTGCAATTGCCTCTTAAATGATTTCCTTCCTTTTGATATTGTTGCATCTACCCCAATCCATTTTCCTGAGTGATGCAACCTCCTTGCTTAAGCCCATTCAGGTAGTTACTTCTCATTACATGTAAAATAAAATTCCATACCTGGCTTTTAAAGCCTTGCTTGAAAGTGAAAGTGTTGGTCACTCAGTCATGTCTGACTCTTTGTGACACCATGGACTGTAGCCTGCCAGACTCTTCTGTCCATGGGATTCTCCAGGCAAGAATACTGGAATGAGTTCCATTCCCTTCTCCAGGGGATCTTCCAGACCCAGGAATGGAACCTGGGTCTTGCTCATTGCAGGCAGATTCTCTACAGTCTGAGCCAAACACCAGGGAAGCCCAAAGGCTGGCTTAGTAGGTCTCATTCTTTTCTGCACATGAGGAACATGTGGAGAAAACTCGTGCTGAAACCCCTGAGATTTTTAATCCCTGGATCTGGGGTGGGCCTAGGCTTCGTGCTTTTGTTGTTGTCTGTTTTGTTTGTCTGCCCCAGAATGCAGAGTCAGGGTTGAAAATATTTCCTGTATGACTGGTCATCTGCCTATCTCTATGTCCACGTGTCTTCTGGTTCTTGCTTTCTTTCTTGATATTTGAGCTCCAGTGGCCTCTGCCATACTAAGACCACTTCTGCCTGGAGACTCACTCTCTCCCCAGATTTTCATAAGCCTGGCTCCGCCTGTCATTCAGTTCTTAGCCCCACTGCCACCTCCTCAGAGATGGCTCCTCTAACCACTAACTCCCAGGTACCCACCCACTGGATTCTATCACACTCTCTGTTTTTCTGTCCTAGTCCTTGTTGCTTCTGGTCCATTTGTTCCTTCACTTCTGCTGATCCCTTAAGACTGTAAGTTTGACAAAAAGTACTTAAAATATGATAGATTGCCAACAGATAGTTGATAAGCGAACAAATCAATGTGGTATCAGTGTAATTATGAGAACATATGAAAGAATATATGAAACTGGTACTTTCCTGGAAACTCTGGGGCATTTTTGTTGATTTGTTGAATTTTTAACTTTAAAACTGCATCAGCAGTTTCTGTTGGAAGCATCACTTTCTGGTTTGAGGAGGGGAGAAAGAAGAGGTTCTTTTCTTTCCTCAATGTTCTAACTGCTTAAATTTTAAGGTATTTAATCAGTCAGGATCAAAAACACCATGGGACCTATAGTTTTATTGATAAGGGTTATTGACCCATCACCAGGCTGTTTTCCATCATCTGGCTGATGATATACAGAAGATCAAGGCAGGTCATTTAACTGAGGATTCTTGTCTGTCTTGTAAACAAATGATTCAGTTCTGAGTCTGTCATGGGGTGATCACATGGTGGAACTCAGGGATTTTTAACCTTGGCTGCACATTAGAACCTTCTGGGGAATTAAAAATGTGTACATATTCTTGGGTTCTACAAGAGGATAATTAAAATAGAAGTTCTGATTATAAGGCACTGGCATTTTTAAGTTGTTGTTGTTTTTTTTTTCCTGAGGCTTCCTCAAGTAATTCACTATGCAGGCAGGTTTAATAGACAATGACAGTCAACAAAATTTGGCCTGGGGTGAGAATGAAAGCTTATTAAATATGCTAATACAGGTAGAACATATCTCCAACAAGAGAAATTCTTTGCCGACAACAGGGATGTTTACTTTTTACCTTGAGACATATTGATTTTCACTTCATTGTCTTACTTTACAAAGTCACGAATGCTGTTAGTAGTCTTTTTTGTTTTTTTTTTTAGGAAAAATATTTTTAACATGCTGAGGTCTGGGGAGGCAGCTGGGAGGAGCCACCCACGCCCAGGCCAGGGCCAGCGGCCGGGAGGAGCAACCCGAGGAGCGGTGGCTGCGCAGGCGCAGGAGGGCCTAGAGGAGCTATCCCACGTTGAAGGTCAGGAATGGCAGCGGTAAGGAGATACCCCTCGTCCAAGGTAAGCAGCAGCGGCTGTGCCTTGCTGGAGCAGCCGTGAAGAGATACCCCACGCCCAAGGTTAGAGAAACCCAAGTAAGATGGTAGGTGTCGCAAGAGGGCATCAGAGGGCAGACACACTGAAACCATACTCACAGAAAACTAGTCAATCTAATCACACTAGGACCACAGCCTTGTCTAACTCAATGAAACCAAGCCATGCCTGCGGGGCAACCCAAGACGGGTGAGTTATGGTGGAGAGGTCTGACAGAATGTGGTCCACTGGAGAAGGGAATGGCAAGCCACTTCAGTATTCTTGCCTTGAGAACCCCATGAACAGTATGAAAAGGCAAAATGATAGGATAGTGAAAGAGGAACTCCCCAGGTCATTAGGTGCCCAATATGCTACTGGAGATCAGTGGAGAAATAACTCCAGAAAGAATGAAGGGATGGAGCCAAAGCAAAAACAATACTTGTGACTGGTGATAGAAACAAGATCCGATGTTGTAAAGAGTAATATTGCATAGGAACCTGGAATGTCAGATCCATGAATCAAGGCATTTGGAAGTGGTCAAACAAGAGATGGGAAGGGTGAATGTTGACATTCTAGGAATCAGCGAACTAAAATGGACTGGAATGGGTGAATTTAACTCAGATGACCATTATATCTACTACTGTGGGCAGGAATCCCTCAGAAGAAATGGAGTAGCCATCATGGTCAACAAAAGAGTCCGAAATGCAGTACTTGGATGCAATCTCAAAAACAACAGAATGATCTCTGTTCATCTCCAAGGCAAACCATTCAATATCACAGTAATCCAAGTCTATGTCCCAACCAGTAACGCTGAAGAAACTGAAGTTGAACGGTTTTATGAAGACCTACAAGACCTTTCAGAACTAACACCCAAAAAAGGTGTCCTTTTCGTTATAGGGGACTGGGATGCAAAAGTAGGAAGTCAAGAAACACCTGGAGTAACAGGCAAATTTGGCCTTGGAATGCGGAATGAAGCAGGGCAAAGACTAATAGAGTTTTGCCAAGAAAATGCACTGGTCATAGCAAACACCCTCTTCCAACAACACAAGAGAAGATTCTATACATGGACATCACCAGATGGTCAACACTGAAATCAGATTGATTATAGTCTTTGCAGCCAAAGATGGAGAAGCTCTATACAATCAACAAAAACAAGACCAGGAGTTGACTGTGGCTCAGATCATGAACTCCTTATTACCAAATTCAGACTCAAATTGAAGAAAGTAGGGAAAACCGCTAGACCATTCAGGTATGACTTAAATCAAATCCCTTATGATTATACAGTGGAAGTGAGAAATAGATTTAAGGGCCTAGATCTGATAGATAGAGTGCCTGATGAACTATGGAATGAGGTTGTGACATTGTAAAAGAGACAGGGATCAAGACCATCCCCATGGAAAAGAAATGCAAGAAAGCAAAATGGCTGTCTGGGGAGGCCTTACAAATAACTGTGAAAAGAAGAGAGGCAAAAAGCAAAGGAGAAAAGGAAAGATATAAGCATCTGAACGCAGAGTTCCAAAGAATAGCAAGAAGAGATAAGAAAGCCTTCTTCAGCGATCAATGCCAAGAAATCGAGGAAAACAACAGAATGGGAAAGACTAGAGATTTCTTCAAGAAAATTAGAGATACCAAGGGAACATTTCATGCAAAGATGGGCTCGATAAAGGACAGAAATGGTATGGACCTAACAGAAGCAGAAGATATTAAGAAGAGATGGCAAGAATACACAGAAGAACTGTACAAAAAAGATCTTTACAACCCAGATAATCATGATGATGTGATCACTAATCTAGAGCCAGACATCTTGGAATGTGAAGTCAAGTGGGCCTTAGAAAGCATCACTAAAACAAAGCTAGTGGCGGTGATGGAATTCCAGTTGAGCTGTTTCAAATCCTGAAAGATGATGCTGTGAAAGTGCTGCACTCAATATGCCAGCAAATTTTGAAAACTCAGCAGTGGCCACAGGACTGAAAAAGGTCAGTTTTCATTCCAATTCCAAAGAAAGGCAATGCCAAAGAATGCTCAAACTACCGCACAATTGCACTCATCTCCCATGCTAGTAAAGTAATGCTCAAAATTCTCCAAGCCAGGCTTCAGCAATACGTGAACCGTGAACTCCCTGATGTTCAAGCTAGTTTTAGAAAAGGCAGAGGAACCAGAGATCAAATTGCCAACATCCGCTGGATCGTGGAAAAAGCAAGAGAGTTCCAGAAAAACATCTATTTCTGCTTTATTGACTATGCCAAAGCCTTTGACTGTTTGGATCACAACACACTGTGGACAATTCTTCACGAGATGGGAATACCAGACCACCTGACCTGCCTCTTGAGAAATCTGTATGCAGGTCAGGAAGCAACAGTTAGAACTAGACATGGAACAACAGACTGGTTCCAAATAGGAAAAGGAGTATGTCAAGGCTGTATATTGTCACCCTGCTTATTTAACTTCTATGCAGAGTACATCATGAGAAACGCTGGACTGGAAGAAGCACAAGCTGGAATCAAGATTGCCGGGAGAAATATCAATCACCTCAGATATGCAGATGACACCACCCTTATGGCAGAAAGTGAAGAGGAGCTAAAAAGCCTCTTGATGAAATTGAAAGAGGAGAGTGAAAAAGTTGGCTTAAAGCTCAACATTCAGAAAACGAAGATCATGGCATCCGGTCCCATCACTTCATGGGAAATATATGGGGAAACAGTAGAAACAATGTCAGACTTTATTTTTTGGGCTCCAAAATCACTGCAGATGGTGACTGCAGCCATGAAATTAAAAGACGCTTACTCCTTGGAAGAAAAGTTATGACCAGCCTAGACAGTATATTCAAAAGCAGAGACATTACTTTGCCGACTAAGGTCTGTCTAGTCAAGGCTATGGTTTTTCCTGTGGTCATGTATGGATGTGAGAGTTGGACTGTGAAGAAGGTTGAGTGCCGAAGAATTGATGCTTTTGAACTGTGGTGTTGGAGAATACTCTTGAGAGTCCCTTGGACTACAAGGAGATCCAACCAGTCCATTCTGAAGGAGATCAGCCCTGGGATTTCTTTGGAAGGAATGATGCTAAAGCTGAAGCTTCAGTACTTTGGCCACCTCATGCAAAGAACTGATTCATTGGAAAAGACTCTGATGCTGGGAGGGATTGGGGGCAGGAGGAGAAGGGGACGACCGAGGATGAGATGGCTGGATGGCATCACCAACTCAATGGACGTGAGTCTGAGTGAACTCTGGGAGATGGTGATGGACAGGGAGGCCTGGCGTGCTGTGATTCATGGGGTCGCAAAGAGTCAGACACGACTGAGCGACTGAACTGAACTGAACTGATTAAGGCGGAGAAATGCAGAACATGCAATGTCTTGAGAAGGACAGAGGGGTTTTGTTTGCTCAACTATCTGGCAGCAAGAAGGTGGCCTGGGGCAATGCAGAGACTAGGCTTCAGGCAAAAGTTGAATTTGACACTCTGCAGTTTACCAGCTCTGTGACCCTGGATTAGTTACTGGGCTTTTCTTAGCTTCATCAATTTTTGCTGCAAAAAACAAACAATAACACTTCCTCATTGGGTTGTTACAGTAAACATGGGTAAATATGGGTAGTGTATTAAAGGGCCAGGCATGCCTGGTGATTTTTTTCTTTCTCTGAATTGCAGGTATGCCCACTGATTGTTGTTTAGTTGCTAAGTCCTGTGTGACCCTTTTGCGACCCCAAGGACTATAGCCTGCCAGGCTCCTCTGTCCATGGGATTTCCCAGGCAAGAATATTGAAGTGGGTTGCCATGTCCTTCTCCAGGGAATCTTCCCAACCCAGGGATCCAACCCACATTTCTGCACTGGCAGGTGGATTCTTTACCATTGAGCTGTACCCACAGACAAAAGAAGCATTTAAATGTCGACTGTAATTGATTGTTTTTGCCAGGACAAATTTCACTTTTAGGCCTAAAAGGTGTTATCTCATCTTACTCTAGGTCTTTTCTCATCCTCATTTTGCAGGTGAGTGTGGATCACCCTGCTGCCTCCTACACAGGTAAACAAGCCAGGAAGCTTAGAAGTAAAAGATCCATGAATGTGTTGGTTGCTCTCAAATGATTATCAGTCCACATTTCATGAAGAAGAGAGGTGTCTGTTCAGTGTGACTGGCTAAACGGAGCCCTGTCAACCCACTGAGGCTGGCTTTCTCATCCTGCCCATGGTCTTCCTTGAAGGA
The DNA here is from genome assembly GCF_023091745.1 of Budorcas taxicolor. NCBI lineage: Eukaryota > Metazoa > Chordata > Mammalia > Artiodactyla > Bovidae > Budorcas > Budorcas taxicolor. Next base: position 49,502,902 of record NC_068923.1, on the reverse strand, counting down.
GTGAAGCCTGGATGGAGGCGCTTTTCACACCTCATCAGCACCCCACAGGGGGTCAATGTGAAGATGAATGTGCTGTGTGCAAATGCTCACCCCTGTTTCTTCGAACTCAAGACCTCTCCTGTCTGAAACTTAGAAAAAGGGGTCTCTGTTCCCAAACCAAACTTGGGTCCACTTACCCATGCACAGTAAAGCCAAGCTACTGACACCAGTTTGTGTTGAAGGAAACTAGTATTTACTCCTTGCCAAGCAAGGAGTCCAAGGCAGCTCATGCTCAAAAATCCCGAACTCCTTGCTGAGTTTCACAAAGCATTTTTATTTATTTATTATTTTAAATTGAGACACAGTGGATTTACAATGTTCTGATAATTACTGAAGCAAAGCATTTTTTCTAATGATTACAAAAAGATTTTTTTGGGGAGGGCACTGCATGGCATGCAGGATCTTAGCTCCCCAACCAGCGATTGAACCCATACTCCCTACATTGGAAGGGCAAAGTCTGAACCACTAGGCCACTAGGGAGGTCCCTGCAGCAAAGCATTGTTACAGACAAGGTGAGGGAGGTGAGTCCCGGGGTGTGTGATAAGCTCATGCACAATTCTGACTGATTGATGATGAGGTAAGAAGGTGGTGTCCCAGAGGTTAACATTATCAATCCTTTAGCTCCCGTGGGTCTGCTGCAGCTGCTGCTGCTAAATCTGGGGGTCATCAAATAGTTGATGTCTTCCATTTGGTGGGGGTTTTAGCATCACTAAAACAACTCAGGAAATGTGTATCAGATGCTGTTATTTAGGTACTTCAGAGAGGGACTAAAGCCCAGGATATGAGGGAGGGTCTGTCTTAGGAAGGCTCTATAGGATCCTGCTCAGTTACATAATCAGTCTCTAACCTCTTGCCTTATATTAGCTATCCTGAACATTTCAGTCAAATCTTGGTGATTTCTCCCTCTCAATGTCCCAAACATGCAAACCTTCAGGAGGAGTCATTTGGTTACTCTCTCTTCTTCTACCTGGTCATTGTGTATTCATGGAAATGCTTAAGTAGGATGTGTTCTTTATTCAGATCATTAACAGACTAGTAGACATTTGCATTGACATTGATAGAAAAAGCATAATAAAAGCAGACTGAACCTGATACTCCTTAGGAGAGAAATTTTTATAAATGCTTTTATATTAGCTGGACATAGAGTAAGCATAGGAAAATCTTGTATATGAACTTCAAGTGCAAACAGATTTTGTGTAACACTAGCAAATGAAGCAAAACTTAAAAAGGAATGTCTGTATGGTGTTTTTCAAAGGCCTTTAAAGTTAAGATTCTGTTTGATAGTTAAGATTCTGTTAACAGTTGGGATATAATTAAAAACATTAAATGTAATGGGGAAGACCCAGCAGAGCTCCCTTGATTCTGCCTCCCTGATGGCTTCTGTCAGAGAACCATCCTCCCCCCAGCACCCAGGTTCTTGAAAACATACTCGTTGCCTGAGGTTTTCATTCCTTCACTTCCATGACCCACTTCAATTTGGCATTTGTCCTCACATTCTACTGAAGCCACTGCAGCAGTGTCACCAGTATCCCCCTAAACATCAATTTCAATGGATATTTAGGAGATCCTCTTACCTAACCTCTGTGGCACTGAATCCCATTACCCCCTCGAATTCTCTTGGCTTCCAGAATGCACCTCTCTCCTGGTTCTCCAGTCTTCTTGCCCTCCCCAGGGTCTTCATCTACTCTGTGTTCCTCTGAGAGCTGATCTAGGTGGATTCTCTTTCCTTGAGTTGATCCCCTGGGGCTTTCATTTTCTGCCTTGAACTGAACTGTCACCTACGGATGTGATGGTAGCTCTACATGCCCTCTTTCCAGCCCTGATGTCTTCCTTGGAGCTCCTGAATCCATTTCTGTTTGTCTACAGGTGATACTCACTTAGCAATCCCATCGGCAGCTCAAAGAAAATCATTCTAAAGGGAACCCCATCATTTCCCCCTGAACCCAGGCCTCCTCTTGTTTTCCCTCCCTTGCTTCAGAGCACAGACCTGCACTCCATTCTTTGAGCTAGGAACCTGCGAGTCAGTGTTTTCACTTGACTCCTATCTGATTAGCTACAAACTACTGGCAAGACGGGGCTTCCCAAGTGGTTCAGAGGTAAAGAATCTGCCTGTCAATACAAGAGATGGCAGAGACATGGGTTCCAGCCCTCGGAAGGGAAGATCCCCTGGAGGAGGACATGGCAATCTACTCAACTACTCTTCCTGGGAGAGTCCCAGGGACAGAGGAGCCTGGCAGGCTATAGTCCATGGGGTCATAAAGAGTCAGGCATGACTGAGTGACTGAGCACGCACACACTGACAAGACTATTTCTTGAATCTACTTGCAGTAGTAGACTGGTCTTCGTTTCTATAAATGCTGCAAGTCTCTGATACACTACCTTCCATAGCCCAGCTGTCTTGATCTAACAAAATATAAAGCATATCTCATTCTGCATTACCTTCTGCTCAAAAATCTTCAGGGTCCCTCACTGTCTTTGGGATAAAGTGTGACTTCCCTAGGTCTTTGAGCATTGGTTCTCACACCGATCTCACAAAGGGCCATGTCCTGATACATGTCCCACTCTCCATGCCTAAAGAAGCTGTGTTCCTTTACGTCTCTCAGCCTTGCTACGTTCCTGCTTCCTCCTCCTCCAATTGGACAATTTCTATTTATTCCACAAGATCCAGCTCAGGAGTAACCTCTTCTATTATTGCCCTGGCTCAGAGGGACTTAGATCCTCTTGTGCTCCAGAGCAAAGAGGTAGCACGGATTGTGGTTATGAAAATGCCCTTTGGGACTTCCCTGGTGATCCAGTGGTTAAGAATCCACCTGCCAATGCAAGGAACATGGGTTTGATCCCTGGGCTTGGTCTGGGAAGATTCTGCATTTTGCAAGGCAACTAAGCTCATCTACCACAACTACTGAGCCTGAGCCTGCTCTGCAACAAGAGAAGCCACCACAATGAGAAGCCCCCACACTGCAACTAGAGAGTAGCCTCTGCTCACTGCAACTGGAGAAAGCCCAGAGCAGCCAAATAAATAAGTAATTTTTAAAAAAGAAAATTAAATGCCCTCTGAAATTAGACACAAGTGAGTTCTCCTGTGAGCTCAAATACTTCACAACTCTGAGCCATTGGACCAGACACCTAAACTTTCTAAACCTATAAAATGTTGCCAGTAAGTCCTTAACTCAGTATTTTTATGAATATTAGATGAGATGATGAATATAGAACAGTTGGCATGGAAACTGGAATATCATAGTAAGCACCCAATAAATGATATTTATTATTACATTTTCACAGCAGTTAATCTTACAAAAAACAACTGTGTACTGTGTTTCTGATTTATTATATTACTTACTTACATGTTTGCCTTTTCTGAAAGTCTCTGAGCTACTATAACATTATGCTCTAGGAATTATTTGCTCTGATCTCTTAGTGTTTGCCCACAGAAGGTAATCAATGATTTTTTTCCCTTCCAGTTTTATTGAGGTATAATTGATAAACAGCACTGTATAAATTTAAGGTATACGGCATAATAATTTGACTTACAGATATCATGAAATGATGACCACAATAAGTTTAGTGAACATCCATCATCTCATATGGATACAAAATTAAAGAAACGGAGAAATTTTTTTCCCTGTGGTGAGGACACTTAAGATTTACTCTCTTAACTTTCATATATGGTATGATATTCTGCAATGTTAACTGTACTTATCATGTTGTATATTACCTCCCTAGTTCTTACTTACAAGATAATTTTGTACTTTTTGACTGCCTTTTTAATGAATGAATAGAAGAACAAATGAATGTAGAATTAAGGAGAACAAGTCTGATTTTGCTTGATATTTATTATATCAAGTAAGCTCAGACTAGCTATTGAGCAATATTATATTAGCCTTTGATAGAGCCTCTTGAAACAAGTAGATGAAAAGGTCATTAATAATTTGACTTTATATGTGGATCTAGAGAAAAAAAAATTAAAAAACAATTGCAGTTTCATACAGTGGATCAGTAGACTTAGGTATGGAACTAAGATTTTCTCCTGAATCTATATCACTGTGAACTGAATTATTTTCTCTTTTTGGGTTCAACCTACATGTCGCATCCCAAAGCTACTTCTAAGTTCCAATCATTATAACTAGAGTACAAATACACCTAATATTATCAACTGAATTGTGTGCCCTCAATTTATATGTTAAATCCCTAAGCCTCCAATGTGATATTATTTGGAGACAGCGTAATTAAGGTTAAATCAGGTCATAAGGCTGGGGCCCTAATCCTGTAAGACTGATGTCCTTATAAGAAGGGGAAGAACACCAGAGCTCTCTCTGTCTCTTTGCACATATGGAGAAAACGCCAGGTGAGGACATAGTTAGGCACCACCTGTAAGCTGAGGAGAGGTCTCAACAGAAACCAGCCCTGCTGACACCTTGATATTGGGCTTCCAGCCTCCAGAACCATGAGAAAATAAATTTCCATTGTTTAGGTCACCCAGTCTGTGGTATTTTATCACGGCAGCCTGAGCTGACACCTGGGTTACAAGTTTGCTATAATAATAAAGACATACATTGATATTGTTTTTTAAGGGTTAAATGTACTACCATACACAAACCCTATGCCAAGTTCTTAATATGCATTATTTATTAAATTCTTTTGACAAATTTAAGAAGTGGATACTAGTTTATTATCATCATTTTACAAATGAGGGAATGGAAGATCAGAATAGTTAAGCAACTTGCCCAAAGATGCAGACAAGAGGCATCAGTTCTGAAATTCAGGATGCCTGTCTTCAGAGCCTAGGTGCTCAACTACCACCTTATACAGGGAAAACAAATTATCTGACATGAGCAAGAATAGTAGTTAGTGGCTAACAAAAAAATTAAAGTAAGAAAATTAGTAAGAAAAAGAATATTGATACATAACTTAAAATGCCACTTTAATGTAAAATGCGTAAATGCGTATGTATAATGTCTGTGTGTGCTCTAGAGAGGTTGTATGGGGAGGAAGGTGGGAGGGGGCTTCAAGAAGAAAGGGCCATATGTATACCTAATGCTGATTCATGTTGATGTACCGCAAAAACCATCACAATATTGTAAAGTAATGATTCTCTAATTTAAAAAAATATTAAAAAATGCACATTCATTTGCCAATATTTTACTGGGTGGGGAGGAAGAGAAGACAAGGTGATGATCATTTCTTTGATATGGACTCTTAGTATTCTGCATTATCTTTCTTCCAGAGACCATACTCTGAAGTGCATCAGTGACAATCTCATTTTCATCCTTTCCAAGTGGAGACCCATGCTAAGCAATTTGTATGCCGATCTCTCTCGATTTTTATATTCCTCCTCTTTCCAATCTTTTAAAGCAGCCATTGTGCTCTGCTCAGTCACTCAGTCGTGTCCGACTCTTTGTGATCCCACAGAGTGTAGCTGGCCAGGCTCCTCTGTCCATGGGATTTTCCAGGCGAGATTACTTGCATGGGTTGCCATCTCCTTCTCCAGGGGATCTTCACAGGGATTGAACCCGTGTCTCCTGCAGCTTCTGCACTAGCAGGCAGATTCTTTACCAATGAGCCCCCGGGGAATACCATCCACACCTCATTCAAAAATACTCACTTTAGGGTTCATAAAAGTAACAACCCATTTTCACTGTACTTGTATTTTATAGGCTTATTTACTGTTGAATTGAGTCCAATAAATACAGTAATTTCAAATGGCATAAACAGGTTGGGAAGCAAATACAACTGACTCTTAGTAATGGAACCAGGGCTTTCGTGGGAGGAGGAGGTGAGTAGGCATCTTCTTAGCCCTGAGTGAGTGGTCAGTGTCTCTGGGACCAGTCTATGTTAGAAGAGAACGGAAAGCTTGATTAATCTGGCTATATGGTTAAAGGGAGTAGATTAAGAGAGCTTCTGCTGGAGTGATATGCATTCCCCCATACCTCTGACATGTTTGAAAAACGGTATCATATTTATTTAAGCTTCATAAGATAGATTTTGGGCTTCCCTGTTGGTTCAGACAGTAAAGAATCTGCCTGCAATGCAGGAGTCCTGGGTTCGATCCCTGAGTTGGGAAGATCCTCTGGAGAAGGGAATGGCAACCCACTCCGGTATTCTTGCCTGGAGAATTCCATGGACAGAGCTACAGCCCATGGGGTTGCAAAGAGTTGGACACGAACAAGTGTCTAACTCCCCTCCCCATGCTAGATTTTAATCTCAGTGTTTTCTTGGAGTGCCTTTTTGTTCTTGGGCAAAGCACCTATCGTTTCATGGTTTACTTCTTGGATCAGCGAAAGTAAGTCATTTTTTATTTTATTTTTGGCTGCGCTGCATCTTTGTTGCTGCACGTGGGCTTTTTCTACTTGTGGCCAGTGGGCTTCTCTTGCTGTGGAGTACGGGCTCCAGAGCATGGGCTCAGTAGTTGTAGCGCACAGACTGAGTTGTTCTGAGGAACATCAGATCTTTCTGGACCAGCGATTGAACCCATGTCCCCTGCACTGGCAGGCAGATTTTCCACTGGGCCACCAGGGAAATCCGAGACTCATTTTCTAACTAAAATTAGAGTAAAAAATGATGAGTCCTTCATCAGTGGAGTGGGTTTGTTTATAGTTAGCAAATAATTAGTGTGGAACGTGCTAGCATTCAGCAAGAAAGTATAAGCTTTAATCAATGATGTCCTATCACCTTCACTTGTGAATTTATATAAAACACTATATTCCTGAGCCCTTGGAGATGTGCTCACGGTGAAGAAAAATGGGAAAAGTGATGCCTGTTCTTCTTTAAGAGCCTTTTTTCAAATGATTGAGTGTTATTCTCTCCTATTTTTATTCCATTTCCTTAAAGATGGTTTTTATTTTAGGATAGACATCATTAGTTTTAGATGCTCAGAATGAAGCAAATCTAGGCCTTCAGAAGATATCCTTAAGTTATTCTGGCCCTGAGGAAGCCCATCTGAATTGTCTGATTACATTAAACAGTCGGCCCAATGAATCCAACAGAGGAAGAGTGGAGAAGGCTGCACTCGGTGATAATTCACAGCTTCTGAGCTGAGCCATGGCTGAGTTTACCCACGGAAAAATCTGCCGTTCCAGAAAAACTCATGTGGCAGGCAGTCTAGTCTTACACAGAGCTTTAGGACTGTTGTTTGAAGACTGATTACACAGGCAAGTGGGGAGAGGGTAAGTAAGGTGTTAGGGACGTTCTTAAATGGGGGTATTCGTTTTCAGAGGGTCCCAGTCACTGAACAACCTTCCAGAAACTATGTATTGTATATCAGTCATTCTAAAATTGTATCTAATCATAGATTTGTCATGAAATGCCTTAGGGATTACAAGCACTCATGAGCAAAATGATTTTTTTAACTCTAAATAATTATTAGTAATGAAATGTATAAGTAATTATTAGTAATGAAATAGATATCTACGTGCATATATATGAATGGCTTCCATCTGTATAGCAAATGATTTATGCTGGTAAGTGTCACGCTCTGTGTATCATCAGAGATGACTGTATACATTTTAAAAGATACGGCTATGTCAAATCAGACTATAATATTGTTTTTGTGTTTATAATAGTTTGACATGAAAATCACTAGTATAACTTTTGGTTTTGTAAGTAGATAAACATGAGCATACTAATTGTAAAGATCTGAATAATGCCTCCTGGCTTTTTTTGTTTGTTTTCAGTTTTTTTTTTCCTCCTTCACATTTAATTATGAACAACTCTAATTATGCAGAAAACTAGTGACCTTTTTTTGTCTGCAAGCCACATTTTCATATAGAAATACTTATGAATTTAAAAATGGCATTGCCCTTTTCAATATGCTGGTTGTGGGGAAAGGTCTCATTAAATTTAAACCTCATTTTGTGTCTCCTCTGGCACGTAATGACATGGCTGACACATAGTAGGTGCTCAATAGTTATATCGTCTACATTAAGTTCCATGAGCTGTTGAAATCATTATCAGAGGAAAACAGGTTATGGAGACAAAGTTCCTTTACCTGAAGAGACAATATATCAGAAATTTTGGAAATGGACCAGTAAAACAAATGATTTATTATTCATGGCAGGTATCTATAATCACATAAAACAGAATGTCAGAAAAATACCTGATTAAATGCTACTGTCCTTCCTTAGGGCATAAAGCTTCTTTCAATAAAACATGGTGAAACCCGAGCCAATGTTTTTTTCTGGTTTTATCTGAATTGTTAACTGGATTAATGGTATTTTCTTCCCTGAAGATGGAGAAAAAGGAGCACCGGATATTTTATTATTTCCTTTGTGCCTCTCGTCACTCCCAGGATGGACTTGACAGTCCTAGGCAACAGCAAAAAATGACTAACACAAATTTAGGCAGTTCTCAATTATTCAGAAGCTCATTATCCAGTATGTGGGCTGTTTATAATTCCTTCTTTTCCCCCTCCCTTTCTCCCACGTATTTTTGTTAGGAAGAGACATGTAAGGAAATTAAATGCTTATCAATATAGTTCCTCACTGGTTAGCTGTTTTGATAAAATATTCAGGGTAATTAATTTCTACAATAAGGTTTGGAGATTATCTATGGATTTAAATTATCCCTAGAAATCCTCCAGTTATTTTTAAAATTGTTGCAGCAAGCCACATTTCCCTGATGTTGAAAGCAGTTTAAATGGAGTGACATTGGATTGTAGAGGTTTTTTTTTTTAAACTCTGAAGGCCTAACTAAATAATTGTAAGTAATAAAATATGGACAAAAATACTGATGGTTTCCATCCATAGAACTCACAATGTATTTTGATGACACAGTCAAACATAGTCAAATGTTTAAGATTCTCATCTCCTTCAGCAAACCTGAACTGAGCAAGTGCTTAGTGGCATGCTCTGGGATAGGAACTTAAGATGAATTAAACACTAAGATGAATTAAACAGCCCCTTCCTGCATTAGATCTTGGTCTTCTGAAACTCCCTGGCAACCAAATCAATAATTATAAATAATGTGGTGAGTACAATGGTAGAGACTACAGGGAGCATATAGAATGCTTAGCGTTGGTTGCATAACCCAGCCTAAGGAGGTAGGGTGGGCTTTCAAAATGGCAGGCAGCTGGACTTATTTTAAAGGATGTTAGAACTCACTGGAGGGCTTCCCAGGTGGTGCTAGTGGTAAAGAACTCACCTGCTAAGGCAAGAGGCATGAGACGTGGGTTTGATCCCTGGGTCAGGAAGATCCTCTGAAGGAGGACATGGCAACTCACTCCAGTATTCTTGCCTGGAGAATCCTATGGACAGAAGAGCCTAGTGGGCTACAGTCCACGGGGTCGCAAAGAGTTGGACACAATCGATTCAACTTAGCACACAGTATGCATAGAACAAGGAAATGGCAACCCACTCCAGTGTTCTTGCCTGGAGAATCCCAGGGATGACGGAGCCTGGTGGGCTGCTGTCTATGGGGTTGCACAGAGTCGGACATGACTGAAGCGAATGAGCAGCAGCAGTAGCAGCAGCATGCACAGAACTCATTGGAAGGACTGGTGCTGAAGATGAAGCTCCAATACTTTGGCCACCTGATGGGAAGAGCTGACTCACTGGGAAAGATCCTGATGCTGGGAAAGACTGAGAGAAGGAGGAGAATGTAGCAACAGAGGATGAGATGGATGACATCACCGACTCAACAGACATGAGTCTGAGGAAACTCTGGGAGATAGTGGAGGACAGAGGAGCCTGGTGTGCTGCAGTCCATGGGGTTGCAAAGAGTTGAACACAACTTTGCAACCTAACAACAATAAGAGGGAAAGGACAGCATTTAAGCAAGGCCATGGAATCAGAAATACTGTGGTATATTCATAGAAACATGAATTTGTTCCTACTCATGGTGTGACTGGAAGCAAGTTTTATAAAAACCTTGGACCATAACTTCTCATTTGGCCAAACTGCTATGTCCATGACATACAGCAGTGAACAAGAGGTAGGTCTTTGCTCTTAGGAGCTCACATCTATAACTTCTGATACTGCGAAGAAAACAAACAAGATGAATGGGACAGAGGGTTAGGGGATGTGGCATGGGCAGGCCTCTATAGATAGTGGGAGAACAAGAGCCTCTTTGAGGAGGGGACATTGAACCATGATGATCAAGGGATTTCTTTGGACAACTTTGAAAGAGAATTCCCAGCAGAGAGACCATCAGTCACAAAGGTTTTGAGGTAGGAGTAAACCTGAATATGCAAGGACCTGAGAGATGAGTGATTTGTCTGAAGAAAAGTGACAAGAGGAGAGATGAGTTTGGAGAGTGAGCTCAAGGTCAGTCTTGGAGGTCAGGACCTTGGAGCCTAGGGTAAGAGGCTGGATTTCATAGGAAATTACTGTTAGGAGGGCAGGAACTTATGGCCTAAAATGGTCACAGTGGTTGCTGTGTGGGACATGAATGATGGGGGAGGAGTGGAAAGCAGAAGTTAAGATTTCTTGTAAGAGACTAGAAATGAGGTAGGTTGATTATTTGTAAAATGGGAGCAAATGGATCCCTTTAAAATGTTTGTAAAGTGCTTGGAACTGTCACAGGAAAGAGTTCTGTAAGATATGACATCAGATGTATGTATATTATAGAGTAGATACACACATTAGATGGTGTTGCAGAAGGTAAACGTTAAGGCTTCTTACGACTAATTGGCTCTGAATCCACGACCATTGTTATGCACAGTAAAAACATTCTCTTTCTTGTGCTGTAATGAAAACAACGGCTTAAAAGATTCTTAAGCTTAAAGTAAGGTCAAATGTAAAGCAGAAAAATTAATGAAAGACCCAGAGGGAAATAAAACTTAGATGAACGCCCCAATACTCTCTTCAAAATCTTTTGCCATGGTCAACAGAAAATTTTCAATATGAAATTGAACTTCAACTTGAATTTCACCTGCAGCCAGCAAGATGAATATACTCAGGAGTTATCCAGAAAAAGTGGATGAGAAGAGCCACTTAGGATGGATGACTAAAAAGGATGGCCGTAATAGCATGGGGTCATATTAATAACAAAGCGCTTCTGGCTTGGGGGTCTTTGCAGAGGATTGCGCATGTGCTCAGTCTCCTCCGACTCTTTGCAACCCCATGGACTGTAACCAAAATGAAACAACAAGGCATTCCTTGTACACTGTCTCATCTTTAATCAATTCTGAATAATTAAATCGATAGCCCTGAATTCTTAGTAACATATGAGGAGCTGACCCGTGGAACTGACATATGTAATCAAGGACTTCTTCACATCTTATACCAGTGTGCTGTTTAGAAAGGGTAGACTTTTCTAATGTGATTTAAACACAATGATAATCAATAAGAAACTTTAGTCTGAAAAGAATTAAAAAAATTTGAAGTCTAGTTAATTTACAATGTCATGATAGTTTGAAGTGTATAGCAAAGTGATTCAGCTACACATATACATGTATATATTCTTTTTAGATTCTTTTCCATTATAGATTATTATAAGATACTGAGTATAATTTCTTGTGCTATACAGTAGGTCCTTACTTTTTAATCTATTTTATATATAGTAGTGTGTATATGTTAATCCCCAACTCCTAATTTATCTCCTCCCCACCTGTTGGCCACCATAAGTTTGTTTTCTATGTCTGTGAGTCTATTTCTGTTTCACAAATAAGTTCACTTGTATCAATTTTTTAGATTCCACATACATGTATCATATGATATTTGTCTTTCTCTGTTGACTTACTTCACTTAGTATGATAGTCTCTAGGTGCATCCATGTTGTGTAAATTGCATTATTTTATTCTTTTTTATGGCTGAGTAATATTCCACCACACACACACACACACACACACACACACACACACACACACACACACACTCCCTCTCGTCTGCTTTATCCATTCACCTGTTGATGGACATTTAGGTTGCTTCAATGTCTTGTCTATTATAAATAGTGCTTCTATGAACATTGGGATGCATATATCTTTTCAAATTAGAGTGTTCTTCAGATATATGCCTAGGAATGAGATTATGGGATCACATGGTAACTCAATTTTTACTTTTTAAGGAACCCCCACACTGTTCTCCACAGTGACGTTACCAATTTACATTCTCACCAACAGTGTAGGAGGGTTTCTCTTTCTTCACACCCTCCCTCTCCGGTATTTATTATGTGTAGATTTTTAAATAATGGCCATTCTGACTGGTGTGAGGTGGGACCTCGTTGTAGTTTTGACTGGAAAGAATTTCTTAATGACTTGAAACAATTAACAGACATTGAAACAGGTTTAAAATCTGGTCCCAAGTTTGGGAAACTCTTTGGTCTCGAATGCTTCAGATCTACACATCTCTACTTGAAAATACTAACATTTTTCAGTAGCTAAATGATGTCTGTTGTCATTTTATAAAAGAAATAGGTGAAAATAATGCAAAGTGAGATGGGAAACATACATTAACCCTATAATTTAAAATGAAATTATTTCAGCATCAGGATCTTACAGATATATTGATCTTTATTTGTCAAAGTTACCTCCTATTCTCAATTCTCTCTGAGCACAGAGACGGTCGGATGTTGTAGAATAAAGTCACAATGTCTAGGCTGAAAGGTGAACACAGAGTATTTGGCTTCTGGCTCTGAATTTCAACCACTAGATTCCACTTACAGCTTTGGACACTATTAAATAACATTCCAGATTGAGGGACTCTGATTTATAGTGACACGGCAGCTTTATCTATAGTAACTGCTCAGAATAAATGAGTGGGTCCCTTCTCACTCTGAAGTATCATGCATAGTAATTGGAGGAAGGGCACTAGATAAATCTCAATAATATTCTCAGACTAAACTCATAATCCTGAAAAGTAGTGGAGGATATTGAAACACTGGGTCCCTGGGAAGCAGCAGTCCATTTTTATACAGCTCTCATATATTCAATTTTGTGCTGAGCCGAGAAGGAACTATTTGGTTTGACTCACCCTCTATATCATTCAGTCAGTGCTGTTTTACATGTTCTGATCTGGCACCTTTTCTTCATTTATCCGTCATTTTATGTTCCGAAATTGTCAAGTTGCTTTTAAAAAGAAGAACTCTACAGCCAGACGGTAAAATTTTTCTAAGATCCATAAAATTCATTGAGGACTTTCGAATCAAATCTATGGACTGAATTCTGGGAAAGAGTAAATGAAAATGAATGGGATCACAATTGGAGCACCATGTCAAGTGTATTTTGAAACCTTGTTTTTCTTGTCCCTGTTGGGGACAAAAGCTCAGGCACCAGGCCCTTTGCAGCTGAAGAGACTCTGAAATAAAGATGTCAGCTTGCCCACCTATTCACCCCAAGAAATGGGAACATTCTATGTTCAAGCTGTCCTGTGTGCAGATCTGTGCATGGCTGGAATTTTAGCCTTTGTTCCTGTAGTCAGCATTGAATAGTGAAAGTGTTAGTCACTCAGTTGCATCTAATTCTTTGCAACTGTTGCCTGCCAGGCTCCTCTGTCCATGGGATTCTGCAAGCAAGTATTCTGGGCTGGGTAGACATTCCCTTCTCCGGGGTTCTTCCCAACCCAGGGTTCGAACACAGGTCTCCTGCATTACTTCTTTGCCGTCTGAGCCACCAGGGAAGCCTGTTGTCAGCACTAGGGGGCGTTGAAAACAGTATCTTTCAAATAGAGATCATTGCTTTCCTTTACGGGCTTTCCAGGTGGTGCTAGTGGTAAACAACCCCATTTGCCAATGCAGGAGACGTTAAGAGACATGGGTTCGATCTCTGGGCTGGGCAGATCCCCTGGAGGAGGGCATGGCAATCCACTCCAGTATTCTTGCCTGGAAAATCCCATGGACAGAGTAGCCTGGTGGGCTACAGTCCATAGAGTTGCACAGAGTTGGACACGGCTGAAGCAACTTAGCACACACGCCTTCCTTTAACAGAGGACTGTGGAATAGAGGAGTGATGCTAATGCATTAGCCTTTGCTTTGCAGGCTGAGAATAAAGCCCACCTTTCTCTTCTCGAGCCTCCTGTGTGCCAAAGCCTTGATTGGCTTCCACTTGGAAAGCAATAAGCCAGGCTGTGACAGAGCCACAAGCCAAGTGAGTGTTGGAGATTTTCCAGCAGTTTGTGTACTCGCTGACTGGGGCAGAGGGGAACACCATGGAGCTCAGCGATCCAACTACTTATAATTGGCTGTTGGGTACTACCTGGCTCCTTACCATCACCTGCTCTGCAGGCAGCACTGGCAGCTATGCTTAAAAGGGAAGATGTCAGCCAAACTCTATACTTGGCTTTCTGAGAGACCCAGTAGGAAATAAGGCTACAAAGCTGGGTTGGGATTCTAATAGCTTACTTTGTTATTTTGAACTATACTGAATCCAAATGATTTCTAGAGAAAGAAGAGGCTGAATCTAGCCACCACCGAATTTCCCCCAAACAAAGGGATGTGCATGCTCACCCTCCTTCAAGAGTGGTGAAGTTACATAGTTGAACCTAAAAGACTGGTAGAAAGCCAGAGGCCAAATGGAAATTAGTTTCTTTTCATAAATCTTCATTTTCCAGGACTGTAAAAACAATAATACCTTTGTGTGAAAACTCATTTTTGTTTTCATAGTTAGAGAACTAAGCCATATAACTGTTGGCTAGAAAGGAGACAGTAATAATTATAAATATCACACAGCAAGCAATGGTATAGTTATCATACAGCCCACCCACAAGAGCTATTAACTCTCACAGATGCTATTTTAGACAATAATTTTTAGTCTAATGTTAGTTTATAAGTATAAAGCATGGAAACAGTAGAACTTCTGATATCCTGTGCTAAAGAAAAGAAAATGGGGGGGGAAGCCCCACTTTATTTAAGATGTCTGAAATAACAGGATTTTTAACATGGGGGAAGACTTAAAATGAAGGTTATTGGCGTTATCTTCGGAAGAAGTAGCAAATTACACGCTCATTAACGAGTCAATGGATATATAAACTCCGAAAAGACTGTACCAGCGAACTGTTTGGAAGAGCTGCATGTATACTTTTTTGGTCTTAAAATCAAGCAAAAGGTCATATATAAATATCTGAGGATATTGAATATAGTTGCCTGTGCTACACAGTAGGACCTTGTTGTTTATCCATTCAATATGTAATAGCTTACAGACTAGCTCCTCTTTTTTCTACTGTGACTGCTGAACCTGAATATGAAGAAGCAAGCAGGTGTTTTAAGCATGCATGCATGCACACATGCTTGTGTGTGTGCATACACACATACACAACATTTAAAAAAGTATTTCTAGAACCACCAGTCTATGTCCGATGCAGGATACAGCATGCTTGGGGCTAGTGCACGGTGATGACCCAGAGAGATGTTATGGGGAGGGAGGTGGGAGGGGGGTTCATGTTTGGGAACGCATGTACACCCGTGGTGGATTCATGTCAATGTATGGCAAAACCAATAAAGTATTGTAAAGTAAAATAAAATAAAAATAAAAATTTTTTTTTTAAAAAAAAAGGAGAATAAGAGAGCCAGGGAGAAGACTTTTTCAATTACCTGAAAAAATTTAAGCTCAATCAACATTTTATCAAGAGAACTTTTACTCCATGATTGCACAATTAGATTTTTAAAATAATAATTGGAGGAGAGCTCAGGGATTGTGTTGTTCAGGATTTTTCAGCCATTGTAAAATTTAAAATGAGTTTTTCAATTTTCTTATTATGATAAAACATGTGTGTGTGCTAAAAAAAAAAAGTATTTCTAATACAACCGTATGGTGTATTCATTTACCAGTTTTAAAAAATCTGGGATTCTAAAAATTCTTCAACAAAAACATGGTGGCAAGAATTAACTGGGATTATATATATACATATATATATTTAAATAGAAGCAGTGTTTATTAGAAGCAGAATACGTGTGGAAGAAGCACATGGGCAAACTTGGAGTGAGTTGGGCGCTACAACGAGGCGGCTTAGGTTGCTTAGCTGGGAACAGTTTTCTGTGTTATCTCTGGCCAATCATCCTGACGTGTCTATAGCAATGTTTTTTATAAGACTAATTTTATATACTGAGGATCAGGGCACACTAAACAGGAATGACTTTTCTAAGAAGAAACATTGCCTGCATGGGCCACCGACTTCCTGCCCCAGGGGGCTGCCCTACGTGACTTAGCCTGCTGAGTCACCACAGCTCAAACCCCTCATAATCTCCATCATTTCCAATTCCAAAGAGGCTCAAGAGATAGTCATCCCCCGCCACATGCCCCCTCAGTCTAAGAGCTTCAGCCTCTCATTTGCCAAGGGCCACATTAAACAGGTTCAGAAAATGACTTGGTAGCACTTTGCAAATATGCAAGGCTCAAATGACAACAAATAGGATATTATGCAGCAGTCTGTCGAGCTTAATCTTTATGTAGCACTAACTATTTCGCCCCTAGGCACTTGATTCATTGGTACAACAATGTACTACAGAGGGAGAGAGGAGATGCTACTTGAATTAACTAATAATGTTCTGATGGGACAAAGATTTCATTAAATGTAGGAATTCATCTTCTTTTTAAGATGATTTCTACATTTCCTATGAATTTTCTGGGATCATTTAAAGCATACACAGATTTATATCAAATGTAACCAAGCAGGTATCCTTTCTCAGGACAGGAAGAAAGTGAAAGTGAAGTTGCTCAGTTGTGTCCAACTGTTTGTGACCCCATGGACTGTACCCTACCAGGTTCCTTTGTCCATGGGATTTTCCAGGCAAGAATACTGGAGTGGCTTGTCATTTCCTTCTCCAGGAGATCTTCCCAACCCAGGGGTTGAACCCAGGTTCCCCACATTGTGGGCAGACGCTTTACTGTCTGAGCCACCAGGGAAGTCCTCTCAAGACAGAGACCTCCCCAATATCCTCTGCTTTCACTCCTCTCTGAAGTCACAGATGCTAAAACCACTACTAAATGGAAGAAATTAGCTACTTGATGACCATGAGCATGGAATCCCCAGACCTACTGGCATCTAAGGATTTATGATGTTAACCCGTATTGCTATTCAGTTGCTAAGTCGTGTCTGATTTTTTGTGACCCCATGGACTGTAGCCCAACAGCCTCTTCTGTTCCTGGGGTTTTCCCATTGGAGTGGGTTGCCATTTCCTCTTTCAGGGGATCTTCCTGGGCCAGGGATCAAACTTGCATCTTTTGCACTGGCAGGTGGATTCTTTACCACTAAGCCACCAGGGAAGTCCTAACCCCTGTTACCTCGCCATCAACCAATCAGAGAACTGTGCATGAGCCGACCACATGCCCTGTGACCCCCTCCCTCATCTGGACTTTAAAAATACTTTGCTGAGGGACTTCTCTGGTGTTCCAGTGGCTAAGACTCCATGCTCCCAATTGGGTTTGATCCCTGGTCAGGAAACTAAATCCCACATACTGCAACTAACAATTTGTATGATGCAACTGAAGACTGAAAATCCTGAGTGCTGCAACAAAGACCTGGCAAAGTCAAACAAATAAATACTTTTTTAAAATGAAAAAAAAAATCTGTTGAAATCTGTCACAGAGTTAGAGTCTTTTGAGCACTAGCTTCCCTAGACTCCTTCCTGGGCACCCTACAATAAATGTGGCAGTTTTCCTTCACTACCACCCTGTGTTAATAGTTTAGTTAGTTACTGCTCGAGGGTGAGCACACCCAAGTTTTGCTTGGTAACACAAACAACAAATCATAGAGTCATAGAATGTTAAAGCTGGAAGAAACCCCAGAAGCCATTCAATTCCCTCTCATTATCCAGTTGAAGATGTAAAGCTCAGGTCCAAGGTCGCTCAGGGGGCTGGGAAGATGGCAGAGGGCCCTCCCACCCTAATGAGCTTCCCTCTGCAGGTCTTTAACCATGGCCATGATCTGGATGTGATTTACAGAGCTGGATTACTGCATGTTGATTTCTGAACTGTATGTCACCATCGTCACCCCAGGACCCATCCTCGGCCACATTAGAGTCATCTCCCTCAGGCTCAGCCCCCAGGTCCTCACCCTGCAGATGTTTGGACAGGATCCCATTAACAGCAATCAGAGAAACACAAATAAGGTGCTGTGAACTAGGAATCTTACATTGAAAGAGCCAAAAACATTCACCAGTGGAGTTGATAACATCCTCTTGAGATTCCAATGCCCACACAAGCCAAACATATGTAAATAAGGACTGGAGGATGAAAAAAGGGCCAAAACATAAGAAATAATTAAATGGTTTTTAAAAGAAGGGCACAGCCTGGGATTCTGTAGTGTAAAATGAGGGTACCTAGCTGTTCTCACCTACAGGTCATTTTTGCAAAGCTCATTCATACACTTACCCTCCCCCCCCAACCCCCGACACTGATTTGTTAATAAAAGGCTGGGGAGAGGAAGGGAGGAAGGGGGCAAGTGGTTTTTTGCTTTTGCTCCAAGGCTGAGGGGCGTTGCCATTGGATTGTTTACTGTGAGTCACATAGTAGAGTCACGCATCTGTGTTTTTTAAATATCTATTTACTTAAAGGGAGAATAAAGAGCATGCGTTTAAAAATACATGCATATGTCCCGTGACTGAAGTGAGAGCCTCGGTTCCTGTTAGGTCAAACTGTTCCTATTCTGAAGGAGTCCCTTGGGCCTTCTCAGTATGGGAGGCTCTAACAGAGGTCAAAAACTGGCATCCCAGGGCCACAATCTGGCTTTATTCTTTAGGCACAGTACTTTTAAACACTGGAATTTGAGTGCCTTTTGACACTGCCTACATTCCCCTTCTCTTTGGGGGCCCACGACCACCTCCGTTTGCTGGCTGGGGCCAGTCTCTGGAGGACTGTTTCAGGGAGGAAAGGGAGGCTGTGAGAGGCCCAGTCCAGGCAGGGAAGAGCTGACCATCTTTCTGGTCCCTGCTCTGCCCCATGGACAGAAGTCAAGGAAGGCAGGTGAAGAGGCCCCTGCCACCGGGCTCAAGACAGGAAGTGAGGTGTGATCCCTACCTTGGTGTCATCATTAGGGGTGAGCTGGCATTTCTGGTTTCTTGACACCTCACCCACGTGGTGCTCTCAGCTGCTTAAATGTTTCTGCTTGGCCAACTGTTAATGGGCTGCTGCTCTCTTTCCAGTGCAAACCAGGTTTGGGTTGCGGTCTGCCTCTAGAGCCCCTCAGAGAGAGGATTTCCTGAGTTACAGTCATGAAGAATTTCAATGGGTCTCTATATAGGAGTCACTGGAGTGAATTAATAGTAAACCTTGTTATTAATATCTCACATTATTATATTTGTAGTTTGGTTTTGCCCTCACTGCCAAGTATAACTCCAGGGAAATAGAAGTTTAGACTAGGGCATGAGAATGTTCTTATTTATATGTTCAATATAACCTTTTTATTGTGATATAATTGATGTATAACATATTAGTTTCAGATGTACAATAGAATGATTCTATATTTGTATATATTGTGAAATGATGGCCATAATAAGTCTAGTTAACATCTATCAACATACATAGTTACAATATTTTTTTCTTGTGATGAAAACTTTTTAAGGTTTACCCTCTTAGCAACTCTCAAATATGTAATATAGTATTATTAGTTTTAGTCACAATGCTGTCTGTATACATTAATGATTTTTATATACATAACTATAATGATAGAAGATGAAATGATTGTGAAAAAAGGAGCTGAAAGTAAGACTGCAGAAATAGTTCATGTATAACTCCTTTGGTTTACCTACAAGAAAAATGGTCAGAATGGTACAATAATGATGAGTGCGGTCTTTGTAGTCAGACTGCCTGGGCTAAAATGCTGACCCACTGTATCTGTGACTGATCTCAGGCAAGTTATTTTTCATGCCTCAGTTTCCTTACCTATCAAAAGGGGATAGTAACAGTAACAATCTCATATGGTTATAAAGGATTTCATGAAAAATGCTGTAAAAGCCCTTTGCATGATAGCATATAATAAGCCCTTGGTAATTTTAAAATTATTGCTATTATTGCTAATGCTAATATTTAGTATAAGTAAAGACTTGCATACTTAGCAATGGCTGGATATATTTTTGATAGTCATGTGTATGTGCATGCTAAGTCACTTCAGTCTTTTTTTGACTCTTTGTGACCCCATGGACCATAGTCTGCCAGGCTCCTCTGTTCATGGGATTCTCCAGGCAAGCATACCAGAGTGGGTTGCCATTCCCTTCTCCATGGGATTTTCCTGACCCGGGAAGATCTCTTACATTTTCTGCATTTCACTTTGACTTGATAGTCATGATAGGATGTTAATGGCTAGAGGCCAAGGATGTTGCTATACATCCTACAGCTGTTCTGTTGTGGGAGAACAGCTCCCACCACAAAGGATCAACAGTGGTCCAAAAGGTCACAGTGCCAAGGCTTAGAAAACCTGACTTCACTCTCACCTGTAGGTGCAACCTGCCCTAGATTTGCTAAGTATGCAAGTTGTTACACATGCTAATGCTGGTTCAGTCAGGGTGCTCTAGCCAGTACCTTAGTGACATCAGCCTTGCAACTTATGTGCTCAGCCCTTGAATTCCAGGGCCTGGCTCTTGCCTCCTTTTCTTGTCCCATGTCCTTGAGTTCCTCCTCTGATTTCCTGACTGATGTTCTGCCTGGAGTCTTCACTTTTGTCTGAGTCCTTCAGGGACTGAAATCCTGATTCTGTATTCTAGTCCTCTGGGTTCAGTTCTGTAGCTTGTCATAGGGTCTTCCTGATGCCAACTACTTATCTGTTTCATTTTCGACTCCTGGGCCTTCCTGAAGACTGTAACGATTGCATAAGCATGCTTACCTCTCAGATTTCAGGGCCTGGACTTACTCTTTATTATATTCTATCAAATGGTCTGCTCTGTAGGCTCTTAAAACCATAGTTTTGATTTTTGCCAGCAAAGTGATGTCTCTGCTTTTTAATAAACTACCTAGGTTTGTCATAGCTTTCCTTCCAAGGAGCAAGCATCTTTTCATTTCATGGCTGCAGTCACCATCCACTCTTGAAACACCCAGACTTTTGACCATAGCTAGACTTTGCTCACACCAAAGCTTCCAACCACACTCTCCTTACCTTTGCCCTAATCCTAACCCTAACTTTAACCCCTAGGTCTTTCTGGTCTCTGTCCTTGCCTGGCCTGTCCAAGCACCCCCTCACTGAGACCTGACCGTCAGAGAACATAAGTTCCCCATCTCACACTCATCCTTCAACAATACAAAAACATTAGGCTGACCTCCCCATAATTCATACTTATCAGATAGTAGTTTATATTTAGATAATCCAGGGAAAAATCAGCTCCTTTAAAAGTCACTTAAAATACACTCTTGAATGTTGATGGAGTGAAAAGCAGGACTCTAGAGCTCAATAACAACAATAAAAAAATATAAAGAGAGGAAATCACTTTTATGTGCAGGCAGGTAAATTAAATATTTAAGAACATGCCACAGCAAAACTGGATGTTTTTCAAATGGACAGTTCTGTGAAAAGAGGCTTAGGTAACTACTGGTGTTAACTGTTGGAAAGGTTAATTACATATCCTCTTCCCCCTTTTTATCATCATAACTTTTTAGTGATGCATGCTTTCCTTAATTATACAGCTCTGTCCATTTCCAGTGTAGTAATTGCAGTCTCAGATGACTTTTCTGGAGAAACCACCAACTTCAGCTGAAGGCGGTTCTGGTTATGTCCCAGCCAGTAACTGGGAGCCTTTTCCTTCAACAAGGCACAAATTGGCTTAAACACATGTAGCTGAATTCCCGTCACAAAGGAATGTTTTAAAAATATCATTTGGATGGATTTAAAAAGAGTACAATTTCTTCAGAAGTTAATGCATGTTGTTTAAAGAGAATGCGCGTCACTGCGTGGTTTGGCCAAGGACTGAGTTCAGAAGCTTTTACGCACAATGAATACACATGATCCTTTCCAGTGGCCTGCCTCTGTATCGATTCCTGAAGTGAAACAAGAAATCTCTCTGGCCCTTGTAACGGTAACAGAGAGCATTGATTGAGCTCTTAATTTGTGTGGGCTAGCAAAGCCTTTTCCACGGATTATCCCATGTAATCCCCACAATGGCTTTATGAGGTAGGTGCTATTACTATCCAGGTTTTACAGATCAAAGAGCTAAGGCTTCAGAAAGTAACTTGCCCAAGACCGCACAGCTGGGACATTTAGGAACATTTTCTTGCTCTGTTTAATAAGTAACAGCACTTAGACTTCCCTCCTTTAACAGCAAAGTTAACACAATCACAAACATATATATATATATACGTACGCACATACACCTATATCAGTTCAGTTCAGTTCAGTCACTCAGTCGTGTCCGACTCTTTGAGATCCCATGAACTGCAGTGCACCAGGCCTCCCTGTCCATCACCAGCTCCCGAAGTCCACCCAAACCCACGTCCATCAAGTTGGTGATGCCATCCAACCATCTCATCCTGTCGTCCCCTTCTCCTCCAGCCCTCAATCTTTCCCAGCATCAGGGTCTTTTCCAATGAGTTAGCTCTTCCCATCAGGTGGCCAAAGTACTGGAGTTTCAGCTTCAACATCAGTCCTTCCAATGAATACCCAGGACTGATCTTTAGGATGGACTGGTTGGATCTCCTCGCGATCCAAGGGACTCTCAAGAGTCTTCTCCAACATCATAGTTCAAAAGCATCAATTCTTCAGTGCTCAGCTTTCTTTATAGTCCAACTCTCACATCCATACATGACCACTGGAAAAATAATAGCCTTGACTAGATGGACCTTTGTTGACAAAGTAATGTCTCTGCTTTTTAATATGCTGTCTAGGTTGGTCATAACTTTCCTTCCAAGGAGTAAGCGTCTTTTAATTTCATGGCTGCAATCACCATCTGCAGTGATTTTGGAGCCCAGAAAAATAAAGTCAGCCACTGTTTCCACTGTTTCCTCACCTATTTGCCATGAAGTGATGGGACCGGATGCCATATCTTTGTTTTCTGAATGTTGAGCTTTAAGCCAACTTTTTCACTTTCCTCTTTCACTTTCATCAAGAGGCTCTTTAGTTCTTCACTTTCTGCCATAAGGGTGGGGTCATCTGCATATCTGAGGTGATTGATATTTCTCCTGGCAATCTTGATTCCAGCTTGTGCTTCCTCCAGCCCAGCGTTTCTCATGATGTACTCTGCATATAAATTAAATAAGCAGGGTGACAATATACAGCCTTGATGTACTCCTTTTCTTATTTGGAACCAGTCTGTTGTTCCATGTCCAGTTCTAACTGTTGCTTCCTGATCTGCATACAGGTTTCTCAAGAGGCAGGTCAGGTGGTCTGGTATTCCCATCTCTTGAAGAATTTTCCACAGTTGATTGTGATCCACACAGTCAACGGCTTTGGCGTAGTCAATAAAGCAGAAATAGATGTTTTTCTGGAGCTCTCTTGCTTTTTCCATGATCCAGCAGATGTTGGCAATTTGATCTCTGGTTCCTCTGCCTTTTCTAAAACCAGCTTGAACATCTGGAAGTTTACGGTTCACGTATGCCTGAAGCCTGGCTTGGAGAAGTTTAAGTATTACTTTACTAGCATGTGAGATGAGTGCAATTGTGCAGTAGTTTGAGCATTCTTTAGCATTGCCTTTCTTTGGGATTGGAATGAAAACTGACCTTTTCCAGTCCTGTGGCCACTGCTGAGTTTTCCAATTTGCTGGCATATTGACTGCAGCACTTTCACAGCATGATCTTTCAGGATTTGAAACAGCTCAATTGGAATTCCATCACCTCCACCAGCTTTGTTCGTAAGGCTCACTTGACTTCACATTCCAGGATGTCTGGCTCTAGGTGAGTGATCACACCACACCTATATACATATTCTTTTTCAAATTCTTTTCCATTATAGGTTATTACAAGATAATGAATACAGTTACCTGTGCTGTACAGTAAATCTTTGTTATTTACATGTAGTGATGTGTAACTGTTAATCCTATACTCCTAATTTATCCCTCCCCTCCTTTCCCCTTAGGTAACCATAAATTTGTTTTCAATGTCTGTGAGCCTGTTTCTGTTTTATAAATAACTTCATTTATAGTACTTTTTGACTCTGTGTATAAGTGATATCATATGATATTTGTCTTTCTCTGTCTGGCTTACTTCATTTAGTATAATCTCTAGGTCCATCCATGTTGCTGAAATGATGATATTCTTTTGTTGTGGCTGAGTAATATTCT
This sequence comes from Budorcas taxicolor, assembly GCF_023091745.1. NCBI lineage: Eukaryota > Metazoa > Chordata > Mammalia > Artiodactyla > Bovidae > Budorcas > Budorcas taxicolor. The sequence goes on along the minus strand of NC_068923.1, from coordinate 49,478,803 downwards.
GATATATATATATATATATATGATATATATATATATATATATACACGATATATATATACACACACACACCATATCTTCTTTATCCATTCATCTGTCAATAGACATTTATGTTGCTTTCACGTCTTGGCTATTATAAACAGTTGCTGCTATGAACATTGGGTTGCATTTATCTTTTCAAATTAAGAGTTTTCATCTTTTCTAGATGCATGCCCAGAAGTAGAACTGCTGGATCATATGGTAATTCTATTTTTACTTTTAGGGAACCTCCATATAGTGATTCTCCATAGTGATTGCACCAAAATATATTCTCATTCTCAATAGTATTGAGAGTTCCCTTTTCTTCATATTCTCATTAACACTTAAATCAACTGGATCACAATCTTGGTAAACAGAAACCAAAAATCTGTGCTCTTAATGCTATTTGAGTGATTCTAATTTGGATCTGAGGCTGAGAGTCACTGCTATGGGGCAGTTTCTTGGTATGTCCCAGGAAGCTTGTCCATCATGCTGGGCCTCTTATTCAAAAGTCTGGGACAGGTCCCACTCATTATTCACAAGCATGCCAAGAGATTCCAATGTATGTGGTCCTTAGACCATATTTCAAGAAGCAGCTTTAAGAATGAAGGAGGAAAACATCTGGCTCAATTAACTTATACCATAAATTGGAACTTTAAAATGCTTCTTACAAGGTGGGGTTCCATATCAGCAATGATCAGCTTCACCTTGGAATGTGTTAGATTTTTTAAATTTGGGGTTCCCATCCCTGGTCTAAAGGATATCAACCCTGGATATTCACTGGAAGAACTGATGCTGAAGCTGAAGCTCCAATATTTTGGCCAATTGATGCAAAGAACGGACTCATTGGAAAAGACTCTGCTGCTGGGAAAGAATGAATGCAAAAGGAGAAGGGGATGACAGAGGATGAGATGGTTGGATGGCATCACTGACTCAATGGACATGAGTCTAAAGAAACTCTTGGAGATTGTGAAGGACAGGGAAGCCTGGTGTGCTGCAGTCCACAGGGTCACAAAGACTCAGACACGACTGAGCGACTGAACTGCAACAACTGCTGATCTAGGGAATTACCAGCTCTGGAAATGGGGCCCAGCAATCTATGTCAACACACCCTCCAAGGTGATTCTGATATACTCTCAAGATTGAGAGCCACTAAGATAAAGTGCAGCCTTAATCACACATGCATTTAAAATATACTAATTAGTATGACTGATTACATAATAATCAGCTTGTCTGTGCTCATCTCAACTCTACAGATAGAGGCCCAAGGTTATCTTGAAAGAACTATTTTCCATTAAGCTTATTCTGACCCTCAGAAAGGCTAATGACATACATGCACAACTGGAACTATGATATCTTTGAGGCAGAAGGAGGTTAAAGTTGAACAAGATTTGGATAAGACTATTCTCACATTCAGAGAAGGCAATGGCACCCCACTCCAGTATTCTTGCCTGGAAAATCCCATGGGCGGAGGAGCCTGGTAGGCTGCAGTCCATGGGGTCTCGAAGAGTCGGACACGACTAAGCGACTTCACTTTCACTTTTCACTTTCATGCATTGGAGAAGGAAATGGCAACCCACTCCAGCGTTCTTGCCTGGAGAATCCCAGGGACAGGGGAGCCTGGTGGGCTGCTGTCTCTGGGGTCGCACAGAGTAGGACATGACTGAAGCGACTTAGCAGTAGCAGCATTCTCACATTGGGTTTTCCAGGTGGCACTCGTGGTAAAGCAATGCAAGAGAATTAAGAGACTCGAGTTTGATCCCTGTGCTGGGCACATCCCCTGGAGGAGGGCATGGCAACCCATTCCAGTATTCTTGCCTGGAGAATTATATAGTCAGAGGAGCCTGGTGGGTTACAGTCCACAGGGTCTCAAAGAGTTGGACATGACTGAAGCAACTTAGCACGCACTCATTCTCACACTGGTTAGAAAGGAAGTATCCTCTTTAACTATATATGAGCATAAAACAGATTGACTGAAACCAACAGAGAACTTGCCATTACAGCTGATTAATAAAGTGTGTCAGAGAGTACAAAGGTGATGAAATTCATGGCAAATTTATCACCACAGCACACAAATGGAAATCAGATAATTCCATCTGAAGACTTCACAAGTTCAGGTACTTTTCCCTGCAATTATCACCCAGTGGAACACAACTGTCAACAAACAATCCCTGATAGCAGTCCCTCTGATGGCAGAGGCTGGGCAGCCTGTCAGGGACAATAACCAGTGGAGGTTTGAGCCATCATTTCCCACAGTGTAAACAACATTGGCTGGTGACTAGACACATACTTCCCCTCAATTTATAGAGTTATGTGAATCTCTTTCTGCTTTATAGATTCTTGGGATATTCTGTTGGGTTTATAAACTGTTGGATTTATAAACTTTACCAGCTAAATTGTGCTAAAGGATAAATGTCTTCCCCTTTCGGGTATTTGCCATAGTTCAGATTCTGTGCTGGAGGAGGGACACCACCCTGTCATTCCCCGATAGGGAATTTTTCATAGTGTATCTTAGAGAGGGATTTCCCCAGAATAGATACTAACTCTGTTTTATTATTCTGTCCAGCAGGAAAGTACCAAAAGCAAACTAAGTGGTTAGTGTTCACTTTCCCCTTGTTAAATTTCCAAAAGTACTTTCCTAATATATGCTACGGGCTTCCCAGGTGACTCCACGGGAAAGAATCTGTCTGTCAGTGTAGGAGACTCAGGAGACTCAAGTTTGAGCCCTGGGTTGGGAAGATCCCCTGGGTTGGGAGGAGGGAATGGCAGCCTACTCCAGTACACTTGCCTGGAAAAATCCTATGGACAGAGGAGCCTGGAAGGCTGCAGTCCATGGGGTTGTAAAGAGTCAGACACAACTGAGCAACTGAGCACATGAGCATAATATATGCTACATAAAGAGCAAACAGGAACTGAGTAGAAGTACTCTGTGATTACTACTGTGCATTTTCTCAGTCTCGAAGAAAGGCAATTTACAACTATACACAAGGGTCCAAACCAGTAGGTGTCCTGCCTCCATCATCAACAGTCCAACAGATAATTCAGGACTCAGGACAGCACTACTGAGAACTGGAGGCAAAGTGGACAGGATCGCCTCTTTCCCAACACTGTCTTCCCACACCCCACACTGCTTTGTTGAAATAGATCTCTCCTGAGGTTGGTACAGACTGTCAACAGTAGAGATATTAGAATATGATTTTCTTCTTTTGAAACAACATTTTATTCTAAAATCAATGCCACGACTTTCATAGCTAATGGATTTGTTGGTATGCATTCATCTGCTGCAGAGAAAAATCATTGCTTAAATCAGCTGGCCCCAAGTAGGATTGACTAAAGCAAGGAAGATGGTATTCTTGTCGAAGCTACCTCATACTCCAATTGACATATTGTATTCTAGTGCTGACAGCTGAAGGCTAGAGTTTTGATTAATCCATTTTCCTCTCATTATAAACACAATCTCTTCCCTGAAGGTTCCAGTGATCACTCTAGCAAGTGTTGAACCTTGACAGAACAATGTTTTTCCTTTGGTGGCCACTGTGTATACAAGAGAGAAAGAGCTAGTTTTGTTTTCCAAATCTCCTTGGGCATTGTTGAAAGAAGCTGATTTGTAAATGCAGGTGTTTTAACAAGCTCAAGGCTATATTTTGTCTCTCTTTTCTGTGGAAAAAGGCAATGGTGGAGAGGAAACAGGTATGCAGTTCATCCAAATTATGACAGATACTCGCTGGGGAATCATTTCAAAGTCCTACAGTGGGGCAGCACCCGACACAGGGCCTGCAGGACTGGGCACAGAGGAGAGGTGGGGCTGGGTGTGGGAGTCAGAAATTATAGATTGACCCTGCTCCTGATAATCCCCAGGTTGAACTATCAAGGTCACTTGGAAGCTTGTTCTCCAGGCTGCTGTGGTTGAACATCATGACTATTTTTGAGATGCTAAGGAAATGGCAACCCATTCCAGTATGGTTGCCTGGGAAATCCCATGGATAGAGGAGCCTGGTGGGCCATAGTCCACAGAGTTGCAGAGTCGGACAAGACTTGGCAACTAAACAACAACAACAAGGTTTCACAATGGTTACCCAGCGGCCAGTTTGATATTCAGCCACTAAATACAGTTGGGAAAAAGGGAAGGGGTGGTGATAGTGCCCACTAAGAAATGGCTTCAAGTTGTGTAACACAATGACTAGAGTTAACAATACTGTAATGTATATTTGAAAGTTGCCAAGAGAACAGATGTTAAAGGTTCTCATTATAAGAAAAAAATAGCTTAAAAAGATATGGTGATGATGTTGCTGCTGCTAAGTTGCTTCAGTCGTGTCCAACTCTGTGCGCCCCATAGACAGAAGCCCACCAGGCTCCCCTGTCCCTGGGATTCTCCAGGCAAGAACACTGGAGTGGGTTGCCATTTCCTTCTCCAATGCATGAAAGTGAAAAGTGAAAGTGAAGTCACTCAGTCATGTCCGACTCTTCGAGACCCCACGGACTGCAGCCTACCAGGCTCCTCTGTCCATGGGATTTTCCAGGCAAGAGGACTGGAGTGGGATGCCAAACTAGTCTTATTGTGGTAATCACTTCACTATTTAGACATACAGCAAATAATTTTGTTGTATACCTAAGCTTACACAATGGTTGTTAGTCGCTAAGTTGTATCTGACTTTACCTGACCCCATGGACTGTAGCCCACCAAGGTCCTCTGTTCCATGTTATTCCCCAGGTAAGAATACTTGAATGGGTTGCCATTCCCTTCTCCAGGGATCTTCCTGACATGTGAATTATATTTAAATAAAACTGGAAAACAATCTCTTCCTCTTTATGGGGGAAAAAAAAATGGCTTGAGTACAAGAGGGAGGTGATGAGTTCTACATTTATTTCTCAAACCTGATAAAGATATATAATCAAATTAATAATCTGAGAGTAGAAAGAATTTGGCAAATCACTAATCTCCCTAATTCAGGACTTAGGTACCGCTATGATGTAGACTCTAGTTAAGGCCAACCCTGCACAGCTCAAAGTAAAGCATTGCCAACACCAAGTGAATCTGGGGAGGAAAATATGAGACTGTATTCTATATGATCTGTTTTCCTGAGGTCTGTGAGCTCTCTAGACCTGCTGTACATTGTGAGTTACTGACCTGACTTATCCTAATATCATAGTTTTCAAACTTCAGCATGCAGCAGAATCAGCCAGAAAGCTTGGTAAAACACAGGTTGCTGGGTTTCTGATTCCTGATCATGAGTTTTTGTTACAATAGGTCTGGGATGGGGCCTGAGATCTTGGGCAAAGGAATGTCTCATTTGTTCTAACTGAAGAATGTGGGTTTCAGTACAAGTCTCCATCTTCTAAGTTGTTTGAATGTTTACTCATGAAAAGGAAAGAGAGAAATACCTATTCAAAAACTCTTTTGAGCTAGATGCTTTCATACCTCATTCAATGCTCACAACAACCTGACAGACATCACTGTCCCACTTCTTAGGAGGATAGAGGCAGAGAAGGGTCAGCTCATTTGCTTAAGTCCTGGAAGGTCTTGAGTGCTTCGGCTGAAATTCTTGGTTGGTTGGTTTGGCTCCAAACCTGGAGACCTTCCATGGCTTCCAGACCTCTCCTTACACCAGCTTGCTTTTATCTTTGTAAAGGGGATCTTAGAAACCCCCAGGGAGGAAAAAAAAGCAAGACTAGGCAAGGCATGCATCTTAGTTGACTATGTGGACTACTGATTCATTAGCTTTAGGTAGAGGCTGTCTAAATTGCTGACGCTCCACCCCAGCCATGCTGAATTTCTTTGTTTCTGCCTGCCACATGGGTAACCTTATCTGATTTCTGCTGACTCTGACCCAGACCTTGACTCTGATCTGGTCTTGTTCAGGTATCTATCCAGTCATCACCCCTGGTCTTTGAATAGCCAACTTATCTTGAAAAGACTGCTTATGAATCTTCTCTGAAATACCGTTGCCTGATGTGCTACCTGCCTATGATGTTGCCACTTAGAATTGAGGCAAAGTCCCTTCACACTTTCCCGATCTTAAGAACACTGAATTGCTCACTTTTTTTTTTTTTTTTTTTGACTGCACTGGGCTCTTAGTTCATCATGTGGGATCTTTCATTGCCACGTGTGAATTCTTAGTTGTGCCATGTGAGATCCAATTTCCTGACCAGGGATTGAAAACCTGGGTTCTCTGCACTGGGAGCATGGAGTCGGGAGCATGGAGTCTTAGCCACTGGACCACCAGAGAAGTCCCTTGCTCACTTTGTTTTAAAACAATTACTTATTTACTGATACATTATATTTGACTGTGCTGGTCTTCATTGCTGCTCGGTCTTTTTCTCTAGCTGCAGTGAGCAGGGGCTGCCCTAGTTGTGGTGCACAGGTTTCTCCTTGTGGTCGCTTCTCTTACTGCTGATCACAGGCTCTAGGGCGTAAGGGCTCCAGTAGCTGTGGCTCCCGGACCCTAGAGCGCAGGCTCAATAGTTGTGGTGAATGGACTCTGTTGCTCTGCACCATGTGGGATCTTCCCAGACCAGAGATCGAACGTGTGTTTACTGCATTGGCAGGTGGGTTCTTTACCATGGAGCTACCAGGGAAGCCCCCTTGCTCGCTTTTAATAAGCAATGTGGATCCTAGCTTTCCAGATCAGCTATGCTGTAGTTTGGCTAATTTCATTCCACACAAAGACAGAAATACATGTTCTGTTCAAAGCCCTGAACACCGTGGTTGCATAATTTTAGGCAGCTGTGGTAGGAGAGAGAAGGCAGCAGAGTTAGATCAGAGAACCCAATTTAAATTCTCAAGACCCTCTATTAATATTTATTGAGTGTCTGCAGGAGGCATGCTTCTTTGCGGGATGCTTCCCAGATTGCCCAGGTTTTTTTTTTCCCATAAATTCTCATTAATATATGTAGGTCTTAATTTCCAATACAAATATAGGGAGGTGGTATTCTTTACTCCTCAGGGTGAGTTTCATTTCCATATTTTATAATGCAATATAACATCGTAAAATAGAATAAATGAGCCGAGAATGAAAAGTTTTTTATTAAAACTAAGAAGATTCATATCCTTCCTTCTATCCTATCAACTCTTTTACTCACCAGAATAAACAAAACTCTTTTTTTAAGACAAGAGGAAAAGCAACTTTTTACTTTGCTCCCCACTCTCTCCCTCTCCTGGACACAACATAACACTTTTCATTAGTTCAGACTAAGTTCATTAAACAAAGGGGCGAGAGCCCTAAAAGTTCTTCTTGGAAGATATTGCTGTGACTTTATCCTCATTTTCCAGCTGCCCTTTAATTATCTGGCAGAGCTAGGGCCTGTAATAAGATAAACCAGATAAATAGCACTTGGTATATTTTAAATAAATGTCAACCCAGGTTAGTTTGGGAAATTCTGCTTTCTCCTCCATGCATGGAATGCCCGTGGGAAATAACCAATGTTCTTCTTTCAAAAAATATGGAACTGTGGGCCCTGAGTTTCCAATGACTGCCAACTCAATCGCTATTTAATCACTGCAAAAAGATTATACCTCTGGAACTCCAGCTGCGACTGTCTACCTGATAACCTGGTGCAACCATGAGAAGAGAAAGTAAAACATCCTCCTTTTGAGAGAAAGACGGAAACTGAGAGGCCTGGGTAGTGAACACAGAGCAAGACGATCTTCTTGAGTGGAAAGAACCAGGAACCTTTACTCTTAGAAAGTAGAAAAGTGCCATCTAAAAGCAGGCTGGCATTAATTTTCATAATGGTGAGTCATTCATTAGCTCTGTGATTACATAGCTGTATTTAGATCTCTGTTTAGAAACACTGCTTTCGAACTTAGTTGGCTCATTCTTTTTCCAGACTCCTTGACTGTCTGGGCTTTGAACTTCTGCCACACCTGCTCAGCACAACTGACTTCACAGTGTTGTTTGTTTGCTCCTATACCTGGGCTGCCAAGCGCTGCTGCTGCTGCTGCTAAGTCGCTTCAGTCATGTCCGACTCTGTGCGACCCCACAGATGGCAGCCCACCAGGCTCTGCCGTCCCTGGGATTCTCCAGGCAAGAACACTGGAGTGGGTTGCCATTTCCTTCTCCAATACATGAAAGTGAAAAGTGAAAGTGAAGTCACTCAGTAAGTGTCCGACTCTTTTGTGACCCCATGGACTACAGCTTACCAGGCTTCTCTGTCCATGGGATTTTCCAGGCAAGATGGAGACAATAAGCCAACCACAAGAGCTGACACTGCTACAAATGTCTAGTCTCTGCTGTCAACTGGACCACTACTTTTTTTTTTTAGATTTTTTTTGACCATTTTTAAAGTCTTTATTGAATTTGTTACAGTATTGCTTCTGTTTCATGTTTTGGCCTCCAGGCATGTGGGATCTTAGCTCCTCAACCAGGAATCAAACCCTTACCTCCTGCATTGGAAGTCTTAACCACTGGACCACCAGAGAGGTCACTGGTCTCCTCTTTTATTCCTCCTTCATTTGCTTCCTATTCTATTCTCCTCTGTGGACATTCCAAAAGTTTACTATTCTCCTCTAGCCTTCTTACCAAACTCCTGCTCCCTTTTGCTCAATAGATACCACAAGTCCTGCTTTGTTCAGAGCATGGGGAGAGAGTGCTTCTGCTGCGGGCAGTCTCCCAACTTTATGACTGATCTAGATCATGGTTGAGAAAGCCTTGACTCCCAGGACTTTCCTTGCTGTATCTTTGATTTTTCCCTCCATACCAGGTACATCCCACAGGACAGCTGACCTTGGCTTGACTTCACTGGTAACCTTTGAACATGAAGACTCCTGTCAATTGCCTTGACTTTGAAGCTTTACCCTTCTTGGGGTGCAGCTCACACTCAGTCTGTGGCTCCTTCTGTTCCCTGCAGGCGCATTTGTCCTCTGCTGTCAGTGCCCCAACATCAGCATTAGCTCCCACTGCACCAACCCTGCCTCCTACAAGGAAAAGGTCAAAGGAAAATGTTTTCACTTCATACCCTTCCTTCCTTAGAGAAATTGTCCTTGTTTCTCTAGGCTCACAAAAAAATTAAACAAAACAAAGGTGTCCCTCTGGCTTGAAGTTCTACCATCTCTAGGCACCATTTCCTCTCTACCAGGCAGGATCCTTGATTATGCATTTCCTTCTTGGAGTTTCAATCTCGTCCTTGGTACTGATTCCTTCCTTGTAGCTTATAAACATGGGCTTCCCAGCTGGCACTAGTGGTAAAGAACCCACAGCAGGAGATGTAAGAGACATGGGATTGATCCCTGGGTTAGGAAGATCCTCTGGAGAAGAGGATGGCAACCCACTCCAGTATTCTTGCCTGGAGAATCCCACGGAACGGGGAGCCTGACAAGCTACAATCTGTGGAGTTGCGAAGAGTCGGACATGACTGAGTGGTTTAGCATGCATACACGCAGCTCATACACACACACACACAAACACACACACACACGGTTCCTTCTGGGCATTCTTCTCCAGCCACCACTAAGCATCTTTTTCCCCATTCACAGCCAATTTTTCAGAAGAGCAATAATACTTGTGTCCTTACTTCCATCTTCAACCTCGCTGCAGTTAGGCTCCCACTACCAACTGCTCTGCTAAAACAGTCTGACCTAAGTCACCCTTGACCCCCATGTGGCCAAAGTCAATAAACACGAGACTTGATCTGGCATTATCGTCTGACCTGCTCATTCATTCTCTTCCTGGAAGTGTCTGCTCCTTTGTGTTTTGTGACACTTTCTCCTTCCACCCTTGCGATTCCGCAGTCTGCTTTGCTGGCCCCTTCTCCTCTGCCCCACCTGTGCTTGCCAGAGCCCTGCTCTCCCCATGCCACCTGCTCTCTCAAGACAATCTCCTTGATCCTCAAGATTTCAGGTATCATTTCATGCCAATGATTCCCAAACGTTATCTCTAGTCCACCTCTCTCCTGAGCAGCTGACACTGCCACCTGGATAGTTCTAAAAGCACCTGACATTTAAACACATCCAAAACCAAAATCAGATTTTTGCCTCTTTTTGCCTTCTTCATACTGATTTTTTAAACTTTATTTTTATTTACTTTTAAAATCTATTTTTAATTGGAGGATAACTGCTTGACAATGTTGTGTTGGTTTCTGCTGTACATCAATGTGAATCAGCTGTAAGTATACATATATCCCCTCTCTCTTGAACCTCCTTTCACTTCCTCCATCCCTCTAGGTTGTCACAGAGTGCCGAGCTGAGGTTCCTGTGTTATACGGCAGCTTCTCATTAGCTAGCTATTTTACCTAGAACCTGGACCTTATCTAGGTTCCTTCCTCTTTTAACTCCCTATCAATTTCCCTAGGCTCCGTTGATTTCACCTTTCATGACTGCTTGAGACTGCCTCACCTCTCGGTCCCTGACTGCGCGGATCCTCTCTTACCTGACCTACTGCAGTACCCTTTAACTTAGCTACAGAAGGGTCAGAGGTCATTGCTAGAATGTCACAGCTTCCTGTACTCTGCTTCCCATTAAATCAGTGGGTTTTAACTTTGGCCAAACATTGGAATCAAACATTTCAAATCAAAGGAAACTTTGAAAAATACTGATGCTGGGATTTTATCCCCAAGCTTCTACTGTAATTAGTTTGGGGAAAGTATAGGTATTGAAATTTTAAAAACTCCCCAAGTGATTCACATCCTGTTGAATTTTGAAGTCTAAGTTGTGAGCTATGGCTGTTGACTACTGTCCACATAACTGTGGACCGTCCGCATATCGGCTCTGTGATATAAACCCCCAGCTTACATGCATGTAGAATACCGGTGTAGGATGTCACACAGGTAACACTCAGGGTGGAGGGTAACTGGGGGTGGGACAGAAGGGTCCAGAAAGGGAGAAGGCAACAACAGCAGGAAGTGAGGGGGAGCCACTGACCTTGCCAACTGACCGGCCTGTGCAGGGTCAAAGACACTTGCTTCCTACAGGGCTGCTACCTGCTTCAGCACCTGACCCTGACTGCACAGCCCAGGGAACGCCTCTGGACCACAGTGGGCTGGGTCTTTTCTTAGCATAAAAGCTTTACTCTGCCCACTTCTGGGCAGGGTCCACTGTGAGAAGATCCAGAATTTTCTGACAATCCGGACTTCTGGACAGGTTTCCTCAGCTGGTCTCTGCAGGATGGAGATGCCGCCTATTCCATACTCCCCCCCAACTCTCATACTGCAGACATGGAGATGTTGTGGGAAGTAAAGGACTAGGTTTGGTAGATGAACCATTTGCCTTTTAACTGAGAAGGCAGCAACATTGAGAAGTGAGGGGGAGAATGGAAACTTTCTCATGGCTCAAGAAAGCCAGAACACTTGCTTTATAACACAAGCATCCATCTCCTGTACAAAATGACAACAAAGACCTCTAACTCACATAACCAGGTATTTTAGATTGAATCATGCTCCCTAAAAAAGTATCTGTTGAGATCCTAACACCCGCTGTCTTAGAATGTTACCTTCTTTGGAGATACCTTTTTAAGGTGGTCACCAAGTTGAAACAAGGTCATTAGAGGGGGTAATAATCCAATGTGACTGGTGTCCTTACAAAAAGAGGAACCTTGGGCACTGAGTCAGACCCACAAAGAGGGAAAGGCCTCTGAAGACACACACAGAGAAGGCCATGTGAGGATGGAGACTTACAGTGACGCCTCTATAGGCCAAGGAATGCCAAAGGTTGCTAGCAAACCATCAGAAGCGAGAAGCAAGGGAGGATTCTTCTACAGCTTTCAGAGGGAGCATGGTCCTGCTGACACCTTAATTTTGGTCTACTAGCTTCCAAAACTGAAAAAAATACATTTCCATTGTTTTAGGTGACAGGAGTACATGAGTGCTAAGTTGTTTCAGTCGTGTCCAACTCTTTGCAACCCTCTCTGGACTGTAGTCAACCAGGCTCCTCTGTCCATGGGATTCTCCAGGCAAGAATACTGAGTGGGTTGCCATGTCCTTCTGCAGGGGATCTTCCCCATCCAGGGATCGAACCTGCATCTCCTGTGACTCCTTCATTGCAGGCAGAGTCTTTACTACACAGGCAGTGGGGAAGCCCCTTTAGGTCACATAGTTTATGGTATTTTGTTTAGGCTGCCCTAGGAAACTAATAGAGCAGGTAATCACTCCAGCATCCGAGAAGCAGGTTCTTTGAGATAAATTCTAGTCCAGGAAACTTCTGGATCAGGATGTACTGTTTGATGATCCGAATCTCTCCTGACTTCTTTCCTCCACTGGCCATTCTCTGCAGACTCAGTTCCCTTCCTACCACTACCTGTGGTCTTTTCAGAACTTTTGGGGTCAAAATCTGTAGAAGCAGGTCCAAAGGCTTACTCACTCTCCTTGCAGACAAGGCTGTTGTTGTTGTTCAGTAGCTAAGTCCTATCTGACTCTGTGACTCCATGGACTGCAGCATGCCATGTCTCCCAGTCGTTCACTATCTCCTGGAGATTACTCAGACTCACATCCATTGAGTCGGTGATGCCATTCAATCATCTCATCTTCTGTCACCCCCCTTCTCGTCCTGCCTTCAATCTTTCCCACCATCAGGGTCTTTCCCAATGAGAGACAAGGCTACTGCTTTATAAATGATTCTTGCTACCACCTAATGCTTGGCAAAATGGCACTAGCTCTCACATATATCATTATTTTTAATTGTCACATTAACTCCATTCCATAGGTAATGTTTTCTCCACTTTAGGATCCAGAAGCTGAGGTTCAGAAGCATTAACTTTGCCAAGGTAGACAGCTACTCAGGGCAGGCCTTGGGAGTCAAGCCCAACCCCCCCTGGCCTCCAAGAGCTGGCCAGCTTCTCCCTAGCCAGCTCCCTCCCCGGCATGGTGACTTCTCAGGCTCTTGATGGCACAGACCTTGCTTCAGAAATTAGCAGCAGGGACTCTGTGGGCATCTCCCTGCTAAGTAATCAGTGACTATGGCCTTTTAAATACAGGCTTTGTGTTCAAGCTGGGGACTTCTTGCAGCTGTTCTACTTGATGAATGAGACGTGATCCCTCTCTGGGTTATAAAGCACTTAACAGAGGGTTTAATCAATGACATCCAACCTCTCTTAACTGTAGTTATGATGGTAGGCCTGAGGGACTCAAGCTCTCTCCAGTCTGTGCGTGTGTGCTAGGTTACTCAGTTGTGTTCAACTCTTTTAGTCCCATTGGACTGTAGCCCACTAGGCTCCTGTGTCCATGGGCTTTCCCATGCAATGCTGGAGAGGGTTGCCACTTCCTACTCCAAGGGATCCTCATGACCTAGGGATCAAACCCGTGACTCCTGCCTCTCCTGCACTGGCTGGCAGGTTTCTTACCTCTGTGCCACCTGGAAAGCCTTCTCTCCAGTCCACCTCTTTTTAAATTGAGTATTTTCATTTGCCATTGCATTTTAAGATATCTCTGTGTATTCTGAATACAAGTCCTTTGCCAGGTTTGATGATCTGCAGATATTTTCTCCCAGGAGAAAGTGTCTCCTGTCCTCCATGGGACTATAATCTCACAGGAGGAGACAGAAATGCCACCCTGACACCAGCATTGGTGCTGGGACCTTGGCCTGGTCAACCTGGGGTTACCGTTTCTTCTTTTGCTTCATTGAGACCCTGTGACTATAAGCCTTCTAAGCCATAACACAAAAACTCCCAAGAGATAACCACGGTTCACCAAGAAAATACTCAAATAGACATTTTATTTATTTACTATTTTTAATATAAAACAGATAACCAAAATAGACATTTAAGATGTTAATTCTTTGTCCAGACCAGTCTGTAATTAGTCTAGATACTAACATTAGCTTGGATAGTTCAAACAATATGGGTAAGCTTATATGCAAAGCCGTTTTCTCAAGCAACAGTGACAACAGTCACCTGTTCATTCCTCTCTTTTTTTATTTTTTAGAATTGATTTTTCTGACCACCCTGTATGACATGTGGGATCCCAGTTACCCAACCACAGATTGAACTGCTCGCTGCAGTGGAAGCTTGGAGTCCCAACCACTGGACCACCAGGGCAGCTGCTCTTTGTTTATTTTACACAACACCTGCCCCTGAATCCACAGGCAGTCATACATTTTCCACACCTACACTGAACTGAGGAAAGCATTATACACCCATGTGCAGGTGTGACTGGATTCAAAATTCAGTGCAGACACCTGTAAAAAAACATCAGGGAGTCTTTTTCATAGAGGCTCACCTCAATGGATGAAAAACTTTCAAAAAAGTAGTAAACCACCAATAAATGGCTATATTTTTAGAGACTCATTATCTGAGTAATGACCTTGTGTAAACCATGCTAGTGTAAAGTCAGATACTTTTTAGCTTATATTTGAATGATGAGAAATATTCTTTAAGGATTTCTCTGACCACGAAAGGAAGACTCCTCCATGATGTAACTGACAGCCATTGAGAGGTCTCAGCCTCTTCTGCAAGAAAGATGTCCTTGCCTCAGGACCACAAACAAGACTTTGCCTTTTGCTCCTTCTAGAGCGAAATGGGGGCTCAGGCTCTCCTGCAGTACCACTCTCTATAAAAGCCCATTCTTTCATAGTGATGGGTTGGTTCTCTAGAGTGTTTCTCTCTTTGTTTTAAATTCAGAACAGGAAAATGAGATTTGTTTTGTGGCCCAGTTCAATGAGTTTTCACACATGTATGTAGTCGTCCTCTGTATCCTCAAGTTCTGCCTCTGGATTCAACCTGCTCTGGGTCGAAAATATTTGGGGAAAAAAACTCCAGAAAGCTCCAATAGGTGAAAACTTAAATTTGCTTCATGTTGGCAATGATTTACATAACATCTACATTGTATTTACAAATATTTACATGGAATTTACATTGTATTAGTATTATAAGTAATCTAGAGATGATTTAAAGTAAATGGGTTCGATGCATGATACAGGATGCTTGGGGCTGGTGCATTGGGATGACCCAGAGGGATGGTATGGGGAGGGAGGTGGGAGGGGGGTTCAGGATGGGGAACACGTGTACACCCGTGGTGGATTCATGTTGATGTATGGCAAAACCAATACAATATTGTAAAGTATTTAGCCTTCAATTAAAATAAATAAATTTATATTAAAAAAATAAAGTACATTGTGTTATTAAAAAAAATAAAGTAAATGGCAGGGTGAGTGAAGCTTATGTACAAATACCACACTTATTTAAGGGACTTGAGCATCTTCAGATTTGGGTGTCTGAGAGGGTGCTAGAACAAGTCCCCCACGGATACCAAGGCATGACTGCATTCATGTAACTACCACCACAATCCAGATACAGACCACCTCCACCCTCCCTCAATACTATCATTTTGTAGACACACCATCTCCTAATCTGGTAAAACTGATCTGATCTCCATCACTGTGGTTCTGTATTTTACTGAATGTCATATAAATAGAATTATGCAGTAACATAACTTCCAAATTGCTTTCCAGGCAGGCAAAGCCATTTCTAACTTCCACCAGCAGTTTATGAGCATTCTAGTTGTTCTGCCTCTTCATCAGCACTTGGTATTGTCAGGATTGTTTATTTCAGCCATTCTAGCAGGTGTCCAGTAGTATCTAATTGTGATTTTAATGTGTATTTTCCCTAATGAACAAACACATGAGGCATCTATTCATGTGCTTATTTGTTATTCATACTCTTTGGTGAAGTGTCTACTCAATTTTTTTTGGCCTTTTTTGTTGCCTTTTAATGTAATTTAAAAAAATAACTTTACTTTTTAGAACATTTAGATGAACAGAAAAATTACAGTGACAGTAGAGTTCTCAAACATCTTAAACTCAATTTCTCTTATTATTCACATCTTCTACTAGTGTGGGACATTTGCTACAATAAATGAAGCAATGTTGATATATTATTATCAACACTTTCATGCATTCGAGAAGGAAATGACAACCCACTCCAGTGTTCTTGCCTGGAGAATCCCAGGGATGGGGGAGCCTGGTGGGCTGCCGTCTATGGGGTCGCACAGAGTCGGACACGACTAAAGCGATTTAGCAACAGCAGCAGCAGCAGCATGCTTTTATAAGTACATATAAAAGTACATATGCCAAGTACATATACCTTTTTGAATGTGTCAAACATACATATTAGAAAAATCTTTTAAGCTATATTATGGTTTGACAACAAAGATCTGTCTAGTCAAGGCTATGGTTTTTCCAGTAGTCATGTATGAATGTGAGAGTTGGACTATAAAGAAAGCTGAGCACTGAAGAATTGATGTTTTTGAACTGTGGTGTTGGAGAAGACTCCTGAGAGTCCCTTGGACTGCAAGGAGATCCAGCCAGTCCATCCTAAAGGAAATCAGTCCTGAATATTCATTGGAAGGACTGAAGTTGAAGCTGAAACTCCAATACTTTGGCCACCTGATGCGAAGAGCTGACTTATTTGAAAAGACCTGATGCTGGGAAAGATTGAAGGCGGGAGGAGAAGGGGATGAGATAGGTTGGATGGCATCACCGACTCAATGGACAGGAGTTTGAGTAAACTCCAGGAGCTGGCGATGGACAGGCAGGCCTGGCATGCTGCAGTCCATGGGGTAGCAAAGAGTCAGACACGACTGAGTGACTGAACTGAACTGACTGATATTATGGTTTGGGGGTCTAAAATGTTACCTTCCTGTCTGAATAGTTCTAGGCAACAAAAAAAGGGTTGGATTCTAAGTATTTATACTTAAAAACAGTTGTTGACTCATTTCCTGGGATGGGGGATGATACTATATATAGAGAGAGAGTCCATAAAAATACAGTGACCTATTTCTTACTATAAAACACACTTATTCACCAACTAAAAAATAACTTTTACCATAAAATTCCAGAGAAAAATCACAGATCAGACTAGAATCTATGAGTGGATCTGGAAAGGGTCCTGGATTATTGTGGGTGCAAGAGTACTAAGTATTAATATAACATATGTATCAGAATGGGCTTCCCTGGTAGCTCAGCTGGTAAAGAATCTGCCTGAAATGCAGGAGACTCCGGTTCAATTCCTGGGTCAGGAAGATCCCCTGGAGATGGGATAGGCCACCCACCCCAGTATTCTTGGGCCTCCTTGGTGACTCAGGACAGTGAAGAATCCTTCTGCAATGCGGGAGACCTGGCTTCCATCCCTGGGTCAGGAAGATCCCCTGGAGGAGGGCATGGCAACCCACTCCAGTATTCTTGCTTGGAGAGTCCCCATGAACAGAGAAGCCTGGCAGGCTACAGCCCATGGGGTCACAAAGAGTCAGACATGCCTGATCGACTAAGCACAGCACACACTGTGCAGCATGTATCAGAATAAGCCATTATAATAAAATATCTTGCTTTATTTGTAAAATAAACCAAAGTTAAGTTTGGTATGCTGTAATATCTGGTAGGATTGGAAAAAAAATATTTATTTGTTTCTTGTTTACTTATTTATTTCAGCCTATTCACTCTCCCCCCAAGATGAGTCCCCTCAAAGGTCTGCAGGTCTTTGAAACAAAAAACAGCTGGAAATTCACCATGCCATAATAAAACATTATAACCCTAATCAATAATAGTCCACTCTTCTAGTGGATATGGTACACAATTATCCAGCACAGAGAATGGTTGTAAGCATCTGTTGAAGCTTCTCTGATAGAATAATGCTGAGGTACATAAAATCAACTTAGTGGCCACACTTACTTCAGAATCTTTCTTAATTCAAAAAACTCCAACCATTTAACATTTTATAAGACTTGATGAGACTTAAACACATGTTGAAAAAAAATATGGCCATACACATTCATTTAAAATTGAGAAAATTGATGTGGACTTCTAATCAGTATTGTTTATTTGTTCTCATATTCTTGTTTACTTCTTCCTTGCCTTTTTTTCGATCTTACTATCTGTGAGTCCCACCCTGTCCTCAACTTTTCATTGTAATTTCACACTTGACCGAAGAACAGGGGGTCTGAACAAAGCTGTTGATATGTAAATAACAGCTTTGAAGATGGAAGTACCAAATTGTTCCTAAACAGAAGAAAAACTGCAGTTGCTTTGGTTGAATGTCTCAGTATATAATTTCAACCGTTTTCTAAAATAGTGTATCATCTAGGTTTGTGCTTAGTACTGAGCATGAGAATATTCTAGTAGGCTGACAATCATCCTGATCATTTCCTTTAGTTTTAGGAATAATCTTTATATTCTTCCAAAATTGTGTGGATTTTTTTTTAAAATTGTGGTTCTTATCTGGATTTGCAAATTCTAAGGATTTATGAATCAGAACCTAAGTAATCTCTAATCCCGGAAAAGAATTTGATTCTTTTTCAAAACATGAAGGCAGATATGTAAATAATCAACTAAGGCTCTTTAGAGAATCAATCCATTTACACTGCAGAATTTAAGGTGACTAATTCCATGTCTTTGGTCAATAATATTGGTTGCCACTTTCTATTATGGGACACTGAGTGTACTCAAAAGGTCTCAGATAGAGTTTTGCTATCAAAAAGTAGTTCAAGGGAGAACAATATTAGCAAAACTTGTGGGCTGGTTAGATATGCAGAGCTTCAGGCCCCTCCCTATTTAATCAGAATCTGCGTTTTAACAAGATTTTCCAGGTGACCAGAATTGCCACATTTAGCGAATAAAATGACCAAAGTGAAAGTGAAAGTGAAGTCACTCAGTCCTGTCCAACTCTTTGCGACCCCATGGACTGTAGCCCACCAGGAAATGCCCAGGTAAACTAGAATTTCAGGCAAACAATGATTTTTTTTTTTAGGACAAGTATGTCTCAAAAAATTATTTGTTTATCTGAAATTAAAATTTAACCTGATATCCTGTATTTTATCCAGCAATCCAACAGGTGATTTGTATAAATGTTAACTGACCTGAACTGATAAATGTTAAAGCTTGAGAAATAGAGTAAGATCAGTTTTTTTCCTCCCTGAAGATATTTAAATATTTGGGTTAGTTATAGGATTTTATATAATTACATGACTTATATCAAAGCTAAAAACAAAAGAATTTTAAAAATGATCTTGATGATAAAGGACCTATGACTAAGAGACCTCTTCCTAACCCTATGTAATAACCACACTTTCTACTTTCTGTATTTGATGTGTTGACATTAAGGCTCTGCTGACCCTGGAAGAGTGCCCCTCCCAGGGCTAGCACATTCTTAGAGATAGCAAACAAGTCTCAGAGGAGTGTACCTTTCATATGCAAAGTAACCAATCCAGAGAGCATTCCCCGATACCTCCATTTCTCAGATTTACACTCTGGGTCATTATTCTGCTCTAATCCTCCCTGGGCCAGATGCTGAACAACCAAGGACAGCCCCCACACCCAAGTACCTGCTGAAAATAATCAAACTATCCAGTCTAAGCCTGTTAACCGTGCCTCATTCAGTCCTTCCAGTGGAAATGACAATAAAGATTCTTGCCTTTATTTCCTCCACTCCCTTTGACGCCTAACTGACTGGTGCTTCCCCATGTGGCCCTGCGTGGTATGCATGCCTCCTGTTTCTTGGGATCTGTAAATATAAAAAGCTTCTTCCTTTCTGACAATCACGTTCATGTCTATGTGTCCTATCACATCTGATTTAAACAAACCCCAGGTCCCCATCTAAAACACCCCACTAGGGACTTCCCTGGTGGTCCAGAGGTTAAGAATCTGCCTTGCAATGCAGAGGATGCGGGTTTGAACCCTAGCTGGGGAATTAGGATCCCACATGTCACGGAGCAACTGCCCAAGCACGGCAGCTACTGAACCTGCACCCTCTGCAGCCTGTGTGCTGCAAACAGAGTTTATGTGACACAGCGAAAGATCCTGCAAGACACAACTAAGACCCACTGATGCAGCAAAACAACCACCACCAAAAACCACCACCAACAAAACACCCCACTAACCCTTTAAGATGATGTCACATTTCCCTGGAATTGTGATCAAATAAACCCTTACTTGGAATGGCCTGGAATGATGTGGAGAGGCATTGCACTGAAGTACCAAGATAATAACATTTAGGTAGAAGAAAATTCAGTTTTCTGGACAGTTAGTCTACACAATGCTTGGAAACATTTGGGTGATTCAATTTCGTGACTTTCCATCTAGAACTCAGCTGTCATGTGGCCATCATTTTCCACAGAGTTCTTCAGGTCAGGGCAGGCCAAGCAATCAGAGAAAGATATATTGTAGTGACTTTAGAGAGTGGTGTAGTCATTTAGAAGCTACACCTCACATCTGTCACACAAGTTGGGAAATGCGGGAGGGAGTTTCTTTGCACTGCTCAAGGTCATCTGGAACACCGGTACGCAAGGGCACACGTCTCCCAATCCATTATGCAATAAGACATGAAATTCTTTACATCATCTTTCCATTGAGTCACCCAGGTTTTGTTGTCATTGTTGTTGTTGTTGTTGTTGTTTTTTTGGTGCTTTTTGCTAGTACACAAAACAAATTTCAAAAAGTTGACTTCAGATTCCAATTCTAAATGTTAAGGACACAGAGGTTCTATTTATGACCACTTTCAACTGGACAAAAGAATAATCTAGGGTTGCCTTTATCTCACGGTTTTTCATAATATTTACGTCATTTGCACAATGTAACATTTGCTAGGTGTAAGCAAATATCCAACTTGCACTCAGAAAAGGACAGAATAGAATCATGACCCTTGTCAGCTAAGAAGGAAGCACACAGAAATGCTGTGTGGGAAAAAAAAAGTGTGAAGCCAAGAGATGGGCAACGTGAATCTATAATACCTTTATAATGACACCTTAAATTCCATGGCTCTTTCTTCCTTACTCAAGCAACTGTACTGAACTGTACTCAGGACTGGCATAGAGAATGGGAAACCGGTTGCAAATCTAACTTGAAGAGTTCTGCTGTATAGTGAAAAATTTGACTGGACCTTGTGTCTAGTTCTTGGGAGGGAGCCTCGAAGCCCTTAGAATTTCCATTGTGATTGGACTGTCTTCCCTGTTGTTCATGTGGGCCCCTCACGCCATACCTGAGAGTTGGTGCTAATGAGGTGACTCAGGACAGCTCACACCAGAAGGACCACCTCTAAGGACCATCCTGTGAGGGTAGAAGCTTTGAGTCACATGATATTGATTCATTCCTGGAGAGGACTGGGGGCTGGAAATTAACTGCAACCTCCTAGCCAGAAATTCAACCAATCATAGCTACTTCCAAAACTCCAAATAACTTTGAACACTGAAGCTTGGGTGAGCTTCCCGGATTGGTAATGCTCTACATATTGTCACACATCAATATGCTAACTGGGTAATGCATCCCTGAGGATAACAGAAGTTTCACGGTTGGAATCCTGCCAGACTTCGCCCTATCTGTCTCTTTTAATTTTTATCCTTTTGTTATTGTAAAACTAGTATCATAAGAACAGCGCTTCCAGTGAGTTCTGTGGGTCTTTTTGGTGAATTTTTGAAGGGGTAATGTGAAAGCTTGAATTTGTAGCCAGTTGGTCAGAATCAGGATGACCCTGGGGACCCCCAAACTTGTGGCTGGTGTCAGTCTGTGGAGGACTGTACCCTTAACCTCTAGGCATCTAGGAATATAGATGCCTTCAAATATTCATATTCATCTTCTCCTTCATTTCTTCTCTCTAATTAACACTACACATATGTTTAGGACAGAAAACTCCTATTGCTGTTGTTCAGTTGCTAAGTCTTGTCTGACTCTTTTCAGCTGCATGGACTGCAGCATGCCAAGCTCCTAGGTCCTCCACTATCCCCATGAGTTTGCTCAAATTCATGTCCACTGAGTTGGTGATGCTACCTAACCAACTCATCCTCTGCTGCCCCCTTCTCCTTTTGTCTTCAATCTTTCCCAGCATCAGAGTCTTTTCCAATGAGCTGGCTCTTTGCATGAAGTGGCTAAAGCATCGGAGCTTCAGCTTCAGCATCAGTCCTTCCAATGAATATTCAGGGTTGATTTCCTTTAGGATTGACTGGCTTGATCTCCCTGTAGTCCAAGGGATCCTCAAGAGTCTTCTCCAGTCTTACCCTTATTGTATATTTATTTTATTAATGCATTTCATGCATGCTCACTTCACTCTGATTTTGCCAAAGATTAGCTTAGTTTCTTTCCCTGGGTAGGCTGGGTTCTTGGCACAAGATCTCTCTAGATGGGGGAGAAGAATGGATCACAGTATGTATATTTAATCTAGAGGGTGAAAGACAAGCTGTGATAGTAAGGTGTTGCCTTCTTTTCACCTGTGTTCCATCTCCTCACACACAGTCAAACAGGGCCAGGCAGCTGGGTCATGTTGGCAGGAGCTGCAGCAGAGCAGGGACAAATAAATAGGATCAAGTGGATCAGCCTACGGGGCTACTGCAAATAGAAGAAAATCCAACCACCTCTCAAGGCCAAGGGGAACTTGGGCTCTGGCTCACCTCCACGACTTCCTATCATTGTGCATTAGGCTCCTCTCCTTCCCCTCAACCACTCTGAGTTTCCTCTTGCTTCAGGCCCCTGGCTCTCATTATCTCTATACAGTGCTCTTTCCCTGCAACTCATATGGTGGCTCCTCCTCAGCATGTACATTTCAGCTCCAAGGTCACTTCCTCCCTGGTCATACTTGATAAAGCACTACCACCCCCACCCTAGCCCCACACTGGAGCTCCTCCCCAGCCCATTATTTGGTTAACTGTTTCTGTAGCACTTATTGCTACAGATCCTGAGGAGGTATTGGTGTGGTTCCAGTCTTGTTTCCTGTTTCTACGTCTCCCACATACACCACCGTAACATAAATGACAGGGACTTTGCTTGCCTTGTTTACACCAGATCCTTGGCTCACAGAAGAGTAAGCAGCTATCAGTGAACAGAGCATTCACGGGGTGCTCTCACCGTGGGGGGTAGAGTGAGACCTACAGGACATGTCCAAGATTCATTTCCTCCCTTGAGGAACTGTGGAAACTGAGTCACATGTACAAATGAAATAGAGAGCTCCAATCATTTCTGCGGTTGCTTCTGTTTTCTGTAAATGTTGTTCAGGGTTGTACCTTTGGCGTTATCTGTCTTTCCGCTTCATGAATCTAGCCTTGCCCAGACTTCAAATAGTATCCCTATGCAGCTGATTCTTAAACTGTTCCCAACAATCTTAGCAAAATATTATAGGCCTTTCCCTCCCTCCCTCCTTCTCTCTCTTCCTTTTATTTATTTTTTAAAAATTAACATTATCTCCCAGGGAGTATAAATTAGAGGCCAAAAAAAGAATATAAAAACTGATAAGGAAATTGAACAAAAAAATGTATTGGAGAATAAGAAGGAAAATAAGATTCAGAGCTTCAAAATTTACTAAACATATAAAATGAAATTTAAGGCCATATTAACTTATGGAAAAAAATGGTAAAATTATTTTCTTATATTATTCTTAACACACAGCTTTACCAAGACTTAACAGAAGTGATTGATATGTTTTAAAGTATAACTGGATTTATATAATAGTAAGTAAAACTTCGAGGAATTTGATAGCATGTATACAAAATATCATAATTGAGCTGTAGTATTAAAGGCAGAATAAATATCAATGGTTAGTTGCCTGTCTCAGAAGAAAAAAGTAGAGAAAGCAAAGAACTTAAAAATGAATTAAAATTTATCGAATTTAGAATCAAATAAAAATGCCATAGGCCCGGTGCCAAGGAATATTCTTGGATTGGAATTTGTTCAATACCCTAAATTTAACCAGCTGTAATTCCTCTTTAAGTGCCATCCAATACAACTTTTTGAAATAGAGGGTGAGCATTTAAAGAGAAATTGGTATGAAACAAAATCTCCCTGGAATATTTATTCTTTAAGACCAACAGATGCAGTCTTTTTCATTATGCTCAACGTATGTTATAGAAGGCATGGGTCCTAGTTAGGAATGACATAAAAATGCACAATCATCATTTCATCCTAGACCATAACTGCCTAGCTGCTTTCCTGATAGCTCAGCTGGTAAAGAATCCATCTGTAATGCGGGAGACCTGGGTTCGATCCCTGGGTTGGGAAGATCCCCTGGAGAAGGGAAAAGGCTGCCTACTCCAGTATTCCAACTTAGAGAATTCCATGGACTATACAGTCCATGGGATTGCAAAGAGTTGGACACGACTCCTAGAGTGTTGCCACATTTATAATGCGTGGTGGACAGGCAACTTCATTTTTTTAAAAAATTATTTATTTTTAATTCGAGGATAATTGCTTTACAATATCGTGTTGCTTTCTGCCATACATCCATGTGAATCAGCTATAGGTACACATATGTCCCCTCCTTCTTGGACCTCCCTCCCACCTCCCACCCCGTCCCAACACTTTATCTTGGACAGGCAACTTTAGTATCATCCAGATGCCCCTTGCGGGGAAGGAGGGTGGTCAGCCAGTCAGAGAGGCGAAAGACCAGCTTACCTTTGCCCCTGGCTCTGGAATGTGGTAGGGAAGGGTAGAATGTGCCAGAGAGGCCTGGCATGCTGCAGTCCATGGGGTCACAAAGAGTCAGACATGACTGGGCGACTGAACAACAACAACAAGGGTAGGAAGTGTCATCCATGATAAATAAAACTCCCCAGGCTGCACCAACCATGGGTACAAAGCCTTTATTCCTTATGGTGTTAGGAATACTAAACAGAGATTATCTCTAACCTAGCCAAAACATTTCTCAAGTGTGAGAGTAAAACACATTTTCATAAAAAGACTGTGAGAAAGATAATTACAGACCTGTACTTGAAAGAATTACTAAAGAATGTATATCAAAAAAAGAAAACTGGAACCCAGGAAGAAGAAATGGAATTCAAGGATCACCAGTGACAAACCACTATGTATAAAGTAAATAAGCAGCAAAGATACATTATACAGCACAGAGAAATTTAGCCATCATTTTGTAATAACTTTATTTTATTTTTTTATTAAAAAGTTGTTTTATTTTATATAGGAATATAGTTGATTAACAATGTTGTGTTAGTTTCAGGTGCACAGCAAAGTGTGACTTTAAATAGAATACAGTCTATATAGATATTGAATCACTATGTTGTACACCTGAAACTAAAAGAATATTGTGAATCAATTATAATTATACTTTGATAAAAAAGATCATTGTGAACAAATATTTTTTTAAAACTGTGGCACAATCTGTAGAAGCCTTAATTGAAGCCACAATCACAATGCAAGAAGGTAAAAACAGGGTAGCAAAAATAAGCACAATTTTAAATCATAGCATAGAGAAGAAAGTCACTGATTCTGTCAATAGAGTTAAGAAAGAGATAACTTTTGAAATGAGGATCAAAGGATGAGCAGGGATTTAACAGGCAAGAGGAAGAAGGAACTTTTCAAAGGCAAAGTTCCTAAACCATGATGGCATGTGGCCATTGTTCTAAAATCTGCAGAGTAGCCCATGAACCAGGTGCTCCCTAGGAAGCTGCAGAATAAAGGCTGGAAAGGCAAGTGTGAAACCTGGTCTTGTTCCTCTCAAACCAATGTCATCAGAGTCAGCTTGTGCAAAATGCAAGATTACAACTCTCAGGAAGACAGATAAGACAAATGAAGTTTAAACATCATATTAGAAATAATAACACCAAATTTCATCATTAGGGAGCTTTATTTCCAAGATTATTTTAAATAGTCATTTTATTATTTTCAAAAGACCTCTGTTCTTTTTCTTTCCTCTAGATCCCATGGGAGTTTATTATCCCTGGGACTCTATTTAAGAAGATGGAAAATTTCTCATTTATTGAGGTGATTTTTTCCATTTTCATAATCAAAAGGAAATTGTGAGTATTTCGGCTCACAGTTAGAAAATGGACCTGAAAAGTGAACATGTCTTGAGAAGAGAAAAATACATCAATTCAAACCAGTAAGAGGTGGAAGACATCCATCAAAATATCTAGAATAAAGTTATAATATGGAGGATGTGATAGCTCATTGAGTAATTAAGAATTCATTTTCTTCTTGCTGCAAATGCTACCTGTTGAGATTCAAAACCATTTAGTCACATAAATTCCAAAATGCTTTACTTTTTGATTGGTTCTATTGATCTATATCAGATCATCTGAGGATTAAATTAGGTGTTTAGGATTTAAAGATACCCCAAAAGATTTTCTTTAGCCATAATTCTGATTGAAGCACTCCAAGGAGAATGCATGCAAGGCTGGCCAAGTGTATTGTAAAGAAAGTCAAGTTTGTGCTTCTCCATCTGAGCCTTGTTCTGCTCTATTCCTCCCTTCGGGAAGCCATTGGTTCATGGTCCTTTCATATCTTCCTCCTGAGAACTTGCTCTTTGATAAAGATGTTATGAACATTATTCATATTAGGTCAGAATAATTACTAAGGATTAGTGGGGTGTCTTTCCCTGCCATATTTATTTTGTATTAGGGGACACTGGTCTCAATTTCTTAATGAAGAATCTGAGGCATTAGCTAGTGTGTTGAAAGGTGAATCTTGATCTGGGACATTCCAACAGCCCTAGCATTCAACACATAGGTCCCTGCGTATAGCTCCTAGCTATAAATCTGGTTCTGAGCCTGTTTCAGAAAATGACATCCTATCAAATTGTGCCATGTACAATACTATATGCCAAATGGACATCCAACAAGAAAATAATGAGTGATTGATTGATCTTCCTTTTATCTTTAGAACAAAATCCAAATTCTATACCAGTTTAAGGGAATCTATTTAATTTGGTCCCTGATTATTCCTCCAGCCTAATTTTCTGGTACTTTATTATCTGAACCCAAAGCTGCAGTCCTAGTAAATCACAGGCAATTTTCCAGGTTTATCATCTTTCTTTTTTTTTTTTTTTTGTACCTTCAGGCCACTTTCTCTGCTTGAAATGCATTTCCTACTGTCTTTTGCTTAATTCCTACTTATCCATTTAAACGTCTCCCCCTCTGGGAAGTCTTCCCTCACCCTAAAATGTTTTTGCACGCCTCCATTTTGTTTCCCTTGTATCTCTGTCTTTAACCATATGATAGCAATTTCACATTGTATTGAAATCTCTTATATATTTGCTTAGTTCCCTTATTATTTTACATTTTTAAAGTAAGGATGAGGATCTGAATTTTATTAACATTTGTGTCTCTACTGCTTAATGTGAAACCTAGGCATACAATAGGAGTTCATTAAATATTTGTTGAATTCCATTGTGAGGGTGGAGGCAGATGGCAGGTAGATTTTCTTCAAAAGGATAGAAGGATGTGACTCCAAGAAAAGAAATTATAGATCCCCATACAGTGGAGTCGGAGAAGGCAATGGCACCCCACTCCAGCACTCTTGCCTGGAAAATCCCATGGATGGAGGAGCCTGGTGGGCCGCAGTCCATGGGGTCGCTGAGTCAGACACGACTGAGCAACTTCACTTTCACTTTTCACTTTCATGCACTGGAGAAGGAAATGGCAACCCACTCCAGTGTTCTTGCCTGGAGAATCCCAGGGACGGGGGAGCCTCATGGGCTGCCGTCTCTGGGGTCGCACAGAGTCGGACACGACTGAAGCGACTTAGCAGCAGCAGCAGCAGCAGCAGCATAGAGTGGAGTAATTATAGGACAATGCCTGTAAAACCATTCAAGAGATAGGTGAAATAAACCTATTTACTAAATCTTCCGTTATGTCCTAAAGCTAGGACCTATTGCTTCATATTTGAAGTAAACAGAAAAGTGGATCTTTTAACCCTAATAAGTGGCATAGTTGGAATACGTAAATAATTTCTAAACTATTAAAATGGGAGATGATTATCCATAAAGAATACTTTAAAGTTGAAGTGAAGTCGCTCAGTCATGTCCAACTGTGTGTGACCCCATTCTCCAGGCCAGAATACTGGAGTGGGTAGACTGTCCCTTCTCAAGGGGATCTTCCCAACCAAAAGATTGAACCCAGGTCTCCCACTCTGCAGGTGGATTCTTTACCAGCTGAACCACAAGGGAAGCCCAAGAATACTGAAGTGGGTAGCCTATCCCTTGCTCCAGTGGATCTTCTCCACCCAGGAGTCAAACCAGGGTCTCCTGCATTGCAGGCAGATTTTTTACCGACTGAGCTATCAGGGAAGCCCAAGTTACAGTCCTTTTAAATGTGATGTCTGGATGAAAACCACTGCCTACGTTATCACGTTCTTAGGTGCCTCTGTTGAAAAAACACTCTCAGGCTAGAAAAGCGATGTAAATTAACATGATAAAACTATTTTTAGTTTAATTCTTAGTTCTGCTTACTGTTCTTTTGGCAGGAAGTCTCAGACTTGACTCCCTTTGCCCTGTTACTGAGTTGCAAAATGATGCCAAAGCAACCAATTAATTTGTATCACCATATGTTGGTTGTGTTCTGATCACAGTTGGGCAGTGAGGGGTGAGCTGGTAAATGGTTCACTTTTGTCCCAGAGACTGGGGGAGGGCAGGCAGGGTTTCTGGTGAGTCAATGGCCAGGGGCTGGCTCTGAAATGGAGAAGCGAACCCTGGGGAGAGCTGAAGAAGAAGGAAACAGACTTGGGGCTGGCAGGTGCTATCTTAGAAGACAGCTTAGACAGCTGACCTTATTTAAGCATCAGGAAGCAATCATTTCCAGTAGAATGAGCAATCAACTGAGGATCTGACTATCAACTCCCAGAAGGACTTCCTGCCCAGAGTCACAGTTCAGGGTGAGTTCCACGGGTCGGTACACACTTTTCATAAATAACAGAAAGAGAGGCATTTGTAGTTTAGAGACCATAGGTAGTTATTTCCTCTACAATGAGGACTCTTAACCTTGTTTTGAGGGGTCATAAAGCTTCTGAGAAGTTGATGTATATCATGGATTACATTCTGGGAAAAGTACATGATTCCCCACACATACAGAGCATTGGATACCCAGTGACCCCTTGTTAGAGAGCCCTTCAACCTGAGAACTCTTTTAAGGAATCTATAAGACTGTATTTGTTAAAAGTTTGTCAATTTGAGTAAAGGGAAATATTCTTGGCATAAATAGTCTGAAAATTCATGATTCTAAACACGTGGTACAAGTCTAAAGTGAGTAAAGGGCTGCTATTTTGAAAATCAGGAAAGTCCCTCCCCTCACTCAGATTTTTTAGTTGCATCTGCAATAGGTGCTTCTATAATAAATTACAGCAAAAACATCATCAAAAGTGAGGATTCTGAAAAACAAATGCTATGAGACTTAATAGCTTCTAAGAGTCTGAGATTTATATAGTCTTCTGAGGAAGGGAATCCAGACTATTGTCTGTTCCTGAACACACAGCAGGACAGCTCTCCACACCTGTCATTCCATACCCACCTTCATCTCTGTGTGTAACTGCCAGCTTCAGTTCAGTTCAGTTCAGACGCTCAGCCGTGTCCGACTCTTTGCGACCCCATGAATTGCAGCACGCCAGGCCTCCCTGTCCATCACCAACTCCCGGGGTTCACTCAAACTCACATCCATCGAGTCGGTGATGCCATCCAGCCATCTCATCCTCTGTCGTCCCCTTCTCCTCCTGCCCCCAATCCCTCCCAGCATCAGAGTCTTTTCCAATGAGTCAACTCTTAGCAACTGTCAGGTAGTACTAATTAATTTAGTAACCCTCTCAGCAATCCTATTGCTGAGAACCTGATTTACGACTCATAACTAAGGTCATGGTGCCTTGCATGCTGTCAGGAAGTTGGTAATTATGATAGTGGAAACGAAACATTGACTCTGGCTATCTCCTGGAAGACATCACAGAAAGGATCTACATCCTCTTTAAATATGTTATTGAGAACATTTGTCTTTAGCTAATTTGCATTAATGAACACTGGCTAAGTAGGCATGTTTACAAGCTGTGAACGTGTAACCTCATCTCACAATAACTCTGAATTGAAGCCAAGATTTTAAGCAGAATAGGCAACTGATTTTGCCCATAAGGAACACTCATTACTTAATATAGTTGGCAAATTCCATATGTTATCAATTACAATTAATAGTCCTTATTTGGAATGCAAACACATTGTTGTTTAGCTCAGAAGTTATTTGCAAACTCAACTACAACCCAAACTTATGTAAGGAATCAGCTGCAGGTATCACTTTGGGTAGCTGCCAAGTTGTGTCTGACTCTTTGTGACCCCATAGACTGTAGCCTGCCAGGTTCCTCTGTCCTTGGAATTTCCCAGGCAAGAATACTGGAGTGGGTTGCCATTTCCTACTCCGGGGGATTTTCTGACCGAGGGATTGAACCCACATCTCCTGCACTGGCAGGTACATTGTTTTACTGCTGAGCCACCAGGGAAGCCACAGGTATTATTAGATTTTTGCATAAAAGTCTTGGTTTTGTTCAGTTACTAAGTCGTGTCCAACTCTTTGCAGCCCCATGGACTGCAGCACTCCAGGGCTCCCTGTCCCTAACTATCTCCCAGAGTTTGCCCAAGTTCATGTCCATTGAATTGGTGATGTTATCAAATCATCTCATCCTCTGCTGCCCTCTCCTGCTGCCTTCAGTCTTTCCCAGCTTCAGAGTCTTTTCCAATGAGTTGACTATTCACATCAGGCGGCTAAATTCTATGATGCTTAAATATCCCTAGAAAAATATTTGTTACTTATTATAAAGTATATTTTAAATAACTATTTTTTATGTTTAGTCACACAAACACAAACAACCACAATGAAAAAACCAAAGAACAATAATGATTGCATTTCAAATATGACACAGTTCTAAAACTGGGTTAGCATGTAAATTACACATATGTAAATATAGAATAGAGATGGGTTTTTATAATATATCATATGGAGTTAGGGTCTACTGCAGTAGAGTTCTCCCAAAGAAATCTCTGACAATCAGAGTATGTTAATTCAACTCATTTGTGTGTGTGCATGTGTTTTATTTTAAAATCATTCCTCTATTTTTTTGAGATATGACTGACATACATCACTATTTAAGTTTCAAGTGTGCTTCATAATGGTTTAACTAAAATATATTGTGAAATGATTACCACAATAAGTTTTGTTAACATCCATCAACTCATGTAGATACAATAAAAAGAAAAGGAAAAAAATTATTTTTTCTCCTTGAGATGAGAACTCTTTGGATCTATTCTCTTAACAACTTTCCTACATATCATATGTAGTATTAACTATAGTTATCATATTGTATGTTACGTCCCTAGTACATTTTTATCTTGTAACTGCCAGTTCATACCTTTTGACCACCTTCCTCCAATTCCCCTTCCCTGTATCATTACCTCTGGCAAGTACAAATCTTCTCTCTTTTTCTTTGAGTTTTGCTTTTCTTTTTTTTCAGATTCCAAATAGAAGGGAGATCATACAGTATCTGTCTTTTTCTGTATGACTTATTTTAGTTAGAATAATGTCTTCAAGGTCCATCCACGTTGTCACAAATGGCAGGATTTTCTCATTATTTTTATGCTGAAATATGTATCTTTATACCTATATATGGCACAACTTTTTATCCATCCATTTGTTGATGGACATTTAGGATGTTTCCATGTCTTGGTGACTGTAAAAAATGCTGCTGTTAACATGGGAGTGCAAATCTCTTTTCAAGTTAGTGTTTTTGTTTCCTTTCAATATATTCCCAGAATTGGAATTACTGGATCGTACATTAGTTCTACTTTTAATGTTTTGAAAATCCTCCACACTGTTTTCCATAGTGGCTGTACCAATACATCAGCATTTGCTATCTTTTATCTTCTTGATGATGGCTTGGGGTGACATCTCATTGTGGTTTTGATTTACTTTTTCCTATAATGAGTTACATGAGCATTTTTAAAATGTATCTGTTGGTCATGCATATACCTTCTTTGAAAAATGTCTACTCAGGTCCTTTGCTCATTTCTTATTTGGATTAATTGTATGTTTGTTTTGCTACTGAGTTGTATGCATTCTTTACATATTTTGAGTATTAAACCCTCATCAGATGTATGGTTCACAAATATTTTTTCCCATTCTGTAAGTTACCTTTGCACTTTGCTGATTCTTTTGCTGTGTAGAAGCTTCTTTGAGGAATCTCAGTTGTTTATTTTTAATTTTCTTGTTTATGCTTTAAGTGTTAACCGCCCCCCCCCCCCCCCCCCCCCCCGCCCACAAATCATTGCCAAGACACACGTCAAGGAGCTTTTGTCCTATGTTTTCTTCCAGGATCTTCATGGTTTCAGGTCTTACATTTAAGTCTTTAATCCATTTCAAGTTAATTTTTGTGAAAAAAGAGGTACTATTTCATTTTTTTGACATGTGAATATCTAATTTTCCCCATCATTTATTGAGGAGACTGCCTTTTCTCTATTTAGTATTACTGTCAAATATTGATTGCCCATATTTGTAAGGTTTATTTCTGGGATCTTGATTCTGTTCCATTGATCTATTTGTCTATTTTTATAATTTGACTCATCTTTGACTATCATATTTACCTCCATTTCAAATTTCAGTCATAAACTCTAAGTTAACTTAGAGTATATTTCCCCTATAGTTTATTGATTAAACACTGAAGAAGAGGGGATCAAAAGAGTGGACTGAAAGGTAGAGGATGGTAGGAAATGCTTCTGAAAACCAAACTCCCTTTTGTTTTTTCCAAGTAGGTCATTTTGTCAGAAAAAATTGTAAGGAGATCCATGGTTCAGTAGAGAATGAACATTCACATTTGTCATGGCTCCTTAATAAAAAAATTAGTCATTCTATGTTTCAACATAATGAAATTTATCTTGTTGAATTTTGTCAATGACAACTCTTGGGACTGAGCCAAGGTATCAGACAAATCCTCAGGGGCCCATCCTAAATATGGAATAATATAATACTAGTTTACAACCTTATTGCAGGAGATGTTGAGGCCAGATGTATGTCAGGATTAAGAAGTTTTTTTCTTAACAATGGAAAGGCAAAAGTGTGCATATGCTGAACACTGCATAACACTGCCAGCAGGAAATCCAAATCAGTAGAATTTCTGCAGAGAAAAGTTTCAATATTCACACTAAATTGTGTGGTTATGCAATAAGGAAAGGCTATCAATTCAGGCCAAATATAATTGTCAAGGGAGTTTATGTGTAAACCTTGGGAAATCTTTCAGTCTTTAGTGTTTTGGAGATATTGGAATTGCAGATTAAGGACTGTGGTCCTGTGTGGACATCTGGAAATTACGTCTCTAGCATCTATATTCTCTAAGCAGGAGCAATAATCAAACAACTTGTCTATATACTTGCAGTCTGATTACCTGGGAAGCTCTAATTTCTGTGAAATTTGAACTTTAGTCATTCCTATTCAGTTTTTGTAATCTATTTTGATGGCATCCATTAAGAACAATCTCACTGGCATCTGGGCAAACAAGGAGATTAAGGGATTGGCAATCTAGTTTGTTAAATAACTAGCATTCACACCATGCATACCCTATGCATATTCCTGGGCGAACAGTGAGATTACTGGTCCCAGAAGACAGTCGAGGGTTGCTCTTTTCCTTAGTAAACTAAAAATGAAATAGATTAGCCCAGTGTTCATCAGCCCCTGGAGAGACATCATAAAGAATACAAAGATCAGCCTCACTGAAGGAGAAATGGGCCTCAATCTCTGAGTTTTTACCAAGTACCTGGATGACTCTGATACACAATAAAGTCTGAGAATCACTGATGCTGACACTGGATCATAGAAAAAGCAAGAGAATTCCAGAAAAAAATCTACTTATTCTTTTTTGACTACACCAAAGCCTTTGACTGTATGGATCACAACACTGTGGAAAATTCTTCAAGAGATAAGAATACCAGAGAGATAAGAATACCAGACCACCTGACCTACCTCCTGAGAAATCTGTATGCAGGTCAAGAAGTAACAGTTAGAACTGGACATGGAACAATGGACTGGTTCTAAATTGGGAAAGGAATAGGTCAAGACTGTACATTGTCACCCTACTTATTTAACTTGTATGCAGAGTACATCATGTGGAATGCCAGACTGGATGAAGCACAAGCTGGAATCAAGATTGCTGGAAGAAATATCAATAACCTCAGATATGCAGATGACACCACCCTTATAGCAGAAAGCAAAGAGGAAATAAAGAGCCTCTTGATGAAACTGAAAGAGGACAGTGAAAAGCTGGCTTAAGACTCAACATTCAAAAAAGAAGATCATGGCATCCCATCCCTCCACTTCAGGGAAAATAGATGGGGAAACAATGGAAGCAGTGACTTTCTTGGGCTCCAAAATCACTGCAGGTGATGACTGCAGCCATGAAATTAAAAGATGCTTGCTCCTTAGAAGAAAAGTCATGACTAACCTACACAGCATATTAAAAAGCAGAGACATTACTTTGCCAACAAAGGTCCATATAGCCAAAGTTATGGTTTTTCCAGTAGTCATGTATGGATGTGAGAGTTGGACCATAAGGGACCGAAGAATTGATCCTTTTGAACTATGGTGTTAGAGAAGACTCTTGAGAGTCCCTTGGACTGCAAGGAGATCAAGCCAGTTAATCCTAAAGGAAATCAGTCTTGAATATTCATTGGAAGGACTGATGTTGAAGCTGAAACTCCAAAACTTTGGCCACATGACATGAAGAACTGACTCATTAGAAAACACCCTGATGCTGGGAGAGATTGAAGACAGAAAGAGAAGGGGACAACAAAGGATGAGCTGGTTGGATGGCATCACTGACTCGATGGACATGAGTTTGAGCAAGCTCTGGAAGTTGGTGATGGACAGGAAAGCCTGGCATGCTGCAGTCTACATGGTCACAAAGAGTTGGACATGACTGAGTGACTGAACTGAACTGAACTGATGTCGACAATATCTTGTTACCTTACAGTCTCACCTTTCTAATGTATTGGAGACCTTCACCCAGGCTGAGAATCAAGGCTAACGTCGAGATTCTTGAGGGAAATGAGAAACTATTCTCCCTTTTTGTAAGATACACAATGACCTTCATGAGTAAAATAATAAGTCTTACTGGGAAATGATATGATTCCAACTGCTTATAATCAAATTACTTGAGAGCCCCAATACTTATCTATAACAACGCAAAAGAAATAATCAAAAAGTCACTTCCTGGTGACCAATTCTTATTCATACAAATTCAAATTATTGTGATAGAAAATGGAATTGCACCCCTGGATGCTGTTTAAAATTATAAAGATCTCCTAGATTGGGGAGTCTGTGATTTAAATAGCCAGGGTTGTAGAAAGTGACTATAATTTGACTATGAATCATGGTGATGTTCACAGGAAGATTGTGACAAAAAGACAAAAGGGCCTTGCTGTCCATAATAAACCACTGAATTGCCCTCAGATAAATGCATCTTGTCTTTTGAGTGGAAGCCACCTATCAAATTTCCCCCGCAGCCTGCTTTGTTCATAGTAATGAAAATGCACTTTGTACAGTACAAGCTGCCTAATTCATTAGCACAAGCCTGCAGTGGACCACCTGCCTGGCTCTAGGGGAGAGAATAAGGGAGAAAACAAAAAGTTCGTATTTTTCTAAAATGGTTGACCTTTATCTGAAACCATTGAAAATCTTCCTCTACTGTGAGATGCTGTATGCACCAGTCAGCCAGATAGCCCCCAAAGCACACCCCAGCACACTGGCACTGATTTCCTCTTTAAAGAGGTCATCATCTCAGTCTGGATGCTTGGTCCTGAAGCCTCAGAGGACAGGGCAATGAGTCTCATTCAGCTTTCTTCTTTCAGGGACACATGTGGATATATGCATCGCCATTGTGCTATGGATTCCATGGTTCAAGTGTTGAAACAGTCATCATCACATCCAGGCTCTTAAAAATAACTTTCCAGTATGGCCAACAGGTAGGAAATGTTCAAACAATTCTTTTAAAAGGTATTTTCAAAGCATCAAATGATGCAGATGTCCTACTTTTGCATCAGACAGTCTAACTTCATATAAAAGCTCTTTGAAAGCAGGGATTCTAGTTGAACCAGTGGGATAACAATGGGAAAATGTTTTGAAATGGTCAAAATCAAGGTTTCATCATAAGAACAGAGAGCATAGGCCACGTTGATGTACTGATGTGAGCTCATTTTCTCACTGAAGCTGCCCTGTACAGAGGGTGTCTGTGCTGCCAATCTAAAGTGCTTTTGAAATGGTAATGCTGTGTTTGCTGTCTTGATGGGTAAAATACCTTTATGCTGAATCTCTGCTTGGGTTGATGGTGAGATTGTTTCTACATCTTAATCTAAATGTTGTCTATTCCAGATTGCACATAATAAATACTCCTGTAAGCAATCTTCCAGATCAGTTCAGCAGCCTGGGAAAAGATGGAGGAAGGGTTGCCTTTAAGAAAAACCAGCAACTATAAAAAGAGCTGGATCAAAAAAAAAAAAAAAGTAGACTCCCAATTGCACACCCACTGAGGTTGGGCTGACAAAAATAGCCACTTGCACAGATATAGTTCCCTTCAATGTCAGGCTTCCCTCTCCAACCGCCCTGACTCCCTCCCTCCTCCAGCTCCTTAAAGGATTTCTATGGTGCATTCAGTGCTCCTAGCAAGCACCTTAGAGTCATCAGCATCAAATGCAGGGCTGTATCAGAAGTTATAGCCGAGGTTGCTGGCTCAGAACCTTCCTCCTTCTCTTCCTCCTCTCCTCTGGTTCCTCATCCTTCCCCTCCCTTCTCCTCCTCTTTCTCCTTCTCTTCCTCACTGTTCCAACAGCCCCCTTCCTGGGAAGGCATGGCTTTTTAAAATATAATTTTTATTTATTTGGCTGTGCTGGGTCTTCACTGCTGCGCAGGCTCTGCTCTAGTTGCAGTGAGCAGAGGCTACTGTCTAGTTACACCATGCAGGCTTTTCACTGCTGTGGCTTCTCTTGTCATCGAGTTCAGGCTCTAAGGTGTGTGTGCTCAGCAGTGGTAGTGTCTGGGCTTAGTTGTTCTGCAGCATGTGGGATCTTCCTGGACCAGGGATCGAACCCTTGTCTCCTGCACTGGCAGGTAGGTTCTTCACCACTGAGCCACCAGGGAAGTCAAGAGATGACTTTTTAGTGCTAACATTTAGAATATGTGTACAAGGTGCCAAGCACTGTACCAAATACTTTGATACACAACTTTTTGAGTCCTTCCATAGCCTATGAGGAAATCGCAGCTCAGGTAAATAACTGGTTCAAGGACACACACTTAATTAGAGGTGGAGCAGATTCTGATAATGGGACACAAAGCCCTGTTTTCGGCCATTATGCTGTGCTGCCTGTTTGGTCAAGAATGGAAAACTCATGACACATCCAGGTTAGTGTCCTCTTCGGGGAAGGAAGGGGCGGGATTGCCAATTAGTCCTACAGCTGGCTCTCCACCTCAAACCAAAACCAAAATTCTTGAGTCTAGCTGACTTCTGTTTAAAAAAGATAATGTAGGTGAAGAGTAAAGAAATAAACAAATGCAGTTTAGCTAAAACTTGGAATACAGCATTAGGTACATGTCTTACAGGTGATGAATGGAGTTTTAGCTCTTGGTATAACATCTGTCCATGCTAAATGATCATGACCCTAACATTTGCCAAGCCTCCCTTCTTTCTTGTCTTCCTTTTCTCTCATCACATTCTCTCTATTTCCCCCTCCCTATTCTCTCTCTTCCAGATTCATTTATTTATTCACGCATTCATCTGTTCTATTATCAATTTGGTGCTTTCGACACACCAGGTTCCGCACTAGGGGCTGGAGATACAAAGATACAATGATGGTCCTCAAAGTACTTACTTTTTAGCTGGGGAGACAGAGAAGTCACCATAATAGGGCAGGCTGACACCTCGTGTGACGTGACATCACATCAGGAACTGTCCACGTTCCTAGAATGGGTAGTCAGCCCAGCCTCAGGCAGTACAAAATGCTCTTTCATGGCTTATTTTTAAAAGCATGCCTATGTTTAATATTAATCTCAGGTATAGCTGAGAAAACAGGCAACAGAAGAAAGTCATTCTCAGAGAAACTATTCCTTTCCTTTTGGGATTCCCTGGTAGCTCAGATGGTAAAGCGTCTGCCTACAATGTGGGAGGCCTTGGTTTCAATCCCTGGGTCAGGAAGAGTCCCTGGAGAAGGAAATGGCAACCCACTCCAGTATTCATGCCTGGAAAACCTCATGGACCAAGGAACCTGGTGGGCTACAGTCCATGGGGTCGCAAAGAGTTGGACATGACTGAGCGACTTCACTACTACTATTTCTTTCCTCAAGTCCACAGAATCCCCACCAGTAGCTTCAATGTCACACTCATTGTAAATATGGGCCTGGTGAGAGGTTCTAAGTATTATGCTAGCCAATGAGTTCTTGTGGTCGAAAGTTTTTTGAAAAAAATCTGTCTCTCTAGTAGGCATCTCAGTTCTATTAGTCATACTTCCTTGTAATGTCCAAACATCCAAAGGGTAGAGAGTGAACAGCACAATGTTCCCAAGTACTTCTTAGAAGCTTCTAGGCTGTCTCCCAGCAGTGCAGTCGGGTCAGAGTGAAGACTGGCTCTATGACCACAGCTTGGGACACAAAGCAAGCTCTGCCTCACCTTCCCTTGGGAACTCTGGAGTCTGAGCTGATAGACCAAGAAACTGCGGTGTTCATGCTAGCCAAAGACCTGACCCTGACACTTAGTAAACTGACCTGGAAGAGACAACCGTGGAATCATTTAAAGAAGCAGCTCCCAACAGAATAAAAGAAAACATCTTCCATGGGAAATGAACAAAACACCCTGTACCATATAGAACCAGCTTCATGAGCGTGGCTCCAGTGACTCCCAATCAACGTATCCTCTTGGCATCTGAAAGAGAAGAAGAATCAGCAGGGAACTGAAATCCAACTGTGTGAAAATGTCTTCCTTTCTGCAAAGATAATTAGCAAAACTCACAGGCACTATCAGATGCCATGTGACTTCAGCAGAGGCTGTCTTTGGGTAGCTGGCTCCTAGTAACCAAATTGGCCCCAGACTGACAGGATAGTCATGGCAGGGATCCAGCTTACTGGGCATGACATGAACTCTGATTTTAGAATCAGAGTTTCTAAAATCAATGATCTGTTCAAACACAGAGCACTTTCTATGAGAAATTCTGTTGATCTTCTATTAAGTATCCATTGATTTGTGATGTGTTTTTCTCCTTAGCTCCTTTCTCACAGCTGTCTTGAGAAGGAGACCTTATCACCCCACACTGCTGGAGAGACAAGAGAGGCCGAGGAAGGTTAAATGATGTGTTTATACCAAAAACTGAGCACTGCCCTGCATTTGTGAGGAACCACTGACTGCCTCACATTCTTGAGCAAATGGCCTTGCTCTAACCAGCTCCTAAACCGGTACCTTTTATAGGAAGTGTCTCTCTTCTTGTTTGTGAAATATTTTTACAAACATAGTAATACTTGGTTAATGGGCGAAGTCTCTTGGCAGATCCCTTCATGTTTAACATACAATGGTGACTGATGCTCAAAATGAGGATTACAAGATTCCGTAATGCCTTTTGAATCATTAAAAAGAAAATTAAATTCTTCCAAATATGGATTTTTGTCTGCAGTGTATTTTATTGTATGCTACC
Source organism: Budorcas taxicolor (assembly GCF_023091745.1). NCBI lineage: Eukaryota > Metazoa > Chordata > Mammalia > Artiodactyla > Bovidae > Budorcas > Budorcas taxicolor. The sequence goes on along the minus strand of NC_068923.1, from coordinate 49,439,486 downwards.
CTTAAGTGAATTTATCATTGGCATATATATAGGCTTCCAAGGTGGCACAGTTGATAAACAATCTGCCTATCAATGCACGAGATGCAAGATGTGAGTTTGATCCCCAGGTTGGAAAGATCCCCTGGAGTAGCAAATGGCAACCCACTCCAGTATTCTTGCTTGGAACATTCCATGGACAGAGGAGCCTAGCGGGCTACAGTCCATGGAGTCACAAAGAACTGGACACAACTGAGCATGCGCACACACACACACACACACACACACAGAGGATGATTTTTTTTTGCAAAGGAAACATCTCATTCTCTGAAAATAAAGGACAATACATATATAATGCAAGATGCTTTCCTCTGACATTCTCTTTCTTTCCCTCTTACCCATCCTTTCAGCCAATTTATTCTTACAGGTCTAGTCTTTATAGTGTGGGTTCCTCACGACTGTACCAGAATCATAAAAAAAATCTACATCTCACTTCAGTGAGAAAAAAATCCACATCTCACATCTGCTTTCTAGTGGTAATTAGAATGGCACAGGACAGAAGGGGTTGGGGATGGGGGAGGTTTCCAGTCAGTGAATGTGGCTGAGGAAATTTGGCTTCCTGGTCAGGAAAGTTACCTCTGGCATCACTGTTTTTATAAAAGAGAACATCCTCTCTTGGTATGAAATTTCCAAATCATTTATAGTCCAAAGCAATTTGTTTTGGTGAGAGTTAGCTGCAAAATTTCTTGATAGTAAACTTTCATGAAATTGGCTAAGTTGGCTGGTCTTCAGAAGTTTCAACCTTGAGTTTGATTATCTTTAATTCTATTTTTTTTAAAGATATGCTACATTTTTTCTCTTATACATATTGTGTTTTACATATGTGATTTAACTTTGTCATTTTCTCTTTTGAGATTCAGTGTTGAAAGTAAAAATATAAGATATAGAGCTCATTGCTTTTTCCCTTTAAGTTTCACTGTTCTATGGGAAGGGAAAAACTGAAAAGGGACATTGTGAAGAAATCAGACAAATGAATTAGTTTGTGAGTTATTGCCTTATTATACACTCACTAAGACTTTGCTGGATTAAAAAAAGGGCAACCACAAGAGGTAAAATTTAATCAGTCATTAAGATAAGCATTATACACTGTGTTCTTTCTTAATATACTTTTAGTATTCAATTGACATTTCCCTTGAAATTAATACAAATTAATCTAGATTTCATCAAAGGCTATTTTAGACATCCAATTTTAGTGTTTTGAAATAAGTTTGGAACTGTAACCACTGCTTAAAAATAAGGACAGTTGGAAAGAGAAATGTGTCAAAAGCAAACCCATGAGCGTACTTTGGGGTCTAGCCAGCTCTGAAGAAGCTCAGCTCCTCCCTCACTGTCTAGGCGAATCTGAAAATTTTGCTACTAATGTATAGCACTGGGCCTCTGGCTGGAGCAGACAGAATTGGTGGCCTCCCTTATGTGGGGATGATGTCTAAGGGCATCAAAAAGGAACCCTAGATTAAATAATGTCAGTAACAACAACAGTAACTTCAGAACCAGCAACATTTCTCTCCATTTGGTTACTAAAGATTGCAATGACCATATTAAAAGTTTATTCTTGGTCCCTCATGAAAATCCAAATATTCTTAGGAGCAGCTGAATATTAACAGCTATTTTTGAAGGTCATGAACATTTTTCTTCCTGAGAAATTTTCCAAAAAGGGAGGAGGTATTTAAGAATATTCTGATATCAAGTAAAACATCATAGGACTAGCCTTCACTGCAAATGCATCTTTCTCAGTGGAAAGAAACACACAGAGTACCCGTGGCTGAACAGGAAAAGGCCTCCTTGTTAGTTTTCATTTGAGTCAGTTTGTTAACCTTCAGGTTCTTCTTTGTCTAGAATCCTGGAGCTGACACCCCAAGTAACATTTTCAAATTGAAAACAGAAAATAGACCAATGGAATGATATTCACCTAAAATTCTTTGAGGAATAACATCAAGTATAAACAGGCAGTTTGCTCTTCTTTCTGCAATGCTGCTCTCTCTTTCTTGCAAGCAGGTTCTTCTTGCTGCTGCTGCTGCTAAGTTGCTTCAGTCATATCTGACTCTGTTCGACCCCATAGACAGCAGCCCACCAGGCTCCTCTGTCCCTGGGATTCTCCAGGCAAGAATACTGGAGTGGGTTGCCATTTCCTTCTCTAAGGCTCTACTTAATGTTACTTTTTTCCTATAAATTCTCTTGTAATATTTCCCCTCCCCTTTGAAGTGAAGGGAAGTGAAATTCGCTCAGTTGTGTCCAACTCTTTGCGACCCCATGGACTATACAGTCCATGGAATTCTCCAGGCCAGAATACTAGAGTGGGTAGCCTTTCCCTTCTCCAGGGGATCTTCCCAACACAGGGATTGAACTTGGGTCTGCTGCACTGAAGACAGATTCTTTACCAACTGACCTATCTATCAGGAAGCCTTCTCCTTTACCTCACAGCAAAACAAACAAACATTAATCAAGGTGTTAGCTAAGGAAATGGGTATCACACTGCCAGGCTAAATGAAAGCATTCTAGATTGTATAGATTTTTGACCTGGATATTTAGTCAACAATCCATCCATCCCAATTTTAAAAGTGAGCAGAAATGACAGGAGAACAGAGTCAGACTGAGTCAGACTAAGAATAAGGTACAACAAAGATACTTTCAGAAGCTCTGAATTGAAGAGAAGAGTTAACCTCCATTCTCTTGCATGATTTCTCAGCTACACTGTAGTCAGGTAAAGGGACATTTACAGCGTCCCAAGAAAGAGGTTGTGTTCTGTCTCCTGCAGTTCTGAACTGGTTTTCATGCTTCCCCAAATAGTTTAGTTTTCCTTGAATTTTGGGGTAAATAATCTTGGTATTCAAATAAAGTTTAGAAATGGAAAGACGGTATTGCTAAGATTATTATTATATACACTCGATAAGATTGTTATAAAATAGCTACATAAAGAATTATATTGATTCCTTCTTACATAATAGTTCCAGCCCCTCTTCAAAGTTCTGTTGTATGTTTTTCAACAATGGCCTATGACCTCTTGCCTCTTCTTCCTTGTGACGTAGTCTGTTATGGATTTGTGAGCCACCAGGCTTTTCACACTCTGTCTTTGTAATTCAGTCATTTCTCCAGGCTTATGGTCACCCTGAACAGCTTCTGACAATGTAAGAGGGCAAGGATAACTGTTCCATAGAAGGCTGCAACCTCAACCTAGGTAACAAGATATAGCTGTGCCAATACTTCCAATAAGATGCCAGGATATAAGGACCTCATCCATGCGAAGGGCTGGAGGTCACCCAACAAATCAAGAGACTGGTAGCTTTTAAATGTAAGCCATAAAAATGCTTCCATTTTATGAGTGCAGCACAGTTATACGGATGTACTATTGTAATGAACTATATGGCAAAAAGAAGACACAGAAGGGGAGCAAAAGTCTTGGTTAATGAGCTGACTATCCCAGCCAGAGGGAGATAAGGCACATACTCCTGTTTCTGAGTTTGCAGTGTAATTGCCAAAATATTTAATAGCCAGACAAAATTTCAAATTGTGCACAGATGGAGGAAATGGGTGAGTGCACTAGGGATTTAAAAGCTGTCTAAAAGGAGGTGTAGAGAAGTCAAGTCATACCTTTGAAAACAACTCATTTTCTGTTTCAAACATTCCTCTTCATTTTGTTTCATTTTCTAAAGGTCTCTTTAGCTCATTAAAACATCTTTCTCTTTCTACTTGTTAAAGATTTCCTGGTTGTTTTTAGCTTACTAGTTTTTTTTCATCCAATGAGCAAAAATATCAGAAAAATTGGCAAGTGAAATAGTGATGAGATAAAAAGGAGGAAGACAGGAAACAGAGCATTTCCTCTAGGTGGGGTTCCTGATGCTGCTGGAGCTTTGGACCTTGTCTCTTGGTACAGTAAGAGGCTGTTGGATACAGTTGGGTGCTCTCAGCCATCATGGGGAAAGAATCCCAGGTCTGAGAAACTATTTCTTGGACGGCCTCTTCGTTTTCAGTGTCATTCCCCAGGTGGTTGTGAGTTCACTAACAAACAACCTCAAAAGCAAAACAGCAACAAAAAAATCTGCTAAACTTATTTTTCTAATTTCAAAAGTAAAATATATTCAAAACCCAGAACTTATAAAATATGGAAAAGCTCAAAGAAAAACTGATGAAACGTAATCTTGTAATTCAATCATTCAGAGACAACTATTTATTCATATTTTGATGCCTGACTTGTATTTTTCAAAAATTGATACATATTGCTTATGTAGGTAACTGTAATTGGTTTTAAAAATATAGTGCTATATTTAATACTGTTTTTAGCCTGCTTTTTTCACTTAAATGCAGTGGAAATATTCCCATACATGTCTTTTACAGACTGACTATGATGTCACAGTAATTGACATATGGATTTAGCATCTTTAATTTAACCCATGTTCTACCCTTGGATATTGTTTTCGTCTGTGGGGGCAGTCATAACAAAATACAGCATAGACTGTGTGGCTTCAACAACAGAAATTGATTTATTTATTTTCTCACAGTTCTTGGAGCTGGAAGTTTGAGACCAAGGTGCCAGGAGGGCAGATTTCTGATGAGAACTCTCATTCTGAATTATTGATGGGCATCTTCTCATTGCATCCTCTTGGCAGGAAGGGACAGAAAACATGGTCTCTGGTGTCTTCTTAAAACATCACTAATCCTTTCATGAGGGCCCTACCCTCTTGACCTCATCAAAATCTAATTATCTCCCAGAGGCCCCACCTCCAAATACCATTGCCTTTGGAATTAGGACTTCAACATATGAACCTGGGGGAGGCATAATTCAATCTATTGCTGGTGTTTAACCTGTTTTCAGTTTGTCTACTATAATCATGTTGGATAAACATCCTTAGATACATCTCTCTATGAAGAAAAAAATCTCCTTCTTTGGCATAAATTCATAGAATAACTGGATGAAAGGGTATGGGCTTTGAGGTTTTTTTCTCCGATTAATTTACAATAACCCAATTATATCCTCAGTTCATTCAAATTGAATGAACTCAGTTTACAAACAATTATTGGGTTGGCCAGAAAGTTAGTATGGGGTTTTCTGTAAGATGTTATGGAAAAACCTGAATTAACTTTCTGGCCAATCCAATACTAACTGTGAGTTACTGTAAGTACCAAAAATATTAGATAACTCTTTCTCCCAATGAGTTGATAGTCTAGACCCAAGGACAATGAATGGAGGTGGGTCAAGTAAACGAATAAGGAGAGTTGAAGCACTCTTATTTTCCTTCTGCCCTCTACAGAGCCAGTTCATCTCAGCAGGATGCAGAGCTTTATAGTTTGTTATACATACTGTCAATCTGCCTTCTAGAAAGTCTATGATGTCCTACCGGCAGAAAAGAGAGTCCACTTCTCTAAGTGTCTGTTCAGTTTTGAAGATTTATTGGACTGGATTTAACATTCGATTGCTGCCTTTGTGCTTCTTCTCTAAAACTGTTAGTAATCAATTTTCTGGCTCAGTGCCTATAACTCTTCCAAATGACAACAGACATAACTTTCTTTAGATCGAGAAAGATGACAAAATATATGCATTCACCACAAATACCCTGTTCTGAGGTACCATGAAGAAGTAAAATTTTAAAATATTTAATATCTCTTGCCTACAGTTTAATTTTGGAATATTCCCATGAGAGGGAAAACCACTAATGCTATCAAAAGTTTAATTTTCTTATCTAAAATATGGTTTGTTTTAATGGAGAAGGGGAAGAGTTGATCTTCTAAAGATGTTAGGTGAAACTGAATCTTAAACAATTTTGTGGAAGTGATTTTGACATCTCCAGTGTTAAGAAAAGAAAAAAAAAGTAACATTTTGTTTGGTGTTAATGCTCTCAACTCTAATCCATTTCTCTAAATAATATATATTTTTATTTATTTATAAATACATTTATAAATTTATTTTATTTATTTATAAATAAATAATAAATATTTTCTTTCAGAGTGATAACCTGTGACTTCTTAATAAAGAGAAGAGAAAATAATATATTTATTCTGTATTAGGTATCATGCCAGATTCTTTCAATTATGTTATCTCAGGAAATTGCTTTTATTTCTTACAATTGCCTTATATGGTAGGGTTATCAACTTTAGCAAAAAAAAAAAAATTGGAAGCTTAATTAATTGGAATTTTAGATACACAACAAATAAAAATTTTAGTATAGCTCATGTGATATTTGGGATAAACTTCTGCTAAAAATTGTTACTCTTCTGAAATTCAAATTTAACTTGGCATCTTCTGTTTTATTTGGCAGTCATAGATAGGTATGGTGATTCACATTTTACTTTCCATACCGTGAAAATGAAATGACAGGGAAAGAAATCAAATAAAGTCACCACTGTTTGTCTTAAAAGATCTGAACTCTCACAAATTAAGGCATTAGTTCTCCAACCTTTAGTTTAAAAATCTTATAGTATATTTGGCTTGCCTTTTTTATCTCCACTTTGAGTTTGTCCAAAATGATACATTCACTGTTTTTCATTTCTAAGCCAAGGCACACATTAAATGGAGAAATAGCTATACAAATGGCATTGAAATATTAATTTGCTTAAAGATTGATTTTTCTGGCCATAACCACTCACTCATATTTAATTTACAGAACTGCAGGTACACAATAAAAATACAGAGCGGACAGTGACACATGATATCCTCAAATAAGATTATGAAACCCTGTCATCATACTATGACAGGAAGGCAGAGCAAATAAAAGGGCAGGAGGCTAATTGGGAAGAGAAAAGGTGAAGCTCTAACTCTTAAGGGAAAGAGCTAAATAAAGGAATGAAGAAAGAAATATTAATTCCTAGGCACAAGGTGCAAAAATCACAATCAGGTAGATGATGAGGATTTGCTTTAATCTACCCAAGTGAATGGATCCAATGAGTGCTCATGGGATTAAACTTGCACATGGAGGACTGTCTGACAAGTCACAGCCAAGCCTTTTAGCCTCTTTATATAACTGCCAGGGAGAGAAAACTGGTTTGGAATATTCCATGACCAAATGTCCTTGGATGGGCTTGGGCCATCCTACCATTCCTTGGTTCTCAAGAATGCTTGTTCAAAGAAGACATACGGATGGCTAACAAACACATGAAAAGATGCTCAACATCACTCATTATCAGAGAAATGCAAATCAAAACCACAATGAGGTACCATTTCACGCCAGTCAGAATGGCTGCTATCCAAAAGTCTACAAACAATACATGCTGGAGAGGGTGTGGAGAAAAGGGAACCCTCTTACACTGTTGGTGGGAATGCAGACTAGTACAGCCACTATGGAGAACAGTGTGGAGATTCCTTAAAAAACTGGAAACAGAACTGCCATATGACCCAGCAATCCCACTGCTGGGCATACATACCGAGGAAACCAGAATTGAAAGAGACACATGTACCCCAATGATCATTGCAGCACTGTTTATAATAGCCAGGACATGGAAACAACTAGATGTCCATCAGCAAATGAATGGATAAGAAAGCTGTGGTACATATACACAATGGAGTATTACTCAGCCATTAAAAAGAATACATTTGAATCAGTTCTAATGAGGTGGATGAAACTGGAGCCTATTATACAGAGTGAAGTAGGCCAGAAAGAAAAACACCAAATACAGTATACTAACACATATACATGGAATTTAGAAAGATAGTGATGATAACCCTGTATGCGAGACAGCGAAAGAGACACAGATGTATAGAACAGTCTTTTGGACTCTGTGGGAGAGGGAGAGGGTGGGATGATTTGGGAGAATGGCATTGAAACATGTGTAATATCATATAAGAAACGAATCGCCAGTCCAGCTTTGATGCAGGATACAGGATGCTTGGGGCTGGTGCACTGGGATGACCCAGAGGGATGGTACGGGGAGGGAGGTGGGAGGGGGGTTCAGCATGGAGAACACGTATACACTCGTGGCAGATTCATGGTGATGTATGGCAAAACCAATACAATATTGTAAAGTTAAAAAATAATAATAATAAATAAATGATAAATGGTTAAAAAAAAAAGAATGCTTGTTCAACTGACTCTGGATTGGAAGACATGACCATGACCCTGAGCCTTTTGCACTTTGAGCCACTGGTTTATGAGAAAGAGGAAGAAACTGCATCTAGTATCTGAGGCTTAGTTCATGCTGGGGGCCTAATAGTTTAGGCAGAGGAGGGCTGGACACTTGAAAGCAGAGTCAGTGGCCAAAGGGAAGGTGGAGCCCATGGGTTTGCCAGGCACTGGATTCTAGGACTTCGTGGAAGCTGTGCTGTTGGCCATGGCTTCCTGATGATCCGAGCATGAACATGGCTCGAACAGGAGACAACTACCAATTCAATGATCCCCACGTGCTGCAACTTTGACAAGTACTACAGAAAAGAGACTTGCTGAAAAATGAGTAGTTAGCCAAGCAAAAAGGGTAGGAAGAGGGACTTCCTTGTTGGTCCAGTGATGAAGACTTTGGCCTCCTCATTCAGGGGGCACAGGTTGGGTCCTTGTTCAGGGAACTAGATCCCACACATTCTGCAACTAAAGATCCTGCGTGCTGGCTGAGTACTGCTACTAAAACCTGGCACAGCCAAATAAATAAATAACTAAAAAGGTAGGAAAAGAATTCTGAGCAGAAGGCACAGTCCCAGAAAAGGCCTGACCTAGGAGAGCACCACATATTCCAGGGCTGGAAGGGGGGCCCCTAGCTGATGCAGAGGGCACAGCAGGAGCGGGAGGCAGACAGCTGGTCTTGCAGGCCCTGCGGGGATTTGCCTTAGCTGTAGGGGCAATGAGAAGCTCCTCAGGTATTTAAAAAAGGGGGCTGGCAGGATCAGATTGACAATTTGGAAGCTCACTCTGCCTGCAAGGTGGCAAGCAGACTGGAAGAAGGGGCCCATGGATGCAGGAGGCAAGGCTGCTAGGGTGGCAGGCTGTGAGGGTAGCTTGAATTTCAGGTGATGGTGGGGAACTGCTTTCAGATTTGGGGAGCAGTGAGGAGGCAAATCAACAGACCTGATGATAGATTCCAGAGATTCAGTAAGGAGAGCTTCAAGGAGCGTCCTGGAATATCCTGCTTGCTTCACTGTGAAGACCAGGGTGTTGGTCACTAAGAGGCAAAGTCCAGAAATAGAGCAGGCAAAGGGATGAGAGTGCACTGGTTTCAGAAAGACTGCGTTTGGGCAGTCCAGAAGGTTCTATCCAGTAGGAGGTTGTCTATATGGGTTTGGAGCTCAGAGAAGGACCACAGAAGTCACTGGTTCAAGTGTCTATGGCCTGAAGTGCCTCAGAGGGTGCGTGCATATTTGCTGCATGGGGTGGCAGCCAGCAAGGCAGAAGGCTTTAGGCCGAGGACCCATTCAGCCTCGACTCTGCACATGTGGGCTCCGTGTCTCCACCTGTTAGATAAGAATGATGATGCAGGGTGGAGCTTGGGTTCCCATTCCATGACTTCATGCATACAAAGTCTACTTCATAAACTGTGGAGTCCTGCACCAACACCGAGTGGCTTCTGCTAACCATTGAGCCAGTGTTGCCCTCCTATTCCTTCTGCCTCTGATAGTCTTCCTATCTGCTATCTTATTCTTACCTTCTTTCTGGTAGTAGGCACATAATAATATTAAGGGCCTATTAATTGCCAGATCTCATGCTAGATAGTGGGAATATGGCTGGAAGAAAAGATGCTTACCCTCCTGACACTTCTATTTTCAAGGAGAAGAAACCACATCAAACTCATTCTCACATTATAACTCATTGCAAGAGTTCATCAGCAAAGACAGCAACCCCCAGATAATGTAGTGTAACCTAGGCTTGAGAGAGACCTATGAAGAAATGCTAAAACGAGGGACAGAAATAGCAGCATACACACCAGAGGCAGCCTGAACCAGGAATGGGATAAAAAATGTAAAGCTGACACTTCCTCTTTTGGGAATTTCAGTCTGTCTCTAATGCAGGCATAGCCTCACTTGGAGATAATGACCGAGTCCATATCTGGGCTGCTTTGTTTATTTGAGACTAACTTCACCTCTCTCTTTTCCTTTTGCAAAAGGCCGCACTCAACTAGTTGTACCATCTCTGATGTCAGGAATTAATATAAATAGAAGAAAAATTCTTCAGCAAATTTATAATATAAATACTTGGAGAGTTATGAGACATTTATAACATAAAGTATTTAGATTAGCTGATGATATATACATAGTATCTAGGGTAGACCATATACTACTGAGATTGAGTATCTAGAAACCAAGGTGATGCTCCTGTTGAATGTCTGAAATCCAACTTCAGATCAAGCATATGCCCATCATTGTACTGGGCCCTGGGGATATCAAGACAAAGAGTCCCATGATTGAGTAGGGGAGGGAGGCAGTGCAAACAAGTATAGTGCAGTGTGACGAAATCTACAGGAGAGATTCGAGGGTGATGAGAACACAGTGGGAGAAGCCACGAAATACGGCCATGAGAGATTCTGTGTAGAGGCAGAAAAGTTTTGGAAGGAGATGAGCTTGGCCATGATGTGTGTTTGGAAGGAATATTTGAAGATGCGTTTAAAGAAGTCAGAAAAGGCTTCAGTGGAAATGTTCTGATACAAATTAAGAGAAGCAATTATTAGATGAAGAATTATAGCAAGATGACAAGGGTTAAGAATCCAGAGAAGTTTTCTCCACAACAGATGAGAGAAAAGGAAGAAGGATAAAAATCATCCACACGTGACAACCACCTCCTGCTCTCTGACCCCTCCAAGCTCAGTCTTGGCAGCAACGTGTCTCCTTCCTAACACCAAGGGCTTACCTGGTGGCTCAGATGGTAAAGAAGCTGCCTGAAATGCAGGAGACCCATGTTCAATCCTTGGGTCTGGAAGATCTCCTGGAGAAGGGAATGGCACTCCAGTATTCTTGACTGGAGCATTCCATGGACAGAGGAGCCTGGTGGGCTATAGTCCATGGGGTCACAAAGAGTTGGACACGACTGAGTGACTAACACTTTCACTTTCCCAGCACCAAGATACTGGTGTACCTTGAAAGAGCAGAAATGACTTGTATCTGGAGGTCCAAGAACTAAAACATCATCTCAGAAGAAAAAGGTGACATAAAACATACTTAAAAACAGAATGTGTGGTTTAGGGTCCAGTTTCTCAAGGTCAGACTGTGAAACATGCAAGAAGATGAAATGGATGAGGAGCCCAGCCTTAGTCACTCATTAGTTTGGACTCCCATCTTTCTTTAATTCCATTCTTTATCTTGAATGCTTCAGAGCCTCTGAATGTTGTCTTCAGAATACAGAATGGAAGAATGGCCATCTTTTCCACTATTTCCTTTAACTAATTTTTCCCTGTTATATGTTATATTTTCTCATAAATTCAATTTTCCTAGGGTTTTCCTTTTGTCTTTTTTGGCTCATTGCTTTTCAGTTAGAATTTATTTTCTTTAGCCTCCTTTGTCTTCCTTCCTTCCTTCGTTCCTTCCTTCCTTACTAAAATACTACAATTGCCAGCTGTCACCACCCACTCATGACATCCTCCTGGTATAATATGACTGAGCAGAACCAAGTGAGAAATGTGTTTAACTCTCAGGCCCCAAAGCTTCTTTCTACATTTCAACTACAATGAAATCTGTGGGAGGACATTTGTAATGACTTAGGCAGATAGAAAATTAAGGGGTAATGCAGAATTTTTTTCCAAAGAAAATATATTTTGATAGGAAAACCCCAGCCACTCTATGAGGCAAACCTATAAGTGTTTAATTGTTAAATAATTGTATTTAGTAAAAAAAAAAAAAATACAACAGCGTATTTTCAGCAGAAGAGATCTGAGATGAGAGGAATGTTATCATCCTCTGTATTTTAAAAGATTAATAAATTAGATGGTATTATGGCTGGTGTCACCAAGACAGTTTTGTTCCAGGGGACAGGAGAGCAAGGGCCATGCCTTCCTAGTGCTTCTACTGTTTCTACAAGGGTGTCGGGAATTATTGGGGGTTGTGTTCTTCTTTATGGAAATGGCTGACACCGCCAGCTTTGCAGCAGGTAAAATCAAAAGGAGTCCAAAACAGTGATTATGGAGAAATGCCATTCCTTTCTTAATAATAGACATTATTCCAGATGAAAGATACATCAGTCAAGAAACCGGACACAAATGTCTATCATACATTTTGGGTCTCCTATTAGTAATATGGCCATAACCCTCCTAACATTTGAAGGCTTCAAGTCAACTGAAAGGCAGAAAAACAAAAAAAAATGACTTCAACTTAAGACCTCACCAATTTACTCCCATCTCTGAATTTTTCTTTTTTTTTAATTTGTAAAAAGGAAAAAAACCCACAATAATAATAATCACCTTATAGATTTGTTATCATAACAAATAATTTCCTGACCAAGTGGTTATGGAACTTTCGAACATTAAAGCACATAAACCATAATGCAAGTAAAGTTTTGACCACCATCTGTGGCATATGAGAAGCATTCAGTAAGTGAGAGCTAGTGTTACATTACTGGTACAGAAGAAAACCACATTGTCCAACCCAAGGTCAGTGCATGTCAAAGGGCCAAACCCACAGAGGTGTTTGGCCTTCTGAGTTAAGCTACCGCAATAAACGTTTTCCAAACAAAATGCGTATTGCAGGAAAAAAGAGGGGAAGAACTCTGCCATTGCACTAGTCGGATTCAGTAAGAGACTACCACTCATTTCACCAGCAGGACTGTGAGCACCACAGCTGATGTGGCACTTGGCACGTCTTTAAAAATCTGCTCTTCTCTTTTCCTCCTTCTTTCCCTTCCCCACCTTCCCCTTCTCCTTCTAGGCTGAACTTGCTTACGTGAGTCTACAGAATGGAACACAGATGATGAATTATTTACCTTCCCTTTTATGAATAGTAACCATCACTAAAGCAAATTAAAAGCATCATTGGGCACATATTTAGAATAATATGCATAATACATAAATCAACACTCTTATTAGGACAGAAGTCAAGCTGATTAAATGAGCCCCTGATGCATCCAGTGTTTGGCCCTCGCATATGCTCTTTCTTCCTCAGGACCACAGCAGGTCACCCTTTGTTGCCTGGCTAGCATCTAATTGTCATTCAGGTTACATCATAAACACAATCTCCTCGAAAAGACCTCTTATAACTCTTTGTGAATAATTGCAGATGCTTCCCCTCATATAGGCACCTGTGCACCCTTTACCAGAGATCTCATGAAATGTTCCTGAAGTTGCTGGTTTATGTATCCGGCTCTTCAGTACGAATGTATAGACCTTAAGTGGAGGCTGTGTGCCTGGACCTCACGAAGAGCCTGGCACAGGTAGGCAGTTTGGCAGTCATCAATGCTGTTCACAAGTAGTCTCGGCTCTCTGCCTCCAGGGCTCGCAGCAGGATGGCATCTCCTGGCTCACTGTGTGGTTGTGCTGGGCTGTGCAATATGCTCTGGCCAATGAGTCATGAATGGAAGTGACAGGTATCACTTCTTGGTCAGAGCAGTCCACTGCCAGGGTGAGAGCCTCTCCAGCACCCTTTCCCTCTGCCGTGGGGACCAGCAACGTCCCGGACAGTGGCTGCTCCATCCGTCCGGGTCTTGGAGGGAGGAAGATGGCTGACTGTGATGACCATGTAGCGAGAACAAAAAGCACATCCTTGTCCTTGTGGTCTCCGAGATTTTGGCATTGTTGTTATTAGCATAACTTAGCCCATCCTGATACATGAATTCCATGATATTGATGAATAAGAAGGAAAAGGGAACCCTCTAACACTGTTGTGAGAAAGCAAATTGATTTAGCCACTATGGAGAACAGCATGAAGGTTCCTTAGGAAACTAAAAATAGAACTATCATATGACCCAGCAATCCTATTACTGGGCATACACCCAGAGAAAACAACCATAATACAAAAAGACGCACGCACCCCAGTGTCCACTGCAACACTGTGTCCAATAGCCAGGATATTGAAGCAATCTAAATGTCCATCAGCAGAGGAATGGATAAAGGAGATGTGTGTGTGTGTATATATATATAATGGAATATTAGCGGTAAGAGGGAACAAAACTGAGTCATTTGTAGAGATGTGGATGGACTTAGAGACTGTCATACAAAGTAAAGTAAATCAGAACGAGAAAAACAAATATCGTATATATGTGGAATCTAGAAAAATGGTATAGATGATCTTGCAAAGCAGAAGGAGAGACACAGACCTAAACAACAAACGTATGGACACCAAGGGGGAAGGAGGATGTGCAGAAGGCATTGGGAGATTGGGATTGACACATGTGACCTATGTACATTATTGATACTATGTATAAACAGATAACTAATGAGAACCTACTGTATAGCTTGGGGTGACCTAAATGGGAAGGAAATCCAAAAAAGAGTGGAGATATATATATATATATATACACACACACACGTATATTTGGTTCAGTTTGCTGTACAGTAGAAATTAATATATTGTAAAGCAATTCTATATATATATATAGAATAACACAGTGCCCATTTGCTTAAATAGACTTCAGAGGCCTTGGAATCCACGACCTCTCTTTCAGGGAAGCCCATTTTTTGTTTTTCTTTTTTTTTGGCTGTGCTGTGTGCGACTTGCGGGATCTCAGTCCCCCAACCAGGAATCGAAACTGTTCACCCTGCAGTGGAAATGCAGAGTCCTAACCAATGAAAAGCTCATACTTTAAATTTAGTGTCTTCCTAAAATCTCTAGAGATGACCAGGAATACATCTGGATGTTTAATAATGCCTTGGTTAGGAAATTCTTCCCTGCATCTAACCAGGGAGGTGACATATGGTGTGTTTTTGACAATACGGAAGGGTCCTCTGTGACTTCATGTTGCTCTTGGCTCTCATTATCTGTGTCTTTAGAGAAATCATTTATCATTTCCAAATACTGGCTTCTTACTTGGGAGTTATTATGAAACCCAAAGGAAGAGACAAATATATGAAACAACGTAGACTTGCAAAGTATTAGCCATGTCTCATGGCATGTGATTTGAAGAGAATCAGAAGGCATAGCTGCCGCCAAATTGCCAACATATCTTTGTGCTGGTGTCTGAGAGCCCTTTATGAAGTTTAAGTAATTTGGGGATGGGTTACAATTAATTAATCACTGCCCTAAAATATCTGCCAGCTAAAGTGGTCCTGAGAACGCTGGGATGCAGGATCAAAGTGTCTGGAGGGTATGGATGTGTTTCAACAGACTCTCCAGACAGGTAAAGCCAGCAACACTTAGAGGAGTAAGGACTCTCCAGGTATCATTAGTGGCAAAGAATCCTGCCAAAGGGGGAGAAGCAAGAGACAGGTGTTCAACCTACTCCAGTATTCTTGCCTGGAAAACCCATGGCTGGAGAAGCCTGGTGGGCTACTGTTCATGGGGTCGCAAAGAGTCAGACATGACTGAGCACACACACACACACACACACAACACACACACACACACAACACACACACACAACACTTAGGGGCTGGGTAACTGACAGGGCAAGACATGGCAAAGTTAAAAATTCCATTTCATGGCTTCCTCCAGGGTCAGGGTAGCCGTTTCCTGTGGCTGAGAAATCACTGGGCTGTAAGAGGCATCTCTGAGACCATTCTGGGTAAAAAGTAACTTACTGAGCAGTTCTGCTGCCATCAAACAAAGCCATACTTGACAAGGCAGCTGAGAGACTGAAAGACTCTGATTGTTTATGTAAGTCGGTTAACCATTTCCAAACAATTAAAAAACTAGTTTAGGGGATCTTCTTTTGACCTTTTTTTTTTTTTTAACAGTCGAAGGGATAGAGACAGGCTAGGAAATTTTTTCTTTTTCATCTCATCCTCTGTCTCTCTGTCTCTCTCTCTCTCTCTTTTTTTTTTTTTTGGCTTTCAGTAGGAAAAAAAAAAAATTAGTATTCCTATTTCTGCTCTTGTAGACATTTAA
Organism: Budorcas taxicolor; assembly: GCF_023091745.1. NCBI lineage: Eukaryota > Metazoa > Chordata > Mammalia > Artiodactyla > Bovidae > Budorcas > Budorcas taxicolor. The sequence goes on along the minus strand of NC_068923.1, from coordinate 49,423,579 downwards.
GCAGAGAGGTTAAACTCAAACCACTGGCTGCTTGCTGAAAATATGTAAAAAGGCAGTAAATAAAATCAGTACATGGAGATGGCAATGTTATCAGAAGGTAAACGATGTGTCACTTTTTTCAGCACCTGCGATTCTTTATTAGCTGTTCCCTAACAACCTGGCAGGGTATATATATCCAAGTTACACATCAGGCTACTGATGTCCATGAGGTAGAAAGGCAATCCTGAAAGAGAGTTTGAGTTCTAAAATCTCTTATGTCACTGAGACTGCTGATAAAAATAGGGTAGGGATAAGAATAACCATATGCCAGATTCTCATTCTTTAAACTAAGTCAGACTTTCGGAAACACTTTGCTTCCATTTTTATGAAACACAGAGGCAAGAAGACATTACTGTGAAGTCCAAAGGTTGGAACCAGGAAAACCATTTGAGCCTATGTTTCTGATATAAATCTGCATTTGCTTCCCTGCAAATGAGAGGGAGGAAAGGGCAGATTCAGGAAGATCCTGAAATCAAAGCCTGAAGAAGTAATCACTCTTTCCACCCTTAAAGGGTAAAATGTCTGAATAATTAATACTGGTGGCAGAAAGCTTGCAGGGAGATTTGAGGTTTGTTCCAACCCTTGAAGCGAGAAGCATTAACTCTCAGTTAATGCACCAGAAGATGGCATTCCCCAAAATCAATGGCAACTTCCAGTTGATACTCGACTATGGATTCTTTATTGTACCAGGATAAGTCATTTTGGATGAGCTCAGCAAATAAGAACTGTAGACTTGCCTCTATTAACAATTAGCTGTTTCTTCTACAGTCACATTGTTGAAATAATGCACTTTCCAAAGAAAGATGAACTAAGCTGAATAGATAACCCAAATTCTACTTTTCATAAGAAGCCAAATTTCTCCCTACCATCAATGCTGGGAATCATTCATTTGCCCACCAGCCAAGGCCTGCTCTCCAACTTTTTCCTGTTTACTCTGGGCCCTGGAAGGCTGACTGAAATGGACCACTGCAGGAGGCTCCCAAGCCCTCCTGCTTTCTTTGGAGACTGGCCACCTTCTGGGAGATGGCAGACTGGCAGAAGAATAGCTGCAGTGAGCCGTGGGGGCACAGTGGTCTTGCTGCACCCCTCACTCAAGGACCCAGCTCCCATTAGACTCTCTCTTTATAGTCCTCTCTGTATCTGGGTTCTGGTTTCGTCAACTCTTCAGACCTTGGGGTGAGAACAAAGCCCAGTTATTCCCACTTCCTGGGGCTCCCCTCACCCTGTTTCAGCTGCGTCTCTTTCCTACACTCTCCTCCAATCACCCTAATTTGAGTGTGCTGTGTCGTCTGTCTTTCTTGCTGGCTGAGAGCCTGACTGGTAGTTTTATTTGAAAGTGAGAAAGTTTATTTTCCAGGACGTATCTTGATGATCTACAGGAGAAAATTAACCCTGAACAGGGAAAACATTCAACCTTTTTCGTGTCCTGTCTTTGTTAGTAGAAGATGTGCCGCTTTTAGCTTCTGAGCTCTGAATAACCTCTCTTTGGGGCGTGGGATTTTGGTGCAACTGTGCTCACAAGCGTGGGGTCAGCTTTTCTGATACTCTCTAGCTTGTACCGCCAACCTGTCGTGCCTTCTCTTGTCCTGTTTTTCATCCTGTGAAGTGGAGCTAAAAAAAGCCCCCAAACCATGCAACCAAACCAAATGATAAAGCAATGCTTGAAGATCAATGACCAGATAGCTAAAGGAGAAAAGAAATACAGGGACAATTAGGAGGCTCCTTCAGAATATAAGGGCATCCACCAACCATTCTTCATCCCTCCTGGGCTCCCAAGAAGAATTTAAATTGCAGCATGAGGAAGCTAAATTAGAGATTTTTAAAGAAGAGTCATTTTCTGTCTGTCTTTTAAAACATTTAAGTGGGATAGTAAGGAAAGCTGTGAAATTACTTTCTTGGAACGTCTTTGAGAATTAGGTTCTTACCTCTCTGGGATGGTTCTGTTCTGATTCTCTTGGAAGGCAAGGTTTGAGATTAAATGATCTATCAAGGTCCTTTCTTAGCCCACAGAGTACTAGTCAGAAAGCACCAAAGTTTACAAGACAATGACAGAAAGAGGTGCCAAGTTGGTATTAAACAAAGAGCTGATCACGAAAAGCAGGTGGCACCTGTGGGAGTGTGACTGAAAAGGGAACCAGACTGGTGATGAGCAGCACACACCCGAGACAAACACAGGTCCATGATTAGAGACGGGAGCTGCGGGCAACGCAACGGCAAAGCAAGCCCACTTCTTGAAAAAATCTTGAGAATTATACGATTATGAACAATGAGACCCATTGTTATTTTAACAAACTTGGGGTCTATTCATTATTCTCCTTCAAAAGGGGGGGTTTATGTAATGTAAAAACCTAGAAGCATATTTTTCATCATGCATGAGATGATGAAAATCCAGGTCATGTTTATTTTTCTGACTTGTTGAGTGATTATCACAGCATTGTGTATGGATGGAAACAACATGATCCAGAGGATAGTAAAAAAGTGAAAACAGCAACAAAAATAAAAACACCTATGAATCCCTGTGCCTACTTGAAGAGAAACCTGGCTCCATGACACTAACTGGTAACTGACCTCTCTGAGGAATTAAGTGGTAATCCTGATGCCTGATGAATTCACAGTCACCTTAAAGGAAGGGCATTATAGTCAATTTGAGTAACTTGTGGACTATACTTTTTTTTGCTTTTTACTCCTAAAAAAATTGTGGTGAGTGGTTTAAATCAACACTTTGAGCCAAAAGCCTTGCACTTCCATCTACAGAGCCATAGCCATGTATCAATATTGCATTAGCAGATCAGTACCCACATTATTTTTGATTGTGGAAACTCAGGACTTCAGCTGGCCAGAGAGAAGGATCAGAGTCCTCAGAAGATGCTTAGGCTCATTCTGATCAGACACAAGCTCATGGTGCAGCTCAGGCTGGCTGCCTATGAAAGGTCTCATCTGTTCTCTTTTGGATGCTCCAGAAACATGAACACCACTGTATGTGACCTTTTCTCTTAACAGACGTTCTCAGACTGACCCCTTCTCTTCTTGTCTTTCCATTCCCAAGAGGCTCAGCATCCAACAGCCAGGGCTGTGCCCTCTCGGTTTCCTGGCCAGCCCAGCTCTCTCTCAGTTTCCTACAGTTGATCTGCCCATATGTCTTTCAGTTTTGCTTTGGCCATGGAAGGTCCTCCTCTGGGAGTTTCTGTCTAACATCTATCCCTACCCTCGCCACACCTACCTACAGCTCCTCCCAACCGGGGTCTGGAGCTCTCAGGGAGGACTTTCCGGCTCAGTTGTCTAGCCAGATCCCCAAAGCATATTTCAGTCAGAAACTGGATCCCAGTCTTCTCCCTCTGAGTTTTCATCTCAGCCTCTTGGCACTCATGTCTCCCACTGAGGATGCCTAGATACCATTATCCGCTCCCTAAAGTTCTGGAAGCAAACATCTCACTTCCATGCTCCATATACCATACAAAGCAACTCCACTGTCTCTTACGATCCCAGGGATCTTAAGATCTGTCTAGACCTTGCATTATTTACTGACACCCATCCGTGCTCTGGCTTACCTGGCTTGATTGCTTCCCTCCACCCTCAAACTCAGTTTTAGTGGGTTCTCACTGACTACTGAGCCACCTACAACCACCACACTCACTGTTATGGCAGAGAAGAGAAACTTACCCATCATGTTCATCTTTACAGAAACTAAAATGACTTACCAGTAAGATTTGCTCCTTCACAAATTCAGTGTCTCGGAGGTTCTTAGTCTTTTCTTCCCCTCTATCCATCAGTAAGACCTAGCTTAAATTCCTTCTAACACTGCATTTTACTCTATGTTTATATTCTATCAGAAAAACTGGATTGGACCAATTGTGGGAAGTCTTTAATGGAGCTGATCAATGGGGGAAGGGTCTACCTATAAAATCTAGTGAGGAAGATCAGGTGGTCTTAGACAACATTATAAGGCTGTGTGCAACAGGGAGGACCATCTAAAGAAACTAGTTCCAAAGATAATAAATCTAGTAGAACCATTTTACTGGCAAATAGCTTCAGCTTCAGTCCCATAGATGATTAAGTAAAGGACAGATTGAGGAATTGAAAAAATATGTCAAAGGGATTCACTGGTATAGAAAGAAGAGTCCTGCATTGATTTAAATTGCACTTGGACTTGTTACATCTCACAGCTTCACACCTGGAGTCACCATTAGATTCCTCATCTTTAGAGAGATCACTCAAAGGAGAAACTTGATTTTTCTTCAAGCCTACTCCATATTTTTGAGTGCTGGGTTAGAGAATCCTTCTTAAGATTGAGGTCATCTCAGAGATGCAGTGCTTACCCTATCCATACCAAGTTCACAACTGTTTAGCTGTTTTACACACATGCACACACACACACACACACACACACACAGACACACACCAGCTTTCTCTGATACTCCCTCTCTGAGAGAGAGAGCTGTAACTTCTTTTGGACTGGAGATTCCTAGCAAATACTTTAGGGAAAATAACAGCACCTATTATTAGTTGCTTGAACTTGGGTACTTTACTTGCCTTTCTGACCTTCACTTTCCTCATCCATAAAATGGGGACATTCACAGCGCTCATTAAATGAGATGGTATTATGCTAAAGTAGTCTACAATGAAGAATGAGCCAAATGTGAGTAGTCATTTCCACTCCACTTTGGTGGTGCCCTACAACCTTTATATAAAAGGTTATTTGCTCAATAAATGTCATCGACTAAATGACTGATAAAGTAATTTGGACCTGAACTCTCTCAATTAGCTCCAGTAACAGAGGTCTGTTCTCCATGGTCATTGACATTATCTAAGAATAGATTTTTTGAGCTGAATAGTTTACAAGTGGGATATGTCCCCTCTGTCAGCTGTGCATTGAGAATTCAAATGCAGATGTGTCTTTGGCCTTGTTCTGGAAATTTACCTACTATGTTTAAAATTTTAAGTACAGAATCAAAGGCAATTGCTTCTTAAAGTGACATGAATAGGATGACATTTGGAAGCAGTATCTACTCTCCATGAATAACAAGCTGTTCAATCCAATGTTTCCTCCCTGAGCACAAAGCATTTGCATGGGTGGGAGTTTGATGATGTCATACTTCTTGTTCCAAAACTACCCACATAAACCATTTAACTACCTATTACAGTCTTTTTTTTTTTTTTTTTTTACTATTCTTTGTAGTGACTGGTGGAGTGTGGCCCAGCTTTCCCCCTACCCTTACCTGAGGACTGAAGCCTTCCTCATCTCAGAGGCTGGAAGTATTGGCAGCCAGTACAGGTCTCCCAGGTGGCTCAGTGCTAAAGAATCTGCCTGTGATGCAGGAGACCTGGGTTCAATCCCTGGAACGGAAAATCCCCTGAAGTAGGAAATGGCACCTCACTCTGGTATTTTTACCTGGAAAATCCCATGGACAGGGAAGCCTGGTGGGCTACAGCCCATGGGGTCGCAAGAGTCTGACATGACCTAGCAACTAAACACCAACAAAACTCTCAGCTGAGACCCTTTCTAGGGATTGTTTAAGGTGGAAGAGAGTCATTTTGCCCAAGGTCATATCTCTTTGCAGGGAACAGCCTATCCCCAATGAAGGATCACAGTAGAGGTAGAAAGGCCCACTCCTCTCCTACCAACTGTTGACAACCGTCAGAGTGACCTGCAGGATCAGTGGAGGCCGTGGTGGTGACATCAGAGTTCTACTTCTTCCTCTACCCAGTCCTGCTCTCCATGATCCCCAAGGATCACTTTGTAATAAATCAGTGCTTGCAAATCAGCATCTCAGAGACGCTTCCCAGGAGCTGGACCTTCATACCCTCCTGCATTGCAGGAGGGAGTGCTTCTAGCATTCTTACCCAAGATGATGGCCAAGCTCACTCCTTCCAATAGCACAGTAACCAAGCTTAGAACCCACAGCATAAAATAAGCTGCTAGGACAAGAAAAGGCCTTTAATTCCCACACGCTTCTCTCACTGGTCTTACAATGAAGCATTTATTGATATTTGAGAAGAAAATGGCAACCCACTCCAGTATTCTTGCCTGGAGACTTTCACGGAGAGAGGAGCCTAGCGGGCTATAGTCCATGGGGTCACAAAGAGTCTGAGCGACCAATACTTTTATTGATATTTACATAAGAGCTCTCAGATGCTGCCACAACAAGATGAGAGGCAAACCCAGAAGATTTCTGGGTAGAACTGGGCCAGGAAAGTGGTTCCCTAATGGCTCCTCAATGGCTCAGAGGTGAGGCCAGGCAACTGGGAGGAAAGATGGCCCAAAGGCAGGGCAGCATGGCTCTGAGGAAGCATCACTGGAAAACCGCAGCCCTGCTGGACCCCTCACGCCATCCCCTAAACCTGGCGACCCAAACCCCTCCCAGCCCTTTTCCAAACCTCTTCAAGGCATAAAACCAGCTCTGCCTCATTACCCTCATCCAGGGCTGTGTCCACCAGGCTGAAGGGGTCCCATAAGAGAGCTCAACATTTAACAGTTCAGCTCACTATTTTTCTAGTGGATTCTTGGCAGAAGCAGGCTTTTAAATTAAACAAACGTCATGGTTCAGTTTCTTCGCATCATTTCTTTCCCTCTAAGAGTGGTAGCCTGAGACAGCAAGGGCCTGAGAAGGTCAGCCTTCCCCTCCTCTCTGATGTTCAGGGAGCCTGAGGTTTCTGAACGGCCACCAGCAAATAGGCATGCCCTATTTTCCAGACTCTGGGGCCAGAAAACACAGAATGAAAGCAAAATCAGACTTCTGCCTGAGACAAATATGCAACGAGGGCACATATAGAACGTGTTTCTAATTTTAGGACAGCAAGAATAAGAACAGGTATAGACTCTGCACTGCTGGCACAATGTGTTTGGTGTTATTTGAGGATGCACATTTCTGTCTGTGTTCAGGAATTTCTATCTGTCTTGGTCCCAGAGGGGAGTTCTCTGGAAGAGGACAAGCAGAGAGTTGGGGAGAAGTCAAGTTCCTTGGAAATGACAGCAATCCTGAGTGAGTTCTTCCACCCTCAAACAGGCGTGTTCATGAAATTTGAATCCAGGAAAATCAACTGATGTTTGGGTTATGTGTGCCCACTAATGAGATCATGTTTTGATACAGCACATGTTTTGATACAGCGGGTTTCTGACCTCATCGCCAATAACAAAGAACGAAAGTTTGTCTAATGCTTTGCATTTTGCTAAGTATTTTGTACTCAGGATGATCATTGTAGGAGGAAGTTAGAAAAAGGAGGAGGAAGTTGTGAAAAACCTACATAAAGGGATGTGCTGCATGCTAAGTCGCTTCAGTCATGTCCAACTCTTTGTGACTTCATGGACTGTGGCCACTAGGTTCCTCTGTCCATGGGATTCTCCAGGCAAGAATACTGGAGTGGGTTGCCGCTCCCTTCATCAGGGCATCTTCCTGACCCAGGGATCGAACCTGCGTCTCCTGTGTCTCCTACATTACAGGTGGATTTTTACCACTGAGACACCAGGGATGGGTGTAATGTAAAGTGTCACAGCTCACATTCATCTATACACAATCAACATGCTGTGGGATGTAGGGCAGAGAAGATGCTGGAGGCTATTGTAACGAATACATAATTTGGTTACTAAATGATATCCACTGTTGTGAGCTTGTGCTTACTTTTATATCGCCAAGTTAATCTCTTTTATAATGAATGTAAGGAAAATGGTTATAATATTTTTAATGTGCAAATAACAATGCTTATTCCACAATGAAGTTTATTTTTTAATCTGAAATGTGTTAGAGTGGTGGTTCTCAGACCTTAACATGCATCAGAATCACCTGGAGAGCTTATAAGAAAAAATATCACTGAGCTCCAATTCCCTAATTTCAAATACAGTAGTTCAGGTCTGGGCCTGAGCATCTGCAACTTGAACAATTGCCAAGTGATGCTACTGCTGCTGGTCCAAGGATCACACTTTGAAAACTATATAGTTTTCAGTTCAGTTCAGTTCAGTTCAGTCGCTCAGCCATGTACGACTCTTTGCGACCCCACGAATTGCAGCACGCCAGGCCTCGCTGTCCATCATCAACTCCCGGAGTTCACTCAAACTCACATCCATCGAGTCGGTGATGCCATCCAGCCATCTCATCCTTGGTCGTCCCCTTATCCTCCTGCCCTCAACCCCTCCCAGCATCAGGGTCTTTTCCAGTGAGTCAGCTCTTCCCATGAGGTGGCTTTTTAGAGAAGCTTATTTAAAGGACTTGTGGCACATCTTTCTTGTTTTTATTCAAATGCTACTTCATGTTAAAAAAATCCCTTTTTATGTTTTTATAGACTGAAGGTTTGAGTGCCCTCCAAATCCATATATTGAAAGCTAATGCCCAAAGTGACATTATTTGGAGCTGAGGCCTTTGGGAGGTGATTAAGTCATGAGGGTGAAGTCCTCATGAATGGGATTAGTGCGCTTAGAGAGCTCCTTCACCCCTCCTGCTATGTGAGATACAGTGAGAAGATGGGTATCTATGGGCCAGGTTTCAGGTACCCACAGACACCAACTCTTGATCTTGGGCTTTCCAGCCCCCAGAGTTGTAAGAAATACATTTCTGTTGTTTATAAACTACTGACTTTATGATATTCTGTTACAGCAACCCAAGTAGACAAAGAGATATGTCACCAATTGCTCCTCAAATATCTGTTTTGAGAGCTTGAATTCTCTGATATTGGATTGGCATTAAGAGGGCCCTATTTCTAAAAGTTGATGACTTCCTGGGTAAAATTTTTGCTGAATAGTATGTAGAAGGTATTTAGCTAAAGAATCAGGTACTGAAAAGATGTAGAAAAATATCTAAGGTAAACATAAAAATAAATGATGATGATAGCTGACATTAGCTGAACAGTATGATGTGAGCCTTTCCCAAGGCCTGTACAAGTATTTCACCACTTAATATGCCCTGAAATTAAAGGAAGTGGGTCCATCCCATTCTTTAAAACTAAAAATCAGAGACACATTTCACATAATATGAAAAGTGAAGTGTTCGGTTATTTATTTGCTGTATCTATTTCGAATACAGACTTTGAAACATCCCCCAAAATGCCAAAGGAGAGCATAATAAACTTTAATAAGGTTGCCACCTTATGATGTTTACCTTGATTAAATAGTAATTTGCTCAGATAAAAAATTTTCAGTCTTTTGTATGAATGACTGGGATTATTTAAAGTGACATTCAAAGTTTACTGGGAAGGTAACCCCATTATAGATGTACACAGAAAAGATTTTAAAAAACTTTCATTACACAAGGCCACTAGTTTTGCATGCTTTTCTCAGAGGGACTAATATATAGGAAAAATAAAATCTTTTCATCAAGAAAAGATACTTGATGACAAGAAAGGATTTTATCAAAATAAGAAACTTTAAGCATGTCTGTGGCTCACGAAGGTCCCTAGAGTTTAGCAGGGTGACTCAAACAGAAAATTGCTTCTCGAACAGGAAAACAGAATCTAAGACCAGATGGTTGTGCTTTTTTAGTTTCCAGTTTCCTCCTGGTGCTCTCTCTGTCCACAGCTCCTTCTGACACATTCTTCCCATTGAAGTCCTCCTACCTCTACTTGAGAGTTCAAGTCAAATACTTATTGTCCAAGTCAAGGAGCCTTAACCTGCAGCCTAGCATATCCCCATCCCCCAAACACACATACACACATACACACATATATACCTCACACACATACACACCTCACACACAAACACCCCGCCACACACATATCACATACACACCTCACACACACACACCACACACATCCACACCTCACACACAGTCGCACACCACACACATACACATACACACCTCACACACACACACACCACACACACATCATATACACACCGCACACATCCACACCTCACACACACAGTCGCACACCACACACACATCACATACACATACACACCTCACACACACACACACACACACCTACCTCACACACAAATATACACCCCCATACATACACACCCCACTCACAAATGCACACCACACACACACCACATACATATACACACACCCCACACACACACACCTCACACACATACACACATCACACACATACACACCTTACACACACACACACCACACATATATACACCTCACACACATACACATACCACATATACATACACACCTCATGTACATACACATGGCATACAGACATATCACACACATAACATACATATATACACAGTACATATACATACCACATATATAAACATATACCACATACACACATACCACACATCACACAAATACACACATATTTCCAGTGCTTCCATAAACTCTTTGAAATGATATGCTTAATGAGAGGTTTACTTTTCTTGAAAAAGATCCAAAACTCTTCTCAGGCTCCAAGAGATTCATGTTTTCCTTAATTCCCAAAACTGAAATCAAGTCTCTGCTCAGAATTATCCCATCACTTTAGACAACTCTCACATCACTTAGCATATGAGTTTAGGTGATTGCTGGTTTCTTTCTCTGCTAGATTATAAACCCCTTCAGGACAGGATCCATATCTGATTCATCCCTGGGTTCTTGCCAAAGCACTTAGCACAGAGAAAGCCCTTAATAAATATTTACTGAAGGAAGGAAAGAATAAAGGAAGGAAAGCAGGGAGGGAACCTTCAAACACTATCGGATTTATTCCCAGTCCCCTGACAAGGTTACACCAAACCACCTCTGACAGATGACTCTGCAAGTGGCAGCTACTGAATCACTTTAGAAAAATCACTTTTTCAGTGTGGCTCACTGGCTACAGCCTAGGATCACGATTCAGTGACTCTACCTTATACAGCTAATACTTAATTTGCAAGAAGTCTTGGAGAAGACAAAACAGACCGAAAGTATTAACCAATTAGGACAGAGAAATTTGTTGGAATGGTGTGACTGTCTGTGTTACACAATGACCAAAGCTCTGGCAGGAATTCATGCAGGGATTATGGATATACTTGTGTGTCAAAAATCAGTTCTAGGAAATATATCAGATGAGCTAAATTACTCAAGAAAAGAAAAATTATACCAGAAAAAAAAGTACTTGGTAATGCTCTTGTTGATTACTTTGCCTTTGCTGCCTAGGGGAACTTTTTCCTCTGAACATAAACTCTTTGCATGGTTGACTTAAAGGAGACATTCAGTACTGGTTAAGAGGCTTCTTTTTTTTTTTAATGCTTATTGGTTCAATGACTTGATTAACTTTTAAAACCTGTCATCTCTGGAAACACTTACCATGGCCTCATAATCACGTGCAAATGGGAAAATTCATCACTCTTTAAGGAAACACAATACTTACTTGAATACCTGTTTCCTACTTTTTGAAGCACATATTTTATTGTATTGAAGTAAACTATTTCAGAGCTTCCCTGGTGGCTCAGGTGGTAAAGAATCTGCCTGCAATGCAGGAGACTGGTTCGATCCCTGGGTCGAGAAGATGCCCTAAAAAAGGGAATGGCAACCCACCCCAGTATTCTTGCCTGGAGAATCCCAACGGACAGAAGAGCCAGGCGGGATACGGTCCATGGGGTCACAAAGAGTCAGACACGACTGAGCGACTAAGCACAACACAACACAAACTATTTTAGGGCTCACTGGTGGCTCAGACAGTACAGGATCTGCCTGCAGTGAAGGAGACGCGGGTTTGATCCCTGGGTCAGGAAGATCCCCTGGAGAAGGGAATGGCAACCCACTCCAGTATCCTTGCTTGGAGAATCCCATGGACAGAGGAGCCAGGTGCACTACAGTCTGTGGGGTTGCAAACAGCTGGACACTACTGAGTGTCTAACAATTTCACTTTTCAAACTAGTTCTAGAGGGTGAACTTTCCAGGTCAAAGAAATGTCATTAAATATTCTGCTTTCATTGAAATCTGAATTTTTATTTCATTTCCTTCTCAGAAATGGAGGAAAGAAACAGTGGAGGCAGTAGAAGAGAAGTTGAAAGTTCTTTACAGCTAACAAACAATAGCGATTCATGGGGTCGCAAAGAGTCGGACACTACTGAGCGACTGAACTGAACTGAACTGAACAAACAATAACAACTTGGTTATGTTAAGTGCGTACTTTATGCCAAGAGATATGTTATTTCCTTAATAGTGATTGTATCATTTATTCCTCAAAAATTCCCTTTAGACAGGGGACATTACTAACTCATTTTATGGATGAGGAAATATGGGTTCATAAGGCTAACTGTTCAACTTTATATAGTTAAGCTGATGCTTTAACTGGGTCAAAAATTCAGGTGTCACTGTTTTCAGGGGCAAAATATCACTTAAGAGCCTGAAACATAGACTTCAATAGGCAAAAAAATGAAATGTTTATTTTGTTTAAAATGCTCATATTTTAACTTTTTAATGAGAAAAGTTGGAAACACAGATGCTATAAAGCTTTTCATTAAAAGTAGAGGCCATTACTACTTTTTGCTTGATCCAGATATTTAGGTAACATATTAAACTCAGTATTTTATTTTATATTCAGTATTTATAAAGAAAGACAAAAAATAATAATTAAAAAACAAACCAAACAAAAAAGAAATACATTTACCAATGGTTCATACTCATGAATTAGTATACAATTTTTCATATTTTGTTATAACTGACAAGATTTGAAATCACTTTATTATTTAATGTCTATGTAGAAGTCACCACCTTCTAGAACATTTTGATCTAATTTTTCCATATACATTAAAAAATGCTGTTATTTAAAAACTGCTGTTACATGATAGATTTATTTTTGGTCTTTAAAATGAATGCTTATGGCAGCTTTCTCTTTAAAATGCAGGAATACATAAATGGAACAAATCCGCACAATATATAATAAATCCTGATGTTTCTGAATGCTGCAGATGGCTTACCGTAGAGAAACAAAGGGAAACACACATCTTTATGAGTACACAGATGTGTGAACATGTTGCACATGCAAACTCGCTGATTTGACTCTAAAACCCAGGCTTCTTCCCAGCCACCTTATGCAAAGTAAAGGGCTTTGCATGCCTGCAAGAGGCTATTTTAAGACATGACCTTTGTAGAACAAACAAAAATTAAATTAGGCCTCAAGTAGTTCCATATCCTTTAATAGTTCATAATGTAGTTACGCTACAATTATCCCTCTGCCTCTCCTCAGGATAACAGATGACACAAAAATGCACACATTTAATACTACATTTCTATTTTCTCTCCCTATGTATCTATTATTTCATCCTCAGAATAAACATTTCATATTAAATATGGAATAATGGTCAATTTGAATGCAAGTGTGCCTGCTGTTCAACACAAGGGAAACAGAATATTGAATTGTAAACTACAAGAGCACATCTGGGGGAAAATCCAGACCTAGGAGTTTGCTGATTTCTAGGTGAGCAGAGTTGATGTTTTCTGTATGCAGGGGTGACAGAGACCAGGGGCGCTCTTGCTCTCTCCCCCGCCACCCCCATCCTCTGTTTCTCTCTGCTGCTCCTTTCTCTCCTTTCTGGGGACATCCAATCCAGATGGAAACCCTGTGACTACTGGTAGAAGCAAGCTTCCTCCATAAAGGTGACACTGGCTCAATTTCTGTCATTCAGAGAATATTTCTGGAATATTATGAAACGCCTATATACTTCTGAGCCTGGGCCCAATCCGAGGCAGGATGAGTGACATTTTTTGGTACAGGGAGTTGTTGCTTTTTTTAGAACGCAGAGCTGGCCCTCTCTCTGGCTGTGGGGTGGATGTGCAAGTTGACAGACGGTAGGATTTGTGCTCCTCGTGTGACCCGGCCTCTCAGCAAGTCCCAGAGAACCTTGTCCAAGGGCATGGGAAGGCCAAGGCGTGGCGTAAGGAGGTGTGCTCTGAGACATGGCCATAGATGTGACTGACAGTAGTGCTTCTATGAAAGAACATCCAAGCACCCAAAGCGTGCGCTCCACTCTGATCAGAGGACAGATAAGAAAAGTGGGATAAGAAACGTGCTGTAGGAGGCGCATCTTCCTGAGCCCCTGTCCACTGTCCCCCTGTAAATACAGATACACACACACACACACACACAGACACCCCATCCACAGGCCTGGCTGATGTTCAGCCAGCCACCAATGGAAGGAGGCAGAGCAAAAGGGACTCCACTGCTCTGCATTTGTTCAAATTAGACAAGGCAGCTAATTATGGTGACCAAAAGACGGTTGTCAGGGAAAATGATATCATAATATTATGATAATCACAGTATTCTATTTTTTCATTATTAGCAGCAAGTTGCATAATTTCACCATTAGCAAAAAACCTTCAAACAAAATTCATGAGACACACATTACCAGCAAGCACTACCATTTGACTTCAGATTGATCAAAGACCTAGCCTTATCCTTATAATAACTTTAAAAAATTATTCACCTTTGGTTGCGGCACACAGACTTCTCTCTAGTTGTGGCATGTGGGCTCTGCAGTCACAACAAGGGCTTGGTTGCCCTGGGGCATGTGGGATCTTAGTTCCCTAGCCAGGGACTGAACCCATGTCCCTCAAACTGGATGGTTCCCTATTGAACCATCAGGGAAGTCCCAAAGACTTAGGCTTGTTCTTAGTCCACTACGCTTGAATAAAAACAATATAAAATGAGGAAAGACATCAGTCTATTTTAAAATCCAAAGAATAAAACCATATTAAGTACCAATAACCCCCAAATTAAGAAAAAGACAAGTATTATGAAACATAGTTTCAGAAATAAAACAGAAATCAATTTTACACAATTTGTGAGATTATGTAGATGGAGTGGGATGCATGGGGACCATTTTGATGGGTAAAGCCTAGAATTCAAGTCCCACATGTATCTTTATCCCAAAACACAATCCTTGGATGTTGGCATGATGTCATATGAAGACATTAGAAACCACTGGAGATGAAGACCTTTACCACTAAATCTCCCCAATAATGGCAAACCATATTGTTAGGTGGGAAAAATGGGGACCTGTCCATTCATCCCACAAGCCAGGTGCTGCTAGATTGGGATAATGTTTCTTAAACTACTCATGGTAAAGAATCTGCTTCCCCCAACCCAGTCCTTCACAGATTGATACTTCTGTCAAATACAATACAAATCAATGAACAGAAAAGTGAATTTTAAAAAACCAAAGATGTACAAAATACACACCCTCCATTTTTATCATTAGATTCAGCAGACATGTATAAACTGTTATAAAATGCTTACTTTCCATTTCTGCATTATCTCATCACAGACCACTGACAAAAAACTCACTTTACATAGCACCAAAATAGGAAGTTAGAGATCTTTGACCTCTGTATGTGGAAATATTAAAGGACAAGAAGGAAAAAGGCAGTGATAGGAATAAAAGAGAACCAAGCATGGAAATACTAATGAGAAGATGATAACATCATGACATAATGAGTTGCCATGAAAGTTCCCTGAAGATTGGCTTTGAAGAATCAAGAAACTTCTAGGCTGTCTGAGAATCACTGGGCTTGAGAACTTTGAGGTTATCAAATGAAATCTCAGTGGGAAAGAATATGAACAAGAATATATACATGTACAACTGGATCACTTTGCTGTACAGCAGAAATTAACACAACATTGTAAATCAACTGTGTGTGTGCTAAGTTGCTTCAGTCGTGTCTGACTCTTTGTGACCCAGTGCACTGCCAGGCTCCTCTGATCACGGAATTCTCCAGGTAAGAATACTAAAATGGGCTGCCACGCCCTTCTCCAGGGATCTTCCCGACCCAGGGATCGAACCTGCATTGGCAGGTGGGTTCTTTACCACTAGCACCACGTGGGAAGCCCATAGTTCAATAAAATAAAACAAAAAATGATTCCTGAGCTGCTGTATTTGCATTACAATGTGCAATTAACCTGTGACACCTGTAGAAGTTGAATATTAATACAGCAAACAGATTAGCTCCTTAGGCAGGAGGAAAAACTACCAGTTACGTTCACTGGAATAGTTATAAGGCTTACTAACTGCTGAGATTCCAACAGGTTATCAACTGGAAGGAATTTCCCATTGTGCAGTAAAATGGCATTAGTTCAAGGAGGTAAGACTCTTTTTACTGCAACTTTAGCACTGGCTGTTACGAGAGGATTTAAGTCAACTGGTTACTTGTCCAAAGTGATGAAAGGTATTCTCAGAGCTAGGAGACTTCATTTTTATTCTGTGAGAAAGTTTGGTGCTCAGAGAAACACAGAGAAATCTGCTGCTAGAGCTTGCTTTAGAAGTCTTATACGGAGCGACAGGTGCTGGGGAAGACAAAGCCTATTTTTTTAAAAATGTCAAGTTATATAAACACTTGATTCAAAAGGGAAACAGATTAAATGTCCTGTAGCCTAGGGCAGTTGAACCAGCCCATCATATGAAAATGGGCACCGAGCCGACATGACACTCAGTTCCACCGCCATAGCAGGTTCAGGGTCTGCCCTGGATGTTTCAAACAGGATACATGGTCAGCTACCCTCAAGACTCCTATGCATCCAGCTGTCCTTATTTTCAGAAGGATGGAACTGGAAGCCTTGGGAAATGTGAGAATTACCATTCCTCTCTGATTTTAAAATAGGAGGGAATCTGTGGGATCCTTCTTGGACCTGCTGCATTGAAAGACTCACCAGACACTTCTGGCTGCTTCATGGATTCTGAAGCAAATAATCAAAGTATTGTTTTATAGTTTGAATATAAGGTAGTATAGCTATGCTTTTGATGACACAATGAAATAAAGTGGTCACATACAGTTTTTGTGGCAAAGTCCTATTTAAAGCTGATATTCGGTGATTCTAAAGATGAAGGTCCTGGCCAATGAGGACTTGGTTGTTGTCTTTAAGAAGGTTCAACTCTAGTGGGGATGATAGACAAACCAAGAATTAGAGAAAGTACAAAGGGCTAGGATAGATGCAGGCATGTGTGGGGACCCTGTAAAAGGCAGAAAGATTTTTGTTTAGTTTTGGCTTTATTTCATTAAAGGAGGGATCTTCAGCTGGTCTATAGCCACTGAGATGAGAGCTGATTTAACTGATGACAGTTGGTAATGACAGTGATTTGCTTCTTGGGAAGAGGAGAAAACAATAATTATCAAATCATGTGGTTCCTAGCATTTGACAAGTCCACTTCCAATTGATGCAAGATGAAAATCATGTCCATTTCCACACAGCAACCATTCATAGGAACAAGACACTTGCAATAAAACTCTTCTCATGTTTCAAAGCTCAATGAATGTAGAAAATATGACAGGTTGACTTCAGAAAAATCTCTCTTACAGTATCAAACTCAGACTATATAGCTTTAAACTGTTAAGAATTTGAACATTTTTTCATGGCTAGAGCAAGTTTTAATATAGATTTTTTAGCGGAATGAATAATTTAGGGAAAAAAGGTTTTCAGTGTCGCAAATAAAAGAAACTGGGAATCAGTCTGCTTCCCAAATATTAAATATATATAACATAGGTAGGGATGCAAAGCATAGACCAGACTCACAATCAGAAGAATTTTTCTTGAATTCCAAAGCTCATGGGGCTTCCTTGGTAGCTCAAATGGTAAACAATCTGCCTGCAATGTGGGAGACCCAGGTTCGATCCCTAGCTTGGGAAGATCCCCTGGAGAATGAAATGGCAACCCACTCCAGTATTCTTGCCAGGAGAATTCCAAGAAAAGAGGAGCCTGGTGGGCCCCAGTCCATGGGGTCACAAACAGTTGGACATGACTGTGAGACTAACACACACACACAAAGTTCATGTTATTTCCACAAAGAAACACAACCCAAATGTCCACCAATCAGTGAAATGATAAATCAAATGCCATATATTTTATTATGGAATGCTGTTTGGTAATAAGAAGGATTTAAGTACTTTGTCTGCACAACAGGTTGTTGTTCAGTCGCTCAGTTATGTCCACCTCTTTGTGATACCATGAACTGCAGCATGCCAGGCTTCCCTGTCTTCACCATCACCCAGAGCTTGCTCAAACTCATGTCCATTGAGTTGGTGATGCCATCCAACCATCTCATGTTCTGTCATCCCCTTCTCCTCCTACTTTCAATATTTCCTAGCATCAGGGTCTTTTCTAGTGAGTCAGTTCTTTGCATTAGGTGGCCAAAGTATTGGAGTTTCAGCTTCAGCATCAGTTCTTCCAACAAATATTCAGGACTGATTTCCTTCAGGATTGACTTGTCAGGGCTGATCTCCTTCAGAATGGACTGGTTGGATCTCCTTGCAGTCCAAGGGACTCTCAAGAGTCTTCTCCAACACCACAGTTCAAAAGCATCAATTCTTTGGCGCTCAGCTTTCTTCACAGTCCAACTCTCACATCCATACATGACTACTGGAAAAACCATAGCCTTGACTAGACGGACCTTTGTTGGCAAAGTAATGTCTCTGCTTTTGAATATGCTATCTAGGTTGGTCATAACTTTCCTTCCAAGGAGTAAGCATCTTTTAATTTCATGGCTGCAGACACCATCTGCAGTGATTTTGGAGCCCAAGAAAATAAAGTCTGTCACTGTTTCCATTGTTTCTCCATCTATTTGCCACAAAATGATGGGGCCGGATGCCATGATCTTCGTTTTTTGAATGTTGAGTTTTAAGCCAGCAATTGTGTGGTAATTAGAACATTCTTTGGCACTGTCTTTCTTTGGGATTGGAATGAAAACTGACCTTTTCCAGTCCTGTGGCCACTGCTGAGTTTTCCAAATTTGCTGGCATATTGAGTGAAGCATTTTCACAGCATCATCTTTCAGGATTTGAAATAGCTCACCTGGAATTCTATTGCCTCCACTAGCTTTGTTCACAGTGATGTGTCCCAAGGCCCACTTGACTTTGCATTCCAGGATATCTGACTCTAGGTGAGTGATCACACCATCATGGTTATCTGGGTCATTAAGGTCTTTTTTGTATAGTTCTTCCATGTATTTCTGCCACCTCTTCTGCTTCTGTTAGGTCCATACCATTTCTGTCCTTTATTGTGCCCATCTTTGCATGAAATTAGTATCTCTAATTTTCTTGAAGAGATCTCTAGTCTTTCCCATTCTATTGCTTTCCTCTATTTCTTTGCATTGTTCATGTAGGAAGGCTTTCTTATCTCTCCTTGCTATTCTTTGGAACTCTGCATTCAGATGGGTATATCTATCCTTTTCTCCTTTGGCTTTCACTTCTCTTCTTTTCTCAGCTATTTGTAAGGCCTCCTCAGACAACCGTTTTGCCTTTTTGCATTTCTTTTTCCTGGGAATGGTTTTGATCACTGCCTCCGGTACAATGTCACAAACCTCCATCCATAGTTCTTCAGACACTCTATCAGATCTAATCTCTTGAATCTATTTGTCGTTTTCACTGTATAATTGTAAGGGATTTGATTTAGGTCATACCTGAATAAAATCCCTTATGATATACAACAGGGAGGGGCCTCAAAAACCTTATGCTAAGCAAAAGAACCCCAACACAAAAAATCACATAAGTATTGACTACATTTATGAAAATGTCCCCAAAAGGCAAATCTATAGAGACAGAAATAAGATCGATGTTTGCCTGTAACTGGGTGTGGGAATGCAAATGGACACAAGCTTTCTTTTGGGGAAAATGGAAATGTTCCTAAATTAGGGCACAGTAAATATCATTCAACTCTACAAACATACTAGAAATCATTGTCAGGTACACTTAAAATAGGTGAATTTATAGTAGCAACTTTTACCTCAGTAACACAGCTGTCATTCAATACATATTTATTGATGAGCAGTTACATGAATGAAATAACTTTTAAACAATCTATCTCTGTATATTTTTCTATCTATTGATCTATCTACCTAACTATATTCATTGAATATATCTATATCCACCTATACACTTACCTTGACTCAGTCTTAAGATTATTAATAAACATAATGTACCTCAAATTATTCCATGAGTATTCACATAACTATTAGAAGATAAATTTGGAGGGCCTATATATCATGACAGAAGGAAGTGGCGACCCACTCCAGTAGTCTTGCCAGGAGAATCCCATGGACGGAGGAGCCTGATGGCCTGCAGTCCACGAGGTCACACAGAGTTGGACACGACTGAGCGACTTCATTTTCACTTTCACTTTACCTCAAATTAAAGAATAAGTACGTTAAATACCCACATTTCTTTTTTTCTATGGCAATTATAATCTAAAGTAGTTAATTTATTTCTTCAATATTTATTTGGATAGCCTAGCACTTGGCCAGGCACTGAAATGCCGAGTACAGTGAGCCCTGGTCTCTGCCCTCAAGAAGCATATGGTATAGTGGGAGACAAGTACTGAACAACTAGAGTAAAATGTGATGAATACTATGACAAGAGCATTTGGGCACCGAGGGAACGATGATGAATTCTCAGCCAAGTCAACCCAAGAAGCCATTCCAGCAGAAGGAGCCTCATGCAGGTAAGAAATAGCATCATGAACTTGGGGAAGTTTGTAGGTTCTGTGGGCTAAGGTGATGAGGGCACCTCTGGTACCAACAGGAAATAAGGCCAGAATGATGGACCAACACCAGTTCAAAAAAGACCTACTGTGACCAGCTAAAGATCTTGGAAAGGGTCTTTGATTTTTTTTTAATCTGAAAGTTACAGAGCCCATGAAGAATTTCAAGCTGGTAGCTGAAAATCAGATGGACGTTTTAGAAAGATCATTACCATCTCAGTGTGGAGGACAGACAGCATAAACGTTATAGAGGGGCTGTACATACAGTGGTGTTCTCGGCTATCTTCTGGGGCTCTGTCTCCCAGGGTTCCAGACTTTGATTCCAGTAACCAGGACTTCAGCGGCCTCTGGTGTTGCATATTTCCTCTCATGGACTCTAGTCTGCCCTGCCCTCTGTGGTCAAGACTTCTCCAGCTGCCCTGCCCAAGAACCCCCAGTTTTCCCTTGACATCAACAAATCCAGCTCCCAACAACAGCTGCCCATCAGGCACCTGGGGCAGATCAGCTCTGAGTCCCTGGGCCGTGGTATGGGGTGGCATCATGCATCTTATTTTAAAACCTAGAGGGGTGGGATGGGGTGGGAGGGAGATTCAAGAGGGAGGGGACTTTTGTATTCCCAAGGCTGATTCATGTGGATGTGTGGCAGAAACCAACACAATATTGTAAAGCAGTTGTCCTCCAATTAAAAGTAAATAAATAATAATAAAAGACATTCTACTAAAAGAACAAGGGCCATGTCTCCCTTTCCAAGACCATTACATCTTTCCAGAATGTGATACTGTAGAACCATCACTGCTTAAGGTTAAAGTGTAATTACTGAAACAAAATTTTAGTTGAAAAAACCAACTAACTCTTTAACTCTCTGGAATGATGTAGCTTGTGACCTTAGCTTTAATGGCACAATACTTCAAGATGATGATTAATTTTTGTATTTTTACTGCTGCAATGTAATGGTCAATGAGTTCCATTGCTGGCGCCCCTCCCCGACAGACACACACACATGCCCTCCCACAAGGCAGCACACTGGCTGCAAATGACAAAGAATAAATCTCCTTGGACAGTGTTCTCATCATTCATTGAGGGAGAGAGCTGACAAGTCAAGCTTGAAAATAGGATAAGTATAATATACACACAAAATTAACTTATGTGAAGTACATTTTCTGTTACTGTCACACAGGCTGTCTAAGATTTCCACTGGTTGATGACAATAAAGCTGCAAGAAAAAACACTAATACTGCTCTCCCTAAATGCTCACAAAGATATGAGCACAAAAACACTTACAATGATTGATCAGTTTTTAAAAATTATGCTGTGTTCAAGAACAGATTTTATTAATTTATTTTCTTATTGAAGGATAATTGCTTTACAGAATCTTGTTTTCTGTCAAACCTCAACATGAATCAGCCATAAGTATACCTATATTTCCTCCCTTTTGAATCTTCCTCCCATATCCTGCTCCATCCCACCCCTCTAGGTTGATACAGAGCCCCTGTTTGAGCTTCCTGAGCCATACAGCAAATTCCTGTTGGCTATCTATTTTACATATGGTAATGTAAGTTTCCATGTTACTCTTTCCATACATCTCACCCTCTCCTCCCCTCTCCCCATGTCCATAAGTCTATTCTCTATGTCTACTTCTCCACTGCTGCTCTGTAAATAAATTCTTCAGTACCATTTTTCTAGATTCTGTATATATGTGTTAAAGTGAAAGTGAAAGTGAAGTTGCTCGGTCATGTCCGACTCTTTGCAACCCCGTGGACTGTAGCCTGCCAGGCTCCTCTGTCCATGGGATTCTCCAGGCAAGAATACTGGAATGGGTTGCCAGTTCCTTCCCCAGGGGATCTTCCCAACCCAGGGATCGAACCCAGTTCTCCTGCATTGCAGGCATATGCTTTATGCTCTGTGTTAGAATACGATATTTATCTTTCTCTTTCTGACTCACTTCACTGTGTATAATAGGTTCTAGGTTCATCCACCTCATCAGAACTGATTCAAATCTGTTCCTTTTTTGGATGAGTAATGTTCCATTGTGTATATGTACCACAACTTCTTCAACCATTCATCTGTCGATGGACATCTAGGTTGCTTCCAGTTTCTAGCTATTGTCAATAGTGCCACAACAAACAACGGGATACATGTGTCTTTTTCAATTTTGGTTTCCTCAGGGTATATGCCTAGGAGTGGGATTGCTGGGTTATACTGTGGTTTTATTCCTAGTTTTCTAAGGAATCTCTATACCATCTTCCATAGTGGCTGTATCAATTTACATTCCCACCAACAGTGCAAGAGCATTCCCTTTTATCCACATCCTCTCCAGCATTTATTGTTCGTAGACTTTTTGATGATGGCCATTCTGACTGGTATGAGGCGATATCACATTGTAGTTTTGATTTGCATTTCTCTAATAATGAGCAATGTTGAGCATCATTTCATGTGTTTGTTACCATCTGTATGTCTTCTTTGAAGAAATATCTGTTTAGGTCTTTTCCCCACTTTTTGATTGGGTTGTTTGTTTTTCTGGCATTGAGTTGTATGAATTGCTTGTATATTTTGGAAATTAACCCTTTGTCAGTTGTTTCATTTGTTATTATTTTCTCCCATCCTGTCTTCTCACCTTGCTTATAGTTTCCTTTACAGTGCAAAAGCTTTTAAGTTTAATCAGGTCCCACTTGTTTACTTTTTTATTTCCATTACTCTAGGAGGTGGGCCATAGGAGATCTTGCTTTGATTTATGTCAGAGAGTGTTCTGCCTATGTTTTCCTCTAATGGTTTTATAGTTTCTGGTCTTACATTTAGGTCTTTAATCCATTTTGAGTTTATCTTTGTGTATAGTGTTAGGAAGTGTTCTAATTTCATTCTTTTGCATGTAGCTGTCCAGTTTTCCCAGCACCATTTATTGAAGAGGCTGTCTTTGCCCCATTGTATATTCTTGCCTCTTTTGTCAAAAATAAGGTACCAAAAGGTGCATGGGTTTACTTCTGGGCTTTCTATCCTGTTCCATTGGTCTATATTTCTGTTTTTGTGCCAGTACCATACTGTCTTGATGACTGTAGCTTTGCAGTATAATCTGAAGTCAGGAAGGTTGATTCCTCCAACTCCATTCTTGTTTCTCAATACTGCTTTGGCTATTCGGGGTCTTTTGTGTTTCCATATAAATTATGAAATTTTCTGTTCTAGTTCTGTGAAAAATGCCATTGGTAATTTGATAGGGATTGCATTTAATCTGTAGATTGCATTTGGTAGTAGAGCAATTTTCACAATATTGATTCTTCCTATCCAGGAACACGGAATATCTCTCCATCTGTTTATGTCATCTTTGACTTCTTTCATCAATGTCTTATAATTTTCTGCGTACACTCCTTTTGTCTCTTTAGGTAAGTTTATCCCTAGATATTTAATTCATTTTGTTGCAATGGTGAATGGGATTGATTCCTTAATTTCTCTTTCTGATTTTTCATTGTTAGTATATAGAAAAGCAAGTGATTTCTGTGTATTGATTTTGTATCCTGCAACTTTGCTAAATTCACTGATTAGCTCTAGTAATTTTTTGATACTATCTTTAGGGTTTTCTATGTACAGTATCATGCCATCCGCAAACAGTGAGACCTTAACTTCTTTTCCAATCTGGATTCCTTTTATTTCTTTTTCTTCTCTGATAGCTGTAGCTAGGACTTCCAGAACTATGTTGAAAAATAGTGGTGAAAGTGAAGACACCCTTGTCTTGTTCCTGATCTTAGGGGAAATGCTTTCAGTTTTTCAGCATTGAGAATAATGTTTGCTGCAGGCTTTTTGTATATGGCCTTTACTATGTTGAGGTAGGTTCCTTCTATGTCCATTTTTTGAAAATTTTTAATCATAAATGGGTGCTGAATTTTGTCAAAGGCTTTTTCTGCATCTATTGAGATTATCATATGGTTTTTATCTTTTAATTTGGTAAAATGGTATATCACATTGATTTGTGTATATTGAAGAATCCTTGCAATCCTGGAATAAACCCAACTTGATCATGGTGTATAAGCTTTTTGATGTGTTGCTGAATTCTTTTTGCTAAAATTTTGTTGAAGAGTTTTGCATCTATGAAGAACAGATATTTCAATATGTCACCATCAAAAACTGTTAACATCAAAGAGGGACTTAGATTCTTTCATTTCAAAGTTAAGGAGACATCATCAGCTTCCTGTCGATGAGAAGGGATGCTCTTTATTATTCTCAGTAGCATCCCTAAGTGGCTTCACACCAAGCTTCCCAGGTAATTGAAGCTAGGAGGTGAGCATTCATGTGGATCAGACTCCCCAGGGAATTCTATAGGAATCTCCTAAACATCTCATCCTCATTATTCTATGTCACTGAACTTGGAAAAAGACCACAATTGTTCTGGAGAGCAAAGCAATTTTATGCTGGCTATTTAGGACACACACTTAATTTTAAGTATTGATCTGGGTAAACACAATATAGGTTTAATCTCGGAATTCTGTGCTTCAGGGTTCTGTCTCTAAACAAAATCGCTCTGGATATGTAATTCTACTACCATGGGGTGAACAATCATTCTAAGCCTTAAAAAATTACTTATCACACAGCAACGAGAAACAATTTCTTAGAGGTCGTGACAGAACACTCAGTGATGTACTGTGTTGGAGGTGAAGTTTGTTTTCAGATCGCTGACCATGCTAGAGAGATAATTTACTGACTGCTTTTTAAAATACCAGCTTACTGCCCTGTAGCTTTGCTTCTCCTTCTCTTTCAAGTTTCTGAGACAGAAATCTCCAAAAGAGAAAGATCATACTCTGTCCACTTGGAGAAGGGCTTCCCTGGTGGCTCAGAGGTTAAAGCATCTGCCTGGAATGCTGGAGACCCGGGTTCGATCCCTGGGTCGGGAAGATCCCCTGGAGAAGGAAATGGCAACTCACTCCAGTACTCTTGCCTGGAGAATCCCATGGAGGGAGGAGCCCAGTAGGCTACAGTCCATGGGGTTGCAAAGAGTCAGACACGACTGAGCGACTTCATTTCACTTCACTTCACTTCCACTTGGAGAAGCCCAGAGAGAGCTTGTTAAGACTAGTGTAACGATGTTTGTGGAAGGGGCTACACTATGACAGACCCACACTACAAACTCCATCTAAGTCTTAGATCTTAAAAAGATAGATCATTTTTTCTGACAAAGTAGTAAGTTGAGATCTTGACAAGGCAATAAATGAAAAAAAAAAAAGTGTTTTGAATTGTTCAGTCGTGTCAGACTCTTTGTGATCCCATGGACTGCAGCACACCAGGCTTCCCTGTCCTTCATTGTCTCCCAGAGTTTGCTCATGTCCATTGAGTTGGTGATGCCATCCAACCATCTCATCCTCTGTCATCCCATTCTTCTCCTGCCCTCAATCTTTCCCAGCATCAGGGTCTTTTCCAATGAGTCGGCTCTTCACATCAGGTGGCTAAAGGATAGGAGCTTCTGCTTCAGCATCAGTCTTTCCAAGGAATATTCAGGGTTGATTCCCTTTAGGATGGACTGGTTTGATCTCTTTGCAGTCCCAGGGACTCTGAAGAGTCTTCTCCAGCACCACAACTGTGTTTTGAATAGGAAAAATATAATCTAATAGCGTTTCAAACCAAAAGGATTGGCGTGAGGAGAACCCTCCCCCTTTTGTGCTGCTCTTCTGGCACCTTCAACTTCCTGTTTCCACAAGTGAACCCAGGTGCCATACTCTCTAGCACTTGAACCTTCTCATATTGATATTCCCTCTTGCTGTCTCTTCCTGACCCTGTCTCACGCCCTCTGCCTCTCACCTGCAGGACTCAGCTTGAACATCCTTTCTCCTGGGTTACCTTCCTCCACTCCTATATGTAGCTATGTGCCCTCATGGCTCCTGGTACTTCCAATGTCAGAACTCTCACCATTCCTCATTTTTAAACAGCATGTGTCTGTCTTTCCCTATCAACCACAAGCTGAGAGGACAGGTGCCATGTTGGTCAATTCAACATGGTACCTCCATTTTCCAAGGACAAGACATAGCAGATAGCAGGAACTCAAATAAACATTTATTAATAAATTCATTTAAAACTTCCCCAGTTTTTATGGACAGGCACTTTGCATATACTGCCTTTAGAACTTAGAGTTTAAAACAGAGAGACTGTCAGAAACACGGTGAGGAAAAACACAAAACAAACCACTGTAAAAACATGGGATGCTGGTTATAAGAGTGAGAGTTCCCCAACCTTAAGCCATTCTTCCCTGAGATCTACATGTACCAACATGCTCTGTCACAGTCAGTGTTAAATCAGAAGTTTTTTTTTCTTATATCTAAGAATGGCATATTATGCATTGACTACAACATGTTTCAGAACAGCAATAGAGATCTGTCATACAATGTTTCTTGCTTTTCTTGACCTTAGGGAATTTATCATTTTTTTTCATAGCCTGGAAATCTCCTAAACATGTTTTGACACAAGTTGCTTAAAGATGAAGGATTAAGAGTATAAAAGAGTAAAGACGATGTTTATTCACAGCGCAGAAGCACAATAAAGTGACATTTATATTATATTGGGTGCACCTCATAAAGCAGGGCTTCCCGAGTGCTTCAGATGGTACAGAATCGGCCTGCAGGATGGGAGTCCGAGGTTCGATCCCTGGGTTGGAAAGATCCCCTGGAGAAGGAAATGGCAACCCACTCCAGTATTCTTGCCTGGAAAATGCCATGGACAGAAGAGCATGGTGGGCTACAGTCCATGGGGTTGCAAAGAGTCAGACATGACTGAATGACTAGCAACACCACATAAAGTAGACTTGAATACATTTATGTGAATATCTCAGTATAGAAGTGCATACCTCATACATATACTCAGTGACTTTCCAAATCAAACACTCTGAATAAACCTGTGTTGGTCCAGTTCTTAACAAATTCCAAGCTTTCTGGTGTGGGTTGATATCAGCTGTTGGTCAGTGATCAAATATTCTTTTCAAATCTCACATACTCAAGAGATCCCCATGGTACCAGGATGTACTGTACTAGGAATGTGCTTTTTTTAGAGAAAAGGGATTATTTGAATCTCTACAGATTTATCAAACCTACTTGCAGTCTGAAGGTAGGGAGGGGTCAGGCAGGGACAGATGACATTCCTCCTTTTCTCTCACTCTCTCTGCTTTCTTCTGCCTCTTAAATATGAATTCCAAGGATGCTAACATGCCTCTCTCATCCATTTCCACTCTGCCTGGGCCATCTTGTCTTCACCAAGGGCTTCATTACCACCTATGTATACACTGAGTGAGTGAAAATCCCTCAGTCATGTCTGACTCCTTTTGACCCCATGGACTGTAGCCCACCAGGCTCCTCTGTCCATAGGATCATCCAGGAAAGAATACTGGAGTGGGTTCCCATTTCCTTGTCCTCCAGAGGATCTTCCTGACCCAGGGATCGAACCCATGTCTCCTGTGACTCCTGCCTTGGCTTGGAGATTCTTTACCATTTAGCCACCTGGGCTAAATCTCCAGCCAAGACCTCTCAGCTGGTGTCTGAATCCTTTTACACCACTGCCTCTGGGCTGGCACCACTGGGAAGTCCCAGGGAAATATCAAGTTAACACATCAAAAGTGCAGCACCTTATCTTTTATTTCCTTTCTTGGTTGGTTCAAGCTAGAAACTCAAAGCCTTCTGGAATTCTAATCCTCCTTCATGTCTCATGGTCAGCTAGTCAGCACATCCTTTACATTTTGAGTCTAGAATTCTGTCCCTTCTAACTCCACCAATGCTGCTCATAGGCAATGCTGCCATTCCTCTTCACTGATGACCTCGCTCTTCTCTCATCCAATCTGTCCACAGCCTCCACAGCCAAGGAATTATTCTAAAATAATTTTTATGCTAATATCTTTCAATCTCTATCCATTACTGACAGGATAAAGTACAGCCTAACAAATACATCACAGAAAGCCCTTTATGATCCAACCTGTCCAACCCCATCTTCTGCTGCTTTCTAATATGTGAGTTCCTTCCTTCTTCAAACCTCCCTTGCTCTGTACTCCCCCAGACTCCTGTCCATACCTCCAGTAATATGGCCTTACATTAAATGAGAAATGGCTCTCACGTGGCCCCTTCCACAGCAAGCATCTGCTCCCTTTGGCTGTGCAGTCTGTTTTCTCTTCTTTAGGCAGCAAAACTCTGGAGTTACTTGGGATCCACTGGAGGGCCTGTCTATCAAGGTGCTCCACCTTCCCTTCCCAAGGAGTGGACGGATCTAAACGAGACCAGTCAGAAGTTCTTCCCAGAATTTCCACTTGTCCATTTCTAAATGGACAAGAAGTGAAGGCAATTCTCTTTGGTAGCAGTACCTTGATGGGGCAGTCCATTCTCTGCTCTCTAGATCCTACGAGTTATACTTGTCCCAGGTATTCCTAACATTTAGTTCTTATTTTGATCCTTTTTTTTAAGGTGGGGGACCCACCCCCTCCCCAAACACACACACACACAAACCAAAACTGAAAAAGCTCTTGAAAATTGAATTTTATTGTTTTATTCTTCTTTCTATACTGGCATGGCACAGTGCCTAGAAATGGACAAACATATATGTAATTAATTAACTAATGTGTGCATACATGAATAATGAAAACCCTTGAGAGGGAGCAGGAAGAAAAATGTGTCAAAGTACTGATATTGTTCCATGGTGATAGCAGGGTACTTGAGCTATTGTGTCTCTTTACCTCCCTAATATTTACTTCATATTTCCTAACTATGGAGAAAAGAATAAGCGCTTTTGCATTGTTGTTGTTCAGTCCAAATTCATGTCCATTGAGTTGGTGATGCTATCTAACCATTTCATCCTCTCTCGCTCCCTTCTCCTTTTGCCTTCAGTCTTTCCCAGCATCAGGGTCTCCTCTAATGAGTAGGCTCTTCCCATTAGGTGGCCAAAGTATTGGAGTTTCAGCTTCAGTGCCAGTCTTTCCAATGAAAATTTAAGGCTGATTTCCTTAAGGACCGACTGGTTTGATCTCCTGCAGTCTAAGGGACCCTTAAGAGTCTTCTCTCTGGCATTATGTCAGGATAAATGCTGCTCACAAGGATCCAACATATTTCACCAGCACTAGACCACATGATTCTTTTGATTCTCTTTCTACATAACATGATACAAATACACGAGTGAATATGGAAAAAGAATAACATCTAATATTTAGATGTAACCCTATCTCAATGATGGTATTTTATCAAATTTGCCCAAGTGACAATTAGAATTAAGCTCAAGTGCCAATGACTACTTGGATCACTGTGTTGAGAAAGATCCTGAGACTGAGTCAGATGACACAGTTTCTACTTTCTGGGATTTACTAGAATCAACTTTAGAATTTACTGTGTGAACAGGATGAAATTAATACTGTAATTGGCATATTTTTTATAATTCTAGTCAGCAGTATTCCTAAATTCTAGAGGGCATGGTACAATAATTATATATATTACTATATAATATATTACACATGCTATTATATAAAATTCAGAACAGTATAACATATTCTGTTGCCTTGATCTACAACCACCCAGTAACCAGTAAATCAGGTTGAATTTTTCAGGAGAATGCTAGCTGAGGCAGCCATACTCCAGAGGACATTTATCATGTCTGAACCCAATATTATATATTTAAGAAGCTAAGCCTTAGTTATTCTCTAGAAGGAATTATGCTTCATATAAAAAATCGTATCAGACAGGTTAATATTAACATGTTATCTGAGGAAAACGAAATATACAGGTCTAGAAAATAGGAAAACTGAAGCCTTCTCATTACTGCTTATAAAGTCAAATGTCTTGGTTATCTGAGCAGAACTAAAGGTTATAAATTCTTAACCCCCAGATGCAGAGTTTTCAAAAGAGTGCTAATTGAAAGATCAGGTACCTGAAGTCAGTACACTCTCATCTTGGTTTTCTCTTCAGTTAATAGGTTATCCTTTCACGTGGAGCAAGAAGACTACTTTCTACTCAGCTGCACCCATCTGAGGCTTTGGGAAAACATACAACTGCAGACACACTCAATTGAGGCAGGCAGTGAGCGCCATCTGGGAAAACCTCCTTCTCAGCGAGCTGCTTATCTGACTTGCCAAAGCGTGGGCTGGTATGTCCTTTTTAACAGGCTCAGAATGAATGAATGGCAGCAGGATAAGTGAGGATGAAGAATGAGCTGTAGGTGGACTTCACCTACAGCGGCTGAATTCAGGTAGCCAGGACCTGCAGAATTGCAGAATCACCGGATACTCTCAGAAAGCAGAGATAAACAGGAGACCATCTTGACCTCTAACAACCATAACAGAAGCAGATCTAAGACCTGCCATCTGGACTTAAAAGCCAGGGGTGCAAGCATTCAACAAACAGGCAGAGCAACAAGAGACCCAAGAACAGCACTCCTCCCCACTGTGCAGAGGAGACCATTGCACTGGACTTTTGCATCAGAACTTCCTATGCTATAACCAGAAAGTCAAAGCTCCCAGAAGACTTAGCCTAACTGATCCGTATCTACATATATTCAGAGCTCAGAAGAATTCATGAACCCAAGAATTCAGGGGCGAGTTCCTTACAAATAAAATGCAAAATAACAGCAACATAAAACCCACTGGAAAGGGGATCCTCCTGTACTGTCAGTGGGAATGTAAATTGGTGTAGCTACTATGGGAAAATGGTATGGTGATTACTTTAAAAAGTAAAAATAGAGTTATGATCCAGCAAACCCTCTTCTGGGCATATATCCAGAAAAGACAAAATCTCTAATTTGAAATGATACATGTATCCCAATGCTCACAGCTGCACCTTAGAATTGTATGTATGTGGTATACACACGCACACGTACAATGGAATATTACTCAGCCATAAAAAGAATGAAATCATGCCACATGCAGCAATATGGATGGACCTAGAGGTTATCATTCTGAATTTAGTAAGTCAGATGAAGAAAGACAAATAACATATGATATCACTTATGTGGAATCTAAAAACATGATACAAATGAACTTGTTTACAAATAGAAATAGACTCACAGACATAGAAAACAAACTTATGGAGACTGCCCTGGTGGTTCAGTGGTTAAAACTCCATGTTCCCAATCAGGGGGCAGAGGTTTGATCTCTGCTTCAGGAAACCGAGGTCCCACAAGCTAAGTGGTGTGGCCAAAAAAAAGCCTCTTCTAATAATTCTAGTGGAAAGTGACTTTCAGGTTCAACATCTCCCCTATATCATCTCACTCTCCCCAAACAAAACTTATTTCATTTCCTGATTTCCCATTTCCTTCATTTCTATCCTCTAACCATTTCAAAGGTGGACTTATTTTTTGCATCATGCTTAATATAAAACCAGTTATCAATTCTTCTTCACCTTTGCCAAGTCTGCTGCTAAGTCACTTCAGTCGTGTCCGACTCTGTGCGACCCTGAGACGGCAGCCCACCAGGCTCCCCAGTCCCTGGGATTCTCCAGGCAAGAACACTGGAGAGGGTTGCCATTTCCTTCTCCAATGCATGAAAGTGAAAAGTGAAAGTGAAGTCGCTCAGTCATGTCCGACTCTTCGCGACCCCATGGACTGCAGCCTACCAGGCTCCTCCATCCATAGCATTTTCCAGGCAAGAGTACTGGAGTGGGGTGCCATTGCCTTCTCCTTGCCAAGTCAGATCCTCTATTTCTTTTAGCTCCTAGTCTGGAGGCTGTTCCAGGAGGATGGAGGTGGGGTACAAGAGCAGAAATTGGTGTTTAGTATATTTAATCTTCACAATCTGCCTTTAAAAAATTATTTTATTGACATATAGTTGATTTACAATGTTGTGTTCATTTCTGCTGTACAAAAGTGATTCAGTTAAACGTGTGTGTGTGTGTGTGTGTGTGTGTGTGTGTGTGTGTGTGTGTGTTAGTCACTCTGTGGTGTCTGACTCTTCACAGTTCCATGGACTATAGCCCACTTGGCTCCTCTGTTCATGGGATTCTCCAGGCAAGAATACTGGAATGGGTTGACCTTTTCTTCTCTAGGGGATCTTCCTGACCCAGGGATCAAACTCAGATCTTCTGTTCTGCAGGCAGATTCTATACCATGTGAGCCACCAGGGAAGCCTTATATATGTATATTCTTTTTCATATTATTTTCCATTATGGTTTATCACAGGATTTTTAACACAGTTCCCTGTGCTATACAGTAGAACCTTATTGTCCACAAACTGCCTTTTGAGACAGTCTCTATAATACGGAGGGAGTGAGGCTCTGAGAAGTTTTGGATTGTGTAGCAAGCCTCATCTAGGACACAGTACGTAAGCCACAGTTCAAACGCAGGTAGTGGGCTCCAGTCCCAGACTACACCATTCTGCCTCTAGCACTCCTGAGAGCCCAGGATGCCACCGCTAAACACTGCATTTATCTCATTAGCCATGAGTTAAGGACCTTGCGAGTTCGGTCACATCCTCGCTTTATACAGGAGGTCTCACAGCCAGGAAGCAAGTTCAAAATCCACATTCTTTTCTACCCTGTAACGCCTCCTGCCTTACACCTGGACTGTGTGAGAACCTCAGCCCTGCTTCACCGGATATTCTACTCCACAGCATCTCAGAGAGGACCACCAAATTCAGGTTCATGTCACTTCCTGGATCAAAAGCTTCCAGCTCCCCCTCCCTCCGCCCCACTGCTTGATAGCTTTTATGTAACAAAGTCTAGTTTCGTGGTTCTGGCATTCAAGGCTAGGTGAGAAAGTAAAAGGGGCCCCGCTTCATTGTCTGACCCCTCTTTTTCTGATGTCACCTCCTCTGGCTCCCTCACCCTGAGGTTTTCCACCTGTTAACTTGACTGTCTTTACTCATGCTGTGGCCCTTTGTCTTAAGCTCTTCTAAGGCTTCATTCCTTAGACTATAGATCAGGGTAAGCTCCTAAATGTCTCAGAGCTGAAACTGTGTTATAGTGCTCTGAAAATTCAGGTAATGCAAATCTTATTAAGCAGCTGATACTATTAAACTAAGTTTCATGCTAAGAAAGGGGTGGCACCTTAGTGAAACTTGCGTATCATTTGAGCTTTCAGGATGTTAGTTGCATTATCGATCCTGGCACACTAGAACAGGATGAATAACACAGGATCCATTACACAGTGATGCATCATTCCATTAGAGATGCGGATTGGATCAGACAGGAAGTTATCACCTGCCAACAACTGCCATATGAGCAGAGGGCAGGCTTCCTGGGCAGTCGGGTTGCTCAATAGCTGCCAATGTCATGTCTCACACGGATGGTCAATTCTGCTGTTCACCAGAAATGGTGTAATAAGTCCCAGATCAGGGATTTAAACTGATGCCAGGTCCCAGAGGCTACTCAAAGCCATAGGATTAAACTTGGTTCATCTTTGATTTAGTTTTGAAGATTCAGAGAAAAATGTAAATAATTGAACTGAAAGTATCTCCTAATATTTTATGTCAAAATATAAAAACTCCATGGACTTATTACAGAGTAGATCAGAAAATTACATACATTTAAAAAATTACTTCTTTGGTTTATACAGCCAGACTCTTGGAAGTATATGTTGCCATCCTTGGATACTAGAAGTATTTCACTGGAAAAGCTTGAGAAATATTGATGCCATGTGCTAAGTATTATGGACCAAGACCAGTGAAATCTAGCTATCATGTGATGAAAGGCTCTTGCCAGACCAAAGAGCATGTCCTATTAATACATATGAAAAGAAAAATGTTTAGAATTGCTTTTATGTGAGTCCATGTACAAATAAGAACACTGTTCATGCAATTCTATAAAAGTTGGATGTTGCTTTTATTGCCTTAACTTATTTAACTGAGGTTTCACAATGTACCTTGGATCTTCTATTAATAAAACATGATTTAGTTACCGTATTTTGGAAGATGTGCCATCTAAAGCCCTTTAAAACAAATCTGCCATGGAACAAGATTTATATAGCAGAATCAATTTGGGTCAGGATTATAGCTTAAGATTAAAAGTCTAAAGCCAAAAAATCAACTGTACACTTAGCCTTTCGAAACCATTACCATGTGATGAGCACTCATCTAGATATCAAGAAAACTTAAAGAGAGAAAGCTTTTTCAGAGAGAATCACCATCAAAATCCACACAGGGGCACATGGCAGGATCCTACATGGATACATCAGAGCATTGAGTGAAATACAGAAATACCAGGCTGTATTTGGCAGTGTAACCTTACCAGGTAAATCCTTGACCATTCAATAATTCACTCAACATACACTTGCATGTCAGGATCTCTTAAATGGTCCATGATGCAAAATAAAGTCCCTGACTCCATGAAGCTTTGAGTGTTCTTTTAAAAATAAAGTAGGATGGATAGATGGTGAAGGGTCAGGGTTTGGTCAGGGAAGTCTCTCCAGTTTGATGACACTTTTGCACTTGAAGGGAATGAAGAAGACTGTCATGTGACCAATAAGCGGAGGCATCAAAGGCAGAGGAAACTGTAAAGCCTTCAAGCAGGATCATGCATGGCAAGCTTGGGGGGAAAACGAAAACATAACCCAAAGCAAGACTGTGGTGGCTGGAATAGAATAAGTAAAGAGCAAATCACATGGAACCCAAGGGTCATGATAGGCACTTTGCATGGGACTGAGACGGAGCCCACTGGGGATGGTGACTTGATGTGGGCTTTGTGTTGAAGGGATTATCTAGGCAGCTGTGTGGAGGGTAGATTGCTGTTGTTGTTTAGTAACTCAGTTGTATCTGATTCTTTTGTGACCCCGTGGACTGTAGCCCTTCAGGCTCCTCTGTCTATGGAATCTCCCAAGCAAGAACACAGGAGTGGTTGTCATTTCCTACTCCAGGCGATTCTGCCAACCTAGGGATTGAACCCATGTCTCCTACATTGGCAGGTGGGTTCTTATCACTGAGCCACTAGGGAAGCTGGAGGGTAGATTACAGGGCAATTATTAACACTGTATATCTTTAACTAGAATACTCCTGCAGGATTTATTTATATTTATTATCTCATGGTTCCAAAGACTGGAAGTCCAGGATTAAGATGGTGGCAGGACCACACACCTTCTGCTTGCTAGGGGAGGGTCTGATCCAGGCCTCCTTTCTAGCTTTTGCTAGTCCCTTGGCTAGTGGCAGCTCAAGTCCAGTCTTCACAGTATATTCTGCTTGTGTGTCTGGGTCCAAATTTTCCCTTTTTTACCAGGACACCAGCCACATTAGATGAGGGGCCCATCCTTATCCAGCATGACCTCACCTTAACTAATTACATCTGCAATGACTGATACTATTTCCAAATGTGGGTACTAGGATTAGGATTTCACTGTGTGAATTTTGGAAAGCTACAGGGCAACTCCTAACAGGAGCCAATGCAAAGTGGAAAGACTGGTGTTTGTAAGAGGAAGGAACCTGTGCGGATTCAGAAACAGAGAATGGGTGTGGATTCAGATACAGATGGAGGGTTAGCGGTGGCACCAGTCTGTGGAAATTCTCTTCTGATTGCTTCTATTGATATTTTCACAGTGAAATACATGGCAATGTCAACATCTTAAGATTCATCCTTGTCTTCCTAACAAACCTAAACCTCTGCTGAATACTCCCCAGTCCAACTATAAGTGAGTTCTACTACATTTAAATGTGAATTCCATTATAAAAAAAAGAGAGACAGAGAGGTGGTCCAAAGGCTAAGAATCCATCTTCCAATGTAGAGGACATGAGTTCAGTCCTTGGTCAGGAAACTAAAATTCCACATGCCGTGGAGCAACTAAGCCCACGGGCTGTAACTACTGAGCCTGTGTGCCAGAACTAGAGAGTCTGTGCCCACCGACGAATGATCCCATAGGACACAACCAAGATTTCTCATGCCTCAACTAAGACCCGACACAGCCAAATAAATAAATATTAAAAACAAAACAAAAGGTACACAATGTATACAATTCAACAAAGCTTTAACTGGAATTATGATTTAAGGAATTACGGAATTATGATTTAGTGTGATATGAAAAGGTTTTGAATGCTACCTCTAATAGTGGGTTAATGGATGTCTAAATATCAGATAATGGCAGGAGGTAATAGCAAGAATATAGGAAGCAGAAAAAAACAGATCAGAAACAGAAATCCTCAAGTCATGAAAAACATACTGAAGTCTTCACAGCATGCTATGGGACAGAAAAAATATTAACGTGGATTTCAGTAATTCCAGAATAGAGGCATGACAATTTTACTATCCATAGCAATTGAGGTGGATGCTCATTGCTCATTGGCCTCAATACTTTTATGACTTACATGAACTATTTTCAAGTTCTTTATGCTTAGCAATTACTGCACTTGAATTTGCACTGAAGACTCTGGCAAAAGAAATACTGTCATTTTCTCACAATTTTCACCTTTAAATCTTCTTGTCCCATGAATATGTGATAACTGGGCTGGGGAGGTAGAGGTAATAGATGATGTGAACAAAAACAATGTAAGCAGTCTGCATGTTTGCTGTGTTATTGAAAACATCTCTGCTCTAAATGAATGTTTCCAATGTTACACTTTTCCAAGGTTTTCTTATCCAGTGCACTCACATAATTGCTACTAGCATTTTTGTGTGTGTCTTGAGTGTGTAATGAGGGACAATGGATTTCTTATACCAGTTAGAATGATCTCATTCCATAAATAAAAATAAGACTGCAGATTGCCTTATTTCTGCAATGAGGCTCCCATTAATGTCAGTGAAAATGGTGGGAGTGGACCAACGGTAATATATGGCCAGCAATCACCTAGACTCTAGACACAGGAAAATGGAAAACATCTATTATGTTGTCAGCCTGTTCATACCCAGGGGAATGGCACTGAATTTTTTTCTTATTGCATATTTTGTTCAATTTCCCTCAATACTGCTTTGAAACAAATTGAGCAAAAATTGTGCTCATTGCTTCCATCAGAAAACTCATAAACATAAAAGCTTTGATTAAAAAAAAATTCTTGGCAAAGACACTTAAATACTTTATATTAAGTTTTCCCCCAACGTACCTACATATACTACCTTGCTTAGTGTTAAAAACAATCTTTTCTTTTTCTTTTAAATTTCATATTGTTCTCTTCCAAAATGCACTGACTGGTATTTCAGTTCCCATTAGTCATTTCTGCATTTAGTTGTATGTAAGCAAAGGGAAAGACTAAAAGAACAAATAGAAATCAATTCCTCCAGCAAAGAGAAACCATAGCAGTTACTTTTGGGTTGTTTTGAGGAGCATGTTTGATTTCTCAGACCCACATAATGTCATCTTTTTTCCTTCCATAGAAGATAAAAATCCTTATTTTTATTTGATGTGACCATATCCAATGTTCTACAATAGCAACGAAAGTACTTTTCTAAGTAGCCTTTGCACTACCAGCACAGTTTCATAGCTACATCCTTGTAATTTCAACCTACAAAAATCCTTCTCTATGAGTCAGAAGTTAAGTTGTTTTAATTACCATTCAACACATGAATTAAATACTTAATATGTACCAAATGCTAGGGCTACCAAGACAAATGGCATGTCTCCTATCACCAATAATTAAGTTTAAAACTTCACACTGACTTTATCAATACAAAGAATGACAGGGGACTTCCCTGGTGGTCCAGCGGTTAAGAATTCTTTCAATGCAGGAGGGGCAGGTTCGATCCCTGCTCAGGAAACTAAGATTCCACATGCCTCGTGGCCAAAAAACCAAAACAGAAAATAGAAACAAAATTGGAACAAATTCAATACAGATTTTAAAAAGAGTCCACATCAAAAAAAAACCTTAAAAAAATAAAGAGAATTATAATCTTTACCATGACGGTATTTAGAAAGCTTCTTTTCATTTATACTGAACTTTTCTTTGATAAGTTAATGGGGCTGACGAATGAAAAGTACTATATTTGTAAAGTATTATTGTACACTACCTTCTCAAGAGTGTAAAGTTACAAATGGGAACTAACTAGATTCAAAATACCATTATACTCTGTCAAAACCCAAGTAGACTTTGATATGTCCTTGACTTTTGATAAAACCTACAACTTGAAATGTTGTTAACACAAGTGGTGTTTAGAAAACCAAATGAAAGAAAATCAGAAGGCTGAGTAAAAAAGAATGACACTTTTGATCTCTCTAATTCTTTTAAACAATCTATTGAGGTAGATTTTATTATCACCATTTATGGAAAAGAAAATTAAGGGTAAGAAAAGGTTAATTAACTTGCCCCACAGCCATAAGAGATGTGCTTGGAATCTGGACTCAAGCATCTGACTTTATAGCCTATGACCTTATCATTATGCTATCACATCTCTTTGTAGAGATGGGTAATCAAGTGGCTGAGGGAAAATGTCTGCAGGATGACCAGGGAATGAATTGCTGCACTAAGGCTACTAATAATAAGGTGTTGTTTTTTTTTTTTCTCTTTCATGTTTTCACTGTGTAGAACATACCCAACATATAATTTCCTATTTTCACCATTTTAGGTGTTCAGTCCAGTGGTATTAAGTCCATTCACTTTGTTTTGCAATCATTGTCACCATCCATTACCAGAACTTTTTCATCATCCTAAACTGAAACTGTACCCATTAAATAACTCCACATTCTCCCCTCTCTCAAGCCCCTGGTAACCACAGATCTGTCTTTTGTTTATTTGAACTTGACTATTCTAAGTACCTCATTTAAGTGGAACTATCCAATATTTGTCCTTTTGTGTCTGTTTTCCTCTACTTTGCATAATGTTTCCAAAGTTCACTCATGTTGTAGCACACATCAGAATTAACTTTTTAGAGCTGGATAATACTCTATCATATGTATGTACTACCTGTTACCTATTCATCTGTCAATGGACATTTGGATTATTTTCAGCAAAAAGATATGAATAATGCTGCTATGAACAGTGGCATACAGATACATGCTTGAGTCCCTGTTTTCAGTTCTTTTGTGCACATCCTCAGAGGTTGAATGGCTGGGTCGAACGGTAGGGTTCTATGTTCAACTTTCTGAGGAAGGGCTATACTGTTTTCCACAAAGTTTTCACCTTTGTGCTTTCTACATTCCCACCAATAGCATTCATGTCTCCATGTCCTTGTCAACACTTGTTACTTTCTATATTGCTTTCATTTTTAAATGAATTACTTTATTACAGATAGGACCTGAAAATAACAGAAAGTCAAAGGAAAAGTTGCTCAGCATCCCATCCTGAAATCAAATCAATGAAAAATATGCATAATATCCACCACATATAAAATTCTATCCATGATGTTACTAGGAAAATCAAACATGTACACGAACATAGCCTGGCAGATGACACTATTCAAAGATGGTCTCAGGCTCAGGCCCAACTAACCTAACCTCCACCAAGTTTTCAGTGACTTTTCAAGGTGATTCAGCTTAGATATTATAGAAGAAAGACACGCAAAGCTCAAACCCCACCTATTCTCCTTCTCCCTGGTGCCAGTCTAGCCCTGTGAAACATTTGCAGGTCTCTGTGGCAGGCAGATATTCTGCTAACACTGTGACATGGCCCCTTGAGGCTGACAGAAGGGAATGAATCCAGCTTATGCATTTGCCTCCGAACAAATGGTGATTCATCTGTGGTTGTTTGTACACATGTATGCTTCTGCATTTCAATGATTTCTTCCTTCCCTAGCCAACCTGCTAAATGCAACAATTAAACCAGCTTTGCATGCATTATTGCCAGGCTGGAGCCTAATCATGTCAAACATAGGCTGCCAGCTTCTCCTGCTACAAGCAAGAGGCACTGGGAAAGATGGAAATTGAGCAATAGTCTGGTATACTCTCCACTCAGTCTTGGATGATCTTCAGCAGGAAAGCAGACAATGGAATCAAAAGAACATGTTTTCCTGTTAACACAGAGCAATACCAAACCCACAAGACATTACTGATTCATGCCCTGGGCCAGTCGCTGTCAACCATGGTATTTTTTTTTTTCTTTTTTTGAGAATGCTACTAACTTCTAAATTGCAATGTATTGACCACAATGTAATTATCAATATATTGATAATGATACTAATTTTTAAACAGTAATGTATGTATGATACAAGTTATAAGAATGTGAAGAAGTTTTTTATGGAAAAGATTTTAATGTATTAGTAGATGGTGCTAAAACATAGGTAGAAACCTTAAGTCACAAACCAAAGACATGTTGGGCTTAAAACAGCAAAGCATGATCTTATCTGCAAAACAGAAATACAGACTCAGATGTAGAGAACAAATATATGGATACCAAGGGAGAAAGGGGGCATAGGAGGAATTGGGAGATTGGGATTGACATTATATACACTATTGATACTATGCACAAAATAGGTAACTACTGAGAATATATTGTATAGCACAGGGAACTCTACTGAATGCACTATGGTGACCTGAATAGGAAGGAACTCCAAACGGAAGGGAATCTACATGGATGGCTGATTCATTTTGCTGAACAGTAGAAACTAACACAACATTGTAAAGCAACTATATGGCAGAGCTCAGTACAATATTGTAAAGCAATTATCCTCCAATAAAATTCTTTTTTAATTAATTAAAAAACAAACAACCCCCCCCACCCCCGCCCAAGAAAGCAGTCAATGAAAAATTGATTGCGTTATCCTGAATATGCTGGGGATGCATGCTCAAGTTCAAGCGCTGGACTGTACACTAAGTGCATATTTAGCCCATTAGTTACGTAAGAAATTGCCAAATGGCTTTCCAAAGTGGCAGAAATGTACGAGGGACCTGGTTTTTCCATATTTAGCCCATTAGTTACATAAGAAATTGCCAAATGGCTTTCCAAAGTGGCAGAAATGTACGAGGGACCTGGTTTTTCCACTCCCTCACCAGGATCTGGTGTTTTTACCTTTAGCCATTCCAGATAGGTGTGTAGTGATATCTCTTTGTGGGGTTAATTTGCATTTGCCTCCAACCAGTCCATTCTGAAGGAGATCAGCCCTGGGATTTCTTTGAAAGGAATGATGCTAAAGCTGAAACTCCAGTACTTTGGCCACCTCATGCGAAGAGTTGACTCATTGGAAAAGACTCTGATGCTGGGAGGGATTGGGGGCAGGAGGAGAAGGGGACGACAGAGGATGAGATGGCTGGATGGCATCACTGACTCGATGGATGTGAGTCTGAGTGAACTCCGGGAGTTGGTGATGGACAGGGAGGCCTGGCGTGCTGCGATTCATGGCGTCGCAAAGAGTTGGACACGACTGAGTGACTGAACTGAACTGAACTGAATGGCCGTTGATGTTGAATCTCATTTCATGTGCTTTTTCTTTTCATGTGCTTATTATCTTTAGGGGAAATATCTGTCCATGTCTTTGGCCATTTTCTAATTTTTGTGTTTGTCATTTTACTGTTGAGTTTTGAAAATTCATTTTATATTAGAGATACTATTTCTTTGTAGATATATGGTTTGCAAATACATTCCCCTTGTTCATAGCTTATCTTCTCATCTTTTTAACAAGGTCTTTGGGACTCTCCTGGTGGTCCAGTGGTTAAGACTTACCTTCCAAAGCAGGTGGTGTGGGTTTGATCCCTGATTGGGGAGCTATCTAACATGCCTCACAGCCAAGAAACAAAACCAACAACAACAACAAAAAGAAGCAATATTGTAACAAACTCAACAAAGACTTTAAAAATGCCTCACATCAAAAAAAGAAAAATTTTTTTCAAAAATACCAAGTTCTTTTGCAAAGCAAAATGTTTACTTTTGTGTGGCTCAATTTATCAGCGTTTCCCTTTGTGTACCTTGCTTTGGTGCCAGGTTTAACTCTTTACCTAGTACTAAACCCTG
Source organism: Budorcas taxicolor (assembly GCF_023091745.1). Taxonomy (NCBI): domain Eukaryota; kingdom Metazoa; phylum Chordata; class Mammalia; order Artiodactyla; family Bovidae; genus Budorcas; species Budorcas taxicolor. The sequence goes on along the minus strand of NC_068923.1, from coordinate 49,381,455 downwards.
AAAAATTTCTTCTATTTTTCTATAAAAGTCTAAGAATTTTACATTAAGCTTGTGATCCATCTTGAATTAATTTTGTTTAAGGTATGAGGTTTAAGATAAAAAGGTGCATTTTTTTTGTATATGGATGTCCAATTGCTAAAATATCATTTGTTGAAAAGGCTGTCCTTCCTTCAATGAATTGCTTTTGCACCTGTTTAAAAAAATCAGTTGAACATACTTGGGTCATTCTATTTGTGGTTTCTCTTATTCTGTTCCTCTGACCTATGTGTCTATCCTTCCACCAATGCCACACTGTACTGATTACTGTGATTATATAATAAGAATGTGAAGAATTTTTAAAGGTCATGGGATCCCCACTTTAAGCAGGAGACTTGCACTTGACAGTGAGATTCACACTCCTAAAGTGCAGTGCAATGAACCAGGAACTTGATGACTCTGAAGACCTCAGAAATAATTGTCATTAAATAAAAAAGAGCAAAAGACAACATAAGCTGATCTTTCACTAGGACATAAAATGAAACTATCTTGGGACTTTTCCTGGTGGTCCAGCGGTTAAGACTCTGTGCTTCAAATGCAGGGGGTGTGGGTTCAAGACCTGGTTGAGGAACTAAGATTCCACATCCCACATGCCATGTGGTATGACCAAAAAAAAAAAAAAAAAAAAAAGTCCACTTGCTCTGTATCTTAAATGACACCTAAAAGAATAATAAATAAACAAAACTATTTAATTTGATCACAAATGCCGAAAGCCTTATGGTACCCCTGAAATTGTCTCCCAAAGAACAATGTGTTATTGTCAAATTTTATTAAACCATCCACAATTCAGGATGTGTTTGTGTGTTGATAATTGCTGGTGTGAAGAAAAGTGTATGTTAATTTTCTGCAACTGTACTGGAAATGGCTATGTTAATGAGTTTGAGGAAAATGAGTTAGTTGGATATTGTCTCTTTTATGGCTCTAAATAGAGAGATTCCATTATTTTTCTAAATCATTTAACTCAATTAAAAACAATAATACTGTAGCAAAATACTTTCCAGAATACCTTTGAATTTTCAATGATCCAGCTGCCCTTAGATATGTAAGCAAATAGGAAATCACCAGTGAACCACTTGTCACTTTCTTGCCAGGGTACATATAAGAGTGAGGACCACCCTTGCTTTCATTATAACAATTATTTATTGCAATTTGTAACAGTTATTTATTTAACTTCCTGAGCTTGCTAAAACTCATGTCCATTGAGTCAATGATGCCATCCAACCATCAACATCCTCTGTCATCCCCTTCTCCTCCTACCTTCTATCTTTTCCAGCATCAGGGTCTTTTCCAATGAGTCCACTCTTCACATCAGGAGGCCAAAGTATTGGAGCTTCAGTTTCAGCATCAGCCCTTCTAATGAATATTCAGGACTGATTTCCTTTAGGATTGACAGTCCAAGGTCCTTGCAGTCCAAGGGACTCTCAAGAGTTTTCTCCAACACCACAGTTCAAAAGCATCCTTCAGCACTTAACCTTCTTTATGGTCCAACTCTAACATCCATACATATCTACTGGAAAAAACACAGCTTTGACCATATGGACCTTTGTTGGCAAAGTAATATTTCTGCTTTTTCAAATGCTGTCTAGGTGTTAGTCTCTACTGTACAGCAAAGTTAATCAGCTATACATATACATATATCACTTCTCTTTTGGCTTCCTTTCCATTCAGGTCATCACAGTACATTAAGTAGAGTTCCCTGTTCTATATTGTATAGGTGTATTCTTGTGATCATGGCAACAAGGAGAGGAAACAGAGACAGGAAGGAGTGTTTTCAAGCTTCTGCCTGTGACACAGCTACTAACATGACATTGGTCAAGGCAAGTCCACATGGCAAAATTCAGAATCAAGAGGTAGTGAAATGTACTCTACAAGTTCAAAGGTAGGAACTGCAAGATCATATTGACAAAGAATCTGTATTCAGAAAGGAGTGAAAGATGGAGACATGAATGTTAATAGTCCACTATACTCACCTCCAATATTTAGGCTGTGATGGGATTTTTCTTATTACTGTTTCTGGGCAAGGACCCCTTTTTACTATGACCCCATTACAAGTCTCATAACAAGTATCTTGCCAGCCTATAAGAACTCCAGAATAATAATAACTCAGTCCAGTGCCTAACACAGAGCAACTGTTCAATAAATGCTGGATGAATGAATTAATGAAGAATGAAAGATTCTGCACATTGCCATGTTCAACATATTGTAAGAGGATTAATTAGCATAGGAAGAGTGTTCTGTGATTTTTACATTTTTCTGTGTTGAGGTGACTGCATCTAATGTATATAACAAATATGAAATCTGCATCTTTTTCTGCCAAAACTCAATGGTAAGAAGTTGTGGAAGGTGAGTGATACCATTCTAGTGAAAAATCAATAGGCAAGATGAAAAACCAATCTCTCCACCCTGCCTAGAATTCTGCAGGGTGCATAAAATGTCTTTCAAATAAGAATGATCTGTAAGATTGGCTTCCCTTGTGGCTCAAATAATAAAGAATCTGCCTGCAATACAGGAGACCTGGGTTTGATCCCCAGGTCAGGAAGATCCCCTGGAGAAGGGAATGGCAACCCACTGCAGTATTCTTGCCTGGGAAATGCCATGGGCAGAGGAGCCTGGGGTCACAAAGAGTCAGACACAACTGAAGGACTAACACTTTCACTTTCATAAGATTTCATTCAGCTCTGAAATTCCACAATTTTATTATTTTAGGTACAAAATAATGGAAGGCTGAATATAAGTACCCACACTAAGTGATGAATTTAAAAGAAAGAGAGGTCACATACACTTGTGGTTAGAGAATAAAATTTTCATGGGAAGGTATCATTTAAGGACTGCAAGACTTTAAAAACCAATGGCGGCAGTGAAGGAGCAGAGTTAGGTGAGGGTGGGCATACTTAGGGCCAGGGAGTGATTCAATTTGTCTGGAACAAGGCTGAACATGGACAAATTGATAGGAGACAAACCCAGAAAGACAGGTTAGATCTATACTGCTTATAACCTTGAAAAGCAAGTTGAAGATTTTGTATTTATTTCTGTAGGTCTAATCTTTCTAAAGCATTTTTCCATGCTTTAAAAAGACCAGTCTGGATAGCAATGTGTACAACTGCCTTATGTGGGGAGAGGGGGTGGGTAGATAAGTCCGTGAGTTATTGAAATTGTCTAGGTGAGAAACAGTGATGATCTAAATTAGGAAAATGAGAGTGAAGAGGCTCTGAAAGAGAGAGAGCTGTAAGAGAAGAAAAACTCAGTGTCCTGCCCATTAAATCTCTCTTATTTTTTTTTAAATTAGGAAACCAGTCAAATTGTATGCCAAGTTTATATATTCTACAGTAAATGTTAGTCCTCAAAATTTCCCCCAAATTTTCTATTGAAATCAGTTTATTCCACATTCTAGCTTTACCAACAACAGAGATCGTTGTCATAGTAATTAACCTTGACTGCCTCACTACAGTAATGAGAAGCTCAAATTGACTTATCACTAAGAGCAGTGCCCAATCATTAGAAGTACTTTACCGGTCATTCATCTTTCAGCAGGCTGAACTGACCACCTGGCTGGCTGAGGGCAATCTAATCTTTTGATGACTAATGAAGTCTTCTAGACCATCAGCAAAGGGAGATGGAATCTAGGCTTTCAGTGCTGTCAGCAATTTACAGATTGTCCTGCTCAGTCTTCTTGTCTTATGAATGAGGAACATGGCTCAGTGAGCTGTGCCCAGGTGAGCCAGCTAACCAGCAGTGACACTGAGCCCAGCTCTCTTGACCATGCCTTGAGCACCATGATGTTCTTGGTATGGTGCTATTAGCATGCAGGCTTCCCTCATAGCTCAGTTGGTGAAGAATCTTCCTGCAATGCAGGAGAGCCAGGTTTGATTCCTGGGTCAGGAAGATCCCCTGGAGAAGGAAATGGCAACCCACTCCAGTACTCTTGCCTGGAGAATCCCATGGACAGAGAAGCCTGCCAGGCTACCTTCCATGGGGTTCAGAGTTGGACACGACTCAGTGACTAAACCACCACCACACCACCATTAGCATGCAGGCACATTTACATCTGTTCACATGATCAAGTCAATATGCTCAACCGTATGACCTTCAACTAGACCGGAAAGCATTAGAGACAGAGAGCCGCAAGCAGTATAGTAAAGCTGCTATGGGGTAGATTTAGGTAGATTTAGGTCAGGCTGTAAACACTGGCTGGTTCCCAACTCTCCAAGACTCTGAATGACAAGCAATGGGATCTGCCATCCTTTGAAACAGAAAGTGTGAAATCATGAAACAGTGCAAGGTTTATTTATTATTTTTTTTTAAAGCTCTGTGTTTTATTTTACAGTACTATATTCTCTTAAATTCTTGTTCAAAATTTGAATGAAGTACATGTCACATGATTTTTTTTTACTATGAAAGAAAACATTCTCTGAAAACTGCCATAGACTTTTTTCAAGACTTCAAAACTGAGAGAAGTTTCTGTTTTTTTCTACTGACATTTCTAAAATTATACACATCTCTGTGAATCAGAGTCGTTGGGATATATTTATCTCTTTCCTCTCTGTCAAATCTCCTTGAACTGAGAAAGTTATCTTTTTATTCAGTTATTTCTGTAACCATTATTAGTTAAATATTTTAGTTAAATTCAAAATAAAATGTTATATGTACTCTAAAATCTTACTAAGCCAAGACATGTTAATTCTACCGAACTCTCTGAATAGCACTGATTCAAATAAAATGTAAATGTCATACATATGCAATTCACAGAGCAAATGGAGGTGTGATCTAAGAGCTGTAGTGGATCTTGAGCTATGTTGTGGTTCCAGGAAGAAGTTACAAGGAATAAACTGCTTTCCTTCAAGGCTTGCCCTTCTACCTCACTCACAGAGTGAGTGCTTCACAAAGACACACATGAAGAGCCTGCAAAAAAGTGAGAACTGCCTCACCAGCCAGGTCAGCCTGGTCAACCTGAGAGGTTACTCATATGGCAGCCAGAATATCTTTCTATCTGACTCACAGATTAGACAATGAAAATTGAAAGCGAGGTCGCTCAGTCGTGTCCGACTCTTTGCGACCCCATGGACTGTAACCTACCAGGCTCCTCCGTCCATGGAATTTTCCAGGCAAGAGTACTGGAGTGGGTTGCCATTTCCTTCTCCAGACAATGAAAACATTCATCAAGATTACAAATAAAAACCAAGGAGACAAATGCACACGTAAAAATAATAGCTCCCATCATTAAAAAAAATGTCTTTGGGGTAATAATCACATCTCAGACAATGTACTGGGCAACAGATAAACACAGTCAGCATCCTTAGGGATCTTCAAATCTAGTTGAGGAGACAGACTATACGCACGTAAATAATCACATACACAAACATAATCATCATTTGAGATAAGTACTACAAAGGATTTAATGATGGTTCTATGATACAAAGTAATGAAGGACTGGACCGGCTCAAGTACGGTGGTCAGGAAAGACCTCTCTGAGAGGCGACATTTAAAATAAGACCTAAAAGATGAGGAGGAAGTACCAAGTGCAAAAGCCCAAGGAGGAAAAGGGCTTGGTCTATTCTAGAAATATAATACGATTAATGTCTAATAAGGGATTGACTCAGGAAGTCTAGATTGTCCAAACTCTTCACAGTCCAAAGAAAAGTCTGGTCTTAGATCAGTTCTTGGCATATAACCTCTAAGCCCTTGGGATGACCTGCCTGATAAGAGTGTCATTGTTTAGCTGGGGCTGTGGCCCCCAGATAGTGCATGTAATTGATGGTGGGGTCCTTAGGCCATGTGGCATCAGTTTTGCCTCCAGAGAGACTAGAGGCTGAGTAACTAAGGTCTGTCACACAGGTGTTCCATGCTTATGCAACTGACCCTAGATGCCCCAGTAAAAACCCTGGACACCAAAGCTAACTTGAGCTTCCCTGGTTGGCAATATTTCACATTGTCACATAAATATATCACTGCTAGGAGAATTAATTGCTGTTTGTATGATGCCACAAAGAGAGAACAACTGGAAATTCATGACTAGGTTTCCTAGAACCTGGTAGGCTGTGCAGTTCACGGAGTCACATAGAATCGGACATGACTGAGCCTAGCTAAAGGTTTGCCGATTTTGTTTATCTTTTCAAAGAGCCAGTTATTACTGTCATTGATATTTTTCTAATTTAGTCTTAATTTCATTTTTTTCTGCTCTAATCTTTGTTATTTCCTTCCTTTTATAGGTAAATCTCAGAGATATTATGGGTTTGATTACAGACCACTATAATAAAGTGAATCACATGAATATTTGGTTTCCCAGTACATATGAAAGTTATGTTTACATTATTCTGTAGTATCTTAAGTATAGATTATGTCTTAAAAAATGTATATACCTTAGTTAAAAAAATTTATTGCTAAAAAAGCTAACCAGCATCTGACAATGCAGGGTGGCCACAAACCATGAACTTGTAAAAAATGCAGTATCTGCAAAGTGCAACAAAGTAAAGTGCAACGAAATGAGGTATGCCTATACTAACTGAGAAATTTTTTTTTCTTCTTTTTCTGGATCCTTGAGGTGAAGTTAGGTTGTTCATTTGAGACTTTTCTTGTTTCTTGACATAGACTCTTATTACTACAAACATCCCTCTTAGAACTACATCCCATAAATTTTGCTATGTTACATTCCCAAGTTCATTTGTTTCAAGGTATTTTTTGTTTGTTTGTTTTCCTTCTGATTTCTGCTTTTATCCCCTGGTTGTTCAGGCACTCCCATATTTTAGAGGAGCAAATCAAGACTTATTTGAACATTCAGATAACTTGCCATACATATCTCAGTTTCTCCCTGTCTCTATTTCTGTTTCTCTCAGACACACACACACACACACACACACACACACACACACACACACACATACACACACACACCATTAAGTAGAAGAAGAAGAATCCAAATATCTGGTTCCCAAATATAGTTCTCTTTGTTCTATTTCAATGTCATAGAAAGGAAGGAAACTAAAACCATAAAATAACAAAATAAACAACAAAGCAGGCAAGGATTGAAGAAACGAAGATCAGAAAAAAATACACACAGAACAACTGTCAATGACATAAAAGTCTTTCTACTTCTTATTAGAAAGTCACAAAAGAATACGTAAAATTGTACACTGAAAAAATATGACACCATAAGATACTGCTCCCCTGACATTTCATTCAGAGTTCAATCCTAGCTTTTTTTTTTAATCTATAAAATCAAAGTACTAGTATGAAAACTGCACTTGATAATGAACTCAAATGGAGAAGGAAATGGCAACCCACTCCAGAGAATTCCATGGACAGAGGAGCCTGGCAGACTGTGGTCCATGGGATTGCAAAGAGTCGGACACAACTGAGTGACTAGCATACACTATGAACTCAAAAGTGCTGTACAAAGTGTTATAGATACTAGCCATTACTATTTTATTAAAGTGTGTATCTGTGTAATAGCTTTTCTTTGTATTAAATGTATTATTATTGTTACTTTTGTTATAGAGAAAAGAAAGTTGAAGACGGCCATGGGCAATGTAGAAAAATAATCTTGAAAAAGAACATATCCTTCTGATTTTACTTTAAAAAAAATAGAGATAGTGGTCGTGGTAGTGAAGTAGTGGCAAAACGTGACTAGAAAAGGATGAGGATGTTAAATTCTCTTCACATGGACACAGTGAGCCACTTGCCTTCTCTCCAAGTGCACGCAACCACTCTCCTTATTCACCGTGGTAACCAGTTCATTTTCACAGTACGGCAGCTGGTTAGGAGGGGAAATTTTGACTGTGTTTAATGATTAGCTTGATAGGAGGCAACTAGTCTGTTTTGACTGGGGCTATAGGTTCTTTTTTAGTTGAATAAAACATAATCATCTGGATGCAACTAAATCTTTGCCTAGGACAAACTCAGTCCCATGAAACCAAGAATGATTTAAGAATGAATGTACCTATGTTAGTTTCCATAATGGTAAATCTGAGTGATTTCAATGAATATCTGTTGTGTACTTACCCTGTGCTAGGGCATCTAAAGTTCTGAGGATATAATAGTGAACAAGAGATTTCCCTTCAAATAATCTGATGATCTGCTGCTATAATATTATCTGTGACACTGATTTTAAACAATTCCTATTCAGGAATTCCATAGGTATATTTTCATAAATATGGTTCATACATTTACTTTAACTTTTTAAATGGTGACATGAAGGACAAGCAATAGGTATTTTACAGGCTTTCTCTGTTCTTCCAACCTTTTTTCCCTGAAATTACCCATCTCAGTTCATGACAATTTCATCCTCCCTGTTGCTCCAGCTAAAAGCCTGGCGACATCCTTGTCTTCTGTCAGCCAAGCCCCACACCAGCATCCATCCACATCTCTCCATCTCTCCAGCAACTACTCTAGTTCCTCTTGTGTGGTTGTTCACAGCTGCCATATCACGAATCTCCCTGATCCTTCCTATCTCCCTTGATCCAGTCCTCAGCACAGCAACTCAAGGGATCACTCAAGTACATCTCAACTCAAGTACAAAGGTGGATCTGATCATGGCAATGCATCTCTTTGTCAATACCCTTTGGCGGCATCCTAGCTCGGGTGCAGTGAATGTCAACCCTACAAGGTTCTTTCAAACTTGTTCTCCTGTATTCTCTCCATCCATCCATCCCCTGACTTCCTCTTTGACCCTTTCCCTCTATTCTTAGCACTTCTGCCCCCCTGACCCCTTTGGTGCCTACTGAACACTAAAGTCACTTCCTTGGGCTTTTGTCTTTGCTATTTCCCCAGCCCATGTTCACCAGCTTGCACAGACAGTCTTGCCTGATCACCCCACTTAAACTTGGCAATACCCCAACAAATCCACAACTGCCTTCCTGCATTATTTTTTCCATAGCAGTTATTGTTTTTAACATACTATACTTTTCATATTCATTTTGGCTATTTCTCTCCACCAAAAAGCAGTACCAGGTGGGCAGGAATTTTTGTTTTGCTTATTCTTGTATTTTCAGGACCTAAAAGTGACAGCCACATAGTAGGCATGCAATAAAGACTTGTTACGTGAATGAGTATTATAACGAGAGATGTTTCTATGTTTCGAGTCAGAAAGCATAGTCTAGGCTTTCAAATCCTTCAGAGTGCTGTCTGTGCCATAAAAGATGATGGGATGCAAGCGGCATTTTATGTTGCCCCTTGGCAACAAGGTCATTAATCAAAGCAGAAATGATAGAGAGGGATAGAGCTATGAGTGGAAGAAGTGACAGGTGTTTGTAGATGCTGTCTCTGATATCTTTATGGCACTGCATCCTCAAACACAGAAACAACGAAGCCTGACTGACCTCCAATCCACCTCTAGCACAAGATGTGGGCAAGCTCCGCCTCAGACGAGACCGCTTTACCTCTAACTGATCCCGGGCCCTGCAGAGTCCCTAGAGGAAGCTTGCAGAGTAACAGAGTCAGGAGGCAAAGCTGAAACGGTGGAATAAGAAGCTGAGAGAGGCCAGCAAGCCTCATCCTTATCTCCTGGGAACTTACAGCTCTGAAAGCCCAGGTGAGTCACAGGATGCCTGCAGTGAAAATGAATTCCCCTCTTAACAGTAACCTAAATCACAAAACCAGATCTTATCCAAAAGCTTAACAACCCAACTTTTGCATTCAAAGAGAATGTCATTGAAAGCAGGGCCCCATCGGAAGCACCATGGATAAGGTGTGTTTCTCTATGCAAAGAAAATCATAAGGAGGCAATGACTTTGCATGCACAAATCGACAAACCACAGCTGCTTTCCAGAAATAATCCTTTAGGACATTTAAGAACGTTGTTTATAAAATAAACAATAAAAGTGTAGAATGTGAAAGCTATTATTTTATTGGTATGAAAATCATCCTTTCCAATTGATCTACCTTCCATGTTTCTCTACTGCAATCCATTTTAAATGAATAACCTTAATCTCAACTGCATTCACCTCTTATCACGTTTTGTTGTTGTTCAGCTGCTAAGTCATGTCTGACTCTTTACAACTCCATGGACCGTAGCACACCAGGACCCTCTGTCCTTTACTATCTCCCAGAGTTTGCTCAAATTCGCGTCCATAGAATTGGTAATGCTGTCCAACCATCTTATCTTCTGCCACCCTCTTCTCCTTTTGCCTTCAATCTTTCCCAGCATCAGTGTCTTTTTCAATGAGGTGTCTTTTTCAAAGAGTTGTCTTTTTGCATCAGGTGGCCAAAGTGTAAGAGTTTCAGCTTCAGCATCAGTCCTTCCAATGAATATTTACCCTCTCAATACCTCCAGTGATTTTTTGTTATTTAAAACACTGGTTAAAATTTTACCTTTAAGCAATAGAATTCTTTCTTAAAAGTAAATGCTGAGACTTCCCTGGTGGTCCAGACGTTAAGACTTTGCCTTCCAGTGCAGGGGGTGTAGATTAGATCTCTTGTCAGGGAGCCAAGATTTCACATGCCTCATGGCAAAACAACAACAACAACAACAACAACATAAAACAGAAGCAATGCTTAATAAATTCAATAAATACTTTAAAAATGGTCTACATAAAAAATTCTTAATAAAAAGATTTTTAAAGTTTTTTTTAAAAAGAAACAACCAAGGACAAGACCTAAAATCACACTCCTGTTTCTCAGTTTCCCACAGGAGAAGGCTGTAAGCTGTTTTTTAAACTGACTCAATTTCCCATCTATCAGCAGAAAATTCGCAACCTTGAGACTCCAATTTTTGATGACATAAAAGCTAATAAACACCTAGAAGTGGTTCAAGATTGCTAAATAAACTAATTTTAAAAGACCAAATAAAAACTTTAAAATAATTATTTTTTTTTTCCCCAGAGAGATGGTATGGGGAGGGAGGTGGGAGGGGGGTTCAGGATTGGGAACTCATGTATACCCATGGTGGATTCATGTTGATGTATGGCAAAACCAATACAGTATTGTAAAGTAAAATAAAGTAAAATAAAAAAAAAAAGAAAAAACAAACAAAACAAACAAACAAATATAAAATAATTTTTTATGATCTGAAAACACACTTTAAGAGAACAAAACTTCTCAAAATTTTCATGCCTAATTCTTTCTTTTTAAATATATTTATTTTAATTGGAGGCTAATTACTTTACAATATTGTGTTGGTTTTGCCATACATCAACATGAATCCACCTCGTGTGTACACGTGTTCCTCATCTTGAATCCCCCTCCCACCTCCCTCCCCATACCATCCCTCTGGGTCATCCCAGTGCACCAGCCCCGAGCATCCTGTATCATGCATCAAACCTGGACTGGCGATCCATTTCACATATGATAATATACACATTTCAATGCATTCTCCCAAATCATCCCACCCTCACCCTCCCACAGAGTCCGAAAGACTGTTCTATACATTCGTGTCTCTTTTGCTGTCTTGCATACAGGGTTATCGTTACCATCATTCTAAATTCCATATATATGCGTTAGTATACTGTATTAGTGTTTTTCTTTCTGACTTACCTCACTCTGTATAATAGGCTCCAGTTTCATCCACCTCATTCAGTTCAGTTCAGTTCAGTCGCTCAGTCGTGTCTGACTCTTCGCGACCCCATGAATCACAGCACACCAGGCCTCCCTGTCCATCACCAACTCCCGGAGTTCACTCAGACTCACGTCCATCGAGTCCGTGATGTCATCCAGCCATCTCATCCTCGGTCGTCCCCTTCTCCTCCTGCCCCCAATCCCTCCCAGCATCAGAGTCTTTGCCAATGAGTCAACTCATTGCATGAGGTGGCCAAAGTACTGGAGCTTCAGCTTTAGCATCATTCCTTCCAAAGAAATCCCAGGGTTGATCTCCTTCAGAATGGACTGGTTGGATCTCCTTGCAGTCCAAGGGACTCTCAAGAGTCTTCTCCAACACCACAGTTCAAAAGCATCAATTCTTCGGCACTCAGCCTTCTTCACAGTCCAACTCTCACATCCATACATGACCACAGGAAAAACAATAGCCTTGACTAGGCAGACCTTAGTCGGCAAAGTAATGTCTCTGCTTTTGAATATACTATCTAGGTTGGTCATAACTTCTCTTCACCTCATTAGAACTGATTCAAATGTATTATTTTTAATGGCTGAGTAATACTCCATTGTGTATATGTACCACAGCTTTCTTAAACATTCTAATGAGTAACTTCCATTGTCTGAAATTAGTTGCCCAAAAAAAGATACTTACAACTAGATGTTTTAACGTGAGTATGACTTACTCTTGATTGTTAAATAGAACGCCTATATAAAAGTTTTAGTGCCATACTAAAATACAATATAGATAAAAGCAACAGTGCTCTTCTTTAATACGGTGTGGTAGAAAAAGCTGAGAAACCAGCTGACTCATTCTTATACCCACCCTTCATCTCCCAAGCCAACATCACACGCACATATTTGCAAGCATTATGGCTCAGTGGAGCTGTTTGCAAAACCTTGGCCTGAAAAATTAAGTATTGTAGCTTTTTTTTTTTTTTGTTAAGCTATCCAAGACCTTCCACAAAGGATGACCCCAAATTACCTTCCCATTATTCTCTATATCCAATATCTATCACATGTTAAACTAAAGCCTCCTACTCAGTGTTACTTGGAATGTTTCCTTGCTTTCATTATGCCACACACGTCTGATAGCATTAAAACTTAGATTGGAATCAAGTACCTTCTAGCTTTGAGCCTCAGGCAGGCTATAAAGGCCTCTAAAGCCTTTGTGAATCTACCTGCATCTGAAGGAACTGAAAACGGAAGTGCCTGTCATGTAATGTTATGAGCTAACCCAACAGAAGCAGTCAGCAGCCCACCTGGATGGCAGAAGACGGCCGTAAATGTTGACTATGATCCTGTGCTGGGGGTCAGCCTTCACAGGGGAAGGCGCTCAGGTGGCGCAGAACTCCTGCCACTGCAGGGAGAGCTCTAGGACCATCAAAGACAATCTCTCTGAATATCAGTGCCCTGAAGAATAATACCACACCAAACATTTCACCTTAGGCAGAAAAACACTGAAAATCGTAATTTCCTTACTCACAGTTGGGCTCATATTCTTAAACTGTGTGGACTTAAAAGAAAATTCCACTTATTTTTTCCTTAGTTTCTTAAAAGTATTTATTTATTTGGCTCCACTGGGTCTTAGTTACGGCACATGGGGTCTTCCTTGCATAAAGCGAGATCTTTCGTTGTGGTGCACAATACATGTGGCTGCCCCTTGACATGTGGGATCTTTGTTCCCTGACCCAGGACTGAACTCGCATCCCCTGCATTGCAAGGTGGATTGTTAACCACTGGACAACCAAGGAAGCCCCTTTCCTTAGTTTTTAAAGATGCAATCCAAGAGGAAAGAAGAAACCCTCCAGGAGTCCTGCTGCATCCTTCCCTGTGCTGTGCAAAGCAGGCCTGGCACAGATCAAGAAGGGACTACAAGCAGTTTTCTGTTACTCCCATGGGCAGGCTGAGGACTTCAGAGACACAGAATAAAATATCTATTCAGGAAAATCAGAAGCACTGGCCAGGTTGGTGGCCTGCAAATCTTCCACAGCAAAGCTGCTCAAAATGACACAGAAAGGGTCCTAGTGTGTTATTGATCCCCTTGCATGCATGCGTGCATGCTAAGTCACCTCAGTCATGTCCAACTCTTTGTGACCCTATGAACTGTGGCACACCAGGCTCCTCTGTCCATGGGATCCTCCAGGCAAGAATACTCGAGTGGGTTGCCATGCCCTCCTCCAGAGGATCTTCCTGACCCAGGGATCACACCCGGGTTTCATCTCTCCAGCAGTGGCAGGAAGGTTCTTTAGCACTACCTGGAAGCCCTTGATACCCTTAGTTCTTGGATAATCAGGTAGGTCTGAGGATCTGGAGCCCTGGGCCATCCACCTTCTCCGGCAGCCTCCATTCATGTTCCCCAGTATTCTGCTAAATGATCATCTCCATATTCTGTGAAGTGAGGATGCTGAGAGCTGTCTATCTTCTTTGCCTCCTTTGCTGAGGTGTGTGCTGGTTACTCTGCCCGGGGTTGGTTCTTGCAGGAATGTTTTTCAGTGTTAACTGCAGTCTGCTGCAGCCACGAGGGCCCTGGAGAATGAGGCAAGTCAGCAGTAGCCTTGGGGTCCTTGGAAGATCCACAGATGGTCTCGATGCTCTGAGCTGGCCCTGGAGATGCAGAGCTGGGCAGAAGCAGTGCTGCCTGGGCCCTCAGACCAGGCCCTAAGTCCCACCCATTGCCATGAAATGACGGTATGAGACGGTCATGGTAGGTCTACTCTATGCAAAACAAAGAACTGGTTACTGGAGTCTCTGCCCTCCAGGAAGAAGGACATCAAATGCTTCTTAAATAATATTTATTTATTGGGTTTCCCTGGTGGCTCAGGAGTAAAGAATCCACCTGCCAATGCAGGAGACAGGAGTTCAGTCCCTGGTCTGGGAAGATCCCGCATGCCTCAGAGCAGCTAAGCCTGTGTGCCACAACTATTGAGCCTGTGCTCTAGAGCCTGGGAGCCTTAACTACTGAGCCTGGGTACTGCAACTACTGAAGCCCATGTTCCTAGAGCACGTGCTCCACAACAACAAAAGCCACTATGATGAGACGTCCATGTGCCACAACTAGAGTGTAGCTCCCACTCTCCAAAACTAGAGAAAAAACCAGGGCAGCAATGAAGACCTGGTACAGCCAAAAATAAATAAATAAAGTTAAAAAAATTATTTATTTGGCTGCATTGGATCTTAGTTGCAGCCCTCGGGATCTTTTAGTTTTGGCATGAAGTATCTAGATCCTTGATTAGGGATTGAACCTGGGTCCCTTGCATTGGGAGCACAGAGTTTTAGCCACTGGACCACCAGGAAAGTCTCAGACATCAAATTCTTGAGCAACTGAGCCTCAGTGGAAAAAAAAAAAAAAGTGAAAGTATTAGTTGTTCAGTCATGTCTGACTCTTTTTGACCCCATGGACTGTAAAGAGAAGAGCTAAAAAAGTCCAGCTCTTCACTTGAGTTTACAATAGAGCCTTTTAGAAAAGGTCTTCAAGAAGAGGAATTTAAATATTTAGAAAAGCCAAACTGATGCCTGAGATGACTAGAATGATCCAATCTTTAGAGGGTGCATCAACACACATCCAATTTCAAGTAGCTGCCACTAAAACAGTCTTCAAAACACATCAGAAAAATGAAGAACTTCATAGATCACTAACAGATGCTTTGGATGAAAATTCTACTGCTTGAGGAAGCATAAGCTGCTTTCCTAAGAGACTGAAAGATGAAAAAGAAGCATGAACTAACTTGTTCAACAGAACAAAATAGTAGAAAACTCTCAAGTGCCCACAGGACAAATTAAGATGGCCAGAAAAATCAAACGAAACCTCCAGATGACCTTTGGCTAAAGAGGAGAGACTGGAGTGCTCTTGACGAAGCAACACAAATAGTGGAAACTTGGAACTGGATATAACGAAAACATTCAAAAATGGAGACCTTGTAGAACAGGGATCAAAAGCGGTTTTGAAGGGTGTTCTCTGGTGGTCTAGCAGTTAAGAATCTGCCTGCCAGTGCAGGGTTTGATCCCTGGTCCAGGAAGATCCCACCTGCCATCGAGCTACTAAGCCCATGCAGCACAACGACTGAGCCCAAGTGCTGCAACTACGGAAGCCCCGCGTGCCCTACCTAGAGCCTGCGCTCTACAAGGGAAGTCCCACAGCGAGAAGCCTGTGTGCCACAAGCAAGGGTAGCCCTCCCTCTCCACATCTAGAGAAAGCCCACTTGAAGCAATGAAGACCCAGTGTGGTCAAAATACATAAATAGATACATCTAAAAAATGGAAAAAAATAATTATTTGATTTTAAGAAAAGTATTTTTGAGGAAACCAATTGATATGGCTGGGTCAAATACATGTTGATAAAAGAAAAAAGAAAGTAAATGTACCTCTAATTAACTGAAGAAAATAATCAATGAACATAAAGATCATATCAGAAGTCTCCAAATAGAGAAAGATTTCCTGCAGTTAGAAAAAACACATAAAAGGAAATGCAGAAAGTCCAGTAGAGACATTAGATCTTTTCTGAGCTGCATTTTTAAAAAATGGAATGAGTTTTCACCAAATATTGAATTTAAAATTAATTTAACTCATAAAAATAGAGGTGAATCTTTGCAAAGTTGATATAAGATGATCTGTGCATGTAAAGAGCTGGACATCTATAAAATACAAGCCAAAATTCTTTTAGCAAAGTTTACATGAATCAGTAACTCTTATCAAATCCAGCTTATTTCTCATGAAAGAAAAGTTATGGTGATAGTTTGAAAGTCCTGTTAGTTGAGAGAAAGTTCAATTACCTTAAGAAGAGAAAGGGCATACATTAGACAATTTAATGTCTAAGGATCAAGATTGCCGAGAGAAATATCAATAACCTCAGATACGAAGATGATGCCACCCTTATGGCAGAAAGCAAAGAAGAACTAAAGAGCCTTTTGATGCAAGTGAAAGAGGAGAGTGAAAAAGTTGGCTTAAAACTCAGCATTCAGAAAACTAAGATCACGGCATCTAGTCCCACCACTTCATGGCAAATAGTTGGGGAAATGGTGGAAACAGTGACAGACTATTTTCTTGGGCTCCAAAATCACTGCAGATGGTGACTGCAGCCATGAAATTAGAAGATGCTTGCTCCTTGGAAGAAAAGTTATGACCAACCTAGATAGCATATTAAAAAGCAGAGACATTACTTTGCCGACAAAGGTCTGTCTAGACAAAGCTATGGTTTTTCCAGTAGTCATGTATGGATGTGAGAGTTGGACGATAAAGAAAGCTGAGCACCAAAGAATTGATGCTTTTGAACTGTGGTGTTGAGAAGACTCTTGACAGTGCCTTGGACTGTAACGAGTTCAAACCAGTCAATCCTAAAGGAAATCAGTCCTGAATATTCATTGGAAGGATTGATGCTGAAGCTGAAACTCCAATACTTTGGTCACCTGATGCAAAGAACTGACTTATTGGAAAAGACCCTGATGCTGGGAGAGATTGAAGGCAGAAGGAGAAGGGGACGATAGAGGATGAGATGGTTGGATGGCATCACCGCTCAATGGACATGAGTTTGAGCAAGCTCCAGGAGTTGGTGATGGACAGGGAAGTCTGGCATGCTGCAGTCCATGGGGTTACAAAGAGTCAGATATGACTGAGCGACTGAACTGAAATGAACTGAGACAATTTAAACATTTTGAAAAGTATACTTCTGTCCTTGATGTTTGAAATGGGGCATTTGGCAGAAGCATGCAAAGATCAACAAGGAATCCTCTGAATGACCAGATCACCAAGAAACAAAATGGGCATCTAACAATGATACCCAGGCACAGGAATTTAGGTCCAGCATTCTGGGTGGACCAGATGCCCCAACAGAACACTTCTATCCTGATGCAGCAAGTCCTCAGTGAGACCAGAACTTCTCCTTCGGCTCCTTGTGCTGGCACTTGGTACCTTCTTTTGAGTCAACCTTCCAACCTGAATGGGAGCCATGGACTGGAGAACTGTTTCTCCATTTTGCAGCCCCATCAGTGGTCAGATGTTTCCCAGCATTCCCAGGAAATAGTTGCTCAGAAAGGAATCCCGTTTTCTTCCTCTGTTCTTAGAAAGTGAAAGTGAAAGTGAAGTCGCTAAGTCTTGTCCGTCCGACTCTTAGCGACCCCATGGACTGCAGCCTACCAGGCTCCTCCGTCCATGGGATTTTCCAGGCAAGAATACTGGAGCGGGTTGCCATTGTTCTCCATCATTGCGTTCTCTCTTCTTAGAAGTGAGGGCAAATTCCCCTAGGAATTTTCTCTCCAGAAAGGGACTTCCCTGGCCTGAAACATCTTCTATTGACATTAAGAAAAGTCACTGCACCAAGCTCTGGGTTTGGTCTTCCCTTCATACAACCTGAAAGCAGAAGTGAGCCACCTTCTGAGTGGATCCCATCATAACAACCTTCTTTCTGAAGGTCCAGAACCTCGGCAAGATACTTTTTCCCTTGGAGGCTAAAATAATTTAATGTTTTTGCTATTATTTATAGTGCCATTAAATGATTATGGCTCAATTGGAAGACTGATACGATTTTAATTCTTAGAATGAAGTTGCATCATTGTAGATTATTGAAATGTGACTCTTGTAGGTTAACTACAGCTATGTAATTCCATCAATAAGTAGTATAATTACAGCATTTTTACTGCCGTTAATAAGTACATTAAACCCATCCAAAAAACAAGACTTTCTTTATTTCTCTTAATATAATTTTGAATTTTTTTCTCTTTTGGTTTTATTGCTATTATGTAATGATTATACAATAGTTCAGAAGGAAACTTGACAGGATTCCCATTCTTAGGAGAATGTCTTACAGATATACGTTAGATAAATAATGTGAATAACAATAATAAATGTGAATCTTATTATAAACTTTTTTTATCTTATTTGATTTTTAGAGAGTCTGATATTTTCATTAAAACAACTTAATAAATCTCTCCTGCTGACACAGAGACTGTTTTTCTTCTAAAGTAATTATGAACTTCCCCTCATTTAGTTTTACCACTGTAGTAATTATACAATTGCTCAGCGAAAGTGAGACAGAATTCTTAGACTATTTTATAAATGTAGTTTAAAAGTGAAGTTCATGAGTAAATGCTTCATTTCTTTTTCCTTTAAATAGTTTAAAGATAAAATTTCCAGTTGTGGCTGGTTAACAAGTTCTCTATAATATGAACTGTAGTAAGAGTTTTATATAAATAATCTTGCAAATGGAGGCATTTGAAACTCTATTCTGTATAACTGGGGCTGAATTTACTCAAATGACTACATTTAACTAAAAAGTTTTTGCTTAAAAAGTCTTGTTCATCTTTATATATTCATAGGAAGGACTGATGCCGAAACTGAAGCTCCAACACTTTGGCCATCTGATGCAAAGAGCAGACTCATTGGAAAAGACTGTGATGCTGGGAAAGATTGAAGGCAAGAGGAGAAGGGGGCGACAGAGGATGAAATGGTTGGATGGCATCACTGACTCAATGGATATGAGTTTGAGCAAGTTTATCCAGGAGGTAGTGAAGGAAAGGGAAGCCATGCACGCTGCAGCCCATGGTGTCGCAAAGAGTCACCACTTAGTGACTGAACAACAACAACAAAATTCATCTTTAACATCTTATCTTTAGTGGTTTCCTTTCTGGGAATTTATTTTGGATCCTTTTCTGTAATTTCTTCCTGTAAACCCTCATAGTACTTTGCACTTCTTTAATTGTATACTATCTTGCTAAATGTTTGTCTAATTGATCACTAGCCCTATAGATTATAATTTAATTGGGTGTAGGGAGGCAATATGTTTCCATCTATGTATTGGAGAAGGAAATGGCAACCCACTCCAGCATTCTTGCCTGGAGAATCCTATGGACAGAGGAGGTTGGCAGGCTATAGTCCATGGGGTCACAAGGAGTCAGACATGACTAAGTGACTAACACACACACACATGTATTTTATACTGGTCCTTTGAACACAGGAGTATCAGAAGCGGTAAATAAGTGATTTATTAATTTGAATTAAAGTCACTTTAAGAAAATATATAACACACAGAATAGTTTTCTAATACAATAAAATAGAGCTGATGCCATTATCACAGAGAGGATGGGGGTTCTTTCCCACATGTGTGCTTACAGAAATGGACCATCAACTTTTCTGTCTCAGGAAGTATGACTCCTCCCCTAGAACATCCCCTGAATTTGAAGGTGAGCTGCTGGTCCTAAGTTGAATGCAGAGAGAAAGTAACCAGGTAATCAAGGAAATCTATGGAAAAAGCTTCCACAGTACCTACGCTCCTTCTTGCCCAGGGGAGAATTATTTACAAAGGACTGTCTGCTTCTACTCCTTAATATGAAACTTCCTGCTAATACAATGTGAAGGCTTTAAGCCATAATGTTTAGAAAAAGTCCAAATTGTGAAGCTCTAAGGTTCTCATTAGAATGGTAACTTGACAATATTGCACATTTTTCATATAATAAAACAACATCAGAAAGTTTATCCAAATATCAAAAGACAATCTATGTGTACAATTTGGATGAGTTAACATCATAATGAAAGCCTTCACTTTTGCACTTCCTGGCTTTTGTGTGTCATTATTATTATTTATGATTTGAATGCTGACAGCCAATTCAGCATTGCATAAGCCACAGAGTAAGCAGAACTTCTACCTTGGGGCTTCTTGAATGCACAGCACAGGCAAAATATCTCATATTAAAACTCTCCAGAGGTAGCTGACTCTCAAAGGTGCAAGGAGCTTTGTCATTAAGACACTTGTCCCTTTTCTTTATCCTTCTTGAACATTTAGCTTAATTTGTGCCCCTCTTTGTTTGGAGAAGATCATTGAAACAATGAAAGAAGATGTTAATTTCCCTAAAAAAAGAGTTGGTCGGTCTGATGTTTCAGTGTTGCACATTTGAAAGCAAATGGGTGAAGAAGTGGAAAAAAAAAAAAAACAAACCATGACTATGAGAATTAAATTAAAGCTCATTTCCCTCTGTACTTCAGCACATGCAGGAATTTAGGTTTATAATGTCCTTTCCTCCTTGACTTTCAGCTCAAGTCTCTACCACTGAGAAGTCTTCCTTGATGTCTTATAAGTCACACCTATTGAAATTGTTTATCTCCTACCTGACTCTGTATTCCCTGCGTTTGGGGAGAGTGTCTTATTGGCCAGGTGTCACCAGCATCTAGCACTGAGTGCTTGGCAACTATGTATAAATAAAAAACAAGAAAGGGCTGAGTCCTTTCTATACAGCCAATAAAGATGTGGTACATATATACAGTAGAATGTTACTCAACCACTAAAAGGAACAAAATAGGGTCATTGGTAAAGATGAGGATAGAACTAGAATCTGTCATACAGAATGAAATAAGTCAGAAGGAGAAAAACAAATATTGCATATTGATGCATATACGTGGAATCTAGAAAAATGGTACAGATGAACTTATTTCCAAGTTGGAATAGAAATGCAGACATAGAGAGCAGACCTGTGGACACACGGGGGCGGGGGACATGGGGGACAAATTGGGAGATTGGGATTAATACATATAAATGACTGTGTGTAAAATAGATAGCTAGGGAGAAGCGTGCATAGCAGAGAAAGCCCATTCCAAGGCACTGTGATGACCTAGGGGGCTGGGATGGTGAGAGTGGTGGGAGGAAGGTCCAAGAGGGAGGGTATATATAAATATAAATATATATATATATGCATATAGCTGATTCACTTCATTATACAGCAGAAACTAACATGGCATTTTAAGGCAATTACATTCCAATTAAAAAATAAAGTGATATGACTAGTGAAACTTCTACCCTTCTATCCAAACTCTTACCATGATTATGAATACTTTCTAACCCATTAAGTAATCTTGCAAATCATTTACACACTAGCCTAATGACCAAGGGCTTCTCTGATGGCTCAGTGGTAAAGAATCCGCCTGCCAGTGCAGGAGATGGGAGTTCTATCCCTCGTCATGAAGATTCCCTGGAGGAGAAAATGGCAACCCACTCCAGTATTTTTGACTGAGAAATCCCAAGGACAGCAGAGCCTGTCAGGCTACAGTCCATGGGGTCGCAAAAGAGTCGGACAAGACTTAGCAGCTAAGTAACAACAACTATTGACTAAATGTATCAGGGTCAAACTGTGTATTGTTTGATTGACCTTCCTTTCACTAAACCAAACCTATTATTGGTTTATTATTTGGAGACCTGGGTTTGATCCCTGGGTTGGGAAGATCCCTTGAAGAAGGGAATGGCAACCCACTCCAGTATTCTTGCCTGGAGAATCCCATGGACATAGGGGCCTGGTGGGCTACAGTCCACAGGGTTGCGAAGAGTTGGACATGACTGAGCATCTAACACATACATATTATTGGTTTAGAGGTACTCTGCTAGCTTCAGAAATTTGTAATTTCCTAGGATATAGCTGTGTCTCTTCTTCACTCACTAATCCTGCCACATACCTTGAGTCTTTTCTAATTCGGACCTCAAGACTTTGCTTGATAGTAGTTTCTTCGCTGTATCCTTTGTTTTTCTCCTGAAACTCCTATTATATAGACATTGAATTTCTCACCTTCTCCTCCCTAATTTTTATCTTTTCTGTCATAGTTTTCCCTGATTTATCTTTCTGCTCCATGTTCGGGGATAATTTTTCAAGTTAGTATTATTATTCACTAATTGTTCTTTTTCATATCCATTCTGATGTTTACTGACTTTTTAAAAATTTATTTTTAATTGGAGGAAAATTGCGTTACAATCCTGTGTTAATTTCTGCTGTACAACAACATAAATCAGCCATAATTATATCACCTCCCTCTTGAGCATCCCTCCCTTCCCCCATT
Organism: Budorcas taxicolor; assembly: GCF_023091745.1. Classification (NCBI taxonomy): domain Eukaryota; kingdom Metazoa; phylum Chordata; class Mammalia; order Artiodactyla; family Bovidae; genus Budorcas; species Budorcas taxicolor. The sequence continues at coordinate 49,359,093 of NC_068923.1, read as the reverse complement.
GAGCATCCCTTCCCTCCCCCCATCCCTCCCCTCCCTCCATTCCACCACTTATCACAGAGTGCCAGGCTGGGCTCTCTGTGTTATATAGCAACTTCTCACCAGCTATCTATTTTGCACATGGTAGTGTATATATGTCTATGAACATTTCTTTATTAAAGCAAATGGCTGAAGAACCTGAAAATGCAGTTAATGATACAAAGAGTCCAATTATGAACCGTTTAATATACCTATGTACCTAATACCTTATCTTCCACCGTGTGGATGATCATTTGAGAGTCCATGAAAATATTTTAAGTCACTTCAGTGTTTAAATGGCACTTATTTTTATTTTGTATTGGGTTGTTGTTGTTGTTCTTTAGATGCTAAGTCATGTCTGACTCTTTGTGACCCCATGGACTGCAGCATGCCAGGCTTTCCTGCTCTTCACTGATTCCTGGAGTTTGCTCAAATTCATGTCCACTGAGTTGGTGATGCCATCTAACTATCTAATCCTCTGCTGCCCTCTTCTCCTTTCAATTCAGTTCAGTTCAGTTGCTCAGTCGTGTCCAACTCTTTGTGACCCCATGAATCGTAGCACGCCGGGCTTCCCTGTCCATCACCAACTCCCGGAGTTCACTCAAACTCGTGTCCATCGAGTCAGTGATGCCATCCAACCATCTCATCCTCTGTCGTCCCCTTCTCCTCCTGCCCCCAATCCCTCCCAGCATCAGGGTCTTTTCCAATGAGTCAACTCTTCACATGAGGTGGCCAAAGTATTGGAGTTTCAGCTTTAGCATCAGTCCTTTCAATGACAACCAGAACTGATCTCCTTTAGAATGGACTGGTTGGATCTCCTTGCAGTCCAAGGGACTCTCAAGAGTCTTCTCCAACACCACAGTTCAAAAGCATCAATTCTTCGGCGCTCACCTTTCTTCACAGTCCAACTCTCACATCCATACATGACCATTGGAAAAACCATAGCCTTGACTAGATGGACCTTTGTTGGCAAAGTAATGTCTCTGCTTTTTAATATGCTAAATATTGATTACTTATCTTAATTTGTGTCTTGTACTCTTCCAGAAGTTGTGGTTGGGTATCAAAAGTATATAGTATTATTTGTACTATGAGGTAGTTGATAACCTTTAAATTTTACACTAAAATGTAAGACAGCACTTATGATCTGGGCAGCCTAAGATATGCTTCATGATGGGTGAACATCCACAGAGACTGTTGGAAGTATGAAATGGCCTCAGGGAAGCATATGAATCTGTTGTCTTTTGGGAATGATGACATTTGCCCTGGAACAGAACCAAAGAGAAATAATCTGGACTAAATGTTAGAGCCCAGTTAGAATCCTTGCTTTGCCTCACTGTCTGGGTGACTTCATTTTATCTACCTATGAAATAGAGAGCATAATGCTGACCTAATTGGGTAATTATGAAAATTAAACAAGACGGCACACCCTTCAAAGCACCCTGTGGTCTAAGAAGTACATTCTGTAATCTTGATAGTATTCCCCTTCCTCTTTTAACCACCCAAATTAGCTTTTATGAATGATTCTAAGTTAGAAACAGAAACAAAGGAACCCAGATATCTTCTTCTTTGGACTGTCGACATTAAGTCCAATTTAAACTTCTCTGCTTGGAAATAACTCTTTAAAAGATAAGTCAACAAATATATAGTATAAGCTGGACACATATGCCAGGTACATGTGGCTTTTTTTAGAGGGCCAGATAATACAGATTTTAGGTTTTGTGGGCCATTGTCTCTGTAATGACTATTCATCTTTGCTGTTAGGTCATGAAAATGGTCATAGACAACATGGAAACATACAACTTTGATTGTGCTTCAATAAGACTTTATTAAAAAAAAAAAAAAAAACAGATGGCAGGCCAGATATGGCTGGTAGAACAGTTTGTTGACTCCTGTCCTAAGTAATACTGAGATGAAGAAGATGAAGTCTGTGACTAATTGGAACTTATATTCTGGTCAGGACAGTAATGAATCAACAGAATAAAACACACCAGAAAATGGCAGATGGTATTAAAGGGTCACAAAGCATACGAAAAGCAGAACAAGAGAATCAATAGTAATGGTGGAGGAGGGAAAGGGTATTTAGATAGGGTAGTCAGAGAAAGTCTCTGAAAAATGATTAAGAAGAAATGGGTAAAGTGAAGGAGCAATGCCATGTCTACATGTTGAAAAGTGATTCAAGGGAAAAATTGCAGATACAAAAGCTGTGACATAGTATAACAGTTTGAATAGTGGCTCTCCAAAAGGTGGCTCAGTTGGTAAAGAATCCGTCTGCCAATGCAGGAGACCTGGGTTCAATCTCTGGGTCAGGAGGAACTCTTGGAGAAGGAAATGGCAACCTACTCCAGTATTCTTGCCTGGGAAATTCCATGGACAGAGGAGCCTGGCAGGTACAGTCCGTGGGGTAGCAAAGGGTCGGACACAACTGAGTGATGAAACCACCAAAAGATATGTCCACCAATAACCTTGTAACATGACCCTACTTGGAATAAGGGTCTTTGCAGGTGAAAGTAACTAAGGAATCTTGAGATTATCCTGGGTTAAGGTGGACCGTAAATCCAATGACAAATCCTTAAAGAGAAGAAAAGGGGAAATAGTCACAGCGAGAAAAGGGGAAAAGGCTATGAGAAACAGCAGCAGAGACTGGAGTTATGCAACTACATTCCAAGGGATGCCAGCATTCACCAGCAGTGAGGAGAGACGTAGGGAACGGATTTCCCCTTCAATGGGGAAGGAAGAAATCAAGAAAGCACAACTCTGCTACATCTTGATTTCTCTGCATAACTGTGAGAGGACACATTTCTGTTATTTTAAGCCCCCTACTTCATAGTAATTTGTTAACGTGGCCCCAGGAAACTAATACAGATGGAAATACTCTTGATATGTTCCAGGAATAGCAAAACCAGTGTGGCTAGAGCCAAGAGGGCAGAGACAAAAGAGGTAATCAGGGTAGATATTCCCAGCTGGTGCTAGTGGTAAAGAACCTGCCTGCCAGCGTAGGAGACATGAGATTCAGGTTCCATCTCTGGGCCAGGGAGATCCCCCAGAGGAGGGCATGGCAACTCACTCCAGTCTTCTTGCCTGAAGAATCCCATGGACAGAGAAGCCTGGTGGGCTACAGTTCAGTTCAGTTGCTCAGTTGTGTCCAGCTCTTCGCAACCCCATGGACTGCAGCATGCCAGGCTTCCCTATCCAGCTTCCCTGTCCATCATCAACTCCAGGAGCTTACTCAAATCCATGTCCATCGAGTTGGTGATGCCATCCAAACATCTCACCCTCTATCGTCCCCTTCTCCTGCCTTCAATCTTTCCCAGTATCAGGGTCTTTTCAAATGAGTCAGTTCTTTGCATCAGGTGGCCAAAATATTGGAGTTTCAGCTTTAGCATCAGCCCTTTCAACGAATACTCAGGACTGATTTCCTTCAGGATGGACTGGTTGGATCTCCTTGCAGTCCAAGGGACTCTCAAGAGTCTTCTCCAACACCACAGTTCAAAAGCATCAATTCTTCGATGCTCAGCTTGCTTTATCATCCAACTCTCAGATCCACACATGACTACTGGAAAAACCACAGCTTTGTCTAGACGGACTTTTGTCGGCAAAGTAGACTCTGCTTTTTAATATGCTGTCTAGGTTGGTCATAACTTTTCTTCCAAGGAGCAAGCAGCTTTTTATTTCATGGCTGCAGTCACCATCTGCAGTGATTTTGGAGCCCCCCAAAATACTCTGTCACTATTTCCATTGTTCTCCCATCTATTTGCCATGAAGTGATGGGACCAGATGCCATGATCTTCGTTTTCTGAATGTTGAGTTTTAAGCCCACTTTTTCACTTTCCTCTTTCACTTGCATCAGGAGGCTCTTTAGTTCTTCACTTTCTGCCATAAGGGTGGTGTCATCTGCGTATCTGAAGTTATTGATATTTCTCCTGGCATTCTTGATTCCAGCTTGTAATTCATCCAGTCCAGCATTTTGCACAATGTACTCTGCATATAAGTTAAATAAGCAGGGTGCCAATATACAGCCTTGATGTACTCCTTTTCTGGTTTGGAACCAGTCTGTTGTTCCGTGTCCAGATCTAACTGTTTCTTCCTGAACTGCATACAAATTTCTCAGGAGGCAGATCAGATGGTCTGGTATTCCTATCTCTTGAAGAATTTACCACAGTTTATCATGATCCACAGAGTCAAAGGCTTTGACATAGTCAATAAAGAAGAAATAGATGTTTTATTGGAAGTCTCTTGCTTTTTTGATGATCCAACAGATGATCCAACCAATTTGATCTTTGGTTCCTCTGCCTTTTCTAAATCCAGCTTGATCATCTGGAAGTTCACAGTTCACATACTGTTGAAGCCTGGCTTGGAGAATTTTGAGCATGACTTTGCCAGCGTGTGAGATGAGTGCAATTGTGCAGTATTTTGACCATTCTGTGGCATTGCCTTTCTTTGGGACTGGAATGAAAACTGACCTTTTCCAGTCCTGTGGCCACTGCTGAGTTTTCCAAATTTGCTGGCATACTGAGTGCGGCACTTTAATAGCATCACCTACAGTCCATAGGGTTGCAAAGAGTTGGACATGACTGAAGCAACTTAGCATGCAAGCACATTCAAAATGTTTAATGACTGACCTGACAAGGGCATCCACCAATCAGAACAGACTCCAGTTAATAAGTCCTGCCAGTACCAACTGACATTTTCAAGCTGAGAAGACTGGAGAAAAGATTTGCAGTCTGTGGAAGGAAGTCTAAAGTTTATTTTGAGAGTGTGTGTGTGTATGTGCTCAGCCATATCTCTCTGTGACCCCAGTGGACTGTAGCCCGCCAGGCTCCTCTGTTCATGGGATTCTCCAGGCAAGAATACTGGAGTGGGTTGCCATTCCTACATCAAGGGGTCTTTCTGGTCCAGAGATCGAATCCATGTCTCTTGCATCTCCTGCCTTAAATTGGAAGGTTCTGAGCAGGGGAGGGACATGATTTGAAGTCTGACTTTAAAAGGATCATTCTAGATGCTCTGTGAGGGACTTGCCTGGTGGCTCAATGGTAAAGAATCCACCTTACAACGCAGAGGTTCAATCCTTATTCAGGAAACTAAGATCCCACATGCCACAGGGCAGCTAAGCCCATGTGCCACAACTAGAGAAGCCTGTGCATGGCACCGAAGAGCCCATGCACCACAAGGAAGGCCCAGAACAGCCACCAGAACAGCCCCCAAAACATGCTCTGAAAACATGACTGTAGCAGAAGGGCCAGAGACGAAGGGGAACAGATAGCTCTTGCAGGAGCCTGGTCATTAGAGGGTGATTGCCTGACTCAGGGCTACCACACAAGATTCTGCAGGTTCTGCACAGCACAGCCCATGGGTGCCATTCACAGTGTGAACATCATAAACTTCTATGTTTACTATAGTAGCTTTTCAGCAGATAGGGGAAGACATTTCTTGTTTGGAGAAAAAAAGGTACAGAATAGCAATTTTCCAAAAGATGGTTGTGTCTTGAGAAAGGGATGCCTTTCAAAAATTTGCACAAAGGCTACTGATACTTGGTCCCTGGGGTAGTGGTGAGAAGGTACTGAGGGCATGTATAGTCACTCAGATGTACCCAACTCTTTGTGACTCTTTTAGCCCATCAGGCTCCTCTGTCCATGGGATTCTTCAGGCAAGAATACTGGAGTGCGGTGCCATTTTCCTTCTCCAGGGGATCTTTTCAAGCCAGGGATTGAACCCCTGTGTCTCCTGTGTCTCCTGCTTTGTCGGTGGATTCTTTACTCCATGAGCCATTGGAGAAGCCCAAGAAGGTACTGAAAAAAGGTTAAAAAGTCGATTGGAGGCAGAATTGGTGGAATTACTACCATTCAGAGTGAGAGACAGGAGAGTCAAGAATGTTTTATTACTTTTTTGATTTGAGTCACTGTGTGACATCATTTACTAAGATGGGGCAAATGGAATAATACCCATCTGGTGTGTCTGTGCAGAGTAGTGATGGATTCAAAGGTTACTTCTTTCCTATTTCCTTTGAGGTACCCGTTAAACATCCAAATAGAGAGTCTGAGTAGAAAGTTGCCTATACTAAAATAGGGGTTACTTTCTAATCAACTCTTTTCTAGCATTAATGTATCTTAAAATAATGTAATAAATTTTCATTACATTTCCCTCTAAATGTGTAAAGTTGATTGATCAGATATGGATCAGATATGAATCCAACACCTAAATTAAAAATAAAAGTAATGTTCAAAAGGTGCTTGGAATTGAGTGTGATTATCTAGTGAAATTTATAGTGGATGAACCACATCTGGGCCTAGAGCCAAGTCACTGCTGTGCCTTTTATCACTGGTTTGTGTGGCTCAGTGATGCCTTCATTGACTTTGGGCGTTAGAAAGTCTCTGTGGACATTAAAGTCAAGTAATCTTTAACAGTAGGGGTTTAATGAGTTGTTTTAGCATTGGATGGTAAGTTCTTCAAATTCATAATTCCACTTCACACTGCCTTTTTAATCCAACACCATCTTCACTGAAATGTAACATTTGAAAGAATCTCCTAGAGAAAATTGCTTATTATTCCTTTGACCAAAGAGTCGCTCTGAAAAATTATTTACTTTGGAAATAATGACTTTAATCAACTGTAGGTCAAGTCGGATGTTAATAGAAAGAGGAACTTTTAAAAACAATTATTTTTGTAAAGCTGGTAGAAAATGCAACATGCTACGTAATTGTATCACGGGTAAAATCTGAACCTATCTCTACTGGAAGAAAAGCATTAGGTTCATGCTTCATCTTTTCCTCATCCCCTAGACGCTCCTCAGCAAAGTTTTCTCAATGAATGCAGCGCCCAGGAAAAGGCATTTTTCCAACACTTCCCACAGGCTTGTGACACGGTAATTCTAGGGTTTGGAAAATTAATGTCAGTTTTGACACCAATGCTATCTTGAAGTTCCCAAAGGTATTAGTCTATTAAATAGGCTTTGGCTGCCATAGAGTAACTATAAAAGTGTCTCTGGGGAGATTGAGTCATTTTTACTGGTGGAGGGGGGTGGATCTCTACATCTATATCTTTATTTTTATGTTTTCATCAAAGCTTAGAGACACTGACAGATAAATTCTTTAGAAAGTATGATAAATGCTGGCTTTCCCCTTAAAAATAAGCAACAAAAAAAATACCCTATAAATCTTGAAACCTCTCTTTTTCAAGCAGACTGTCACAGATACGCCCACTCATCAGTGAGTTGACTAAATTGGTGACAAGATCTTGGGATGCAGGATGCCGAGGTGGCCTCAAGGGACCGGGTCTCTAGGCAGATTGTCAACATGAGTTTGAGCAAATTCTGTAATCTCTCTGAACCTCAGTTTCCTCATCAGCAAAATGGAGACTGTTGTAAAGATTAAATGAGAAAATGCACTTGAAAATGCATTAACTTAAAGACAGAACTCTTTCCTGTCTCCTTTTGTTCTGTCAGAGCAAGTGAGCAGGAGTAGAACTATTAACATTAGAAAAAGGCAGCCACTAACTGGGAGCTAGAGGATAGAGCTGAGGCATCCACCAGATTGAAGTCTCAGGTTTGGATTTGTAAAAATTGTCAAAGGTAGCCCTGAAACCTGGAATTATCAGTTGAATGGACTTCTGAAAATAAAAGCAAGCTATACACAAAAGTGATTTATAGGCAGAGAAAATAAAATAGCTACAAGATATCAATTATCTCCTGCCCATGGAAAATACATTTTATTTATGGAATTAAATGCATATGTGACTATTTTGAGCTTCCCAGGTGGCACTAGTGGTAAAGACTCCACCTGCCAATGCAGGAGATGTAAGAGATGTGGGTTCAATCCCTGGGTTGGGAAGATGCCCTGGAGAAGGAAATGGCAACCCACTCCAGCATTTTCGTTTAAAGATTTCTAGGTGTAGTTTTTCCTTTCCACGGATCTTTACTAATTTATGATCCATGGCAACATGAAGTGGGTTAGAACACTCACCACTCTTATCTAGTCCCTGCTTCCAGGTTCACTGTCTTCTCATTGCCAACTGACCAAGAACAGACTCACCACCATGGGAAGAACCACCTGTTTACTGAGATGCGGTGTCATTCCTTTAGTTGCAATGGAATGATCTGGCCCTGCTGGAGTCATTCCAGGTGGCTCTCCAAATCACTTGACTTGATATCATATTTGGAACAGTTTAGAATCCCCGCAAGGAGGAAAAGATCACTGCGCTGAGTGGTCTGCTGAGATTCTAATGGGATCCAGTCCACGGCAGAGGCCTGGGAAGATTTTCCCAGCAGGCTGCCGCATGTCTTGTTTGACTCCACATCTCCATCACTAAACCTACTCCCACATATTTTGAGTATACTGAAGTCTACTCTTATTAATGATTAATGGGAAATACCACTTTTAAATGGCCCATACCTCATCTTCCAATTTCCCTCCTGCAAAGTGAAGGATATCAAATTCTGTAAGTGAACAGAGGTGGTGTTCCCACATCTTTTGCAGAAATGTTTAGAATGAGACAAGCAACAGACTGTCAGTGATAAATCACTCAAAAATAGAAATCCATACCCATAAATCCAGCACAGTATAGTACTGGGAACTGTGAATGAGAAGATGACAAAAGAAGCACAATTTATCCCATCCTGTAAAATACAGAGGAATAATAAAAAGCATACTCTTAGGCTATCAGATATGATGAAAATCTGTTCTTTTAAAAGTAGACCCCCCAAAAAAGCTTTCACAGAACAACACAGCCGACATAGTTTTGTATTATGCACATTTCTGTAAAGACAATAAAAGTATACAGTACAAAACAATCCAAATTTAAAACACCTTGTACAATGTAAAGTTTCAAATCAAATCAAATTAGTAGCAAACCTATTTCTTATGAAGTGAATGCCTATTATATAATGTTTTCTATTGGTTCTTAGATATTACTACTTGGTCTGATAAATAATGCAGTCTTCTATCTGCTTATAAAAGCTCTTTAGACAGGTGTCATTTCTGAATCAGCAATTTCTCGTTCCTTTTCTGATATGCATTATTCCACATAGATTTCTCAAGACAGACTAAAAAAATCTTATGTCCTACTTAACGAGGAGAATTCTGGCTTATGAGATAAAAGTAGATGGAAACTGAATATATTAAGGAACACCCATTCATTAACATTTTACTCCAACTATAATCTTTATTATCTGAAAAAAATATATATATCATGCACAGTGCAGCAGGAATCTATTGAAATTTCTAATGCATCTGATACAAAAGTATTATTGTGCAGTTTAAAAGCTAAATCTTTTCACTTTAATCCTAAAGTAAACCACTGGTATCTTCTGAAAACAAGCAACTGTCAGCAAGGTGTTTATCAAAGGACAGTTCAAATCTCACTATTGATTCTCATTGCTTATGTGACACTGAAGAACTAAAGCAAGGCTTAAAATCAATCTTTCTGCTGCTCTCTCCAAATCAGGTACCGTATTCTTTTCTATGGAGACATAATATCTTTGGTACAGAGACCTAGCATTTTGAGAACTGAGAACTACAAAAACCCCTGGGCAGAAAGTACTGTGAACTACAGAAACCCTTGGGCACGGACACTCCATTCAAACTCCTGCACTAAGACACTCGACCAAGCTTGAGAAGGGCTTCTCCCAGCCCAAGGTGGCATCCCTGGATGACTCAGACCCCTTGTGACTCCCTGCCTTGAAAAGTTCAAGGCTATCAAAGGATTTACTGTTTCTTCTAGTAACAACCTGAGACTAAGCCCCTGACCTCCTTTTCTCAGAGTACTTATTAAAAAGGACTTAAAACTGTGAATCCTTCCTCTGTTTCTTTGAGATGCAGATGTACCTTCTACAACTCAAGAGCATCTTTCTCTCCATGACCTGGATTCCTTTGTAATCCTTAGGAAGTTTGGGAGAAGTAGGAGAATAGAATCTTTTCTTTTTTTAAAAAAATATATTTATTTATTTGGCTACACCGGATCTTAATTGCAGCATGTGGGATCTTTCGCTGTAGCATGTGGAATCTAGTTCCCTGACCGGGGATTGAACGTGGGTCCCCTGCACTGGGAGTGCAGTCTTAGCCACTGGACCATCAGAGAAGTCCCTGGGAGGACAGAATCCTAATTCTGACTCTCCTGGAGCTTTCCCCTTCATTCTCCCTTTAAAATGTCCAGTTATCTCTGTGCATTTCCCAATTCTGAATGGAGCCGGCAGTTAGTGAATAAAATCTGTTTTCATCATTGTAACTCATGTCCAGGTTTGTCTGACAGCACCAAGTCCTTGCTTTTTCATTGAAATATATAATTTCATTGAAATGTCATTGAAGATATTTTTGCGTAAGGATCTAAAGAACTGTAAAGAATGTGTGTGCTTTTTTAAAGCAAAGTGAAGACTAGTGTGTTTGTTGATATTGAATTGATTTTTAAATGTCTCTTAATTTCCTTGGCAATGAAAAAGTCATGACAAACTCGATGAGGGCGATTTTTTAAAAAGCAGGAAAGCAGAGTTACCAATGACCCAAACAGTTAAGAATCCAAATAGGAGGAATACATCCAGAAATGGCAACACAGCCAGTAAAAGGAAGGCAGTTTCCTCATGTTCTTCTCCATCACTAGACAGTGCTGGGCTGGGAGGCAGAGTTGGCGTTTGTAACAGAGTTTGCTTTGCCACTATAGGTTTTTATTTTAAGACATGGGAGATTCTCTTCATGCTGCCAGTCCCTCATGTATCCTGCCAACCCCCTTGCTGCAAAAAAGCATGAGGCGAGTGTGTTTACAGAGATGCAGGACAGGTCGGGGAATCCTGGAATCCATTTTTAGTTCTCCTTTGTATTTACCGAGTGATCTTAAGGTTACTCAACCTCCTTTTGTTTTGGAACTTCAGCCAAGAAAACAGAATCATTATATCTTTTCTTAGAAGATTTCAAATGCTTTCTTATAAAAATGTATTATTACTTAGTGTCTCTGTGATCTTTCTCAGAATCGAAGACTCTCTATCAGGAATTGTTGAGAGCTGTGATAAACCGAAGAAGATGCCATTTTCCCAATTCCTGGACTAATTTTAAAAAGTTAGGAAAGGTATATCCCCCAAACTGTACATAATTAAATGGGTGCTTGGGCTTCCCTACTGGCTCTGGTTAGTAAAGAATCTGCTTGCAATGCAGGAGATCCAGGTTCAATCCCTGGGTAGGGAAGATGCCCTGGAGAAGGGAATGGCAATCCACTCCAGTACTCTTGCCTATAGCATCCCATGGACAGAGGAGCTGGGCAGGCTACAGTCCACGGGGTCGCAAAGAGTTGGACATGACCATGTGACTAACTTTTTTCCTTTCTTTCTTTGGTCCCCTCCTTAAATTCTCCCCCTCTGTCTGTAATTTTGTCAGAACTTGGAGAACAACAACTCTCAAGTTATAGGGAAATCATATCAGAACGACTTTTTAAAAAATTGTGGTGAAATATACATCACATAAAATTGATCACTTTCACCATTTTTTAAGAATACAATTCAGTGGCATTAAGTACAGTCACACTCTGGTACAACCATCACAATCTATCCATCTCTAGAATGCTGTCATTGTCCCAGTCTGAAATTCCATTCCCATTCAACCCTAACTCCCATTTCCTTCTTCTGTCAGCCCTTGGTAATTTAAGGGAGCAAAACTTGCAACCCCAAAATGTGTCTCTTTGTAAGGAAGATTCATTTAGGCTGAATATTTTTAAGAAAAAGATGACTCAGAGTTTTTCTTATTACCTCCCAGACTTCTTTGGTGGCTAAGATGGTAAAGAACCTGCCTGCAATGCAGGAGACCCAGGTTCAATCCCTGGGTTAGGAAGATCCCCTGGAGAAGGGAATGGCTACCCACTCCAGTATTCTTGCCTGGAGAATTCCATGGACAGAGGAGCCTGGCAGTCCATGAAGTCTCAAAGAGTTGGATGCAACTGAGTGAATAATACTTTCACTTTCACTTCACTCCTTCCCCCCTAGCTGCCTAAAAGAATTTAGATGAACAGCCTATTTCCAGAATAGGGCTACCACAGAGATATCTACAAAGAATATGTGCTAGGTGTGGTGGGAATCACTACCCCCACCATAGGATCTAGAGATCAGAGTCCTCTTTGTGTCCCACTGTCTCTGCTTGGTCTGGCAAACGTTTGTTTACCAAAAATTTGCTTTTCTATCTCAACTCTCTCCCTCCCCTGTGAACTCCCAAGCTCCTACCCCCAACATGCTCCTCTGTCTTTAGTTGAAGATGGTATTTAAGATTAGGGCTTCATCCATTCTGGGGAGTTACTCAGTTTCCTGGGTTTCTCCCAGGTATCAGTTCAGTTCAGTTCAGCCGCTCAGTCATTTCCGACTCTGCGACCCCATGAATCGCAGCACACCAGGCCTCCCTGTCCATCACCAACTCCCAGAGTTCACTCAGACTCCCGTCCATTGAGTCAGTGATGCCATCCAGCCATCTCATCCTCTGTCATCCCTTTCTTCTCCTTCCCCCAATCCCTCCCAGCATCAGAGTCTTTTCCAATGAGCCAACTCTTCACATGAGGTGGCCAAAGTACTGCAGTTTCAGCTTTAGCATCATTCCTTCCAAAGAAATCCCAGGGTTGATCTCCTTCAGAATGGACTGGTTGGATCTCCTTGCAGTCCAAGGGACTCTCAAGAGTCTTCTTCAACACCACAGTTCAAAAGCATCAATTCTTCGGCGCTCAGCCTTCTTCACAGTCCAACTCTCACATCCGTACATGACCACTGGAAAAACCATAGCCTTGACTGGATGGATCTTAGTTGGCAAAGTAACGTCTCTGCTTTTGAATATACTATCTATGTTGCTCATAACTTTTCTTCCAAGGAGTAAGCGTCTTTTAATTTCATGGTTGCAATCACCATCTGCAGTGATTTTGGAGCACCAAAAAATAAAGTCTGACACTATTTCCACATCTATTTCCCATGATATTAAACTTCTATTTGATTTTCTTCTGTTAATCTGTCTCATAGCAATTCAACTCTTAGGCTGGCCAGAAGAACCTAGAAGAGTAGAAGGCAATTTTTTCCTCCCCAACAGTAACCATCATTCTACTTTTTGTTTTTATGTATTTGCCTACTCAACGTACCCCATCTGAATGGAATGGAATCATATGATATTCATCCTTTTGCTGTGTGGCTTATCTCTCACTTAGCATAATGTCCTCAAAGGCCATCTATGTTGTAGCATGTGTCGAAATTTCTTCCTTTTAAGACTGAATACAAAAAAAAATTTTTAAGGCAGAAGTTTAAGTTTATTAATGACAGGTTTTATTATAACTACTCTCAAGTATGAAAAATAAAGGGTGACTAATGAAAATTTATGTGACTTCTTGTTGGCACTTTCACTGGATGTGCCAAAGGGTGGGAATCTTGCCTGGATCTGAATCACCTGATTAGATGGAGTTCACTGGAGAAGGAGTAACAGATATAAGAAGATAAGAGCACCAACTGGAGAAGTTGAAAATTACTTTTTGACCTAATTTTGGGGAAGTATAACCTCCATTTATACTTTGGAACAGACTGGTTCCAAATAGGGAAAGGAGTATGTCAAGGTTGTATATTGTCACCCTGCTTATTTAACTTATATGCAGAATATATCATGCAAGATGCCAGGTTGGATGAAGCCCAAGCTGGAATAAAGACTGCCGGGAGAAATATCAATAACCTCAGATATGCAGATGACACCACCCTTATGGCAGAAAGCAAAGAAGAACAAAAGAGCCTCTTGATGAAAGTGAAAGAGAAAAGTGAAAAAGTTGGCTTAAAGCTCAACATTCAGAAAATGAAGATCATGGCATCTGGTCCCATCACTTCATGGGAAATAGATGGGGAAACAGAGGAAACAGTGGCAGACTTTATTTTTTTGGGCTCCAAAATCACTGCAGATGGTGATTGCAGCCATGAAATTAAAAGACGCTTACTCCTTGGAAGGAAAGTTATGACCAATCTAGATAGCATATTCAAAAGCAGAGACATTACTTTGCCAACAGAGGTCTGTCTAGTCAAGGCTATGGTTTTTCCAGTGGTCATATATGGATGTGAGAGTTGGACTGTGAAGAAAGCTAAGCACCGAAGAACTGATGCTTTTGAACTGTGGTGTTGGAGAAGACTATTGAGAGTCCCCTGGACTGCAAGGAGATCCAACCAGTCCATTCTAAAGGAGATCAGTCCTGGGTGTTCATTGGAAGGACTGATGTTAAAGCTGAAACTCCAGTACTTTGGCCACCTCATGCGAAAAGTTGACTCATTGGAAAAGACTCTAATGCTGGGAGGGATTGGCGGTAGGAGGAGAAGGGGACGACAGAGGATGAGATGGCTGGATGGCATCACCGACTTGAAGGACATGGGTTTGGGTGGACTCCAGGTGTTGGTGATGGACAGGGAGGCCTGGCGTGCTGCGATTCATGGGGTCGCAAAAAGTCAGTCACAACTGACCAACTGAACTGAACTGATGCACTAAATATCAACCAAAAATGAAAACACATTCAAATAGCAATATTAATGTATATATATTACAATGTATATATTATGTATATATATATTATGTACATGTTTATTATTATGTATATATATTATTATATCTTCCTGACCCAGGGATTGAAGTTGGGTCTCCTGCATTGCAGGTGGATTCTTTACCAACTGAGCTACCAGGGAAGCCTTCATAATAAATTAAACATATGTATTTGAATATACAGTGCTATTTGAATATACCAATATTTCTGATATATCTGTATCAGATTATGCTAAATTTATAGATATCTAGAAAAATGTATATCTAGAAAATTGATTCACACCTCAAAAACACTCCCTAACTCAAACTGGTAGATCTTTTATCTCTTTGCAAATGAAGGTGTAAAATTCTGCTGTTAACTTTAATGAAAAAGCTAAAGAGAAAAAGATAACAATAACTGACATTCCAGTGGCTGGTGGCCTAATGTACCAATTTGTAGTCTGTGAGACAGGATATGCATTGAATACCAATTACAAGTTGGAAAGACCCATCGATGCTCTCTGTCATCTGCTAATCAAGATGATTGCTGATAGATGAGTATCTAAAATTGATAAAGGCAGGAAACTGATATTTCCATTTGGAGATTTGTCTTCAAGTAGGTGTGGTTCAATTCATGAGTGCTTAAAGCTGGCGAGTGGAAGCATCAGAACATAATCTGCTTCCATTTAGAGATCACCAGGCAGTTTAGCTGCCAGAATGTAGAGCAGTCCTGAGTCCCATCTGAAGCTCCAGCTGAGCAGGCCACCCATAAGTTACCCTAAAATAGGAGCCCAGAAGTTTTGATATCACTAAGAGCCAAGCCAAGTGAATCAAAGTGAACTATATATAATACTTTCTCTGGGGATGCCTTCAGCAGTAGGGGAAGATGGCAGCTTTGTTACTAGGCTTTGCTAAGATAGAACCGATGTTGTGAGATATATATATACATAAACCCATGCATGTGATAGCAGAAAATGCACTACTGCCATCTTGCAGTTGCTTCTATGGAGAGTCCAGGAACAGCTTGAAGCTCCTTCAAGCGGGACATATTTCAACCACAGAACATATAATCTACAAGAAGGCTTCTGTAAAGTGGCACGGGGCAGAGATCTGGAATGCATACTCAGTAAGTGGGTGCATGCTCAGTTGCTCAGTCATGTCAGACTCTGTGACACTGTGGACTGTAGCCTGCCAGGCTCCTCGGTCCATGGGATTCTCCAGGGAAGAATACTGGTGTGGGATGCCATGTGCTCCTCCAGGGGATCTTCCCCACCCAGGGATCAAACCCAGGACTCCTGTATTACAGGTGGATTCTGTACCACTGAGCCACTGGGGAAGTCCCATGTATTCAGTATATGAAATGCCAAGTATTAGGGATGAATCTCTGCCTCCGTGAGATGTGGTTCTTGTGTAGGAGACGGGCTCTAGGATTCTGCATCGTTGCACACTAGACTCAATCAGTACAGGTGTGGTACTGATTAGGCTCCGTGAATCTCAACATGATGCTGTGACTCAATTATATTTCATAGAGACCACAAATATAATTTTTCCAATTTCTAATAAGATGAGTCCATAGGAAATCCTGGCACCATCAGCTTTTCTTTTTTAATGTGTTTTTATTTATTATTATTTTAAAATTATTTATTTTGGCTGCACTGGTATTTGCTGCAGTACAAACTCAGTTGTTGCAGCACATGGGCTTAGTTGTGGCTCTGGGATCTTAGTTCCCTGACCAGGGATTGAACCCTGACCCCCTGCATTGGAAGCACAGAGTCTTAGCCACTTGACCACAAGGGAAGTCCCACCATCTGCTTTTCTCCACTGCAATCTGGGGCATTCCTGTCTCAGTCCCTTTGGCTTGCCTAATAGGGGCACCAACAAGACTATTCCTGAGCTTGGGGTCAGCAGACCTGGATTTGAGTCTTGACTTTCACTTCTTTTGGTCAAGCCATTTAACTCCTCAAGATATCAGTTTCTTTATTGGTAAAGCAAGACCTGATGAGATCATGTAAATAGACAGTTTAGGGAGAGGGTACCTGGCATGTAGAAAATTCTCAACAAATCTTGATTGAATTGTGAGCCAACACAGCTAGAGATCCAAACAAATGCTTGACACATATTTAAATAGCATTTAATGGATGGCAATTACTATCTACTTTATATCCAGAGTACTGTGAGTAAGATTCTACTCAAAGGCTACATTTATGCTCTATAGACAAATGTGTGCAGTTTCTAATATGACAGCTCCAATTTCACAAAGCTTGTTCTAATGCTGTAGGAGCAATGATATCATTATGTTTGGGGTTTGGCATGTGGCATCACCACATTACATTGCAAGATGAATAAATGTTTCATCCTTTATTTCTTTCCCTTTTGTTGAAAAAACTTCAACCTGTACCATCAAGACTGGCCAAACTGTAACTAAATGGTGTAGGACAGAAATCAGGTAGGTAACCAGCTAATATTATCAAGCAGTATAATTCACAGCAAAACAAAATAAAACCAAACAAAAAAACCAGAACAAAGCAAAGAGATATTTGTTCTGCTTAGAGCAAAGAGAAATTTTTCCATCAGGTATAATTTCCTTTGTTCATCCAGAAGTCCACTCATCTTCAAAAATCGGTACCCTATAGGAAGTGTCTCGCGTCTTTACACTTTCCCACTAGGGGTTCATGCATTAAAGAGTATTTTCCAGAAGAGAAAAACCTAGCAGTGATCAAAAGTGACACAAATTCAGAAGGAAAAGATGAGTAAGCCTCAAAAATGTGCACTGTGTTCTCATCAAAAGGTAGACCAACACATCTTAGAGTGAATGGTCAGGTTCAATTCCAGATAGTATTCATTTGAAGAGAAGGGGGTGTGGGGTTTTAAAAACCCAGGATCTAATATGGTTGGCATGGTTACCGTACACATGGATATTTAAAGTTCTGGTGTGAATTATTATTTTCAGGGCATGGAAACATTTGGTTCATGTACAGCGCAAAATCCACTTTCAAAGAACATGACATTTTACACACAAATTTAGATGGCTGATCAATATGTCATCATTATTTATTCACTGCACACACATTGCAGTGAATGAAGGGCCATTCTTTTCCCAGATGTTCAACTAGTATAAACTGCTGAACCTATAATGGTTAATTCCTTTGAGTAGTGCCAATTCAGCCAATTTCAAAATGCTGGGAACATGAGGGGAAAGTCTGTATTTAAACTTCATTCTGCATGTTTTTGCAGGGTTATTGTTTTCTCTGACTATGGTTGGTCTACTTACACGTTTTCTCGATGGGCCTCTGCTCAGAGCAAAAAGAAGCTTTTCCGTCAGATGTAGTTTCCTTTGCTCACACAGAAGTCCACTTGTCTCAGTTCCATATATGAAGTGTCTAGTGTCTTTATATTTCCCCATTAGGGATTCATGGCATTACAGGGTATTTTCCAAAAGAGTAAAACCTAGCACTGATCAAAAGTGATACAAATTCAGAAGGAAAAGATGAATAAGCCTCAAAAACGTGCACTGTATTCTCATCAAAAGGCAGACCAACACATCTTAGCAGAGTGAATGGCCATGCTCCACACTGCAGAGGGAGGGATCTTCCTCCCCATGGAAGATGTGAGTCATACAAGCAGGTGGAGAGAAAAAACCTCAGGAGAAATACTAAATGGTATCAGTCTAGATTAGGGAGATTTAGGGATTGATATCCAGTAGTCACATATGGATGTGAGAGCTGGACCATAAAGAAGACTGAGTGCCAAAAAATTGGTGCTTTCAAACTGTGGTGTTGGAGAAGACTTTAGAGTCCCTTGGACGGCAAGAGGATCAAACCAGTCAATCCTAAAGGAAATCAACCCTAAGTACTCATTGGAAGGACTGATGCTGAAGCTGAAGCTCCAATATTTTGGCCACCTCATGGGAACAGCTGACTCATTGGAAAAAAACCCTGATGCTGGGAAAGCTTGAGGGCAGGAGGAGAAGGGGACGGCAGAGGATGAAATGGTTAGATGGCCTCACTGATTCAGTGGTTATGAATTGGGAGATGGTGAGGGACAGAGAGGCCTGGTGGGCTGTAGTCCAAGGGGTCACAAAGTCAGACAGGACTTGGTGGTGACTGAACAAACAAACAAACACAGGGTCTAAAGTGTGCCATATTGTTACTTTTATCCTTGGATGACAAGGAAGTTGCTTGTTTCACACCTTAAATTATGTTCCAGGGGTTTCTAGCCCATCACAGTCCTCCCCAGTCAAACAGAAGATGCTCCATTAAGATTCTGTCCTTCCTATCCTTACTTCCATTTTTCCCTCTTTACTTCCAAAACTGAAGGTTCAAGATATTCTGTTTACTGGCTCTGAGTGGAAAGGGTACCAGTATGGTACAGGAAACACAATGAAAGCATGATCTTGAACCAGAAGACAGAACAGCCTCTTCAAAGCTGGCATATAGGGAAAGGAAAATAAAGTTCTGATAGGTTAGTTGAAATTTCGTTTCCTTCTCTTGGCAGGCTCAAAAGCCGTCTATCGGAAAGACAAAATAGCTATTTCTTGACAAGGCTGAAAGCTTTAAAATGTGCCTTTTTTTCCTTCTGGTTTTAAGTTCTCTACATTCAGGCTTATTTCACATCTTATATTTTTTCAACAAAGTACTCCAAAATATGTCTCAACTCTATTGGCAAAAGTACTACACAAACCCATTAAAAAAAAAAAAAAAGTTCTCTGTGCAGAAAGGCTCTGAAGATTGCAGGATCAGCAGCAGGCTCTTATACTTTTATTTCGCTATTTTGATATCTGACTTCACAAGACAAGACAAGTGCTGTCAAGTTCTCAAAACTGGTTAAGAAAATCCCTCTGCTACTTAGGTAGGCTTTCAGGTGATGACAGATATTGTTGCGAGTTCCTCCCGGATACCCATTGAGCAGGTAAAAGACACAGTGGCCTTCAAAGCCCCAAGGTGTTAGGAACCAGGTCCTGCAAGCTATCGTAGGTTTTTTCTCATGCGTATCAATGCCATTTCCCTGTACTAGACTAGAAGTTCTCTGAGTCACTGCTCACCCCACTGTTTCCTTTTCAATGATGGGCTGTACCATCCAGAATAGTGTTGTCTACTAGAGATAGAAAAAGTCTCTTATGCAATTTTAAGTTTTCTAATAGTCACACATTGTAAAAACTTTTTACTTTGTACTGAGGTATAACCTATTAACAATGCTGTGAAAGTTTCAGGTGAACAGTGAAGGGGCTCAGTCATATGCATACATGGATCCATTCTCTCAAAAACTCCCCTCCCATCCAGGCTTCCACATGACATTGAGCAGAGTTCCATGTGCTGTACTGTAGGTCCTTGTTGGTTGGCTTTCCTGGTGGCTCAGAGGGTAAAGCGTCTGCCCGCAATGCGGGAGACCTGGGTTCGATTCCTGGGTCAGGAAGATCCCCTGGAGAAGGAAAAGGCAACCCACTCCAGTACTCTTGCCTGGAAAATCCCATGGACAGAGAAGACTGGTTCGCTATAGTCCATAGGGTCGCAAAGAGTCGGACACGACTGAGCGACTTCACACTGTAGGTCCTTGTTGGTTATCCATTTTAAATATACCAGTGTGTACATGTCTGTCCCAAACTCCCTAATTCTCTCTCCAACCCCTCCCCACGAATCATAATTCGTTCTCTAAATCTGTGAATCTCTTTCTGTTTTGTCAGTTTACTCACATCATTTTTTTAAGATTCCACATATTTTAAAGGTATAAAAAACTAAGTGTCATTAGTTATAATAATACATTTCATTCAACAATATATCCAAAATACCATCAGTTCAATATATAATTTAATATAAATTAATGAAATTATATTTTCCTTGTTTTATATACATTTTCTAAAATCTGGCTTTTACAATTATAGTGCATCTTACTTCAGACTAGTCACCTTTCAGACGTTCCATAGCCACATATACCCAGAGGCTATGATACTGGACAGTACAGAGCACTTTTCCTCTTTACTTACATAACTAAATCCTACTCAATTAAACGTCAATGATCATTCAAATCCTAGGTTTTAACGCAGTCCTGTGTTCACAGTATATGATGAATAAGTAGCTGACAGTTGAGTGAGTAAGTATTTCTGGCTTACAGATGCATATGCCATAGCTTCATGAGAAATGTTTGGCGTTATATTTAGTACTTAGCACCAGTTCAGCTCTTCACTTGTTCCAGGCACTGCATAAGTGTTTATACAAGACATTACTTTATTAACCTTCATGACTAGCTTGTGAGGCCTGATTGTGCTCATTTTGCAGATGAGGAAACTGAGTCATAGTTACGGAGCTTGCCCAGAGTCCTCCTGTTAGTGAGAAGCAGTATCAAGACTCAAGACCAGGCAGCCTGATCACCAAATTCCGGTGCACACTCGCTGTCACACTCTCTTGGGCTCTCTCACAGAGAGCCCCGAATACTAAATTTCACTGGTTTCTAATTTTACGTGGTATAAAAACAAAGGTTAAAATGACTCGATGCGGGTTTCCCTGGTGGCTCAACGATATAGAATCCGCTTGCCAATGCAGGAGACACAGGTTCAATCCCTGACCTAGGACGATCCCACACGCTGCGGAGCAACTAAGCCGGTGCACCACAACTATTCCGCCTGTGCTCTAACGCCCAGGAGCCACAATTACTGAGCCCATGCGCTGCAGCTATGAAGCCTGGATGCCCAAGAGCCCACGCTCTGCAATGAGAGAATCCACCATCCATGAGAAGCCCACGCACTGCAACTGAAGAGTAGTGCCCACTCTTGTAACTAGAGAAAAGCCTGCGCAGCAGCGAAGGCCCAGCCTAGTCAAAATATATACATAAATAAAATAAAATAAGCACTGGGAGCATTGGGGCTTCCCAGGTGGCGCTAGTAGTAAAGAACTCGCCTGCTAATGCAGAAGACTTAAGAGACATGGGTTCGATCCCTGTGTCAGGAAGATCTCCTGGTGAAGGAACTGGCAACCCACTCCAGTATTCTTGCCTGGAGAACCCCATGGATAGAGAAGCCTGGTGGGCTACAGTCCATGGGGTCACAAAGGGTCAGGCACAACTGAAGCAACTTAGCACCAGCACTGGAAACACTAGCAATGAGAATAACTAAGCAAGGAGACAAGACATAGTCAGGACATCTAGAAAGTCCATTTCTTTTCCTGACATAAACAGATATAATCCATATCTCTTGAGTAGACAGTTAAGAATAAATACGTGGGCTTGATTGGACCTACCTGGGTAGTAAACAGAAAAATAAGTACATTGGAAGGTGTTCTAGAAATGGGACTTTAAGGGATGTGAAGAAATGCATGCATCTTCCAGTAGGGAGCAATTAAGTCTATTATCACCAGCAGAACCATTACAAACAAAATAATCATCCCCAAATTAAACCATATGATGGGATGTTGATGCCTCAAAATTTTAGTTAAATAAGAAAATTTTGTTAGAAGAGAAGGGAGAATTCAGGCACTCTCATGAATGGAATGGTTACTTACACAAGGTAACTATTGTTTGATATCCTACACTTTTGCTTTCTTTTAGAAACTCTTGTAATTCGCATTGTCTCTTTAATCTCCTCCCACACCCTTTCCCCCATCCTGCCTCCCATCCACACTGCCTCTTCCAATAGGGGAGCATCTATAAACAATCACTATGTAAGTTTCCAAGATTATAGCTGGGGAGGACACCTAAAACCATCTTCTTTTGCTTTTATACCTTTTCTTTTTTTTTAATTTAAATTTATTTATTTTAATTGGAGGCTAATTACTTTACAATATTGTATTGGTTCTGCCACACATTTTTTGTGAAGACTGGTCTTGCACTCTTTTTATATAAAACTGAATTAATTGATTCATTTATAACAACATCATTTAAAAGACCTTGGATTTAGAAGATAAAGATTTCACCAAAATCATAAAGACCATTGGTCTGTATTGAAGTCAATGATGACATAACATCAACAGTCTACATACTGTAATTAGATTCCTTGTCCTGAACACATTTTTATTATGAGTTATTTTATGGGCTTTCTTCTATTTTTTCATCTAGCATCTTATTTTATAGAGCTTAAAAATAGAACTTTTAATGAATTTTTTTTTTTTTTTAATTAATGGCCCTCAGGGTTAACGTTCTCAGCCCACTGAGTTGAGTACTATTATAGATATCCACTGAAAGTAACATTTTCTGAAAGGCCAGGATATGATTTTCTAAAGGACTTCACTCTGATAAGCCAGGATTTGGGCTCTTCATTTCCATAATACGTCCTGACACCAGGTCACTGACAATCAAAGTACAACCCAGCAAAATGGAGGACTGGCGTACGGGTAAGACTTTGCTGCTCACTTTCTCATTCTTCCCTGACTCATTCGTTGCACAGCACATCTTTAGCTCTTACTATGTGTCTGGCGCTGGAGAGAGACTTGTTCCCACTATTGGGGAAGTCGCTTTGTTGCAGGAGACCAATATACAAAGAATAGTCAGTATCAAGTGTGTGCGTGCTTAGTCACTTCAGTCCTGTCCGACTCTTAACTCCACAGACCGTACCTCACCATTCTCCTCTATCCATGGGATTTTCCCAGCAAAAACACTGGAGTGGGTTGCCATGCCCTCCTCCAGGGGATCTTCCCGACCCAGGGATAGAACCCGTATCTCCTACATCTCCTGCATTGCAGGCAGATTTTTTACCTCTGAGCCACCAGGGAAGCCCAGTCAGTATCACACTGGCAAGCAAATCCTAGAATTGGGGTTAATGATCGCCGTTTATTGGACAAAGCTCACATTTCTCTATTCCTCCACATCTAGCCTAACAGGCGCCCATTTACCATGGGTCAGGACTACCGCTATGCCATCCTGCAGCTATAGTTCTAGACACACACAATGATACATTTGATCACCTGCTCTTGAAAAAATAATATAAAACAAAAGCCATGACATACTCCTGCACATCCAGTGCCGTCTTCTCTGTCATCAGCTCTCGTTCACTTGATATTGTGGCATCTGTCTACCCTTTCAGGGGTTCCATCCGCATTTCTATGTCTAGTCTAATTCGCCGTCACAGGAAAACTCTGAGTGGTTCTGAACCCTGGCTGTACTCTAGATTAACTTGGGGAACTTAAAAGTAGATTCATGCCAGGACCTCCCCGCGTGAAATTATGCTTCAAGTGGTCCATGCTGTGGTCCTGGCACTGACTTGCATCTTTCTTTTCTTTCAGGTTTATTGAGATATAACTGACATACAGCACTGTGTAAGTTTAAGATGTACAGTATAATGACTCGACTCACTTACATTGTGAAATGATTATCACGGTAAATTTAGTTTCAGTTGCTCCCTTGGTGATTCTAGAAAAACAGCCAGGACTCTCAAACTCTACTCAGTATGAAGCCTGATGAACCAAACTTGGATGAAATCATAGACTTTCCTTCCTATCTCTGCATAACCTTGTATAGGCAAGAATTAGTGAGCAGAGTATCTGGGGGAAAGGCAGAGGGGAAGCCAAAGGAAAGAGGCTCTGTTTGTTCAATAATAACATAAGGCAACCCTCACAGCGGGAGCAGGAGAAATCTCAAACCAAAGAAAGAAAACAGTAACTACTAAGAAGTTTTAAAATAAATGACTACGTGAGAGCTGGAAATGTTTTTCTGCCTGAAGGTTGAGGTGCAGGTCATCAGTAACCGAACTGGTGGATGTCTAATCAATAGATTTGGGGCCTGTTTCGTATATTTCTGGACTTCCACTGTGAGTAGTAGAACCAACTGATGAACAGTTAGTTCTGGGTCAGAATCTGGAGTTGTGCAGCTCAAATTTCTGCTAAACAAAGACTAAGCTGGGGGAGGTCATGTTCATCATCCTCAAAGACAGAGGACCCAAAAATTCTGGCTTCCTTTGTATCATGATGAATTTAGTAATCATGAAATCATCTAAATTTTAAAGACCAGTTCCTATTTCCAGCCTGTGCTGTCACTGGAGGTAGAAAGAAGTTGCAGGAACTTCCCTGGCAGTCCAATGGTTAGGACTTGGCATTTCCACTGCAGGGCACCCAGGTTCAATCCCTGGTTGGGAAACTAAGATCCCAAAAGCCATGACATGTGGCCAAAAAAAAAAAAAAGATGGAAAGAAAGAAAGGAGCTGTCTAGGTGATCATTTTGCACACTGGGCATGCCTAGAGCCAATAATGAGAATTCAAACACGATACAGTGACCTCCATAAGTTGGATGATGAATTTAATACTATCTAGGACTGATGTTGAAGCTGAAACTCCAATACTTTGGCCACCTGATGCGGAGAACTGACTCATTTGAAAAGACCCTGATGCTGGGAAAGATTGAGGGCAGGAGGAGAAGGGGACAAAATAGGATGAGATGGTTGGATGGCATCACCAACACAATGGACATGGGTTTGGGTAAGCTCCAGGAGTTGGTGATAGACAGGGAGGCCTGGCATGCTGTGGTTCGTGGGGTCACAAGGAGTCAGACAGAACTGAGTGACTGAACTGAACTGAACTGAACTGAAAGTTGACCTTCAAAGTACTTCCGTGGGGCATTTATCCTCTAAAGCCATGAGTGGTGTTTTGATTTAGAGTTTTTCCATCTGAGGGTAGAAAATGATGTCATATAGTAGGAAAAGTTCCAGGGTTTTTCAGAATAACCATGTGTCCAGCCCGGTCATCCAACCTCTCCAATAAAATTCCTTCAGCCATAAGATAGAAAAAATGGCATCAAAAGGCTTCTAAATTTCTTCCAGCTCTAAAAGGCTAGGAATTGATTGAAATTGGATTTTGAAGGAGTTTGGGGGAACTTCTGGCTTGTGTGTGTATGTATGTTCATTTACGAGATAGAAATTGGACAATACTTAAAATTTTAAGGCTGACTTGAAAATACTTGTGTTTGCCTTACACAAGCAAACAGCACCATTAGAAATAGTCATTAAAAGAACTGAGCTTCTACAAGAGGATTTTCTGGGACTGGGAAGGAGATTGTGACATGGTTATTTTGGAGAGAGGCCAACTTGTGAAGCTTGCGGCCAGTGCCCTTGGTGGAA
Organism: Budorcas taxicolor; assembly: GCF_023091745.1. Classification (NCBI taxonomy): domain Eukaryota; kingdom Metazoa; phylum Chordata; class Mammalia; order Artiodactyla; family Bovidae; genus Budorcas; species Budorcas taxicolor. The sequence continues at coordinate 49,333,563 of NC_068923.1, read as the reverse complement.
ATAGCTTCTAGGGATTAAAGAGCAAAAGGAATAATTTCACAGCAGTTTATTAATATTTTGTAAGTTTCCATATACCTAAGGGGAAAAGTTTGGGGTGTTTAGTTTTACTGTAATGTGAAAGATAAAAACAGAAGGGAAAAAAAGATAAGATGACAAAAGAATACGTTCTGACACATTTCAAATCCACAGGATATTAAATGATCCCTCATAGAATCTCGAAATGCTACCACAGAAAAAGAGTGATAATTCCAGCAATAACAAATGAGTTTAGGATTAATCTGTGCTAATTGCTTTCCACTCTTTTCTCTCTCAGCCTTCAGAACTACACAAGGTTGGCATTATTATTATCATCATCCCATTTTACAGATGAGAACACAAGCGCCCAAGTCTCAAGGTTGATAAGAAACAAGGAAACAGCTACTCATGACCCTTTAAGCCTTTACCTTATTCCTCATTCTGTAGTTTGTTCACTTCTTTTTTAAATATCTCTCCTCAATTATCTTCAAATCTGGTCTCCAGTTGGCTCTGCAACACCGAATCTACTTTGGCTCCTCACTGTTTCATATGAGGTTGATGACAAGTATTTGGTGCCTTGGAGGCTTAATAATCTTCTAGTTAAATGTTTATCAGTGCAATTAAACAATTAAATGGAATTTATAGGTAAAGGAGATGAGAGCAGAGGGACTTGGCAAGGTCTTCCAAGACTTCCAAAGTCTAGACATTTAAAAAGTGTGTGTGCGGTTAGTCATGTCTGATTCTTTGTGACCCCATGGACTATATAGCCTGCCAGGCTCCTCTGTCCATGGAATTTTCCAAGCAAGAATACTGGGGTGGGTTACCATTCCCTACTCCAGGGGATCTTCCTGACCCAGGGATTGAACCCATGTCTTCTGTATCTCCTGCATTGGCAGGTGGAGTCTTTATCACTGCACCCCCTTGGAAGCCACATGTGTATTTAACTGAATCACTTTGTTGCACACCAGAAACTGACACAACACTGTAAATCAACTAAATTTCAATAAAGAAAAGGAAGAGAAAGGGAGGGAGAGAGAGACAGAGAAAGGAGAGAATGGAAGCTCAGCCATGGGCACTGGGGCACATGTTTGCACATAAGCATCACTAAGCACACCACACATAGCTCCTGCTTCTAGAGCCTTCTGTACTTCTTCCAGTCTCCCAGCCTTCACACATGCTCATGATCGGCTAACAGGGATCATCTGGTAGAAAAGAGTGACATGACTGCATCTCTGGATGGATTGACAGCTCTAATTTCCCTACAAAATAGATATCTTCAGAAGGAGGAGGAAAAACTTGCTGTTTACAAAAGCAATGAGCTAAGCTGTGAAATCCTTTAGTACAACTTGCCAAGGAAAACCAGATTAACTCTCTCCATGCATGCGTGCTAAGTGGTTTTAGTTGTGTCTGACTGTTTGCGACCCTGTGTACTGTAGCCTGCCAGGCTCCTCTGTCCATGGGATTCTCCAGGCAAGAATATTGGAGTGGGTTGCCATGCCCTCCTCCAGGGGATCTTCCCAACCCAGGGATAGAACCTGTGTCTCCTGCATTGGCAGGTAGATTCTTTACCACTAATGCCACCTGGGAAGTCCAACTCTTTCCATACAAGCCACTATAAAATATAGAGTTTATTTACAGGAGGGCTATTCTTTGCAGTCTGGTTTAACCCAGCAATGTTACCAAACACTGGGTTACCCCAGGCCATACTGTATAGTAGACCATTGCATCCTCGCCTACCTTTGGTTACTGTTAGCAGAGACTGAGTCAAAGGCCTAGCATATCCATCACCTAGTGATGACAGTAGGAACACTTTAGCTCCAGAATTACTACCAACCATGTGAACCACCCCAAGAAGCATAACACCTTCATATAAACCACCTGCTTTCTCAACAAATGCACCTTCCAGGCAAGAGCATCAATCCTACTTCCCCTTCCAACTCAACATTGCCCATGAGACCTCCCTGTAAGGGAAGTGATTTGGGAATTAGATGAGCTTGAGCAAGCTCTCAGAGAAGGCAATGGCACCCCACTCCAGTACTCTTGCCTGGAAAATCCCATGGATGGAGGAGCCTGGTAGGCTGTAGTCCATGGGGTCGTGAAGAGTCGGACACGACTGAGCGACTTCACTTTCACTTTTCACTTTCATGCATTGGAGAAGGAAATGGCAACCCACTCCAGTGTTCTTGCCTGGAGAATCCCAGCGATGGAGGAGCCTGGTGGGCTGCCGTCTATGGGGTCGCAGAGTCGGACACGACTGAAGCGACTTAGCAGCAGCAGCAGCAGCAGAGCAAGCTCTGGGAATTGGTGATGGACAGGGAAGCCTAGCGTACTGCAGTCCATGGGGTTGCAAAGAGTTGGCCTTGACTAAGCCACTGAACCGAACTGAATTACGTCAAGCCTGAAAGACAGCAATTCAGTCTTAAGGCATGTCAGAGCTTATCAGTGGCAGAAATGGGTCAGTACCTGATTTTTCTGGATCCTTGCTCATTCTTCTTCTCTGACTGCTTTCCTTACTTTGAACAAAAATGAAGATCTGATCTTTCCTAATTTCAGCTGTCATGATAAAGACTGCTCTGAGATGAAGTCAGGACTTGACTTATAGAAGGAAGAACACTGCAGTAGTAAAGGACACTGTCTTTGGGTCAAAGAAAACTTGGTTATAGCCTTTGCCTCTGCCTCTTGGTAACTATGCGACCTCAGGCAAGAGGAGTCCAGCAACCTCTCTGGGGTGCAGATTTCTAACACACTGTATAACAGGGATCGTGACTTTCCCTACTATACTATTGCCTGGCTGCAGTGAAGGTAGATGAAGTATACAAAGCATTCAGTAAAAGCTGCTGTCATGATCCCAACCTGACTGAATCAAATGAAAAAGGATCAGAGCACACTAGAGGAAAACTGCATCCCTGGTCTTCTCTGGTGGTCCAGTGGATAAGAATCCACCTGCCAATGCACGGAACACAGGTTTGATCCCTGGCCCAGGAAGATCCTGCGTACCATGGAGCAACCAAGCCTATGTGCCACAGCTACTGAGTCTGGGCTCTAGAGCTTGAGTCCTGCAACTACTGAAGCCCATATGCCTAGAGCCTGTGCTCTGCAATAAGAGAAGCCACGGCAATGAGAAGCCCAGCCAAATAGAGGAGCTCCTGCTTGCTGCAACTAAAGCCCAAACACAGCGAACCAAGAACTAGCCCAGCCAAAAACAAGCAACTAAATTAAACTTATTAAAGAAAAACCACATCCATTTATTACAGATAGTTGTCTGCAAATAGGTTCCTAATTTAGATTTTAAAAAGTTTGCTTACTCTCAGTTCACTTAATACCTTTTAGTAATCCTTATTTGCCATAATGAGTGAGATTTCAAACACCTCTTTTTGAGAGACAATTCCAGGACCTTCATAAATTATCCTTTTACCTTAACCCATCAGAGATAGGTACTATGTTCCCTGTTTTACAGAAAATACTGTGTGATAGGCCTGAATTTGTGCCAAGAGTCAGGATTCAAACCCATGTCTTCTGATCTCACTGCTGTGGTCTCATGTTCTCTGAGTATCAGAAAACTTACAGTAGGAGCTAACCTTTACTGAGCACGTGTCTGTGCAGAGCACTGTCTTAATTAGATCTCCTCACAAAACACAATTATTTCTGATGGATTTCTACTGCTCCCATTTTATAGATGACAAAACTGAGGCAATAAGGAAATTAAGGATGTGTCTTCCAATCAACAGGGCTTTCTCAAACCTGTGTTTACCAGTCAATGATAAAGAATCTGCCTGCAGTGTAGGAGATGCAGGTTCAGTCCCTAGGTGGGCAAGATCCCCTGAAGAAGGGCAAAGCAACCCACTCCAGTGTTCTTGTCTAGAGAATCCCCTGGACAGAGGAGCCTGGCAGGCTTCTACAGTCCATAGGGTCACAAAGAATCACACACAACTGAAGCAACTCAGTATGCACACACACATTCCCCATCAACACATTGCCTCTTTCTTCAATTGTACCTAAATACTTTGAACAAAGTATCTTCCTCATGCTAATCCCAAAGTGACAGGACTAGTAGGAAGAAAGGAGTTAGAAACCAGACTGTGTCTCTCTCAGATAACAGATACCGTAGAGAACACCCCGATTATATGATACTTTTGGTCAGAAGGGAGGCAGCTAGGAGTTGTTCTACTCTGAATGCTTTGTTCACACAAACTCATCTTTTTCCTTTGATAATTCATACCCCAAATGAAGTTTTAGCCCCTTTCTGCTGAGTTAAATATGGTAGTGTGTGTATGTGTGTAGATGCCTTTGCAGTGGACCTCCATCCTATAAAAATAGCAAGAGGCGGACCTGATGATACTAGAGGTGAAGATATAAAACCAAAGACCAGGAGCATTTCCCATTGTCATCCAGTGAGATCTGAGTGGGAGACATAAAGGTGCTCTTCATTCAGTTCTGGGCTCCGTATTCCCAAGGATCACATGGACTCCCTCTGGGGCTTTTTCTGTCAATCAGGCAAACTCAGCTGAGTGACAGGCTGAAAAGTCACTGGGAACATAATTCCGTCCTTTTGATGATAACCACACCTAATCCTGATGACTCAGAAAATTACCTAAGTTGAATTATATTGCTTTAGAAGCACTCTCAAATCTTTCAATCATGAGAAGTGACAGATACATGCCTCTTGGCTGTTGCCCCTGCCTACCCTTAATCAGGATTTGCAGCTTACTGCCAAAGAGGAGAGGAAGCCTATTTGAGTGCACCTGTGGCAATAGACATGGACATGTGGTCACCACCCCAGGAATGCCCAGCCTCACACCGAGCGACAGGCATCACAAAGCATTCTGAAAGGACGAGGCTTCATCTGGAGGCTCCAATGTGAAGCTTGTGCCATCCATCCGGACCCGACCAGTGGGCATGGACACAAAAGCCACGACCTCAGATTCACATGGCCCACACCAGTTCCCAAATACAACAAAAGCTAGCATATTTCTGGGCTTACCTTTGAACTCCAGGTGGCTTTAAAGGGATGAGAGGAGGGAGAGAAGGAAGAGAATATTATAGTCCAACCCCAAACGTCTCCCTATTAACACAAATCATCAAAATGCATCATCTCATTCTCCAATTGTACCTAAATGTTTTGAAAAAATGATCTTCCTTATGCTAATCCTGTCATCAGGACCCTATTTGGATCCAAATTTGAACTTGATGTGTTTTCTCATGAACTTATTATTCTCTTTAATTAGATTTGAGTTGATGAGAACTAATGGCTTTCTTCAAAGTTGTTCTTCCCCTGCTGAGGGAAGACGGCACCATTAAAATTACACTGAATCCCAAGGCCAAGAAATAAAAGTATAATTGAGTTATTTGACTTTCCCTGTAATGCAAACATGTGTTGTTGTTCAGTCGCTAAGGCATGTCCAGCTCTTTGTGACGCCATGGACTACAGCATATGAGGCTCCTCTTTCTCCACGATCTCCTGGAGTTTGCTCAAACTAAGGTCCATTGAATCAGGGATGCTATCAACCATCTCATCCTCTGTCATTCCCTTCTCCTTTTGCCTTCAATCTTTCTCAGCATCAGGGTCTTTCCCACTGAGTCAGATCTTCATATCAGGTGGCCAAAGTTTTGGAGCTTCAGCAACAGTCCTTCCAATGAATCTTCAGGGTTGATTTCTTCTAGGATTGACTGGTTTGATCTCCTTGCAGTCAAATACAAATATATTTAATCTAAAAATCACAATTAGTAAGCATAAGAGCTTTCTGTTTGGAAAGAAATCCATCCCTTTTCTTCATAGTCTGAACTCCTGCCACAAAGTGTGGCCTATGGACTTGCAGGGGTTAGGTAGCACTTGGGAGGTTGTTAGACATGTGGAGTCTCAGGTCCCAGTGGAGGTGATATTTAACAAAATACTGCCATAGTGGGAGAGAGCCTGGGGTAGGGAGTAATGAACACACCTTTGATCTCTAGCAGCTTTCTGTCAATGGAATATTAAGCATGCCCATTAGCTGCATTGATTCAGTTTTCTAATTAATGCTTACTAATTAACTGCATGATTCTTCTCATAGTAACAGATTAGGCCAAATCATGATGTTATCATTGATGAATGAAAACATTCTCTCATAGCACAAGGCTGGCACCATCATACTTATTATCTGCCTCAGTGGTAGGGCTGTGTCATTCAGCGGTGGCCACCAGGGACTTTAAGTATATAGTTCATAAAATTATCATCCCAAAGCAAGGGTCAGCAAAGTTCTCTGTAAATGGCACATGGTAATTATTGTAGGCTTTGTGGACTAAATGGTCTCTTTTCCAACTCCTTAGCTCTGCCGATGGAGTGCAAAGGCAGTCATAGACAATTTGCAAATGAATGACTGCAGCTATGCTCCAATAAAACTTTATTGGCACAGAAAACTTGATTTTTATTTTCACATGTCACAAGATATTCTTTTTCTTTTGATTTTTTTCAACGCTTAAAAAATGTGAAGACCATTCTAGGCTTGGAGGCTATACAGAAATAGGCTGTGGGTTGGCTGACCTTATCCTGAAATTAAGGCTGTTCTCACACAAAGGAATTAACTGGCATAAGGCTGAGCACTGAGATGGATCGACAACTCCTTCAGGCCATTCTGAATGAAAGCAACTCAGTAGGAATATATTTTTTTTTCAAAAGGAATGAAATATTTATTTGTCAGAACTCTAGTTTCACAAAAAACATTTGTTCATGTATTGATATGAATGTCTGACAATTTAACGATTTTAATTACAATGCTGCAGTAGGTTGAATTATGTCCCTGCTACCCCCACCACAGATTTGTTAGAGTCTTAACCCCCAGTATCTCAGACTGTGACCTTATTTGGAAACAGGGTCTTTACAGGTGTAATCAAGTTAAGATGAGGTCACTGGGGTGGGTCCTAATTCACTATGAGCAGCATCCTTATCCAAAAGGAAGTTGAACGCAGACATGCGCACAGGTAGAACGCCATGTGAAGATGAAGGCAGAAAGGGAAGTGACACGGCAGAAGCCAAGGAGCACCAAAGAAGGCCAGAAACCCATCAGAAACCAGGAGAGACATGGGACAGATTCTCCCCCACACCCCAGAAGCAATCAACCCCGCTGACACCTTGAGCTAGAACTTCTAGCCTCCAGGACTGTGACCCAATACTGTTCTATTCTTTAAGGCCGTGGTCCCTAACCTTTTTGGCATCAGGGACCAGTTTCATGGAAGGCAGTTTTTCCATGGACTGGGGAATGGAGGATGATTTCTGGATGATTCAACTGCATTGCATTTTTTGTGTACTTTATTTCAATTATTATTACATCAGCTCCACCGCAGATCATCAGGCATTAGATCCCAGAGGGTAGGGACCCCTGGATTAAGGCACTCAGTTTGTAACACTTTGTTAAGGCATCCCAAAGAAACTGACACTAATGTCCTTATTCCTCTTAGACTTGGGACATAAAGGAGTCTCTAAGTATCCTCTGTCCCCTCATTTGCCAGAATAACTGCAGGTTGGTAGAAAGAATGATGCTAACAAATATGGCTACCAGTTTGCTCTGTGAGGAAGAACATTAATCTAAAGTCTGGCTTGTTTATTCATTATGTTAAAAAAATAAACATCAGCGAGGTCAAGTCAGTAGGTGGAAATGCACATGCTACCTACACAGGTCTGCCAATAGACTGGCAGCTTGATCACCTGCACTAAATGTAAAAATGAAATGTAAATTGTGCCAAAGGTATAAAAATGAAGACTTCTAGATTTGGAGTGGACTGGAAGTAAAAAAGAACAAAAATTCTGTGGCTGATTAACTTCCCGAACTGTCACATCTCTCCATCTGTCTGTATTAATAATTATGTGAATCTTATTAAGTACTGTGGCCAAGAAAAGAAGTCACTTGAAGATTAAACTCCTGTAACCATTACAACTAGCAGTTGTGATAAACACTGAACAAACGTTTGTGAAAAACGTTTGAAAAATCGTGAAATCATCCCCAGAGGTCTGGGGTGTGTGCATGTCTGTGCAATCCTACCCAGCTCCTTTCAGCTGGGTAAGGTTTTCCTTACTCATCTAGCATTTACCATGGCCAAAACCATGCAGAAAAAAATAAAAAATACTCACACTGTTCCCTAATGTATCAACTGTGTTTTCAAAACCAGTGTTTAGCAGAACTGACTAGACCTTGCTTTTTGACTCTATACAGAGTCTATACAGTTGACTCTTTCTACTGTTTCCATTCTACAACATTCTATGAGGGTGGAAAAATATGAGATGTACAGAAAAATCCAAATTCAGAAGCTTTATAAAGTGTTTCTCATATCTGTTAGTTTCTCATATCATATCCCTCCCACACTTGTCTTTGTCCCTCAGTGACCTCCTGCTCTAGATCCCTGTTGGGATCCTTATAATTTTGTATTCACTTCTGCATAAAACTCTGCTTTCATGAAAGAGTGAGCTAAACTGATTCTTACTAAAGTATACATGACTGATAAGGTTAAAGGACTAGGAACAATTTCACGGAGATCAAAGCTTCACTGTAAAGGAATTTAGAATGTACTTCTGGATATTAGGCATTATTAAATTTGATGGGGGAACTGTTGGAGGTAAAGTGGTCTTTCATACTTCATAAGTAGCACACAATGGTCATCTACTCAGAACAACAGGCCTCAGTGTCCATATTTATCCTGGCTGTGTGAGCAGTGCTGGGTCATCAGATGCATGTCTGCATCTCGGCTCCTCCTCAACCGGGTTGTTTGAAAGAGGCATTCAACACCCACCCCCCACACACAAAAAAACACCCACCCCATCAACCCCAGACATCCTTCATAAGGTTGTACAAGGAACAATTGGAAGAACATGGTTTCTGGCCTCATGCTTATCATGTCAACCATAGGCAGCATATATGATGGCTGAGGGCTCCAGCTCTGAGATCAGACTGCCTGGATGAAAATCTGGACCCCATCACATCCTCTTTATTGTTATTTGGGTATGTCCCTGGGGCTCTCTGAGGTTAAGTTTCTTCATTCATACAATGGAGATAAGGAATACTAGACAATACAATGAAATAAATATCAAAATGCTAAGCACAGGGTCTCGACAGAGCCAGTGCTCAACTTGTTGTTCAGTTGCTAAATTGTGTCCGGCTCTTTGAGACTCCATGGACCACAGTGTGTCAGGCTTCCCTGTCCTTCACTATCTCCTGGAGCTGGCTCAGATTCATGTCCATTGATTCAGTGATGCTGTCTCATCTCCTTTTGTCCTCTTCTGCCCTCAATCTTTCCCAGCATCAAGGTCTTCTCCAGTGAGTTGGCTCTTTGCATCAAGTGGCCAAAGTATTGGAATTTCAGCTTCAGCATCAGTCCTTCCAATGAATATTCAAGGTTGATTTCCTTTAAGATTGACTTGTTTGATCTCCTTGGTATCCAACGAACTCTCAAGAGTCTTATCCAGCACCACAATTTAAAAGCATCAATTCTTTGGCGCTCAGCCTTCTTTATGATCCAACTCTCACATCCTTACATGACTACTGGAAAAATCATAACTTTGACTATATGGACCTTTATCAGCAAAGTGATGCCTCTGCTTTTTAATAGGCTGACTAGAGCAAGCTCCATATGTGTTAATAATAACCAGGAATTCAATGTGATCTAGCTCTGTGCATACCCTCTGGACACACAATACAAATATTGGCCATTTAGCTGCATGCAACACAATATACATATAAGCTGCCCAAGTATATTCTGACTATGCTGCGTATATCTTACTTTAAAAGATACTTACATTCATTCCATAGAGAATGTGGCGTTAGTTTTGTGGTTTGCTGAATAAAGCACAGGCTCCTACTTCCCAAGAGACTAACAGTAAACAACTGCTGGATGGATGATCCATGGTGGGATATGACCTGTGAGCTGGGCAGAATCGGGGTGCCCATAAAACCAGGTTACTTGTGTAGAGGTTCAAGCTGAGACCTTGCCCCCCTTAGCTCTCCAGCCCAGACAGGCAGAACTAACGTGCCTGCCAGGTGAATAAATGTGACTTCAATGTTCTGAAGGTGCAGAATGATTCTAGGTGTTCCTTTAGACAGTAGTCTTTCTATAGACATAGGATCTCCAGGCTAATTTTGAAATTGCTTTTTTATTCTGGCGACTTTAGGCAGTTTGGTCTTTAAACTTTTAAGTACCTTGCTTTTGAAATGGCTCTGTGTACTGTGTGACCAAATTACGAGGTACTGCAGAGCTCTGATCCTGAAGCTGGAGTCTGCAGACAACTCCTTCTCTCTCTACAGCTGATCAAGCTGTCCTCATGGTCTTTCCTTAAATAGGATTACCTGGTAATACAATGCTAGCATTTGTTCAGAATAGTTTTTTTTTCCTCTCCTTTGGATCAAAAACAAAATCTTCAGATGTAAACTATCTGCCACATTAAAAATAAAGATTTTAAGCAAATTTGGATTTTCTTTCTTATTTAGCTGAAGCTACTGAACTTTTGACTTTGAAATTATAATTCACATGAACTAAAGCTTCTAACATGGATACGTTCTAGAATTATTCAAACGCAAGCTCCCTGGGGCAAAGGTTGGTTTGTCCATTCCTCCATTCCCAACTCCTAAAACAGAATCCAGGACCCTGTAGGTGCTTGTGTTAGCTTTCTATGTGTGTGCATGTGTTCTCGGTTGTGTCCAACTCTTTGCAATCCATGGACTGCAGCCTGCCAGGCTCCTCTGTTCATGGGATTATCCAGGCAAGAATATTGGAGTGGGTTGCCATAACTTTCTCCAGGGAATCTTCCCGACCCAGGGATCGAACTTGTGCCTCTTGCATGTCCAGCACTGGCAGATGATTCTTTACCACTGCACCACCTGGGAAGCCCCTAGCTTTCTGTGTAACAAATTACCATGATCTTACTTAGTGACTCCAAACAACAAACATTTAGTATCTCCCAGTTTCTGTGGCTCAGCAGTCCAGATATAGCTTGACCAGACCCTTGGTTCGGGTCTCAGTAGGCTACAATAAAGATGTCAGTCAGTGCTGAGGTCTCAACTAAGACTCAACTGGAAAAGGCTCTGGTTTTGTTGGCAGAATGGAAATTCTGTGATACTGAAAGCTGTGGTTTCTTACCAGCCATTGGCAGAAGCTTCCTTGGGTCTAGGAGCTGCCATGAGCCCCTCGCCATGTGGGCTCCCAACATAGGCAGTCCAGGTCTTCAAAGGCAGCAGGGAGAGAGACTCAAGCAAGATGGATGCTGTGATGTTAACAAAACCATACACACATCATCTTGTACATCTTTCATCCCATTGTATTGGTTAGAAGCAAGTCACAGCCCCACCCACACTCCAGGGGACAGCATGACAGAGGATGGGAACACCAGGAGGTGGGAGTCATGGGGAAGCCCTAAGAGTCTGTGCATCCCAACTCTTAATACGCTGATCCAATAAATGAATGCTGAGCCAGCACCTCTAGTGAGCATCTAGCTAGTGTGATCAAATAAGTTTACACTTTGAATCTTTTATTTTGTGATCAGTAGATACTAAATTCATTCTTTAGTTAAAACACATCTTGAGCAACAATAATCTGTTAAAAGCCATCTCAGGCTTATAAAAAGAAAGTTTGGGGTGAGGTTGTAAATGTATCACAGAATCATAAGTTATGCTTTTAGTTAAGAAAGTGTTTCCACAAGCACAAAGGGATAAAGTGCTGCAGCCTTCGAGGAAAGGCCCCAAATGAGTGCTTCCTCTTTCAGGCATGGATAACGAGAAGTTTTGCCTGAGAACTATCCAGCTCCATATGCGCTGAAGGAGAGGCTAGTACAGAAAGCAAAGCAGGCAATGGGCAGAATAAAGATATTGGGGAAATCAGTGTGTGCATGCTAAGTCACTTCAGTAGTGTCTAACTCTTTGCTACCCCATGGACTGTGCCCGCTAGGCTCCTCTGTCCATGGGGATTCTCCAGGCAAGAATACTAGAGTGGGTTGCCACACCCTCCTCCAGGGGATCTTCCCAACCCAGGGATCGAACCTGCATCTCTTCTCTCTGTATCGGCAGACGGGTTCTTTACCACTAGTGCCACCCCGTAAGGAGTATGCCTTTGTAATACAGTTCATGTTGAAATATTTTACTAACACGAACAGCATAGAAACTGGATAGATTTATATATGCTAAAGTGGAGAAAAGAGAAAAAAGGAAGAAGCATGGTTTTCAGTTCTATATCTGTTAAGTGATTTATAGGATAAGCTCCTGACCAGCTTAAGCACTCTACCTAATGAACACAGGCTTGTGAACTGATGATAAAAGCCCTGGAGCATCTGGCCATCTGTGAAAGGAAGGGGTGACTGTGAGGGCACCAAGGAAACAGTGGCCAGATTGGACATGCTATGCAAATGGCAGCGTGCCTCTGGGGCCAGCTCTCGTGGGCGTGACCCTTCACACCTGAGACTCTGAGTTCCTGACTTCTCATCTATCAAACAGGGAGAGAAAAAGACCTTCCTCCAGGGGTTGTTGTGAGAATTAGTCACAGCAATGCACTTAGAATATAGCCAGGAAAGTAAGTGCCAGCTCTGAGACTTAGTATTATCTGTCACAAAGACAGATTTAAACTTATTCAGCTGATAATACCTTCTTTCAGAGAAACATGAAAAGCAGAGGGAAATGTGTAAATTTACTGTGATAGCCTTAGAAGAAACCATATTAATCTCCTTAGAAGAAACGCATATTATGTATTAATACATATATATGGAATCTAGAAAAATGATACAAATGAACCTATTTTCAGGGCAGGAATAGAAATGAAGACATAGAGAACAGATACGTGGATGAGAAGCAGGGCAGAGAGAAGGGCGGGATGAATCGGGAGATTGGAATTGACACATATACACTACCACATGTGAAATAGCTAGCTGGTGGGAGTCTGTAGCAGAGCACAGGGAGCTCAGCTCAGTGCTCTGTGAATATCTAGATGGGTGGGATGGTGGGCTTGGGTGGGAGAGAGGTACCAGAGGGAGGGGATATACATAAACTTATAGCCCATTTACTTCGCTGTACAGCGGAAACTGGCACAACATTGTAAAGCAAGTATACTCTGATTAAAATTAAGCAAATATCCTTAGAAGAAACCACCATTACGAAGAGCTATTTCTTACCCCCTCTCCAAATCGAAAATGAACTGCAGCCTCCATGTTGTGAAATGCTAATCTCTGTCATCTGGTCCAAGGTTCCTGCATGCTGGTTGCCTCACTCCTCAGAACTTGTTCACAAGGTCATGTTTCTTTCCCCTAACACTCTATCAACCTACCTTCCATTTGTAAAAGCATTCTTGGTGTTTCATTGTCCCCTGAGCTGAATCCAAATGGTGTGGGTTCTCAAGCCCTCTATTAGGACAAACTGGTAACTCACTTCACAGCCTGCACTTTCCTGTCCTTCACCTCCACTTTCCCTGTTTCAGTAAATGATGCCTCAGTTCTCTTCTTCATCCCTTCCTCAGTGTCTGCTTCCTCAAGCCCATGGATGCCTACCATCCCTCGCATCTAGTCCTCCTCAAGGACGGAGGTGAATCAGCACTCCTGGAGCCATGTCAACTCAAGAAGGCAAAAGACGAGAAAAGCCCCTCAACTGTGATGGGCATGTCTGTGATCTCAGTCAGTAGAAGCAATGTATTTACTTCTTCCAGATTTGGGGATAACTGTTTCATCTGATCAATACAGCCAGAGAAAGTTAACCTCAACATTGATTGACTCTGGCTGGCTGACTGGCAGAGAACTCTTGCAACAGAAATGAAGCAATGAGACAATGTCATGATTAACAAGCCAGTCAATGAAGATACACCCCAGCCACCACCACCAAACCTCCAGTTCCCTTCTTCTCACACTCTTCTGATTTTTGTAAAATCAGCACAGGGAAATTCAACCTCAGGGAGATTCAGGGTCTCACACAAGCCCATATGATTAGTTCAGGAAGGGCTGAAACAGATTCCAGGTCCCAGAAGTGCTGGGACGAGGGCTCTGAGAGTCATGCCACGGTACTCTCCAGGGTTCCTCCAACTCCAAGTATGATGCACTGAGCACCTCAATAGATAGAGGTCTGAGATGCACCCACCCTCTTCAGATCAAATTCTGCTACATGCAAATTACATGTGAGTTAACATTCCAGTACAGAACAGAACAATTGAACATTAGGGCTCTCTTCTCAGATTCTTTAGAATTTCTTATGGCATAAACTGCAAAAGTGAAAGTGTTAGTTGCTCAGTCGTATCTGACTCTGTAATCCAATGGACTGTGGCTCTTCAGGCTCCTCTGTCCATGGGACTGATTATCCAGGCAAGAATACTGGAGTGAGTTGCATTCCCTTCTCCAGGGGATCTTCCCACCAGGGATCGGACCTGGGTCTCCCATATTGCAGGTGGATTCTTTACCACCAGGGAAGCCCAATACAGAACAGAACAATTAAACATTAGGGTTCTCTTATCAAATTCTTATGGATTCTCATGGTGCTAAATGTAGATCAACTTTTCAAGAAAAGTTGGGTTTACTCATCACAGTAGGGTTTATTCATCTAGATTATTCACATTCCTCTTCATTAATATCTTAAGTATTTTTAAAAATCTGTCTGAAGTGTTCTGATTAATAAATTAGTCACTTTTGGAGGCTTGACACAAGAGGAAATGACTTTCATTCCCATTTCACTTTGTGTGAGTAGAAAGATGTTTATTCAATCACATGTCATCAAGGTAATATTTACTTGTAGACTTTCTAGCAGGTCAAGATTACTCACATTATTTCAACTGTGGTGTATAATGGTAGATTACATTAGTAACATGTCTGAATGTCTCCTAATATTTTAGACTCAAAAAGTGTTCCAACTGGCCTATATATTCTTGGATAATAATAAAAGACTGTCTAAATTCATATTCATAAGATGAGTTACAGAGGTGGTGGGTTTTTCTTTTGAAATCATTTATAAAGCATTTTTAAAATGTTTATAATCTGTTGAAGCCAAGCAAAGATTTTTATACCTGTTTTGTAGAACAGAACAAAATCCTACGAAGATTATAAGGCATGTTTCTATTGCTTTGTGCATCATTCCATGAAGATTGGAATAATAAGATTTATTTTGTTTATTTATCAATTTATCAATTTATTCTTAACATTTCATACAGGGATTGGCCCATTGTGGATATTCATTAAATATGAGCTAAGGAGAAATAATTTATTCAAATAGTTTAGAGGTAATTTATTCAAATAGATTAGGGATAATGCAAATTAATGTTTTAAAAGGCAAACTTAACTATAAGTAATCAAATATAGCAAATTAAATAACAACAAAGCAGGAAACACTGCCTGTGTATATATCTGGATTTACATGAGCACTCTCATCAGACGTGTAAATACAGCCTCCAACATTTAGTCAACTTTTCAGTAAACTTGCGGAGTGAATTTCCAAAGACGATTAGTTTAAGCTACGGATGTCAACAGATCTTTATTTGATTTTGTAATTCATTGAAGACTGTAGTCTAAATTTTATTAAAACTGTGGTATTGATACTGGATTATTTCTAGTTTATTATTTTAAAAACTCGAAATGAGTGAAGAGTCAAGTAATGTTGTTATTATGGTAAAACAAGACCAAAACCAAAACAAAAACCTTTGTGGGAAGCAACAGAAAGAGCCATTAGCTAATTCTACCTTTCTAGTTTTTAGAATAGAAAGATCTGGAAGCTGGGATGCAGGTTGTGTGAGGGGACCAAGATGGGGATATGGAGTGGCCGTACCCTCCAGGTACACCAGCAGATGGCAGAAGCGCCTTGGTCGTTACTGAAAGGCTGGGTTTAAATGATTCGCAACAAATAAAAAATTCAGATCGGAAAGAGTTAAGAGATTTAGTTCTACTGAGATTCTTTGGAAAACTACATTTGCATATATTTGCAGTCTTCTATCAATATAAAAGGGAGACTCATATGTCATATGTACAGAATCACTCATGTTCACCATAATATATTTCTTATTCTAGAATATTCACATATAAAATGGTTAGATTGCTCAGAAAAACAAAAGTCTCAGACAGACACAATCCAGATGCCATGGGAATAGGGAGGAATGAGGAGTCATTGTGTAATGGGTATAGAGTTTCAGTTTTGCAAGACAAAAAGAGTTCTGGAGATTGGTGGCATATTATGAATGTATTATACTAAATAGTACTGCAATATATATACAAAGATAGTTAAAAAAACCAAGGTCCTACTGTACAGCAAGGAAATCCCATGGACAGAGGAAACTGGTGGGCTACAGAATGTTCGGTCGCAGAGTTGGACGTGACTGAGTGACTGAGCGCCATATACCAAAATAACTACATTCAGTAGCAATAAACTGTAATGGAAAAGAATCTGAAAAAGAATATATGTATGTATGTATAACTGAATCACTTTACCATACCCCTGAAACTAACATAACATTGTAAATCAACTATACTTAAATAAAAAATCATTAAGATAGTAAATTTTATGTTATGTGTTGCTGTTCAGCCACTCAGTGGGGTCCAACTCTTTGTGATCTCATGGACTGCAGCACGCCAGGCTTCCCTGTCCTTTGCTGTCTCCCAGAGTTTGCTCAAATTCATGTCTGTTGAGTCGATGATGCCATTCAACCATCTCATCCTCTGTCATCCCCTTCTCTTCCTGCCCTAATTCTTTATGTTATGTGTATTTCAGCATAATTAAAATGAAAAAATCCAGATATTCACTTCTGCATTCAAGAGCCTAACACATGATGCACTGAGTTAGTATATC
Organism: Budorcas taxicolor; assembly: GCF_023091745.1. NCBI lineage: Eukaryota > Metazoa > Chordata > Mammalia > Artiodactyla > Bovidae > Budorcas > Budorcas taxicolor. The sequence goes on along the minus strand of NC_068923.1, from coordinate 49,316,797 downwards.
TGAAACAAAATACTATAGGGCTGGACAACCTTGGACAGCAACTGCTTCCAAAAGAGATGCTTTGGTTAGAAAGGGACATTGGGATTTATCACAGACAAATTCAAGAGGGCACAGCAGTGCCTCTCTCTAGTGCACTTGTTCATTCATTTGAATCCCTTTATTTCCAGAGAGTTTAAGGTCCATTCATTCCTTCTACTCAGCACTAATGATATTGTTGATATTGCAGAAGAGGGACTCAAGATCGAATCAGCACAGACAGTAAACCTGCATGTTTCTTTCCAATTTCTGCTGGAGGAGTACTTACTGGTCAGGTCTCTGAGTGGAACATCTAAGCTACTTGTTAAATCTCCTCTTCCGTGGCAATGCTGTATTGAACTGTTTTCCCAGTAGAGTAGTTTAGAAAGCTTTAATTATCTAAAGCAGAACAGGCCAATAGGAAGACACATAATTTAAAATTTCTATGTCACATTTCAATAATTTCAAGACTATAAGCAAGTGACATTAATTTGAATAGTACCTTTCTTTTAAGACAATATACTGAAAAATTTATTTCAATATGCAATTAATATAAAAATTTTTGTACAAGGTATTTCATGTTTCTTTTTTTATTTTTTGACCAAGGTTTCAAAATTCAATGTATATCTTCCACTTGTAGCACATCTTCAATTCAGACCATCTACATTGACTGTATTGGACACCACAGCTATAAGTATCAACACATCCCATGAATGAATGTGTAAATCCTTTAAAACGTCACATCAACAGAATGACTCACTTTTATTGTTGCAGATTTGAAGGTTATTTTAATTGTTGCCTAAAACTAATAGTGTCCGTATACCATGAAAATGTGGAACACATTTTTTTGAAGGATAAGATTCAGATGAAATAAAATTTCAAGATAATAAAGGAATGTTTTTGAAGTGAAAATGACTCAATCCTTTCTCTAGTACTTTGTCTCAGTATCAAGAAAAAAACCATAATCATTGATTTTGGTTGAAATAATCTTTTATTAAAATCTAGTTTTTATCAGTGAGATGGATGTATGATAACACAGCAACATTCCTATATTTAAGCTAATATTTAGGGTGAATTCCTTGACAAGAAAAAGAGAAGAGCTTCTCCAGTTCAAAGGGGTGTTTGTCGTTGTTGTTTAGTCTCCTAGTTGTGTGCAGCTCTTTGTGACCCCCATGGACTGTATCCTGCCAGACTCCTCTGTCCATGGGATTTTCCAGGCAAGAATACTAGAGTAGATTGCCATTTCCTCCTCCAGGGAATCTTTCCCATCCAGGGATCAAGCCCATGTCTCCTGCACTGGCAGGTGGGAAAGCCCTGATTTGAAGGGTATGAGACCTCAAAAATTGTTGAGGGGGTGCTACTTGGTGCGATCTTGAATTGATTCCTCCCTTTCAAGGTCCTCCAGAAACTCGAATCATTTGTGATGCTTTAGGCTCACTTTCTTACCCACAGTGTGCAGCTCGCCAGGCTGGGGAGATAACGTCAGTCTGTATCGCCATCTTGGCAGGTATTTTTAGCTTCTCTGTCATATAGATGCGGCCACACAAGGGGCTGTAGAGAAGCAGCCATGTGTGGAGTGGCTGCAGGATGCAAGTCTCTCTGCATCGCTGCTGCTCTTCCAGACTGTGAGCCCCAAAACTGTGCTCCCACATATTGAGGTGTCTCGCCAAGGAGCCTGAGAAGCTTAGATCACACTGTGTGTGTTTTCTAAAAAAAGGCTGTATTCCACACTTGCCAAAAATCACTCTATTTTTAATTGGTTGTTTATTTTTTTTTGAGGGGTGTGGGGGAATTCAGTGTCTGGGAAAACCACTAGATGGATCATTTAGAAGTGAGAGGAAGGCATGAAACCCAGATGACTGAGACCGGTGGGGTCAGCTTGGGCAACATCTGTGAGCTCTAGAAACTGGTCTGTGTCCTTTCTGTTTCTCTCCTTGCCTCCAAGTGTCTCAGATAGAAAACATCCTCATGTCACCTTCTGCCTGCAGCCTGGGTACCCTGCTTTGGACCAATTCTGTAGATATCATTTGGCTTTCCAAGCTTTCAGGGGTAAAAATCCACCTTCAAAGCAGGAGATGCGAGTTCAATCCCTGGGTCAGGAAGATCCCCTGGAGAAGGAAATGGCAATCCACTCCAGTACTATTGCCTGGAAAATCCCATGGACAGAGGAGCCTGGTAGGCTACATGTAGTCCATGGGGTCGCAAAGAGTCGGACACGACTGAGCGACTTCAATTCACTTCACTTCAATCAAACCTTATCACAGAGCTCCACCCACTGCCAGACAAACTGATAGGTAATCTCATAAATCTCATTCTGAGGCTCCAGCCTTTCCTAGAAGATAGTTTCTCCCCTGGTGTCAAAAGGAAACACCTATAGCTCCAGTTCCCCAAACAGAGCTGGGTGATCACTGATGTATGTTTCAGATGTAAGAGGAAGGCAGCCAAGGGAACATCATTTTAGGAAGGCAGGACTTGGGGCCCAAATCAGGTGGTACCCATTCCTCCATCCATCCCTAGAGAGGCTCAGAGGACTCTCATCTTAGAAGGGCAGGTTCAGTTCCCATGCCCAGCCATTACCATTTGGTCCTTACTTAGCTTCCAAGGTGAGCAGAAACCAGTGCATCTGACAGTTATAGTCCAGTAGAATGGAAACACAGAAATGGACAATAAACCAGGACTTCCCTGGTGGTCCAGTGGTTAAGACTCCCCACTTCTAATGCAGGGGGTGCTGGTTTGATCCCTGGTTGGGGAACTAAGATCCCACAAGCCACATGGTGCAGCCCCATAATAAAATAAATAAATAAATAAAATGGACAGTAAACCATGGCTCTTCTCCATTAGTTGGCACTTTTACAATGAACCATTAATTTTTATTCAGTCACTATTTCACGAATTCATCTGCAGAAATCACATTAGAGCTGTAATCTGGCCCAGGGTGTGAAGACGTAGAACTTTGGGAGAGGAAGGAATTCTGGAAGCTCACAAAGGAAGCCTGAGACCTACAAAATTTATTTAAGCCCCTCCAAGCCTCCTCCACCCTGGCTTCCCAGGTGGCTCAGTGGTACAGAACCTGCCTGCCAATGCAGGAGACGAAGGAGACTTCGGTTTGATCCCTGAATGGGGAAGACCCCCTGGAGAAGGGAATGGCAACCCACGCCAGTATTTTTGCCTGGAAAATCCCATGGACAGAAGAGTCTGGCGGGCTCCAATCCATGGGTCGCAAACAGCTGGACATGACTGAGCACAAACACATACAGACCTTAACAGGAGTGATCTGGCTATATGTGCTAACCTAGAAAGATGCTTATCACCTAGAAGCCTCCTCCAGCGTTTCAGCATAAGGAAAGCACGGGAGGTACACCCCTGAGGAAGTGGTGTTCTTCAAGCAACCATGCCCAATACATTAAGCAAATGTTCATTAAGCTTCCTTCTTGTGCCAGGTGGAGCTTTAAGAGCTGGAGAGAGTCATAACCTGGACAGAGGGAATTCCTGTTCTCATAGCCTTATATTCTAGTGGGAAGTGGGAGACAGTAAATGAATAAAGAAACAGGAAAATTTCAGACAGTGCTGCATGCCACAAAAATAAAACCAAATCATGTGATGGAAGAGAGAGGGGTTCTTTTGCATGGTGGGATTAATTCTTAGGACAACACTGAGTATTTCAATAAACACTTGAATGGAAAAAAAAAAGGCCTAAAAGCTGGAATTTTACATGGAGGCATTTTGGAACATACCTGACTTTGGTGGTTAAATTCGATAAATTTTAGAGACAAAAAAGCCCAGTGCAAGCCATTCTTCACACTCAGGAGGCGTCAGATGACTCTTCCGTTGTTAGCTTCCACCCCTCATAAATATGCCACTTCCACCACCAGAATCCATCTCACCTTTAAAATGCCAGCTCTGTTTCCACTACATGTCTACTTTTATGGCTACTCCACATTTTCACTTGAAAGATCTGAACGGCCAGGAAATAGCCATTGATGACAACTCAGAGAGGTCCTACACTTAATTACGACAAAATGTGTAAATTGAAAAGGAACTCTTCAACACAAAATTTTAAAAAAGAGAAAGGGTGACAGACTGGTCCACCGAGCACTTTAAAATATCTTAATCTTTTCAAATAGCCCAGAGAAGCTTTTTACCCTTGTCAATATGTAAATTTAGGTTTCAAGAACTAAGGATAATCATTGGGACAATCCGCACAGGGCAGCTGACATTCAACAGCAATACATTATTTTCTGTGTGACTGAAACTTAAATTATCTTCTGTCCACTGACTTTATAAACTTATTAAAGCAGATAATGATACTTCAAGCTGTGAACTGAAGGACTCTAGTGAGGATGAATCTGTTTGTCTTATCTTTCCTCTTTCATCTGTTCTTTTTTTTTTCATTCACTTGTTAAGTTGCTCTGGATCTTCGTTGCTATGCGTGCTTTTCTCCAGCTGCAGGCAGCTGGGGCTGCTCCTCACTGTGGTGCACGGGCTTCTCGTTGCAGCGGCCTTTCTGGTTGCAGAGCACAGGGTCTAGGCACATGAGCTTCAGTTGTGGCGGCTCCCGGCTAAGCGCAGAGGCTCAGTAATTGTGGCACACGGGCTTAGTTGCTCCTCAGTGCGTGGAATCTTCTCAGACCAGGGATCGAACCCATGTCCGCTACATGGTGGATTCTTATCCACTGTGCCACCAGTGAAGTCTTATTTTTTCACTTTTTTGAAAACAGTATGCTTCATGTGGGCCAAGAAAATTCAATTTATAAGTTAGGGTATCTTTTCTTTTTAAACCTTGGTAAATTTCTTATAAACTTTCCAAATTTTAGTGTATAATACAAGTAACCAGAGTTCACAGACTACAATAAATACCTCTTTTCTACTTCATTATTTCTCAGTAACCCCTTCAAACATACCCAACCCTCAGTGGTTTGGTCTCTTATGGGGCAGAACTGCCTTTTTCAAAAAGTGACCAAAGAACCAGCTTATGCAAACCATCCCCTGGATGTCTGTGACCATGCAGATTCCAGGCTCTACCATGGGTCAAAAAAATTAGATTTGGGTCCTGAAAAATGTGTTAAACCAGCACCTTGCATGCGTACTAAGTCGCTTCAGTCATGTCCAACTTTTTGCGACGCTATGGACTGTAGCCTGCCAAGTTCCTCTAGCCATGGGATTTTCCAGGCAAAAATACTGGCATGCATTGCTATGCCTTTCTCCAGGGGATCTTCCTGACCCAGGGATTGAACCTATGTCTCTTATGTCTTCTGCATTGGCAGGTGGGTTCTTTACCACTAGCACCACCTGGAAAACCTTGGAAAACCCAGCACCTTAGGTACTTTGCATGCAATTGAAAATCCAAATCCTGGAGCATAAGATGAGTTTTGTATTCTATCTTGAGCCTGGCATGTCCCCCAGTTCATGATTTCAGAGCCAAGAAAAGCAGGGTTTTTTAAACACACACACACACAAAGACAGGACCACAGATTACCAAGTGCTTTCACATACAACACTCTATTTGATCCTCACAACCACCCTCAAAGGAGGCAAAAGAGATCTTATGATTTTTGTTAAAAGATAAGAGAACTAAGGTTCGGAGGAAAAAATAAATGATATGCCCACAGCATATCATTGGTAAGAGGTAGACTGAGGGCTAGATTCCAGGTCTTCCACAGAGCCCTGTGCCTTCCCCACCCACTCCAAACATGAAGTTCAAGGGACAGCTCACCCCCAGTGCTACGTGGGAAGGGGTTATGTTCATGGTTGTGAACTGCTGCTGCTGCCCAGCCAGGCCTATCAGCTGGCCATGAGAGCTTTTCAGGGACAACACATGGTCGCTACTGCAGACTGAACTGTGTTCCTCCAAAATTCATCCAGTAAGGCCCTAACCTCCAGTATTTGGAGATGGAGTCTGTGAGAGGTAATCAGGTTTAGACGGGATCATGAGGATGGGGTCCTTGGGATGAGATTAGTGCCCTTGTAAGAGGAGACATCACAGAGTTTGCTCTCTCATTCTCTCTACCATATGAGGGCTCAGTGAGAAGGTGACATTTTTTTGTTAGCCAGGAAGAGAGCTCTCACTAGACAGAATACAACCATGCTGGAACTCTGACCTCAGACTTCCAGCTTCCAGAACCCTGAGGAAATAAATTTCTGTTGCTTAAGTTACACTGTCTACAAAATTTTGTTATGGCATCCCTAGCTGACTAAGACAGTCCTTGTTTCTTAGATATTTTTGGTACTTTAAAAGTGTTTTGGCATTCAATCACCTAGGTCGTATGTTCCACTGTGTGGTCCTAAGTAATTATGATGTCTCTCCAGGTTTCCATGGAAACAGTGTCTCCTCTGAACATTTCTGTCAGGATGGAGTAGGAACAAGAAAGTATTTAAGAAGTGAAATAACTTTTTTCAGAAAGGACAGAACCTGTAGAAGATGGGCTTTGAGTCACAGGTGGCAGATTTCAAGTACCCTGAAGCAATTCTCTTTGTTTAAGCTATACAAGAACACGCACCCCTATAAACACCCTTTCTCCAGAAAACAGGGCAAGAACTAATATCAAATAATTGCAACTATCATGTACCAGTATCTCTCCCATGCCTGATCCTGTATTTTACTGTGTGGTGATGTTTAGTTGTAAGAACAACATGGCCAGGTGTGGAATATTCATTTAACAACAAGAGAAATCAAGTTTCAAAGTTACAAACCTTGCCTGCATTCACAGAGCTATTCTTGCAGAGCTAGAATCTGAACCTAAATTCTCTCTGAGCCTATCTTTAACATCATGCATTGACCCTTCAGAACACCAACAAAAATTCTTCAACGGCAGGAGCTATAATGAAGAAATACATCAGAAATAAGTTTGAAGGTGGATGGAGGAGCCTGGTAGGCTACAGTCCATGGGGTGGCAAAGAGTCAGACACAACTGAGCGCCTTCACTTTCAGTTTTCACTTTCATGCACTGGGGAAGGAAATGGCAACCCACTCCAGTGTTCTTGCCTGGAGAATCCTAGGGACAGAGGAGCCTGGTAGGCTGCCATCTATGGGGTCGCACAGACTTGGTCATGACTGAAGTGACTTAGGAGTAGCAGCAGCAGCCTTCCTATTTGGCATTGAATCAATCTCTAATAAAACTATTTTTATGCCATCAATAGCACTGGGAGAAGAGGCTGTGATGGTATCAGAAACAAGAACTACTTAATGTAGACTGTATATTACACACTGTTACCAGAACAAAATTAGTTAGCATCAATGGTGCGACTTGGTACATTTCCCTGCCTGTCCTACCAGGAAGACAGGCAGCATTTCTACAAGAGAATTTGTGCCAACTGACTAAAATTAGATCGTCCACATTTATGCTTTGAGTTGGTGTCATTATCTCAGTGGCAGTGTGGGAGTTTAAACCCATAATCTCTGTGTATTTAGAACGGATAAGACCTGATTTGCATAACTGCAAGAGCTCAAGAAACCACTTTGCCACATTACTTCATTCTGGTGATGAATTTTCAACGTGGACTGTTCAGAATTCCTCGGGAGAGGAAAGGAACTCTACTAAATAAAAGACTGATATACCAACTGACAGCAACTAGCAAGTCCAGCGTTGAATGACATCAGGGTTACAATGTGATTCTACCAAATGTGTGGATATGGGTTTCAGGAATCCCAGAATGGCTAAGACAGCCCAAAGTGGGATGAAGTTTACTTATGACAGCATGCTGACACTGAGGCAGTACGTCTCACCAGTTGGGCACACTCCACACTCCATAGATGGTCAGATCTTAATACAGAGCAAAGGGATTTTATTTTCACATTTTTTTTCTCTTAAGTCAAATGCTGCAGAAACATAGGTCGAATGAGAAACATTTTTTATAACCACGTTACACAAAGCATCATAATCTGTCAGTGACTCAACCACATATTGGATAACAGTGTGAAAGGTATTTAAAACTTTTTCTTGAGGAATATAAATTCATATTCATCACAGGCACAGTAGCATATTTCTTAGGAATTTGCAGAGGCCAAATGTGATAGCCCATTTTTTTTTTTAGCCTGTTATGACTGAATTCAGCTGCAAGATAATTGCCTATTCATAATCCACTATTTTTACTTTAGGTTTCAGTTTATCTTTCTAAATTCAGATTCACTCTGTCTGGTCATAGTGTAGAAAACATTTTAATATTACAGTGGGACAGAAACAAATTAGTCCATATGTAGCTACGGAGAAGTTTTTGATCCACTGTCATTTAGTTGCCTGTTATTCTATAATCCTCTGTGTGTGTGTGAGTGTGTGCACGTGTGCACACGTGTATGAATAAAATGACATTCACTTTATAGAGATACTATTTCAACAGGGAACCATATCCTCTAACAACACCATTATGTTTAATTTTACAAAACAGTGTTAAAACATAGAGAATCTAACTCTGCAATCTACCTAAAAGAATATTCCAGCTTTTCTCACACTGCACTTTATTAAAAAAAAAAAAAATTCTTAGGTAAGTTAAAACTTAAAAACGCCAAGGAGTTCTAAGGACCAAAATAATCCTTGCCTCGGGAAAAATCAATGATTTCATCCAGCAGTATTCAGACATCCATTCTACCTCCACAAAACCCAAGGCAACTGCTTCTATTTATCTTGTTCTAGACTTTGACCCTGACATCTGGCTGCCAGGCGCTGCCTGGTTCAATGCGTCAAGCTTCACTAAGAAGATTTGAATTAGAACTAGATTTTCAGAGGAGCATGTTTCAAACCCCTATAGTACATTCCATGAAATAATTCGCTTAAAAGAGATGGAAAACTTCAGGGAGGAAGAAATGGGAGCAAAATTTAATCAGTTGGAAATGACAAAGAATTGGATGGGATAACATCTTCTAAAAATTCATCAGCAAGTCTTCAACGAAGTTTTTTTTCCCTGTGTTTTCAAGATGATGTTGTCCACGTTTACATTTACCAAAAGGTCAGTAGAGTGAATCGTGAGTTATTCTTCACCAAGAACCCAGAATGGCTGAATCCTTCAGTCTCAGAACAATAAGGAACTTTATATATGCTAGCAAATTAAGTCTGGACAGGCCAACAGTCAGTCAGGTTTTCTGTGTGAATACTTGGGGTTGTTGGAACAGCTATGTACTGAGAAAAGTCACAGAATATATTGATGATGAGTTTTAAGTAAAACATGGGACTGATAATAACATTGCTTTGGGTATATGAGAGTTCCTGACATTCAGATAGTATCTTTTAAGTTTATATGCTCCATTTCATTTGAACTCAATAATAGGTGAGCTGGTGTTATTTTTTTCTACTTTAAATTATAGTTAATGTTTAAAGTTTTTAAACATGTTACAGGCACATTTATTAATTATTTTGCTAATTAATTAGTATCCTTTAATCCTTATCACAATCCAATCGCCCCCATTTGCAAATGAAAAAAGAGCGGATCGGAAAAGATCAATGGATTTCTCAAAGTCTGGCAGTAATGGATTTCTCAAAGTCTGGCCACCTAGGATATTAAGTCCAACTGGAGTGAGCTGAGGCCTAATATTTTCTACTCTCGTACATAACAAGTCCAAAGCAAAAAGTTAAAATTGAAAGAACCATACTATGATCTTCAGGTGTTACAAAATGAAAGGTTCATTGCAATGAAAGCTGTCCCTTCCCCTGTCACTTGCAAAGAGCCAGTTGCAAAGCAGAAGTCTGCACAACCCGATTTCATCCATTCATGTTGCCAAATGAGTCATGTGTGATTCACAAGGCAAGGGAGCCCTTCTCATAACAGGAAGTATAGATTATTAAAAGAGTATATATTGCATAAAATAAGTATTACCTATGACTAAATGTTGATAGATTCAGGAATGGGACTTCAATATGCCAGAGTCTCCAAAACCCAAGAGTTGCAAGCTTGAAAGTGGTGAGCCCAACACTAATCCCAGGGTAGAGTGTGGAAACAGTGTGTGTGTGTGTGTGTGTGTGTGTGTGTGTGTGTGTGTGTGTATGTGTGTGTGTGTGTGTGTGCATGTGTGCTCGGTCGCTCAGTCATGTCCCACTCTTCACGACCCATGGACTGTAGCTCACAAGGCTCCTATGTCCGTGGAATTTTCCAGGCAAGAATACTGGAGCAGGTTGCCATTTCTGACACCAGGGCTCTTCCCAACTCAGGGATCAAACCCACATCTTTTGTATTGGCAGGTGGCTTCTTTACCATTGTGCCACTCGGGAAGCCTTTGGAAACAAGAGTAACCCCATCCATATTAAAAAAGATTTCCTTATGTTGGTTACCTCTGTAAGTGTATTGGCAAAATTAATACTGCTATCTATTTTGGAATAGCAGTCAAATCTGAAAATGATGTTTTAATAGCAAGCATATGCCTAATTGTCAGAAACTTATAAGAAAATACTAACAACATTCTGAGAGATGAAATATGGTCTCAGTTTTAGGGTTTATAGCACATGCTTTCTCTTTATTCAGTGCTCCATACTTCCTACAAAATGACAGATAGACGATTTTACAGTAATCTCAACATACACACCTTGATTCTTTGAGCAAATCTACTGTTAATCAGTACCAGTGACGAAAGCAATGTTCTAAAGGTGGTTTCTTAAATCCAAGGCAGTCTGTCATTACCAATTTGAGACAAAACCATTTTCCTTACAAATCTGATCTCACTGGATTTGGCCTAAGTCACCCAGTTATCCTCTCATGACCCAAGCTGTCAGTCTTATTTTTGTATGTTTTAAATTAACAAAATCCTGTGTCATGTAAACCATTTGTCTTATGAATTTACCCAATCTAATTGCTGACTTGTCTTCATTTTCCTTTTGGAATGATTTTTTTTTTAATTTAATGATGTCTTAATCCTTTACCTTCATTTTAAAAGGAGCTAATAATAGACTTAGATCATATGATTGGTTCTGAGGACTGATGAGTTAATATACTTGTAAAGTGCTTAGAACCATGCCTGGTATATAGGAAGTGCTGTATAGTTTTTTTGTTATTATTAATGTTATTATTAACTTTCCAACATCGGCTGGATCACAGAAAAAACAAGAGAATTACAGAAAAATATCTACTTCTGCTTCATTGACTATGCGAAAGCCTTTGACTGCATGGATCATGACAAACTGTGGAAAATTCTTAAAGAGATGGGAATACCAGACCACCTTACCTGCCTCCTTCAAAACCTGTATGCAGGTCAAGAAGCAATAGTTAGAACCAGGCATGGAACAATGGATTGGTTCCAAATCGGCAAAGGAGTACGTTCAAGACTGTACATTATCACCCTGTTTGTTTAATTTATATGCAGAGTACATCATGTGAAATGCTAGGCTGGATGAAGCACAAACTGGAATCAAGATTACAGGGAGAAATATCAATAACCGCAGATATACAGATGATACCATTCTTATGGCAGAAAGCAAAGAGGAAGTAAAGAGCCTTTTGATGAAAGTGAAAGAGGAGAGTGAAAAAGTTGGCTTAAAACTCAGCATTCAGAAAACGAACATCATGGCATCTGGTCCCATCACTTTATGGAAAATAGATGGGGAAACCATGGAAACAGTGACAGACTTTATTTTCTTGGGCTCTAAGATAACTGCAGATGGTGACTGCAGCCATGAAATTAAAAAACAGTTCCTCCTTGGAAGAAAAGCTATGACCAACCTAGAAAGCATATTAAAAAGTCGAGACATTACTTTGCTAACAAAGATCCGTATAGTAAAAGCTACAATTTTTCCAGTAGTCATGTAGGAATGTGAGAGTTGGACTATAAAAAAAGGTCAGTGCTGAAGAACTGATGCTTTTGAACTGTGGTGCTGGAGAAGACTCCTGAGAGTCCCTTGGGGTGCAACGAGATCAAACCAGTCAAACCTAAAAGAAATCAGTCCTAAATAGTCTTTGGAAGGACTGATGTTGAAGCTCCAATACTTTGGCCACCTGATGTAAAGAACTGACTCATTAGAAAAGTCCCTGATGCTGGGAAAGATTGAAGGCAGGAGGAGAAGGGGATGGCAGAGGATGAGATGGTTAGATGGCATCACCAACTCGATGGACATGTGCTTGAGCAAGCTCCGGGAGTTGGTGATGGACTGGTGAGCCTGGCATGCTGCAGTCCATGAGGTCGCAAAGAGCTGGACATGACTGAGCAACTAAACTGAACTGAATGTTATTATTAGGCTTCTCCGGTATCTCAGATGGTAAAGAATCTGGCTATAATGCAGGAGACCCTGGTTTGATCCCTGGGTCGGGAAGATCTCCTGGAGGAGAGCATGACTACCCACTCCAGTATCCTTGCCTGGAGAATTCCATGGACAGAGGAGCCTGGTGGGCTACAGTCCATGGGGTAGCAGAGTTGGACACAGAAGTGTTATTATTACCACAACTGCAATAAGAGATCACGCCTCTGTTCTTTTGCTAGGTATGATTTGTTTTGAAAATTTTAGGAAGAGACAAATCAATTCATGTCTAGGCTTTTAAAAACAATGCTTGGTAAACACAAACAAGAAAAAATATGAAATGAATCTTCATAGCATCATCAATTAAATAGTTAAAAGTCAAGATTTTATATCAAACTTGGTTCATAGCTTGGAGCCAGTTTGCCAGCATACCAGTTAGAAGATGAGATCTCACCAATTTAAGCAGGAAGACTGGACTGTTAAACCCTTGAAGCTAAGGTGATCATATTTCAGTACAGCATATACTGTTCAAGAGGTGATTTGAAGTGCTTTAAGAGTCATCTTCTCTTCTCTTCCCTCCAACAATTCCCTGCTCTGATTGCTTCCTCTTCATTGAGGTGTAGATTTTTCCCTGTTGTCTTATAGTAACTCTATGAATAGAAAGGTCACCTAATTCTTTTTTTTTTAGGTATAATTAATTTATTGTATTTTAACAGAGCAAGAAAAAACTATTTTAGGTTTTTAGGCTCCTTTATATAGGAAAAAGGAAGCTGTCCAGGACTGCAAACTGTGGACCTATTCCATGTAGATTACAGCCCCTGGATCACAGAGTTCTGGGTGAATGGTGCCCTGAATGTAATGAGGCAACACTGAATATGTCTAGATGACAATGTTTTATTCCATTGCAGACTGTAATGAAAAGTGATGAAGATAAATGCTCACTTGTGCATGATACTTGATGGTCTACGATATTTTACAGATTTTCCGAACTGCAAGTAAAATTATACTAAACTGAGCCTAACTGGCATTGTAGCATAAATATTAAATATTTCTTTCTTGCTCTTTTTTTGCCTGATACCAGATTTTATAGTACCATTCTGATTTTATCTGTGTCTGGTGGCTCAGATGGCAAAGAATTTGCCTGCAATGCAGAAGACCTGGGTTCAGTCCCTGGGTCGGGAAGATCCCCTGGAGGAGGGAATGGCTGCCTACTCCAGTATTCTTGCCTGGAGAATTTCATGGACAGAGGAGCCTGGCAGGCTACAGTCCATGAGGTTGCAAAGAGTCAGACACAACTGAGCAACTAACACTTTCACTTTTCACTGTAACTTACGTTCAAGCACACGTACAAAGGCTGAGGAAAACACATTAATAACATATATTGTAGGTAAACTGTTGTACTTAATGGGAAAAACAAATAAACAAATAAGATTACAAACCCTGATGTTGACACCTATTATGCTACATGTTTTACTTTTTGTTGTTTATTGAAGTATAGTTGATTTGCGAGACTGTGTTAGTTTTGTGTGTGCACCAAAGTGACAGTTACACATTGGGTTGGCCAGTAAGGTCATTCAGCTTTTTCCATAAGATTCAATGGAAAAACCCAATGAACTTTTTGGCCAACTCAATATATATGTATAAATATCTATTTGTTTTCAGATTCTTTTCCCTTATAGGTTATTATAAAATATCGGGTATAGTTCCCTGTGCTATAAGGCACATTATATATATAGTAGTGTGTTTACATTAATCCAAAACTCTTATGCTACATTTTTGAATTAGAAGGAATAAAGTTTTTTTTTGTTTGTTTTGTTTTTTTTTGTAGAGGGCAAATGTAACATAGTTTATAAAGAAACTTCTTGGAAAAATATTAGTTGAAATTTTATAAATCAAATTAACTGAAAAATACTCTCAGAGAGTTTATTATTTTCCAGCATTACTTTTTAAAATGACTTTTAAAAGCAAATAATTATCACCTAATACCATGTTATCATGTGTGTGTATGCACTTGTGAGTATGTGTGAGAGGGAGAGAGAGTGTGTGTATGGGTATCTGTAGGACTTATTTGGCCTAAAAATCACGGACCCAGCTTACAGCTTTGATTCTTTCACCAACTAGCCATGTGATCCTGAATAACTTTTCTTAAATATTTTTGGATTCAGTTTCCTCATCTGTAAAATTAAAGGGGTTTTAAACCATAAACTCCAAGATTTCTCTTCATTCTAATACTCCATGAAACAATTCACCTAACTTCCCATCATAACTCTCAAGCTTAAAGTTATACACCCATTGTAGAAAATTACTTATTTTATGTAATTGCACCAAATCATGAATGGCTACAGAAAATCAATTGTTTGTACATTTTGCTCCTCCTTATAGCCATCCTCTGGCAATCTCTGAATGACTGGCATCTTATGATAACTGTAAGTTTGATGGGCCCGGTCATGAAGCTCAGAGTAGGTTCCTGGCTTTGAGATAATATATCTGCATAGTGGTGTCTAGCATCCAGCCCCTTGACTTGTGTCTCATCCTTTCCTTTTCCAAACAAGATCTCCTCTAATCTTCTGAGGGAACACACTCCAATTGTCATTTTCTGTTAGTCTCCTTTGCTGTCTTCTTTGATCCGCTCAGCTTCTCAAAGTTAGCAGTGCCCTCGGGGTATTTCCTGGGCTCCCTTCTTTCTGTCTACACAGACATGATCCAGCTGCTAGGCTGACACCAGCAAGCATCTCTAACTCACATCCTCTGCTTCCCCATCTCCAGCTCCACTGCTCTCATCCAAGGCCTGAGCACGGCTCACTTACCTATGTCACAGCCTCCCAACATTCTCTCTGCTTCTCCTCTCGCCTTCCTGAAGTCTGCTTTCCACCAGCAGCCAGAGTGATGTATTAGAAGTTTGAATCAGATCTCATCACATCCCTGCTTTAACACCATCTAATGTCTACCCGCTGCAGTCAAAACCAAGTCCAGTCAAGTCACTGGCTGACTGCTCTGTGTTATCTGGTCTCCTCCCACTTCTCTGATCATTCTCATTTCCCCATCCAGGTCACCCTTGTCTCTACCAGGAATGGCTAACCCCACTGAGCCTTCTTTTCACGTAAGCCTTTGCAATCACACAATTTGTAAAACAGATTATTTCAGTTTATACTTCTTTGGTACTACTTGATCAATTTGTAAATTTACTTCAAGCCCTCTGCCTTTTTTCAATTGTTAGGTTAGTGTTCCTCTTGTTATTCTGAAATACTAGGGATATGACATCTTTATAGTTTCTGTTGGAAAGCTAGTCTTAAAAATTATGATTTTTATATTCCTATAAAAATAAATTTGACTTAATTACTGCTTTATCTATAATTTTATGCTCACCTGCCATCATTTACAACTTTATTGAGACACACATCTTGACAGAGACAAGTTGAAAGTGGAGAAAAGATTCATTTGGAACATTTCTTTCCAATGAAATTGGTCTGCAAGTAAATTAATTTGTATGACATAAGAGGCTTCCCCACAATCTTTCTGAAGCAGTTTTCAAAGCATTAAAAACACTCCACTTAATACACCTCTCATAGTGTATGCATATAACATCTAACTGGTGACAGACATTTCTTTCCTTAGTAACAACTTAGAAAGCTGTTCTAATAGGCCCACATGGCTCGCTTGAAGTAATTATTCCCTTTTTCTCCCATGAAAATTCTTTAAGGCCACGTGATGAGTTTCCCCATAGCTAAAAGTCTTCATGTTTCAGATTTGTACTAGTGACACAAATGGGCCCAAAGAACAAAACCAAAAGCTGTCACCACCACAAAAGCCCGAATGATGTCTTGTGTGGAGCCCCAGTGCAGCTGAGACACCAGCCAGCTGCCTAGGAATGAGATGACCCTGTGGGCACTGCCATTACCGTGACATCCCAGCTGTGCTGTGTCAGGCTTGCTAACAAGCGCAGCAGCAATGCGATGGGGTGTTGCCTTTCTTCCTGACATTCCCCCTAAGCGACTTTTTACAGCCTCCTTCTATTAACCTCATCTCCCAGCCTTGTGCTGCAAGTCCTTTCTTATTGCGAATTTGAGAGGCACACAGCACGGCGAACCCCACTTAGGCTGACTGGCTGTCTCCACAGTGACAGCACAACAGCAGCCAAATAAAATATTCTAAGCAAGACTTACTGCTAAAGTCATGAGAACAAGAGAAAACCAACTTGGCATCAAGATGCAGTCACAGAAAGCTTGTCAAGAATGTTGAAAACCATTTTCTCCTCCTTCACAGAACACAGGAAAAGGTGTGATTGATGGCTAGTTCATAAAATCATGAAAGATACACTCTTTAAAAAAAATCATGTTCTTTCCTCAGCATTCTAATTCCTGATGGCAACGACCTTTGGAATTTAAGTGAAAGGACACAAAATTCAAAACTATAAAAATGATCTGGGGAAAAATACAGAATTGCCAAAAATGTTCACTTAAACAGGTACTGAGGGATTAATTAATACATCTAATTGAAAGGCATTTCTCAGCAATTAAAGTGTTCATGGTTCTTTGCTAGGTGATTTTGGGGAAAAGTATATAGCTTTCATTATTTGAGGACCTATTATATGTAAGACATATAGTAATTCTTATTCCTACAACCCAGCAGAATTGGTATCATTTGTCTTATTTTACAGATGAGGAGACTGAGGCTCAAAAATAACACAGAGGCTCTTAAATGTACCTGCTAAGTCAATTCAGTTGTGTCTGACTCTTTGTGACCGTATGGACTGTAGCCCATCAGGCTCCTCTGTCCATGGGATTCTCCAGGCAAGAATACTGGAGTGGGTTGCCATGCCCTCCTCCAGGGGTCTTCTAACCCAGGGATCAAACCTGCATCTCTTCTTTTGCATTGGCAGGTGGGTTCTTTACCACTGGGATACCACATCCTGAAGTTGAACTCAGGGCTTTTGTTTTTCTTGCCATTGACTCCTTCTGCCTTATCACACTGTTTCTCAAAATAAGGTATAAAAATCAAACAACATGCTCTCTATCCTAATGGAAGACATACACAGACACATTAAAAATAGATTGGAGACTACTTCTTGACTTAATTCACACAAAAACCCTATTAAAAATCACTATTAAGATCATCTTAAAGGTGAAGAAACTGAGGTACAGAGAGAGAACTCATAACTTACTTAAGGGCCTGTAAGTATTCATATCCTAGGGCAGCTCTAACAAAGTATTGCAAACCAGGTGGCTTAAAACAACAAATATCTATTCTCTCCCAGTTCTGGAGGCTGTTAAGTCTAAAATCAAGGTGCCAGTGGGGCCAAGTTCTAGGGGAGAATCTAGTCTTTCTCGTATCTTTTCCTATGCTGCTACAATCTTTGTGTAGATTGCGCTACAATTCTTGTGTAGACACGTGACTCCAGTCTCTGCCATCATGGTCACATGGGGCTCTCCCTACGTCTTTTCACATCATCTTCCTTTCCTGTCTGTCTCTGTGTCTCCTCTTCTTATACGGACACCAGTCATGTTGAATGAAGGGCCACCTTACTCCATATTGAACTTAGCTAATTACATCTGCAGTGATCCTATGTCTAAATAAGGTCATCTGAGGTTGCAAAAGGAGGTGAATTTCCAGAGGTTGCTATTCAACCTAGTACAGCTGTAAGTTGTGAAACCAGGAGTCCCTCTGGCTCAGAGTCCGTGCTTGACACCTCTCCAAAACATCAGAAATGACCATCAGCAAAGCATGACCCACTCCTGCCCTGGTGGCATAAGCACATGTTATGAGATTGTGTGGCAGGTGACATGTGAATGGAACCTTGAAAGACGAATAAGACATCCACTTTCAGTAAAGAGATATGGAGGTAATGGATAATATCTAAGAGGAGGGACTTGCCTTATAGTCCAGTGGCCAAGACTCTGTGCCCCCAGTGTAGGGGACATGGGTTCCATTTCTGGTTGGGAGTCCATCCCTTGATCTGACATGTCACAACTAAAGATCCTGAATGCCACAATGAAGATCAAAGATCCTGCATATCACAGCTAAGACCCAGCAGAGCCAAATAAATAAATGAAAATATTTTTAAAATATTCGAGGAGAGAACTGCTAAGTAAGGGACATGACTGGGCAGGGGTATGCTGTGTTTGAGACAGCATGGCCAGAGCACAGTGGGACACAGTGAGTGGTACAGGGGTGGGGCAGTGTTGGGAAAGAAAGGGGGGATACTATGGCTGAAAAGAAGACTGAGGAAAAATGATGGAGGACCTCATGTATCAGGCTAAGGCATTTGGACTCTGCCTTAGAGACCACTTGAAGCCATTAATGAGAAGTGACGCATCACACATAAGCCTTAATACAGCATATCCCCTACATACGAAACTTCAAGTTGCTAACTTTCACAGATGTGAATGTGCCCCTGTATGCCAGCTGTTCTACTGTCCTGTTGTACTTTTCACAGTACTGTACTACAAGATCAAAATGTTTACTTTTCATGTTCTTTATGTATTATTTGTGTAAGATGTATTTTAAACCTATCACAGTACAGTACTATACAGCCGACTGTACTTGTTGGATACCTGAGGGAGGGAGGTAGGAGGGGGGTTCAGGATTGGGAACACGTGTATACCCGTGGCGGATTCATGTTGATGTATGGCAAAACCAATACAATACAATATTGTAAAGTAATTAGCCTCCAATTAAAATAAATAAATTTAAATTAAAAAAAAACAAATTGAACTTATGAACACACTCTCAGAACAGAACTTGTTTGTATGTAGGGGATTTACTATATAATTATTTGGGAATACTATTTAGGAGGCTATACAGAGATGTTCAGAAGCTAAATGCCAGAGGTAAAACTCCAGAAGATAATGTGTTTGACTGAAGGGATTAAGAGAAGGCTGGAATATACATTCAGTTTACAGGAGATATGGCCTGATGGCCAATGACTAGTATGGCTTTCTTTGGCATGCTTAATCACAGAGGAAATGAAATTGACTAAATTATCTGTGGCAGATTAAAGATACCCATGAATTCTTTGATACACCTTCCATCTAGAGAAAGGTTTATGTTCCATCTAGAGAAAGACGTCTAGCTTCCATCTAGAGAAAGCCATGTTCATTCATGCCTCCTTTCTTTGATGTTGTGAGCTCCACAATGCGCTGGGATTTCTGTGGCTAAGTCATTAGAAGCTTTGAAGTTCCCATCTGGGCTTCTTGGAAGGCTTACTCTGGTACACTGGAACTGCCATATAAAAAGTATGACAGTACTACTGGAGAGATGATGTAGAAAGACTCAAAGATTACACGGAAAAGGAAGGGAGCCTGTATGATTCCAGCCTTCCAGCTGTTCCCATGTAGGTGCCAGGTTTGTGAGCAAAGACCAGTCACAGTTGCCAGCTGAATTTTACCAGCTGACCTCAGTTGATGCCACCTGATATGATGAAGACCTGCCAAACCATGCCCTGCCAGAATTCCCAAACCGTGAAGCTGTGAGTCAGAGTGGAATGGTTATTGCTGAATACCACTGCTGTTTAGGATAGTTTGGAAAAGATAACTGGAACCCACCCATAAAATGGGATGGCATGATTCATTTAATCTCTCACACAGATGTTATGTACAGCTAAGTGAACAAATATGAAGACAGGTGACAGAAATCAAAATAATTTGAAATGTACATTCATCCTTTGATTAAAATTAAGCAGGGCAGCAAATACTCTACTAGTGATTCAGTAGTGGATACCAGCGGAAAAAATTCTACTTATTGTGTTATGCAACTCAAAGGAGGGAAAAGAATGAAAACAAAATTCAGATTGCTTCCCCAGATTTAGTTGAGTCCAATCACGACAGACCACTCAGCTACCAAGACTTAAATGCCAAGGTTCATTTTCTCTTAAATTGCTTTAAAAATGGCTAGAGCTGCCTAATATCAGTTATTAGTACAAAGAATAGAGCTTCTAAGCTAAATAGAACATTCTGCATTTCAGGAATGATAACAAAGCTTTACCAGGGCTTCCACCCACACACACAGAATGAACAAAAATAGAGCCTGTCTGGAAAAGTACAAGGCTTCATCTACTGGCTTATTGACCAAAGTTCAGCTGCAATTCTGTGGACCTAAGCAAGTTAAAATAAACCCACAAATTTGGTAGTGCTTGTGGTAAAGAACCTGCCTGCTAATGCGGGAGATGTAAGAGACACGGGTTTGAATTCCTGGGTCAGGAAGATCCTCTGGATGAGGAAATGGCAGCCCACTCCAGTATTCTTGACTGGAGAATCCCATGGACAGAGGAGCCTGGTGGGATATAGCCCATGGGGTTGCAAAGAATCAGACATGACTGAAGTGATTTAGCATGCATGTGGAGCTTCAGTTCATGACTCCCTTTCCTCATTAGTTGCCTACCAACATCATTTAGGATTGTTACCACTCTCAACAAATTGTTTCTGTGTTAGCATGTCCTATACCAAAGTAGACTTCAAGCTATCCAGGTCAAGAAACCAACATATTTCAGGAGTTAAGACTTGCCTTGTGAGGATAATAGTCATGTTTCCAGTATTTGGTAGCATGCCTGAGTATCTGCCTTCAAACATTTATTAGTGGAAGTTAAGTCATCAATTCAGTTCAGTTCAGTTCAGTCGCTCAGTCGTGTCCGACTCTTTGCGACCCCATGAATTATAAGTCAAACTGCTATCTAGCAGTCAGTGTAGGGTTGAGTCTGCAACTCCATATGTAAGTGGTCACATGTTCAGCCTAGAGAAGTTTAATTCATCGTCTCAATATCACCATCAAAAAGAAGATAAGAACATTTATAACCACCACTTCCTACATTTGTTGAAAAGTCCATGCCTTTAATTCTGCCTCCTTTTTCAAATCCACATGGTTCACAATCCTCCCATTGGTCTAAATCATGAGAAAGTGAAAGTCAAGTTGCTCAGTCATGTCCGACTCTTTGCGACCCCATGGACTGTAGCCTACCAGGCTCCTCCCTCCATGGGATTCTCCAGGCAAGAGTACTGGTGTGGGTTGCCATTTCCTTCTCCAGGGGATCTTCCCGACCCAGGGATCGAACCCGGGTCTCCGGCATTCCAGGCAGACGCTTTAACCTCTGAGCCACCAGGGAAGCCCTGGTGAAATAATGAGAGGTAAATGCTAATTGATAGAGGTCTTATAATCATATTCTTTTATACTCTCCACTGGAATGTATATTAACAACTTAATTATCAAAGTTTTATCTCTAGGATCACTTCATGAAAAAGAATGCTGATTAAAGAGAATCCTTTGCTGGCAAAAATAATCCTTTGCTGCCAATGTAATTGACACACATGGTGAAATTCAAGTACATCGATTCCTACTGAGAGATAAAATTATGATTAAGAGAACATTTAATGAAATGCTCTTAATTTGTCAACTAAAGCATATAAAGGATAATTAATGATATGCTAATACTCTTTCTTTTTATAGGTAGTAATACAATATTAAGACCAAAACACAGGAATTGTTGTAACTAGAATATATGATCTTTATTTCTTTTTTAGTGTTTATGACTTGGAGCCTACTGGCTGGCTCCAGTAGTTTTAAATTAATGATGAATTTTAGAACCTTGGTTTCATGATCTTAATATTCTCATGAGGTCAGAACAATCTTAACCATATCATTCGAGTTGACCCACCCAATAAAGTTTTTCTAACAATGATCTGATGAAGAAAATAGTCTCTCTGTAGGGTTTAACTTTAAAGAAGCTGGTGCACTGAGATGACCCAGAGGGACGGTACAGGGAGGGAGGAGGGAGGGGGGTTCAGGATGGGGAACATGTATATACCTGTGGCGGATTCATGTTGATGTATGGCAAAACCAATACAATATTGTAAAGTAATTAGCCTCCAATTAAAATAAATTTATATTTTTAAAAAATAAAGAAGCTGGGACAGATTTAAAGAAAGACTATAAAGCCAACTTTTATATTGCAAGGATATTCTCATTGAGTAGTAGATTTTTGTTTTTAAAAAAATTTATGAAATTTTTTTTATTGTGCCTTGATGACATACAGATGCTTTAGCTAAAACAAAACAAAAGGAAAGACCCAAACTGTAAGTAGATTCTATACTTGCATGTTTTTCATGCAGTAGCTCGATATTGTTATTTATAAAAAGAAAACATGCCAGCTTCAGACAACATAAAAATGGGAATAAGTTAGATGCATGGCAGCACTCCTGCAACACTGGGGCCAGTAGTACAGGCAATATATCAGCAGAAAATCCTTAGGAGGTAAACCAGATGCTGATTCAGGCATCACATTTTGATACCATGTATATGATATTTGGAAAATACCAAAAATCAGGCATAGTGAATAGCAATGGCAACAGCAGATGAGTTCTTTAGCTCAACACAGAAAATATAATACAGTGGGTTGACCAAAAAGGTCATTCAGACTTTTCCCTATGATGGTATATAGAAACCCGAATGACCTTTTTGGCCAACCCAATAAAAAGCTATATCATGAACCGCTTTCTTGTCTTTACAGAATATATGCAGAACACAAAGCAAAATACCACTGAAAATTCTCTCTGAAATTAGGTAAATGTAAGTTATAAATAGAACATAAGTTCTTGAAAATTCTGGGCTGTTAGCAAAGACTGCACCTTCTGTAATAACAAAGATCAATATCTCTTGAATGCTTACAATGTGCCAAGCACCTAAAAGCAACTCTTGCATAATATCTCATTTAAATTTCACAACACTTAAATGAGAGGTTGACATCATCTCATTTATTAGCTGCAGAGACAAAGGCTGGAGAGTTAAAGAACATGCTACATCTGTGGAAATTTGGCCCCAGAGCAATTCAATGACTTCTGGTCACAGAAGCTGTAAATGGCAGAGCCAGGATTGGAATTGGGCACCCTAGTGAGATCCTTCTCTTAACAACCATGGTATACTCAATCTCTCTGTGTTAGACAGAGCACCTTACTACAAGAAAAGTCTGAGTAAGTCTCCAGGTAATCCATTTTTACTTGCTTTGTATCATTTACAAAAATCATTTATCCACCCTTAACTCCAGTATCTCAGCTGCAGATTGGGTATAATAGCCTTTACTTCACAGGGCACTGTGGAGATTACACGAGCATGTGTGTAAAGTAACTAAGACAGCACCTAGCACATGAAAGATGTCAAATAATTATTTTCAATTTTCCTTGTATTTATATTTAGTTTATTCCTTCAAGATGTATGGAACATCTACTTTGGGCAAACACTGTGCCAAATATTAGAGATTCCGTGATGAACAAGGTAAATGTGTTACTCTTGAGACTGAGTCTTTTGCTTGTTTTGTGGGACATAAAAGTATCTATCTCAACTGCTCAGTTGTGCCATTATAGTGTGAAAGGAGCACAGAAATAAGCATGGCTGAGTTCCAATACCATTTTGTTTACAGAAATAGGTGGAACCTGGATTTGGTCCATGGGCCATTATTGGCCAAGCCCTGCTCAAGACCATACAGGACATACAGGATATGATGGGAACCCAGCATGGCAGGCCACTTAACTCACTCTACGAGTATCAGAGACTTGGGTTAGAATTAAAACATGAGTAGAAATAGCAAGAAGGACTTCAGGAAGAAGAAACCAGAAGGTCCAGAGATAATGATCCATTTGAAGGTGATTATGTGAAGAAGTTCAAGGGCTAGGGCAGAGTGGGTAGAAATGATGGTGGGCGGGGCAGGCTGGGCCAGCACACAAAAGGCTCTATGAAGGGGTGCAGAGGTGATGCTAAGGGGAAGAGGTTGATATTTCACCTGGACAGTGAGAGAATCAGATTGCAATTACCTGTAAAATGGCAGCACCCTCAGGGGCTGCTGAACTATAAACAATTCCTTCCACTAAATGGTCCCAGGTGGCTGAATCTGTTGTCTTTGGATTAGTTTTTCAGTTTTTCTCTCTTCTGTTGCCAAGTGTTTGTCAACCATCATTTCCAACTAATATCAGTAGACTGAGGAAACTTTCTTATAACCTAATTTGCTACTTCCAGTCTGCTATCATATTCAAAACTATTCAAATGCTTTAACTTTAAAAAATAAAAAATAAATAAATAAATTGACTTAACTTTCATAAGTAATCAGGGCAGGGATGGAGGGCTTCTGGATTCTGTTACTGCAACCTGTGTTTCCTTAGTTGGAACTGCTGAGTCAAGCAAAAGTCCCGCCATAGTGAGGGCATTTAGCTTGCTGAAATCTGAATAGCTTTTCTACTGACATATTTATCTAGCAATTTTGATCATTACCAAAAGAAAATTCTAGGCTATGCCAACAAAATAAAATACTCTACTTTGTTTCCATAACCATCAAAATCTACCCAAGGTGTCACTTCGGGTATCTCACCAGCTGCATCTCCCAGACTATTAATGACAGACAAAAGCAGTTTAAAATATTTTCTGCCTGATTACATTTGTCAATCTGGAACAGAGAATGTGGTGAATGCACATTTGAAAGATGGTGGGTAGTAGGGATAAGGAACCAAATTGCTTTGATTCTGGTTAGAGTTGGATTTTTAACTTTTCAAATTGAAAACATCATAAATTTTTAATAATAAAGAACCTGTTTTATCTTCTTATTTCCACTTCCAAATTCTTTGAAGGTTCTCATAAATATCAATGGAGCTGAGTCATAGGCAATATCAAGATGAGGTATATAACTAGATTATAATTTCCTGCTAGATTCTAAATTCTAAATCTAACTTCCTAGATTATCTTTCTATCCCCTACAGTATCTAGTATAATACCTTGTTCAATTAATTGCTGTTGAGTAGAGATAAGTAAAACAACCTTCACTGAGACCTAGTGATTAACATAGAGCTTTTCTTTTCCTTTCAATCTGAAAAAATAAAAAGAAGTTTCCATTTGCTTCCTGTGAGTCCAATAAACTGAGCAAAGTCATTTGGCAGACTGTGGCTCATTCAATATTTATGAAATTAACTATAACCTAGCAGATTCAATCATTTTAGATGCCCTAACAATAGTCTTCACAATTGATCACCACATAATCAATTCAACCATGGAAACCAATTATGGCTCCAGATCAAGAAGGGGTTATTGGAAATTCACTGATATCCTGAAGTGGTCCCTAAGCCCCATGGTTCTACATCTCACATCATCAAGACAAGAAAGTTGTCACAGTATAATCCTGACCTCACATCATTCTCAACTATTTTCCTGGAGTTGCCCAGGAATTTAGAAAAAAAAATAGAGAAAAGGAGAAGTGATCCATTCTTCACCCATCTTTTTTCCTGCTGAACTGAATTTTTAACATCTTTCTCTTTAGTCACTAAGACCCCAGAGCCACTTTCTTTGGCCTTTTCCTTAGCCAAGAAGAAGATCTAATACACTAGTTCTTTCCTAGACCAAAACTAGTTTACACTGAGAACACAAAGAATTTAATGAAACTCTTCTCATAAGTCAAAATACTTCTCTCTACATAGATATTTAGGGCTCAGTGTATCTTTCTAAATGTAAATATTATACAAGCTTTAAAAGATGTCTACAAACAACTATGAATTCTAAATATAGTAGTTGTTATTTTCTAGTTTAAATTATAACCACCAACTATCAAGCATGCCAAATACTCAATGTAATCAAAGAAAACGTCTTTGTATGTTATTTTCTCTTTTGACAATTTTACCAAAAAAAAAAAAAAAAAGCCTAAAATAAAAGTCTATACATTTCAAAGTAGCTCAGATTTTAAAATCCTTTATTTTTATTTCCTCAGATTCTCTTTACAGATGCTTATACCCGATATTTGCCCTTTTCTTCAGGGGTACAAAACAAAAATAACCTGGATGGGTATTTTAGCCTTAGTATATCGGGTTATGTTAGGCTATGCTGCTGTAACAAAAACAAGTGAAAACAAAAACACCAAAATCTCAGATGCTGAACACATAAAAGTCACTCATTTTCATCACACAGGATTAACATGGACCCTGAGGGGGTGTTCTACTTAACAGGGTCACAGAGAGACCCTGATTGATGTAAGACCCATCACAATACACACTTCCATATTCATCAAGACAGGATAAAAAAGTAAATGTGCCAAGTGCATATTGTATCTTTGCCTGTGCAGAAGTGGTACCCACTTCAGTATTCAAATTTCAATGGCCAATGCAAGTCATATAGCCATGCATCATTTGAAAGAAGTATTTGTAAGTAGGCTTAATGATTATCACAATTTTAGGTACACCGTGAATCTAGAAATGAACCATTTATACTCTATATGTGTATATATGTACATATAAATTAAATATATATACACATTTTGCAATATTAATGTTAGAGAAAAAAGTCATTCTTAAATTCAGCATCAAAGCAAGTTTTCACTCTATTATTAGCTCCATTTTCTCTCTACTGAGCAACTTCACTTTCACTTTTCACTTTCATGCATTGGAGAAGGAAATGGCAACCCACTCCAGTATTCTTGCCTGGAGAATCCCCGGGACGGGGAGCCTGGTGGGCTGCCGTCTATGGGGTCGCACAGAGTCGGACACGACTGAAGCGACTTAGCAGCAGCAGCAGCAGAAAATCACAAAGTCATTCTTAACCCAGTGTGCATTTTATAATTTCTTTATCATGAAACAAAAAGAGAAGATGAGTTTGGGGTAAAATTTACAAATCAGAAGGTTCCTATGTATCAGAGCATGAGCAGATGAATAATCCATTGAATCTTTCATTTTGGCTCACTACAACCTAAATATATCCAGTACTTGAGCAGATGGACACAGCATAATTCAATAATAATGTGAATCTCTAAAGCCAAAATGTAAATTTCTTATGCTTTAAGTTTTGAATGTATACTTTGATGTAGCTAAATATTCATTTTAAGAGATTATCTAGTTCTTAGTTACATAAGCTTATGTAAGATTATTCTCAGTGAAACTATTCTTATAATTCAAAAGGCTAACATTATAATAGGAAAAGCTTCACAGAAAATAATAACCCAAATAATTTTATTTCACCAAGTATCTACTGAAAGTCTACTAAGCCCCATGCTACCTGCAAGGGATCCAAAGTCAAATGAAATATGACTCTGATCTTCATAGTCTCAATATACTGAGACTCTGGTCTGATTGCCCTTTAGTGACTTTTTTCCATTGTGTGTAAAAATCTTATCTTCCTTGCACCCTCTCCTTAAAATCTTGTGAATTCAGATCTATGCAAACAGAAAGATTTGATGAGGAGGAGGAAGAATTGGATTGAGAAACAAAAATATAACTCCTAACTTTCCACTGATGACTAAACATATGACAGGATTCTATGGTTTTGCCATTAGGATTTCTAGAATAATTTCTACTTCCATAGTTGGTGACATACTTAATTTCTATTACATTTCCAAGTAAGCTTTGAAAGAAGCTTCTTTTACAGCTCAATTCCAGACTATCAATGTATTGTAAGTTGATGTTTGCAACTGTAAAGAAAATGTTGGCTTCAAACCCACTAATATCCTATTGGATGCCCTAAAGGAAACAAATCAATATCTGGCTATAGAAATCACTGCTTATGTGATTCAGTGTATTTGAAGTTACCCATTGTATTTGAAGTTACACAGAGCCTTCAACGGAGAAGGCAATGGCAGCCCACTCCAGTACTCTTGCCTGGAAAATCCCATGGATGGAGCAGCCTGGTAGGCTGCAGTCCATGGGGTTGCAAAGAGTCGGACATGACTGAGCAACTTCACTTTCACTTTTCACTTTCATGCATTGGAGAAGGAAATGGCAACCCACTCCTGTGTTCTTGCCTGGAGAATCCCAGGGACAGGGAGCCTGGTGGGCTGCCGTCTATGGGGTCGCACAGAGTTGGACACGACTGAAGCGACTTAGCAGCAGCAGCAGCAGCAGCAGCAGCAGCAGCAGCAGAGCCTTCAAGAACCTACTTCATGTCTGCAGGACTAGAACTGGATTTAAAGTGTCCTAGCATTGGGAAAGTAGACTTAGGAAGTACTATGGTTAGAAGGGATAGTCAAAGACGTTAATCACAAAGAGCTTACTGAACAAACCATGCTTCCAAGCAAAAAGGGCAAAAAGATATTTAAAAGTTGAATGAAACAGTTTCATTTTTACCCTTCCCAAGGTGTGATACATATTTAAAAAGGCTTTCCTCTTCCTTTGCTGTATTTGTCCTTTGTCAAATATCATACATTTAAGTCAAAACCAAAGGTTTTATCTATCATAATGAATAATGATAATAAAAAAAAGCAGGGTTGTGGGCAGTGGCCACAGGACTGAAAAGGTCAGTTTTCATTACAATCCCAAAGAAAGGCGATGCCAAAGAATGCTCAAACTACTGCACAATTGCACTCATCTCACATGCTGGTAAAGTAATGCTTAAACTTCTCCAAGTCAGGCTTCAGCAATACATGAACTGTGAACTTCCAGATGTTCAAGCTGGTTTTAGAAAAGGCAGAGGAACCAGAGATCAAATTGCCAACAGCTGCTGGATCATGGAAAAAGCAAGAGAGTTCCAGGAAAACATCTATTTCTGCTTTATTGACTATGCCAAAGCCTTTGACTGTGTGGATCACAATAAACTGTGGAAAATTCTTGAAGAGATGCGAATACCAGACCATCTGACCTGCCTCTTGAGAAACCTATATGCAGGTCAGGAAGCAACAGTTAGAACTGGACATGGAACAACAGACTGGTTCCAAACAGGAAAAGGAGTACGTCAAGGCTGTATATTGTCACCCTGCTTATTTAACTTATATGCAGAGTACATCATGAGAAATGCTGGGTTGGAAGAAGCACAAGCTGGAATCAAGATTGCCGGGAGAAATACCTCAGATATGCAGATGACACCACCCTTATGGCAGAAAGTGAAGAGGAGCTAAAAAGCCTCTTGATGAAAGTCAAAGAGGAGAGTGAAAAAGTTGGCTTAAAGCTCAACATTCAGAAAACGAAAATCATGGCATCTGGTCCCATCACTTCATGGGAAATGGATGGGGAAACAGTAGAAACAGTGTCAGACTTTATTTTGGGGGGCTCCAAAATCACTGCAGATGGTGAGTGCAGCCATGAAATTAAAAGACGCTTACTGCTTGGAAGGAAAGTTATGACCAACCTAGATAGCATACTGAAAAGCAGAGACATTACTTTGCCAACAAAGGTCTGTCTAGTCAAGGCTATGGTTTTTCCAGTGGTCATGTATGGATGTGAGAGTTGGACTGTGAAGAAGGCTGAGTGCCAGAGAATTGATGCCTTTGAACTGTGGTGTTGGAGAAGACTCTTGAGAGTCCCCTGGACTGCAAGGAGATCCAACCAGTCCATTCTGAAGGAGACCGCCCTGGGATTTCTTTGGAAAGAATGATGCTAAAGCTGAAACTTCAGTACTTTGGCCACCTCATGTGAAGAGTTGACTCACTGGAAAAGACTCTGATGCTGGGAGGGATTGGGGGCAGGAGGAGAAGGGGACGACAGAGGATGAGATGGCTGGATGGCATCATCAACTCAATGGACGTGAGTTTGAGTGAACTCCGGGAGATGGTGATGGACAGGGAGGCTTGGCTGGATTCATGGGGTTGCAAAGAGCTGGACACGACTGAGCGACTGAACTGAACTGAACTGATGGGCATGGTATGCTCAGCTGTGACTTTTAACTTTTGTTTTTGTTTTCACTTCAGTATGCAGGCAGCTACGAATACATATCCTGTACACAGCCTGGGAAATAAAAAGAAGATGAAACCGCAGGGTTTTTTCTCAGTCCTTACACTTAAAGGAAATGGAAATGTGCTGTTTCTAGGACTTGGGAGAATGCGGTTACCTTGTGTTCATAGCATATGGTTCACTTTCATTAAGCATTTTTAAAAAATAAAATGCTAGTGTTACCTCTTGCAAACTGAAAGAAAAATCTTACAAGATATCAAAGGGCTCATTTGACCCAAATAAACCTCAGGTGTCACCTTATTCCAGTCCTTGCTACACTAACGTGAAAGCTCATTATGCACTGGTAGAAATGTATTCTGAAAGGGTTCATGTTTCATGGACCATGTGGTGTATCTGTCATAGGACAGGCTGGTTACCATGGTGAAAAGTGAGCTTTTCTTTTAAAAGAAGTAACTCTGCCCTTTTGCTCATTGGTATTAGCTTCATTCTGGTTCCAATATTCTTTCAGAGATGAGAGAAAAAAAATGAAAGCAGCAGGAAATGAGGAATAAGGGGAACCATCTCAGGAAGATACCTCCATTCTTGCATTGCTTTTGGACTTAGCGAAACTCAAACAAATTACAAAGCAGATAAAGGGGGTATATATATTTTAATTGTACCACATGGTACTTAAAAAGGAGATAATTCTGAAGTGATTAAAGGTTAAAATGGCTCTAAAATTTTGAAGAATATAATGAATGACTCTGGGTGCTTATGGCTCCAAATGGAATTTAATTCAGGGATCCTCAATTCTCTCACTCACAACACCTCCTCTGCAAAACATCATTTTCTGTGGCCTCATTTACTATATTGCAATGGAATTCATACATAATGTAACTAACCTACCTGCACACTCATTCTCTAAAAAATTTATAAGAACAAAACTGTAATACAAAAGAGATAAAAGGAAACTAATTTATATTAAATAATTTGTGTTTCCATAATGTAAATGTTCAAGCAAGACAACTGGAATGAAACAGTAGCACAGCTGCACTGAGTTGTATGGTCACCATGAATGTAGGGTCTGTAAGTATGCCTAGTTAGCAACTCAAAAACCATGAGCAGTGTTATTACCAGTGAGGAGATCTGCAGAGATGGTGAACATCTCCTGTAAAATTCAGAGCAAAAGAAAGTACAATCATCTTTAGATTTACACTTCAGTTGTGTCCCCCCAAAATTCACTGTTTATTGTAACTGGGATTGAAAATATGTCAACAGTTATGTTCTATGTCCAGGTAATTAGATATGCTTTCCAACTCAGCCTTCCTTATGAGGGATAGTTGGGTGCCTGGCAGAGGGCTGAGGATTCAGCCCCTACATACTAAGTGTCAACAGTGTCACGTCCTGAACACACATGTTATCTCTGTAGGAAGAGCTGTCACCACCACCACCCCACCAATGAGAACCACTGTTCTAACTTACATGTTAAACTGAAAGGAAAGTACTATGTTGAAAAGTTAAATATACATATTTTAGAAATTTCTCCATACCACAAACTTTTTTAAAGTTTAGATATAATTGACATATTAACATTATATTCAGGGTGTACAGCATAATAATTGGATTTCACTGGTGCCTTGACTGGAATTTGTCTGCAATGCAGGAGACCGGGACAGGAGACCCAGGTTTGATCCCTGGGTTGGGAAGATTCCCTGGAGAAGGGAATGGCAACCCACTCCAGCATTCTCACTTGGAGAATTCCATGGACAGAGGAGCCTGGCGGGCTACAGTCCATGGAGTCAAAAACAGTCAGATACAGCTGAGCAACTGAGCACTTATTAACCTCACTTACAATCCAACAGTGACCATCAAGCGTGAGGATTATACAGATGCCACGAGAAATTTAAGATGAAAAATCCTTACTTTCAATGGTGATATAATCCAATTTTGTTCAGTTCAGTTCAGTTGAGTTGCTCAGTCGTGTCCGACTCTTTGCGACCCCATGAACTGCAGTACGCCAGGCCTCCCTGTCCATCACCAGCTCCCAGAGTTCACTCAAACTCAAATCCATCGAGTCAGTGATGCCATCCAGCCATCTCATCCTCTGTCATCCCCTTCTCCTCCTGCCCTCAATCCCTCTCAGCATCAGAGTCTTTTCCAATGAGTCAACTCTTTGCATGAGGTGGCCAAAGTACTGGATGTTAAAGAACAGAATAAAGACATTATAACATTGACATTATAAACAAAATATACGTTTTGCTTTGTAATTTACAAAAATTACCTTTACTAGGGCTTCCCTCGTAGCTCAGATGGTAAAAAAATCTGCCTGCCGCACAGAAGACCCTGGTTCAATCCCTGGGTTGGGAAGATCCCCTAGAGAAGGGAATGGCAACCCATGCCAGCATTCTTGCCTACACAATTCCATGGACAGAGGAGCCTGGTGGGCTATATACAGTCCATGGGGTCGCAAGGAGTCAGACATGACTAAGTGACTAACACTCAGAATAATGATTAGATATTTG
Source organism: Budorcas taxicolor (assembly GCF_023091745.1). NCBI lineage: Eukaryota > Metazoa > Chordata > Mammalia > Artiodactyla > Bovidae > Budorcas > Budorcas taxicolor. The sequence goes on along the minus strand of NC_068923.1, from coordinate 49,284,526 downwards.
TGTATATATTGTGAAATGATCACTACAGTAAGACTAGTTATAGTCCCCAGGGGAGTCCCTGGGGGCTCAGACTTTGAAGAATCCACCTATAATGCAGGAGACTCAGGTTTGATCCCTGGGTTGGGAAGATCTCCTGGAGAACGGAATGGCTACCCACTTCAGTATTCTTGCCTAGAAAATTCCATAGACAGAGGAGTCTGGTAGGCTATAGTCCATGGGGTCGCAAAGAGTTGGACATGACAGACACTTTCACATCATACATTGTTATGATTGTTTTCCTTATGATGAAAATTTTGAAGATCTATTCTCTTAGCAACTTTCAAATTTACAGTTCTATCATATTATTAACTACTACTCACATGTGGTAAGTCACATCACCCTTACTTATCCTACCACACATTTCTGTAACACAACAGTCTTCCCAGGACAGATCACTTCCCCACTATGCCCTCCACCTGCCTTTTGTCTGTGGAAAATCTTCAGCCTAAGAATACATTTAATCAGAGAAATGAGAAAATACAGAATCAATGGAAAGCAGTCAAACAAGACAAAATATTAATAGTTTAGCCTTTAAGCAGAGTCAAGGATCCTTGAATTCCTCCTCAAGGATTATAGAGATTCTGATCCACATCTTTTGAGCTACCTTGTAGATACTAAAACCCCACCCATGACATCAGCTGCTCTATCTTACACAATTCTGAGAGCTGGACTCAAGGAAATGGGAACAAACTGACCTTGGAACTGAAGAGTAACTGTACTGAAAAAGTCAAGATGATGCTGATCAGACCACTGCATGCCCAATTTCAAGATGACTGTCAGACCTGAGTGTGCTGGGGTCTACATATAGCCCTGCACATTTCATTGTGCACCGCTGACTTTCCCTTTTAAAAGCTCTCACCCCCTGATCAGCAGGGGGGAGTTGGTTCTTTGGGACATGAGTCCACCTTCTCTCTGGGACTGCTGGCTTCCTCGGTAAAGCTATCTTTCCTTTTACCCAATACTTGTCTCTCAGTATTGTATTCTTGAGCAACAAGCAGTCAAAACATTGACTCAAAACAGACACTTGCTGAGACAAAAATGACAAATAAACCTTCCAAGTGGATCAAAGTGGCTTATTTGCCATCATCCATGCCATACAGTCTGAGGATATAGCATGCCATACTCATACATTCAAGGGGTCACCCAATGCTGTTGCATTTCATAATAAACTGTGGGTGCTGGCTCTGGTTGCCCGCTCAGTTTAGCTGTACCACCTTTCCAGCATTTAGTACAATCTCCTTGTTGCTATGCTTTCTTCATTTTCCCACACTGCTCCTTACTAGAGCAGTGTGCACAGTGAGTCAGTTCACACAATTAGACTATAGGTTCAGGGTCCAGCTTCGTCACTTATTAGCTATGTGACTTGGGGCATGCTTCTTAATTTGTCTGTGCCTCTGTTCCCTCACTTATTAAAATGGTAAGAAAAATACACCAATCTCTTAGGCTTGTTGTGAAGACAAAGTGACTTAATCCATTCATAGGTTAGAATAGTGCCTAGGGGAGAATAAGAGCTCATTATAGTGTTGGCTATTATCATCGGTCCCAGGGTTCAAGTTAAAACGTGAATGATATTCAAGCAGCTCTTTTAAAGTGAAGAATCTCAAAGAGTCTCAGAAACCTCAGGCTGGAAGAAAACTTACAAATTTAAAATCATAAACTCTAAAGTGTGTTGTTAAGAAAATTTATGAGAAAGAACATTCATGTTTGAAAGGACCATGTTTCATGGCACCAGTTCTGTTCTAATTCAACAACCAGGAAAATGGCTTATCAGTAAATGTGTTCCACCAAAACAGTACACGTGGAGCAGAACATTAACTGTTTTCTTCAAATGGATGGCTGTTTGAACCCATTCTCTTTCTGGTTTTAAATGAATCATGTGAATAAAGTCAAGCCTGTCTCATATATAGATGTTCAATATAATGTAATCTTTAGCCTTATTCTCCTCATGTATTCAAGGCGTTGTAACAATTCTAACAAATACAAAGCAACTTTAAAACAAAGTTTTGTTCTGTTTTGGAGTTTGCATTTTCAGTATTTCTACTAAATGCTACAAAAGTATATATAGATGTAGCAAATTTCTTTTTCCTTCCTTCTTTCCCAAAGCCACCATTCAAGAATACCTATCATGTATGACAAAACCAATACAATATTGAAATTAAGCTCCAATTAAAATAGATAAATTTATATTAAAAAAAGAATACCTGTCATGTTCTTGTCACTAAAGTAGGAGCTGGAAACAATAAACTAAAAGGTTTAATCGTTGTCTTCAAAAAGTTCTCACTCTTGAGGCAAATAGGCTGGTACACACGGATTGGCATTTGGTATGAAAAATGAGGTGAATCTAGCAAGCATGGTGCTAGAGCTGGGCTGATGAGCTGGTTTCAAGGTTACAAAGTCAAGATTTGCTATTTCTTTGTTGTCCAATCTGCACATACTGAGCAAAGTCCAGGGGGTGGGGGAGGGGTGGGGAGAACTATTTCTTCATGACTGTCATGCACTATTGAACTTGGTCAAATGGAAAATTTAAGATTTCATCTTTGCTTTCAACAGGTCATATCTGAATAAAGAACTCAAGGATGGTAACCTTAGGACTGAGGGCACCTGGAAATTTGAGAGGGCAATATATGTTACCTATCCTTAGAGTCTCTGGCATTGGGATGAAGCTCCAATACTTTGGCCACCTGATGCGAAGAGCCAACTCACCGGAAAAGACCCTGATGCTAGGAAAGACTGAGGGCAGGAGGAGAAGGGGATGACAGAGGATGAGATGGTTGCATATGGCATCACCAACTCGATGGACATGAGTTTGAGCAAGCTCTGGGAGTTGGTGATGGACAGGGAAGCCTGGTGTGCTGCATTCCATGGGGTTGCAAAGAGTCAGACATGATTTAGTGACTAAATAACGGTAATCCTTAGAGTATAAAGATGGTACTTCCTCATGAATAGAAAATTAAATACATGTTCTCTGGATGGGACCTTAGTCCTAGGAATCCAGGATGCTTTTCATAAACATATTGTGATCAGATTGTTGACTGTAGTTTTCTTTCTTTATTTAAGGACTATTTACACTGTCTTGATAGCACAGGCGATGGAGTCACTCAAAGCAGAACTGGAAGCTTGGAAATGCCCTGGCTTTGTTTCTTAACCTCTCTCAGCTTTAGTTTTTTATCCTCAAAAGTAGGTATAAAAGCACCAAACTCATAGGATTGTGTGGCTGAAATCAGATAACACGGAAGGTATCACAGTGGACAATCAACGCTTGTCTCTTTCCTTGATAGCCATCTTTCTGCACGATCATGTCACCAGGTTCCTCACTTTGCTTAGTTCTTCCTACAAAGATTTTTTTTAACTATTTGCAGAAATTACAGGACACTTAACAGATTTGTTTTTAAAATATCAATCAATGTATTTTATTATCTTTTTGAGGATCTAGTTAAATTACCTCAGAGCTTATGTATAAAAAGAGAACCCTAATATAAGTGCCACCTGGAACTCCCATCTTTAATCGCTATAAAACAAAAACAGAAACAGCTACAAATGGAAACTACAATTGTCATTTCTCAAAGATAGTCTTTCAAAGTCTAACAGGACCACAGCAATGGGATCTGCTTTTGTAAAACAGTGGGATGTACTTCCAAGCAGTTAATTTTGTAAAAGCTTTTCTCTTCTTCAGTGAGGAGGCAGGCACGCAAATGTAAGAGTTCATTCTGCTAAGCCTGAGGCATCAGGCAGTATGGACATTTCTCATGCTCCACGTGGAGAAACATCAGTATGTCACTTTTCAGGAATGCTGGTGGGTTAATAAAAGTCTACTCAGAGTGAGAGAGAACATAAGAATTAGCAATTAATTTTTGAAGAGATCTGACTAGATAGAAATGCCATACCCTTTAAAATGTTTCAAACTACTGCCTTTTCAAACTGTTGGTTTGAAAGTATAGATTTGAAAAATATCAAATGACAAATTCAAACAAATGTCCCTGCCGTTATTTGGCAGAAATAAGGGATTTTCCAAACCTGCTCAGAAAAACCCAGTAGACATCTGTTATAAGAAATCATATTCTTTCATAATTGTTAATATAGAAAATCTTACTTTCTTCCAGTTCTTCACCATTGATATCATTTGCATTTAAAGAAATCATTCAAAAACTAGGGATTTACTGATCATACACTTAATGCTTTGAAACTGGAACACTAATTTGAGTATCAGAGAGAGAAAGAGATATGGAAGAGAACTTTCAACTCTCACACAGCTTAAGATCTCCCTCAGAATATGAACACACATCCACAGATAACTCATTTAAGAAAAAATAGATAGGGAACTCCCCTGTGGTCCAGTGGTTAAGAATGTAGGAGACAGGGGTTTGATCCCTGGTGAAGGAATTAAGATCCCACATGACTTGGAGCAGTTTCCTTCATGGTACAGATAGTAAAGAACACACCTGCAATGCAGGAGACCTCGGGTTCAATCCCTGGATGGGGAAGATCCCCTGGAGAAGAGAACGGTTACCCGCTCCAGTATTCTCTCCTGGAAAATTCCACGAAAAATGTAGCCTGGCAGGCTAAGCACATGGGGTCACAGAGAGTCACACACACACACACACACACACACACACACGCCATGGAGCAACTACGTCAGTATGCCTCAGCTACTGCGCCTTTACACCACAGCTAGAGAGTACGTGCTTGGCAATGAAAGATTCTGCGTAACTCAGTGAAGATACTGAGTGCAGCAATTAAGATGCAATGCAGCCAAATAAATAAATAAATAAGTATAAAAAAACCCAGATAACCCAATGCATGGAGATCTTTTAAAAGAAAACTTTATTGATTGAAATATGATGAGCAATTCCTAGGGAATTAGTTGCAGCTTTTCTCCCTATTGCGAGAGAATTGTCTAAAGAGCTTGAAGGAGTCTTTTGCATACACTCTGTTATTGATGATAACAATCACAACAGATCCCCTTATTGAGTGCTCACTGTTTGCCAGGTAGTCTACAAAGCCATGTGACGTGTCTTATATCAGTTAATGCCCAATAAGACCTGTGAGCTGGGACTGTGACTCGTTCATGTTCCAGATGAGGAACATTCAATTCATGAGGCGCCCGCATGCATGAAGCCAACCAGTCCTCCAGCCCAGAGCCACAACTTGCAAGGTGACGTTCCAGAGGCCCTTCATTACCACCACACACTCCTTATATAACCTAGATCAGGGGCGCTCACCAAGTTGGGCACCAGGAAAGGGGCAAAGGGTTTTGTATGTTCAACAGCTCCAAACTGAAGTTCTTGATGGTCATTTTTGTCAACAGCAAGTAACCACAAAGCAAACAGCATTGTGTGCTCTGGGATTTGGAATGCTCTAAAGGTACGCAGGTGCACGCACGCTCAGTTGCGTCTGACTCTTTGCAACCCCATGGACTCTGTCGTGGTACCTGCCATACTCCTCTTTCCCAGGGAAGAATACTTCATTGGCTTTCCCAGGCAAAAATACTGGAGCGGGTTGCCATTTCCTCCTCCAGGGGATCTTCCCAACCCAGGGATCAAACTCGTGTATCTTGTGTCTCTTTCTTTGTCAGGTGGGTTTGCTACCACTAGCACCACCCGGGAAGCCCTACATGCAACAAAATGCCTATGAACTGCTTATTGCTGGCCTATATTTATTCTGTCGTCTTAAGATTAGTAAGAGTATAACTATGTTCGTTCAGAGTTTGAGAGATTCATTACCACTGCGCCAGCTAACCATGCCTTTTTCATTAACCTGCCCAGTTAATAAAGATCACACAGATATTTGCTACAGCTTTCCCTAGAGACAGCCCATGCTCTTCAGGAGGCGGAGAGTGGCTTATGAGATTGTCAGTAGGTGGATCCTCATATGATAGTCTCAATCTGATCTAAATTAGATACATCAATAGATAGTATTGATATAGATACAGATATTTTTACTTCTTATAAGTCATTATTGCTATTTATAATTATTGAAATAGTTAAATGTATATTTATGTACAGAAGTATCAATATACATTTTACTTGTTTATGGAAAAAAAGCATCTTCCATTTTGTTTGATGTTCAGTATCTCATTCGTGTCTGACTCTGCGACCCCATGGACTGCAGCACGCCAGGCTTCCCTGACCTTCACCATCTCCTGCAGTTTGTTCAGACTCACGTCCATTGAGTCAATGATTCTATCCAACCATCTCATTTGAATCAAATTATCTCTAGGGGGCTGAAATGGGAGAAGGCCCTCAGGGATGTCAGCTCTGTGCCTCATTCCAGGCACTGAAGACAAATAAGGCCCAGGGTACTTCCTTGACTTTGGACTTCTCTGCTTTTGTGGAGGTTCTCCCCTGTTGGTTCAGACAGTAAAGAATCTGTCAGCAATGCAGGAGACCCAGGTTTGATCCCTGGGTGGGGAAAATATCTGAGAGAAGGGAATAGCAACCTACTCCTGTTTTCTTGACTGGAGAATTCCATGGACAGAGAAGTCTGGTGGGCTACAGTCTACAGGGTCGCAAAGAGTTGGACACAACTGAGTGAATAACTTTTCACTTTCAAGTTTATTTGTGTCTGGATTTATCTTTTTTTTTTTTTTTTTTAATCTGTATTTGTCTATCTTCTCTGATGACTTTAAAAAAGAAAAATCCTCCTTAGATGCCCCTTAAAAAGGTATCTGGATTCATCTGTGCCTGCTTTTATTTTTTCCCAAATGTCCCTTTTTTAAAAAAGATTTCTTTTGATGTGGATCACTTTTAAAGTCTTTATTTAATTTGTTACAATATTACTTCTGCTGTTTACGTTCTGGTTTTTTGACTGCGAGGTAGGCAGGATCTTAGCTCCCTGACCAAGGATTGAAACCACATTCCCTGCATCTGAAGGCAAAGTATTAACCACTGGACTGCCAGGGAAGTCCCAAAAGTTTTCTTTTTTTCAGGTATCATCAAACAAGTTAATTAATTAATAGGATGTCTGAGGAGACATCTACCTTTACTAGCATCCTTAGATTGGTTTATGCATGAAAGAAATTGCTTGTTTCCCTGAAATATTCTATTAACTGTTGAAACCTAAATTTTGACAATTTTTCTCCATAAAATAGGAGGTGGCTAGGACAAGCTTCCCTGGTGGTTCAGTGGTAAAGAACCCACCTGCCAATGTAAGAGATGCAGGTTCAATCCCTGGGTTGGGAAGATCCCTTGGAGAAGAAAATGGCAACCTATTCCAGTATTCCTGTTTAGGAAATCCCTTGAACAGAGGAGCCAAAAGAGTCAGACCTGACTTAGTGACTAAACAACCACAATAAAGGACAAGGTACCCATAAACCCCAATGTTAAGATAAAAGACACAGAATGTAAGTATTGTAGATGCTATTTTGCTGAATTAATAATATACCCCATCCTATAACAATGTGTCATTGAGTATGACTCAGTCTCTCTCCAGAATTATTACAAGAGTCTCCAGCTTCATCTCTTCTCCTTGCTAAAGTCCATTTTAGTACAGGAGCTAGAGTGGGCCTGTGATGCTGTGAGTCATATCACCACGGCTTGGAATCTGTCCCTGGTTCCCCGTCTCCCTCAGGGACAAGCCAAAAGTTGTGGGATGAGCTGACAAAGCCCTCCAACATCTGGATGCCTTTTCTGTCTCTAACTCCAACTCCTCCAAGGCTCCACCAGGCTCCCCACACCGCAGCCTTCTTACAGTCGACTAGGTTTCTCAGTCTTGGCACTACTGACAATTGGGTAGATGGTTCTTTGTCAAGGGAGCTGTTTTGGTAGGCTTCCTGGTGGCTCAGACTGTAAAGAATCTGCCTGCAATGCAAAAGACCAGGGTCTGATCCCTGGGTCAGGAAGATCCCTTGGAGAAGAAAATGGCTATCCATTCCAGTATTCTTGCCTGGAGAATTCCATGGACAGAGGAGCCTGGTGGACTACAGTCCATGGGATTGCAAAGAGTCAGACATGACGGAGCGACTAACACTTTCACCAGCATCCCCATCCCCCTGTCCCCACCAGATGAGAGGAGCTGCTGCTGCTGCTGCCGCTAAGTCACTTCAGTCGTGTCCAACTCTGTGCGACCCCATAGACTGCAGCCCACCAGGCTCCGCCATCCCTGGGATTCTCCAGGCAAGAACACTGGAGTGGGTTGCCATTTCCTTCTCCAATGCATGAAAGGAGCACCCCTTTCCCAATGTGGAAAACCAGGAAATCCTCCTGAGAGTACCAAACGTTCCCTGAAGGACAAAATCATCCAGGACTGAGGATCGCTGCTGCTAGTAATGCACCCACCGCTGCCCGGAACCGCCTCCCCCAGACATCCACAGGCACACTTCATTCCTTCAGAACTTTGCTCAAAAATAACCATTTCAGTGAAGCCTTCCCTAGAAACCTGATTTGAAATGAAACCACCAGCCCTGAGTCATTGCTTAACCTTATTTCTTTCTTTGTTATTCTTCAGTGGCTCAGTCATGTCTGACTTATCTTGTGACTACATGGACTGTAGCCCACCAGGCCTTTCTGTCCATGGGATTTTCCAGGCAAGAATACTGGGTTGCCATTTCTTCTTCCAGGGGACCTTCCTGACCCATGGATCAAACCCACATTTCCTGGACTGCAGGAAGATTCTTTACCACTGAGCCAGCATGGAAACCCATTTCTTGCTTTCTTGCATTATTTCTCCCCATGTCATTGATTACTATTTATGGTTATACCGTTATTTGCTTATTTTGCTTATTATCCATCCCCTCACTCAAGAGTGTAAATTTCATGGTGGAGTCAGAGGGTTGTGTCTGTTCTGTTAGAGATTGGCTCCTAGCACTTAGAACAGAGCTTGGTGCTTGCTCTGGAAATACTTGCCTAATAAAATTACAGTCATCAGAAGAAGTGACCACACACACCTCCTCTCTTTCCTACCTGCAAAATCCAGATTTTACATAATTTTATTTTTTAATGTGTTTTCCTGTTTGTTTTAACATTAAGAATGCTCAAAGCCTGTGACTCTCCTTCACCAATTATAATAAGCACTTGTGCCATGAATATTTTATATGCTAATCACTCCAGTTTCCTCTATTTTTGTACTCATATTTCCCTTTTTTTCTTTTATCTGTCTACCATCTATCTAGTCTATCTATTTTATCTTTGGGACTTTCTTGGTGGCTCAGTCAGTAAAGAATCCACCTGCCATGCAGGAGACCACATGCAGTACAGGAGACCAGGGTTTGATCCTTGGGCTGGGAAGAGTCCCTGGAGAAGGCAACTCACTCCAGTATTGTTTCCCAGAGAATCCCATGGACAGAGGAGCCTGGTGGGTTACAGTCCATCTGGTCACAAAAGAGTCAGACATGACTCAGTGACTAAAGCACAGGATAATATCTGTTCTATCTTTCTATTTAGTCTATCTTCCCATCTAGCTAAGGGATCAATTGATCTATCTACCTACAATCCATTCAGTCATTTGCTATCCTATTCATTATTATATCTCTGTAAGACACACTGAATAACTTAGGGGAAATTAGACATGGTAACAAATGTCCTTAATCAAGAAGGTGATTTTTAAAGTGCTAATCTCAATTTTTGGAGAAGGCGATAGCACCCCACTCCAGTACTCTTGCCTGGAAAATCCCATGGATGGAGGAGCCTGGTAGGCTGCAGTCCATGGGGTTGGTAAGAGTCGGACACGACTGGGTGACTCCACATTCACTTTTCACTTTCATGCATTGGAGAAGGAAATGGCAACCCATTCCAGTGTTCTTGCCTGGAGAATCCCAGGGATGGCGGAGCCTGGTGGGCTGCCGTCTATGGGGTCGCACAGAGTCAGACACGACTGAAGTGACTTAGCAACAGCAGTAGCAGTATCAATCTCAATTTTTAAATCAGATATTTTGATTTTGAAAGAATTTTTGTTATTTTATTTTAAATGTGCACATTAATAAACTAATGCTCTGCCAAAGGCCTGTCTCAATCTTAAACTCAGAAAATGTCACTCCTCTGAAAAAGAGTAATTAAAAATCATTTATTTTCCCAAAAACAAAAACTAAAAAACATTTACTTTCCATAAGTACCTGTGTTTTTCTAACCTCCCCCAAGTCATTATGGCATTTCTAAAACACTGGGGAGTTTTTGAGTTTCAGCATGGAAAATTTGATGGCTGAGTCTACATTTATTTTGAGTCCAATTCTTCCTGAGCCAAATAATTATTTGCAATCAAACACATTACTGTTAATGCATCATAATGACAGGCCTTTAGGAGGTCAATGATCTGTGTGCAATGTCACACCCTACCAACAGATACTCAGATAAGAAATAGGAGCCAGTGAGCCCAACCAGAAAATGCAGAGTGGTAGTCTGATCATTTCCCTCTCTCATAGCAGAGTCACTGTCTGGGAACAAGAATAGAGCTATTTTTAGCCACTCAACTTCCAGGCAGTTATATTAATATTGGTGATTAACACGAAGGCAGCCATCAGGGGAAGAGCAGTGAACACAAAGGCTACGCTGAAATCAAACTTCAGAATGGTCAGTGTATTCCTTTTATTTTCATCATTTCCATAATGGGACCCATTTCCTCAACATAGGCCTTTTAAGATCTAAATTTTAATTTGTATTCCAGGTTCCATTGATCTCACATATCACTATTTGGATAAACCAATAAACATGAATTTAATTAGCTTCTTTTCAAGGGTTTGGTTTTAAAATTGAGGTGAAAACAATTAATTCCCTCTACACAGATGTTGTATTCATAGTCTAATGAATTATTTGAAGTGCAAAAGAAGAATACCCAATGTTTATGTAAAAACAATTCCTCTTGGTGATAGCTCAAGATGAATTCTTGTGAGTAATAATGGTAATAATAATGATAACTCTCAGATGTAATATGTTCTAGGTGTGTTCGTGGACCAGGGATTCAGCTAACTAGTTCATTTAATCTTCGCAGTAACTGTATTAGGTACAGATTGGTATCATTTTCACTGTCCTTCTGGGAAGTTGAGCTGTGGCAAAGTCACCAAGTTGGCTAAGTGGCTGGGTCAGCACTCCATCCCAAGGTCATTTTACTTCTCAGCCTCTGCTTCTCACCCCTCGGTCATCTCACCTACCCAGCAGCTTCCCACCAGCCACTGATAGGTACAGGCCCAAATGCTACCCACCTGTGACCTTCTGTGGGGGTGTGGCCCCTCAGGTGGGCACTCAAGCCAGAGCAGTACCTGGCCGTCCCTGACCCTTCCAACCCAGTTCCTCCTCCTGACAGCTTCCTTAACGTCCCATGCATGCATCAGGCAGCTTAATCCCTTTCTTTCTGCCTTTGTTCATACTTTCTCCCTCTTCTCCAAGTATCTGTCTGTCCTTCCTACTTAATCCTCTCTCATTTACAAAGCTTTCCCCACCTGTTAAAAAAGGACACGATTCGATCCCTCCTCTGAAATGCCAAATGCCATACGAAATGAAAGCTGACTCAAATTTGTGGGGATAAAGAACATGCTCTGATCATTTTCTATCAAGTTTCTCTTCCTGAAAATTGCATGATCTCTTCAAATACGCCTTTTCTTCTGGGCAGTGCACAAATAAATAATGGCAGAACTGGAAACATACTTTAACTTGACAGTTTCCTTTTATAGGAGAATTGCAAGAATTAAATTATAATATGATGGGAGGGGAGTTTGGAGGAGAATGGATACACGTATAGTTATGGCTGAATCCTTTTTCGGTTCACCTGAGACTATCACAACATTGTTTGTTTATTGGCTATACCTCAAAACAAGATAAAAAGTTTTTTAAAAAACTCAAAAACTGAAATGTGATAAGGTCAAAGGATTTAACAAATGAAAACACATTTACTCTTAGCAGTTATCTCATTAAAATTCCTAGAAGACATATATAAGGCTTAAAGTTTTCTTATATACAAAGTAACTCTTCAAACAATTATTTTATGAATTATTAAATTGAAACACATCAAAATTAATTCATAAAATAGGAATTTTTAAAAATCTTAAAAAAATCAAATTATGAAATTCCATCAGTACAGTGAAATATCAGAATAATATTTGAACATACCTGATGACCAAGTGGCATGTTGACAGCAAACAGCTTTGAGACAAAAAAAACCCACTTAATTTCTATTTAAAAAAAAAAAACCCGAGCTAGAAGTTTCCAGGAAATAACTTTTTGGGTTACAAATAAAAGGAAGTTCTTCCTTTAGCTTTTGTAGTAAAAACAAAGATTCTCGATCTCCCTGTTCACATTATGCCATTAAGAATTTATTCATTCAGACTCTCTTAATATTCCTTCAAAAGGACATCATATTGGAGATGTGTGCTGTAGTGTGCCAAGTCGCTTCAGTTGCGTCCAACTCTTTGTGATTCCATAGACTATAGCCCTCCAGGCTCCATTATCCAAGGGATTCTCCATGCAAGAATACTGGAGTGGGTTGCCATGCCCTTCTCCAGGGGATCTGCCTTAACTCAAATCTTGAAATTATCCACATTTGTGACTGTCTTGAGTAATGGGGTAACATGGCTTGGGCCCAAGGTCCTCCAAAGGGTGGATGACTGAATGTAAGGAAAGAATCTATCCATCTTCTAGAGGGCATGAAAGGACTACCATCCTCTGGGGTACAGATCAAGCCCTCGTCCCCTGGTTCACACACAGGCTACCTTTTACCTATGATACGATTTCCCAGAACCTGCAGTTCAGATGAAATGAGCAGTCTCAGCAAAACCAAGCCTCTGAAAGCTTGCCTTTCAGCACCACCTGATGCCTTTCTTTGCATAAACTCGGTGGCATACAGAACAGCCTGCATGCTACTCTAGATGGAGAATTTACCCAAAGTAAAAATGGGAAACCCACATCTGTGGCTCTCAAAAACACAAAGCCATCTAAAATGGGTGAGATACTCAGCCTCCTTGAACTGCCTAAAACAAACTGAGCATTATTCAGGTCTCATCACTGGGCTGAGATAACCCACTTCTATCTATATTGGTTAATCTTCATAGAGAAACAGAAATACTACAAAACGTTGGTCTTGTCACCAGGTCTGCCCTCCAGTGTCATTTGTTGGCAGGTACTGTGTGGCCACTGTGTTAGGTGTCAGGAGCTGAATATAAAACTTGGACTTTGATCCCTCAAGTGCGACAACCTAGCTGAGGATGTGACAAGGCTCAGATAGAATCTCTAAGATTACCAGCATAAAGAAAGAGTGAGGAGGAAACAGGAAGGAGAATCAGGTGGACATCATAGGAGAAGGTCATCTGAGCAGAGAAACAAGGAAGGAAAGAGATAGGGCAGAGGGCATTCCAGGTCAGGCAAGCAGTGGTGGCCACAGGAGCGTGCCAGGTGTATGCAGGTGTGGCTCTCGCCAGTATGCCCAGTGCAAATAAGTAACAAAGGTTTTCCTTTTGGATGGATGGACTGCTTGTTGAGTGCAGTAGACACCTGTCTAGACCAGTGCCCTGTCTTCAGGGAGGGTTGATGCTCTGGAATAATGAGTCCAGTGTATGAGGAGTGGTAAGGCATATAGGACGAAGCTTACACACAAAGCTAGGGAGTTTGAACTAGGCTGCAGGCAATGGGAAATCACTGAGGTTCAGAGTTCAGAAGTGATGCAATCAGTGGCATGTATTTTAAAGGTTATTCCATTGGTTACATGGAGAATAGGTGAGAAGTAAGGGGGGAAATGAAGTGAGAAAGTCCAGTCAGTGACATGGTCACCATCCAAGTACGAGAAAATCAAGGCCTTGACCAGGCCAGTGGATCCAGCTATCTCAATGGAGTAAAAATAAATAAATAAATAAATAAGATAAATAGAAAATTAAATTAAATTAAAAAAAGAAAAAGCATAGGATAAGTAAAGGCAAAAGAGCTTGCAGTAGGGACAAAGCATATATTTAGTGGAAAAAGGAAGGCTCCATGGTTGTGACCAGAGTTCAAGAGGTGGGAAAATGGTTGTCATCAGAGAAGAAGATTTCAAAGATAATTTCCTTCCTATGCTAAGTTTGTTCAAGATGAGGAATATTAAAGTTGGAACTGAATGACAAGTAGTCATCCCCAGTGACACCCAAGGGGTACAGTAAGATGATTTTTAGCCACAAACCAGTCTTCAATGACTCTTTGGCTGGGACAGGAACACTGGACGATGATGAGGACTGATAAACACAACTGGACAGGAGGAGCCATGGGAAAGTCAGGCTTCCAACAGAATGGATACAAATCCCCACGTGCCACTCAGCGAGGGGCAATACACACGAATTTGATATTTCTGAGTTGCAGCCCTCTTAACTGTATAATGGGATTGTTTTTTTCATGACGTTGATATAAAGTAGCGGTAGGCAAATTATGGCTCACGAGCCAGATCCAGGCTGCTGTCAAGGTTTACTGGAAGCCAGACAGACCCACTTCTTTACGTGGTGTCTGGCTACTTTCGCACTAGGAAGATCTAAGTAGTAGTGACAGAGATCGTATGGCCTTCTGAGCTGAAAACATTTACTACCTGGCCCTTGACAGAAAACATTTGCCGACCTCTGTTGTAAGTGGCCAACGTGAAACATCTCCCAGTCCTGTATACGACACACAGCAGACACCCAATATAAGTTCTTTCCCTCCTGCCCTTTCAGGAAGGTCATCCTAATTACTGAAGGAACAAGAAAATGTGGCCTTCACATCATGACTCTGGACTTCAGGGCACAAGGTTGGTTTTTTACCAGGTTGTGAAGGAAGTGCTATTGTTAGGAAAAAAAAAAAAACTGGCTCAGGATAAGAGACAGAGTGAAAGTGTAGCAAGAACTCTGATGATATTAGAAAGTGATAGCTAGATCTCACAGGAGACTTTGAAAACAAAAGTTGGTATAGCCTTGAAAAAGCATCTGTGATTGTACCTGTGTGCTGCGTTGCTTGAGCCATGTCTGACTTTTTGTGACCTCGTGGACCATCTATCCATGGGATTCTCCAGGCAAGAATACTGGAGTGGGTCGCCGTGCCCTCCTTCAGAGGATCTTCCCAACCCAGGGATCGAACCTGCATCCCTTATGTCTCCTGCACTGGCAGGTGAGTTCTTTATCACCGGCACAACCTGGAAAACCCATCTGTGACTGTATCAGGTAGCAATTAACCATAGTCTCTTTCCCCAGAGTTAAACTTCCATTTAAAACAGAGGTTCTGGGGTTAGTAGAAAGAAAAACCAGCTTCATTTCATGGGCAGAGCTCATGGATTAAGAGAGAGAACAGGGTGGGTGAAGAATCAGTTTCTCTCAAACAAAGAGGAAAAGTACTATTAATATTTCGACATTGCTTTTAAAGAGTTGAAAAGGAAAAATATCTACCTACTCTAAGGCTCTGATGCTTAGGATGAAGAAACATAAATGCCTGTTTATAAAGTAAAGACAGGGACTTCCCTAGTGGACCAGTGGCTAAGTCTCTGAATTCCCAATGCAGGGGGCCCAGGTTCAATTCCTGGCCAGAGAGCTAGATACCACATGCTGCAACTAAGAGTTCCCATGCTGTAAATAAGATCTGGCACAACCAAACAAATAAAAATAAATATTAAAAAAATTTTAATTCCAGACAAAAATGAAGTCTGGATTTTTCAGGATGCTCTCCCGTCTCTCATCTGGACTCTTCGCTGTATTCAATTTCGCTGACATCTGGTAGCTGTCATCTCACGAAAAGATTTAGAGCCAGGCTAAAGACAAATGTGAAATCCATTTGGAGTCAAATTAAATGGAAATCAATAGCTGTTCAAGAAAGTGTCACCCATCCAGATGGCTAATAAACACATGAAAAAAGGCTCAATATTGCTTATTATTAGAGAAATGCAAATCAAAACTACAATGAGGTATCACCTCACACTGGTCAGAATGGCCATCACCAAAATATCTATAAACAATAATGCTGGAGAGAGTGTGGAGTAAAGGGAATCCTCTTGCACTGTTGGTGGGAATGTAAATTGATACAGCCACTATGGAAAACAGTATGGAGATTTATTTAAAAACTAGGAACAAAACTATGACCATATGGCCTAGCAATCCCAATACTGGGTGCATACCCAGAGAAAACCATTACTGAGAAATACACATGTATTCCAATGTCCATTGCAGTGCTATTTAAAGTAGTTAGGACATGGAAGCAACCTAGATGTCCATTGACAGATGAGCGGATAAGGAAGCTGTGGTACATATATACTATGGAATACTACTTAACCATAAAAATGAACAAATTTGAGTCAGTTTTATGAGGTGGATGAACCTAGAGCCTGTTACACAGAGTGAAGTAAGTCAGAAAGAGAAAAACAAATACCGTATATTAATACATATAAATGGAATCTAGAAAAATGATACTGATGAACTTATTCGCAGGGCAGGAATAGAGACTCAGACATGGAGAACGGATGTGTGGGCACAGCAGAGGAAGGAGTGTGGAATGAACCGAGAGAGTAGCATTGAAATATATACATCACCATGTGTGAAACAGATAGTTAATGGGAAGTTGCTATATAGCACAGGGAACTCAGTTTGGTGCTCTGTGACAACCTAGAGGGGTAGGACGAGGTGGGAGGGACGTTCAAGAGAGAGAGGATATGTGTATACCTGCGGCTGATTCATGTTGATGTATGAAGGAAAACAACACAACATTGTAAGGCAATTATCCTCCAATTAAAAAAAGAAAGCGCCGCCAAAACAGGCCTTGATGAGGAAGACTCTGGAGGGAACCTGCAGGGCTGTGTGTGGAGCAGGCAGGGGAACAGGGTTTCTTTTGTATTCCTGTGGAAGCGCTGACCCAGGTGAATGAGCTAAGAAGCAGGTCTGTAAGTAAAGAGGACAAGCAGAAGGTGAGCCTCCTCAGACAGAGAGGAAACAAGAGCTGAAAGGAAGCAATAAAGACATTGCTTCCTTTGGGTTGAGCTGCAGTGAGAAAGGCATTTGGATATTTTTCAAAGTGCCCACTGCTGGCAACATGGCACCTTGGAGAATCTTTTCTTAACTAAAATTACACTGTGAGGCCACAACATCACAGCCAGGTCAGAATTGTCTGATAAAACAGCACAGACTATCAGCTGATCTTCAGACTCAGTTTCAGATGTATGCATCAAAGGGCAACGGGGTATAAAAGTTCATCGACACTTTGGCGTTCGCCAGATAACGAACACAGGCACACACAGAACACAAAGCAATTTTTTCCGCCGTAACATTTTTTTTTTCAATAGATAAACATACCCAATAAAATAAGCCTATCAAATGGTTTGCTCTCCTTTAAGCTACTTCATGCATAATCTATATACAAAACTTTGGGGAAAAAAAGTGTAGATGATTAGCATTTTGTAAACATGCCATGCAATTTAAGATATTTATAATGGCTCATGAGCAAGACTTTGAAAAATAAATACCAGTGCTTAAAACAGATATTTGCTTTGAATTTTAATATTACTCATAATTCAATTACTTTACTTGTATAATACAGTAATTTTCACACCTGCAGAACTCATTTATGAAATATAATAAAATGTACTAGCTTTTCTACATAGCAAATGTATAAGCGTAAATTCACGTTACCCTAGATTCTAGCCTACCATTGCATATTTCCTTTCATTGCATCTGTAGTATAGAAAATTATCACCTTTTAAAAAACAAAATTGCTTACCAGTATTTTTCTGCCTCTAAACTAAAAACTGCACTGAAATAGAACCAGATGCTTACCTTAAGGATATTATACGGGGTCTCTGCTAGTTTTCCACTGTATTAATGAAATACATCTAATTTATCACAGTATAAATCTGCTGCTATATTTCATAGACAGTGGTGTGATTTAATTTCCAATTCAACTAAATTCTGGCTGAAACAGCATGTTTGGACACCAATGTATAAGTTAGATTGTTGTTTAGTTGCTAAGTCATGACTGACTCTTTGCACCCGCATGGACTATAGCCCGCCAGGCTCCTCTGTCCATGGGACTTCCCAGGCAAGGACACTGGAGGGGGTAGCCATTTCCTTCTCCAGGAGACCTTCCTGACCCAGGGATAGAACTCCTTAACTCCTGTATGGCAGACAGGTTCTTTACCACTGAGCCATCAGAGAAACCCACAAGTTAGATAGTCTTATACAAAATGTTGCCAAAAACTTAGAGGTAACTCCAAGATGCAAACTAAAATACGAATAATAAAAAAAAACACCTAATATGAGGAACACATTTGGCTGTGGATTTAATTTAGATGACACCAGATAAGACAACGGCACACCAACATCGAAAATCACACTCTACATTTTATATTAACATTAAATAAAACAATGATCAGAAGGTTGGAGGTTCTTTCATTCATATGCAAATATCCTGAGGTTGACTGCAGTGAAGGATGCTCCAATCAAGTAACCCCATTCAGAGCTGCGTTGGGATTACTTGGCCGTCCTTGTCCTGCTGTGGCTTAGGCTTGAGGAGCTATTTAAAGTAGCATTCAACACTTGTGGTTATGTCGAGAGTGACTCAACAAGACGTAAGTAAAAGCATGAGTCCAGGGTGGCAATGACCTCTAGCATCCTGAGACAAAATCCTGGGACACTAATGAAAATACTCCGTCCTGCTATTCTTGGACCGTTAGAACACTTCCATGGACTTCATGCCCAATCAGATTAGCTTTATATTTAACTATAAACTTTATATTCTGAACAAGCTGTCTTAATTGGATGACAAAGCTGTACCTATCTTAAGTTATCAAATACAGGTTGAAGTTCATTGCATTTCTGTGCAGGTGGGTTTTTATAATACATCCTAATGGAGAGGTAGCATTGTATTATATTGAGTTGACCAAACAGTTCCTTTCAGTTTTTTCATAACATCGTTTGGAAAAACCCAAGTGAACTTTTCAGTCAACTCAGAGTATATGAGAAACACTCATACACACACAGAACCGACCTAGTTCAGGTGACCCTATGTGAAGGTTGCTGTTACATGGTTCGCCCACCCAAGACTCAGAAACTTGGCCACAAACATCAGTTGGAGTTATCTACTTGGTAGCTGGTAATATCCAGAACTGTTTCATTTAAAGCTTTATAAAGACATTAAAGGGGATGACTTTAGAGGGGAAAAAAATCCATTCGTTTTCTGCATTAGCTAACGAGCTAACTTAAACATTGATGTATACACAGCTGCAAATAAATAATACATAGGTGCAGAGTCTGATAGCGCTCTGATGTTCACTTTCAGTGTCTCCTGGAAAAGTTTTAGAAGGATGAGAACAAACACCTTCCTCCTCCCCCACTTTCCCATTGCCCATCACTATAGTTCTCTGTTCCCAGCTGATCGATGTCAAACAGCTTTTTTCTAGATTGGTTATGTTTGTGTGTCGACTGACAGAACAATTGCTGAGAAGTCTCTGTCTCCTGAAATTCTTCAAAGTTCTCACTGTAAACTATAAAGCTATCATCAACTACAACGTTACAGATATAGGAAGTACAGCTTGCCTCCAATGTCACATACTCTGTGGAAAATGCTGGCAGCCGTGACCTGGGAACTCTTTTATCCTTCTCTGCTCCACTGCAGAGGTAGGAAAGGTTTTAACGACAACCCTGGCTATCGGTGGACAAGAAAAATTTTCACTCTGACTGATGCCTTAAAAGCTCCTATCACTCTTGTTATTTTTAAATAGGATATTTTAAATGAAGGATGTGTCCTATATGAATCTCTATGATATCATAGGATCCCCACCCCCCCCCATAAAATATAGGAGCAGTTAATGAAAGTTAGTATATATGACAACCACAGGGAAAAAACAGATTGGGAGAAGGTAACAGTGCCTGGTGGCCAGCTAAACTCACTAAGTCACCAGTTGCTGCAGACAAACCTTACATTATACAGAATTCAGATTTATACCTCACACATTATAGATTATTGAATGTCATGGAACTCTGGGGGTTATTCTCAAATAGTATAAAACCATCAATGCTAAATCAATGCCAAAATTAGAAATATCTATCATAATCTTTGGTTATTTCACAAATTGTACATTAGCAGCAAGGATTGTTTTTCCCTGTGTAATCATATTTTGATCAAAAACAATTTTTTATTTCATAATTTATCTAGAATCAACTTTGATAATTATTTTTTTTAAATCTTTCTTATCAATGTTCAATTCACATCTGTATACAGAGTCTCTGTGTTAAGAATGGTTCTTACTTTGAGTCAGTAAACAAGTTTCTCTAAAGACAGATGGGTAAATTTTTCTAATCAGGAACACAAAATTTTGTTTATGAATTTCAACTCTATTATTAAATTGTTAGACTGTCATTTTAAAACTAAAATTATGCAAAGCATTTTGCAAAATATGAAACATTCTCTATTGTTACTGGGACAATTTAAAATATGTTTTTTCTAGTGCTATTTTTTGCTTTTAATTCTTTTTTGTTATTTTATTTGAGCTCCAAGTGTATGTATTTCTCATGAACTGTCTCTTTCGTGGAACAAGGTGGAAGGTTGGACCAGTTAAAATAAAGAAAATGCCCAAAACTTTTTATTTTTGATGATTCAATTTATACAATATTTGATATTAATAAAACTTCAGTATTTCATATGCAATATTAATATTCAAATGGGCTACTTTGACATTCCATAATAAACAAGTATTAGCAAGTTCTTTGGAAAGAGAGTATTTTGTTTCATTCGATATGACAAATGGTTTTGTCAAATATGTCAGTGGCTACATCAGCGAAATTCAAAATAGCATCTTCCCATGTTCAGTTCCAATGCAACTAACTGCTCTATCTGTACCATATTCTTGTTTAGTTGTTCAGTCATGTCCGACTCTTTGTGACCCTGTGGACTGTAGCCTGCCAGGCTCCTCTGTCCATGGAATTTTCCAGGCAGGAATACTGAAGTGGATTGCCATTTCCTTCTCCAGGGGATCTTCCAGACCCAGGGATTGAACCCACGTCTCATGCACTGGCAGGCATAGGCAGGCAGATTCTTTACTGCTGAGCCACCAGGGAAGCCCATATCTGTACCATATCACAGCACTAAGTGATAGTTACCAGGGTGACCTGAATATCCTAACACACCAGGGGAAAAGTTAAATAGTAACAATATAAATAAACATGGACGAGGCAGAGACTAACCATCTCCTGTGGAATAAAAGCAGTTACAAGAGGGCACTATCATACAATTAATTCAATGAAATTTTCAGGGCAAAGTTCCACTAGATGTCAAAAATGCTTAACAGCTAATAGGACGGGCAAGCTCTCCAACGCCAAAGCATATACATCGTGGGAACTTTCTTATAAACTCTGAGTATTTGGAAAGTGTTTGTTTAGCTTACTTTTTTAAAAAACGGGAGATAAAGCTCAGATAAGAATACTTAATCTAAAACATTATTCAAACCATTCTAGAGCCTTCCAAAGTGGAGAGTGTTAAATATTGTGACCATTCCTTCATAATACTTATGCTTACCTAAAGTAGTACATTCGTCACTTTATAAAGTTTCTCACTTGAAATAAAGAAAACAAACCTGTTAGTAACCAAAGCAGTGTATGTGGATTTTTAAAACCAGAGTATTTAAATACTACTGATGTTCTGAGATAACATTAGATAATGTAGAAAGAACTCCTTAGTTGTTTTTCATTTTACTTTGAAAATGATAATTACTTATTGAGGTTTAAAAATCAAGCTTGAAAGGAATCTGAATGTCTTCTTTTAGTATTTAATGGAAACTAGTGATTTTTCAAGAGATGAAAATTAAGACTGCCCTCCTGAGACATAACCAAGAAGTAAAGAGCAAATGAAACATATACGATTTGTGGATAATTTCTTTTTTAAAAAATACTCTCATGTAAGGTGATCACATGGCTTATTGTTCAAATTGGGACTTTTTTAAGAATGAAAGGAGATGTTATTAATAATTAGAGTAGGGCCAAAGTCTAAAAACTTTAACTGGGGTATTCTCAGCAAAACCAGGTCTTATGGCCCCCTCTGCTAAAAGCATATGGGATATGAATTTTCTAGCAATTTCTTCTTTTTTCACCTTTCTCTTTCTGATCAAATGAGGCCAAGTGGACAAAGAGTGGTGCATTTTCAGGGCAGCTTTTTGGGAAAAGCAGAGATGCATGGATCTGGAACCAAACAACGGAGTAACTGAGCCATCTTCATCAAAGAGAGGAAGGTGGGAGGGATTTTCAAGAGGGAGGGGATATACGTACACGTATGGCTGATTCATGCTGATATCCGGCAGAAACCAACACAATATTGTAAAGCAATTACCCTCCAATTAAAAATAAATACTACTCTTTAAAAGCCCAATGTTGTTTTCTACCGTATCTGTTTTATTCTCTTATACCTAATTTTCTCCAGACTTTCAGCCTGTTAGTCTTCATGGATTATATATTTTAAAAAAGAAAAACTTATCTCCAACTGAATCATACACAGACTTGCCAAGTTCTGTTAACTCCTGTGAGCACCTCCAAACCCTTGTGCCCTGTTATCAGAAAAACGCAAAAACCTAATCTGTGCAGCTGGAATGCAGAAAGGAAAGGCCAAGAAGTGAAATCAGCAAGCATTCAACACAGAAACAGCATGACCAGTGCACTAATTAGGCCACTGACAATTCAAGGCAAGATCTAGAGTATGGCTCAATCCACAGAGGGGCCCAACGCAGGGAGATTTCTGTGTGTATTCACAGGGCATTGTTTATTTTGGGTCACCTATTTATGGTTTTGATAGTTACTGTTACTGTTAATCACTGAGAAAGTTATCAGAAAGCTAAACTGAGGGTTTTGTATGAGCAGTGTTGTTCACCTGACTATATATAGAGACATATATATGTGTATGTATATATTTGTATATGTGTGTGTGTGTATAGCAGAGAATTATGCATGCGTGTGTGTGTATATATATATGCATAACATGTGAAAGTTCTCTTCTTGGACTAAAAGGAAATAATTTATGGCTCTGTTTTCATACCTTTCTTTTTTCATTCAAAGCATGAGACTAATTGATCCATATATTATAAATAGAATCAGAATGTTAAGTATTCTTTTCCTCCTGATGAATGCACAGGAGTTTTGTTTTATTTGGATTTGTTTTCTTTTTACTATTTCTGTGACTTGAAAGGTCTATACTCTAATTCCATCAGAATAGAGAGGGTGGTTATCATCGAAGGGCAACAAACACTCACCATTTCCTGGGAAACATAACTTTGGTCTCTGGCTCCTCAGAGAGCTGGAAGTCTAGGGACAGATGGCAGACATCTATCCTGGCCAACTTCCCTCTTGATCCAATGATAACCGAGGTCTCCGGACCCTTCCCATGCTTGCTCTAAGGACTCTGCTGCGTCCCACCAGTGATGGTGGCCACATGAATACCTTGGAGCTCATGAGCCAGAAGCAGGAAACACAGTCATTGCCTTCCTCCATTCAATGCGTTCTCTGTGTCATTGCCAAGAGGAGAAAATTGGTTCTTGTGGGGAGGGGTGAAAAAATTCTTAGCTATTTCAATAGTTTGTAGCCCTTCAGTGTCGAACTTACCTAACAAAATCATATTCCTTCATATGCAGTGTCTTTCTTTAGAGAGAATTTAAATTTAGCTTAATTTTTTCCTTAAGGGGTCATTACTGGAAAAGTTAATAATTCTTTACTCAATCATCCTTTCCATTTTCCTGAGGATGAAAGAGAGACAGAGAGAGAGAAGGGGGCTTGGGGAAGGGAGGAGGAGAAGAGAATGGGGAAAAGGCACCCCTTAAGAAAAGTGGCAGCTGAGGGGAAGTGGGGAAACTGAAGAGAGAGAAGCAGATGATAAACAGTGGCCCCCAATGATCCAGGATCCCGTCCAACAGGACTGTTGGGTGGCTCTCTCTGTGCTGGCTTGGATGAGCAGAAGTGGCAGAAGTGGCAATGTCCTTATATTGTCCTTATTAAGACTGCTTACAGTCTGGTTTCCTGACCTGACCCCTGGGATCGACCTGTTGGCTGCCTTAACCACAGCTGGTCGGCTTAGAGTAGGTACTTGGCCTAAGCTGAACACTCCCCCTGAGATTTTAGAATTGGGACAAACTGAGGATTGAACTTGTCCCTGCCCTGGGAGTTGAAACTGTGATATTTGACATTCAGGAGCTAGCGGCCACCATGCTACTCCTACTATTGGCAGCACGTTTCTTCTACTTACAACCAAAGACACCTAGTGTTTCTCTGGTGTCTCAGATGGCAAAGAGTCTGCCTGCAAAGCAGGAGACCAGGCTTCAATCCCTGGGTCTGAAAGATAA
Source organism: Budorcas taxicolor (assembly GCF_023091745.1). NCBI lineage: Eukaryota > Metazoa > Chordata > Mammalia > Artiodactyla > Bovidae > Budorcas > Budorcas taxicolor. Next base: position 49,260,286 of record NC_068923.1, on the reverse strand, counting down.
GGGAATGGGAACCCATTCCTGCGTTCTTGCCTGGAGAATCCCATGGACAGAGGAGCCTGGCGGGCTACCATCCATGGGGTCACAAAGAGTGAGACATGACTGAGCCACAAACCCTCTCACTTTCACAGACACCTAACACAAATAAGCAAGACTTAAGAAAGAAAAAGTAAGAAAAGAAAAAGTGTCTTTCACTACCATAACCAACCCAGGGTAAGGTTTCTCATAACACTCAGGAGACAAGCAGGAAATGCACCACGGTAACCCTCGCCCATAACTCAGGGAGGTTCATTCTGGGAAGCTGCCTCACATCTTCTCCATGCCGGTGGCTTCTAAAGACTTCTCACCTTCCCTGGGATAACAGACTTGTACCAGACCTCTTGGCCCCCAAAGTTATCCTTGATCTCCCCACCATGCCCAGTAACAATCCGTCAGACAGAAAGCAGAATTTCACATGAGAAGGCTACAGAGCACTGTCTGCACACCACGTCCACTTACTTGCTGGGTTGAGGTTTACCTCTTGGGCTCAGCCATTCCTAACTGGGTTTGTCTGAAGACCCACCGACTTCCTTTGCCCTTGGCATCCCTCAGACACCCTAGTGAGGGCGCTGTACTGTATTGAGTCTGCTGCTGCTGCTGCTGCTAAGTCGCTTCAGTCATGTCCGACTCTGTGCGACCCCATAGACGGCAGCCCACCAGGCTCCCCCATCCCTGGGATTCTCTAGGCAAGAATACTGGAGTGGGTTGCCATTTCCTTCTCCAAGGCATGAAAGTGAAAAGTCTAGTCCCCTCCAACTCTCAGATGGGCTGTGTGTCTTCCTGGTCATTTTTCATCCCAAAGGCTGATAAGCCCGCCAGCCATAGGACCATTTCCCCTAAATAAATGCTTTCAAACACCTCTCAGACCTGAGTCGTTGTAAGCAGTATTTAAAAGGGAATCACTACTGCAGTTCCTTTGGGAAGAGGCCAAAGAGAAAAAGAAAATGTTTCCAATTCAGAAGCGGACTAAATTGCCCTGGGCTGGAAGAGGTACAGGATCACATCTAATTCCAAATCACTGCCCCGGAAACTGGCAGCCAGTTAAGCCCATCTCTTCCCCTTGCATGTTCCTATGACAGCTGTCCCAGAGCCTGCAATTCCATGGCGTGGTAACCCAGACACTGGTCCCAACCACCCCCCCCCCCAGGCCCATTTGACTGGACCCCACATTTACACATAGTCTCAAATGTAAACTTTATACATTATCTCTATGGGAGGGAAAATTTACAGTCACCAGAGACACAGGATTGAAAAACAAAGCCCATCACACAGATATAAACTCAGGTCCCATTACCAGATGATACCATGCCCCTCAAAACACTTTGTTTTTCACAAAGTGTCTATTTTGGGAAAGTACAATTGTATTTCATGGTATTCTATAACTGTGTAAAAATGTTAATTTGTTAAATATAGACATTTTAAATATATCACACTTTTAAACTCTATTTTCCTTTTTTTTTTCACTTATTAATATACTAGAAAGTTCAATGAATGGAAATGACACCAAGGAGCATGTTCTATAAGAGCTGAATCGTTACTGTCAGGGTCATACCCAGAGATGGTGTGACAGATCAGTGGGCCTTGCAATAATTTTACATGTCACAGCGGATACACTGAGGACAGACTGAACAGTTATTACATAATAGATTACTACTACTAGTAAGTCGCTCCAGTCGTGTCCGACTCTGTGCGACCCCATAGACGGCAGCCCACCAGGCTCCCCCGTCCCTGGGATTCTCCAGGCAAGAACACTGGAGCAGGTTGCCATTTCCTTCTCCAGTGCATGAAAGTGAAAAGTGAAAGTGAACTCGCTCAGTCGTGTCCAACTCAGCAACCCCCATGGACTGCAGCCTTCCAGGCTCCTCCGCCCATGGGATTTTCCAGGCAAGAGTACTGGAGCGGGTTGCCATTGCCTTCTCCAATGCATGAAAGTGAAAAGTGAAAGTGAACTCGCTCAGTTGTGTCCGACTCTTAGCGACCCCATGGACTGCAGACTCCCATGGGATTTTCCAGGCAAGAGTACTGGAGTGGGGTGCCATTGCCTTCTCCGACATAATAGATTACTGAGTATTTATTCCATGTCAATGAATAGATATTTTAACTTACTATTGAATATTTGATAGAAAATGTCGAATTTTTCCTGCTATACTAGGGATTATACAATTTTATAACATTTATATTTTACTACAGAAATATTATAAAATACAGAAAAACCAAAAGAGACAAAAACAAATATTTTCTAGGATATGAAATCCCTGTTTAAGCTAAGAGAATATTTATTAAATTCTGGAGAGAAGGGAGTGATTCTACATGTCTACTCTAATGTGTGTAGTACACAGAGAACCATCTATAAACATTCAACTGAATAAGCAATAACTGATGGCAACCCACTCTAGTATTCTTGCCTGGAGAATCCTACGGACAGAGGAGCTTGGTGGGCTACAGTCCATAGCGTCACAGAGTTGGACACGACTAAAGTGACTTTATACACACACACACACACACACACACACACACACACAACCAATATCTGAAAAAGCAAGGTAAACAGATACTCTCCTCCAAAGTTATCTTACCTCTCAAGCAAGTTAGAAAAAAACACAGATTCCAAGCATTCCTGCATAAGAATTTCATAGCACAAGCAGGATCCTGATGTACCTATAATATAGTGAGAGCTAGAATACAATCCTACTGAAGCATTGACAAAACGAATTTTCCCCAAGTTGTAAAAATACTATTCACACATATTCACACACACATCACATTAGCACTCCCCTCACCAATAATTATTCTAGAAAAATAACAAGTTAGATGACTAGAAAAGAGTACAGGAAAGGCAGTTAGTGGTTTGTATAAGGCATCATTCAGAGCTGTTTCTAAAAGGCTCCAAACCTCAGACAAATGAACAATACTTTCCACTTAACTACCATGCAATCAAATGTAAAGAATTTGTATAATATTTCCCCATTCAAACAGAGAGGGAAATGTACACATTTAAACAAACAAACACAAATCCTTTATGAAAATTCAGTAGAGAATCTACTTCGGCTAGCAGAGATTTTCTTAACTTGATTAATAATTTGGAACCAGATTTACTATTTACAACTTCACAGAATCTTCCAAAACCAAAGTCCTTGGCTGCTGGGTATAGTTTTCAGGTAGATATCTGTGCAAACATAATCTGAGACAGGTCTAAATATTCTAATGTAGAGGGGTGTGTGTATGTGTTATATTACATACAACTATATACAATAGGCCATTATCAACAACACCTTCTTAGAGATCAAGACATGGCTCTGTGTCTAAAATTTAGAGATTAAACAAACTCTGTCATCTCAGGAATGAAATTACTGACATTATTGCATCCTTATCAGGAACTCTTCAGAAAAAATATGTACATACCTGAAATTTTTTTCTATAACAATACTTAATTTTAGATGTGTGTTAATAGTGTTATCAGCAAATAAATCAAATTGGCCTTTCAAATTTTCTTTGATTTAGCTGCTTATATTTGGCTAACTCCCTCTGGACCATCTGGTGGTACAATGATTTATTCCTCAATTGCCTAAAATCTTGAAAGAGTTCATGGGACACCCAAAATACTCCCCTAAACCCAGAATTTATCTTATTCAGCTTCAAAATTCACTCCATGTTTCTAGTAGTAACTCAAATGTGTAACTTAAAGGTTTGATATTGGAAAGAGCAGTAACCTTTCTCAACCAAAGTCCACATCTCTCTCTTACAGATAAAACAAAAGGGAACAAATTATTCATAACTACAAAAGACCTAGTTGAAATCTTTCATTTGCCACAAAATGTGCATTTCCTCATCATGAACAGCAGAAATAACATTTCATTCCATTTAGTTCCACATCCTGGCCGGAAAGTAAAATGCCTTTATAAGTCAAAAGATGCAAAGCTAGAAATATCAATCAGTGCAAGAAGCAGTTTTATGATAGGCTGCATCCAGTTGGTAATTTATGTTATTTACATGCTGTAGACTACTATGGAGAATTGTAATTTTCAGTCAAAGGCACACAAAATCAATTATATTTCCATAATTTTTACTGTTTATAAGAAAAGACAACTGGAAAAAAAGACAGTAAGTAATCCAAAGAATTTATAGGATTTTCCACTGTTTTCTCTTCTCTACTCCATATTCCATTTTCATCTAATTGGCACAAAATGTCAATCCTATGCTTCTACAGCTGAAGATGACTCTTTGGGCTTTTTACTTACAATTCATACTGAAATAAAGAACTAAATATATGCAATGAAAATCAGTTTCTGCTAACCCTCAAAGCTCCAAATAGAGTTAGATATAAACACTGTCATGCAATTGAATTAAATACTGAAATTAGTGGCCAAAATTTTTACTCTTAGATTGAGATGTATCCAGGACCAATGGAAAAATATGAATTGACCTTCCTTTTCAGCCAACACTTTATGATCTGAGATATGGGAACATCTCAATTGTGAACACAATTATACACCAACAGAAACAACACCGTTAGAGCAGACCTCATAAGAGGAGGTCAATCAATGCACGCTGACACTGATTCACCCCTTACACTGCCTCATAAGATGGATCCTTCCTCATGTGGGGGCCCCCAGCCCTGCTGGTCTACACTGGACCATGCTCTCCAGTCTCCCCTGCTCCTCCAGAGGACCAGGCTAGGAGGCACCTCCTCCACTTTCAATGACACCACTGAACTTCATTCAGGATGGTGCCCAGGCCTATCTGCAAGACTCCACACCGGATGGATCTGAGATCATGTTTTCCCCTCAGCTTCCACGTCACCAACCCCAGACGGTGTCTGGGTGGTCAGCAGTCTTCAACATCCAAGCACCTAGGCTGCTCCCAAGTAACAAAAAACACTTAGGAAAGAGTAATGCCATTGTATGCCTTATCAATAAGACTAACTCGATCTCAGTCCACAAGATCTTGGAAAGGATGTCTCCCTGCATAGCCATCCTATGCTACGTCTTACCCAAACATCTTCAACGGAAAGCACACTTTCTAGAATATAGGGACCGCCTTTTCGAAGCACGCGTAAGAAAGTCCCACTCTTGCTTTGCATACCTTGGCGGCCACGGACGAGTTGGGCTTCTCCAGCAGGTCCCAGAGTTTCTTCCTTTTCTCAGGACAGCAGGTGTTATCAAACTCTTCGCCCTCGCGTTCCCGCATGGTCTCCGCCTCCCGCCGCAGTTCTTCGTTCATCTGCTCCTTCTTTTGATGATACCTGGCTTGGCAGCACGACTCTAAGTAGATCTCATCGATCCCCCAGTAATCAAGCTCTTGGCCGAAAGAGAGAGCGCACATTTCTTCCATCATGTGGAGTTTCCCTGTCCGGTAGAAATTTAAAATGGAAGTGAAGGCTCCCGGGTGCCGATCGAAGAAATACTCGTTCTCGTTCAGGTTGTAGTCATCGCACACCTCCAGGAGGCTCTCGTGCGTGTTGCAGTCCCGAAGCTTCCCCAGGCGGGTCCTGGGCAACCGGTCCAACGTTCTCCACAGGACCTCGTGGTTGAGGCCCCCCACGTTGATCTTCACCCTCCGGGAGCACGTTTTGCTCCTGATGATGTCCACTGGTTCCGGGGGAAGAGAAAGTGTCGACCTTGACGTCTTCCTGTTTAATCCAGGGGGAACCTTCTCTGCCATTTTGGACTGCACAAAGGGTCCTCAAAAGGATGTGCCGCTGGAAGGTCAACTCAAGCTAGATCCCTCTGCGGCAGGCATTTCCACGGATGCACCTGGAAGAAAGCAACCACAAAGCCTCTGGTTACTTACATTTTTCCTAAAGCATTTCCTGTTCTATGAGATCACTCCGCTGTTCATGCACAACCCGGAGGTATAATAATAATTACTGTGTATTGATGGAGATGTACAGCACTGTTAAAACTTAAAAGGCATAAGGAGGAAAAGACCACACAATGTACTATGCAGAAGAGGCTGTATTCAATTTTTTATACACCTATAGGCAGACAGCTCCCAAATTTGTCACTGGACACCTCTTTTTCAAGCTCTGAATTATCCCTGTCCTGATCAACTCTTCCCAGATGAAACACAGACCCATTAAGCTAAACCCAGCACAGCTCCAACCTTCCCCATCAGTTCATGTTCCTTCTCAGATGTGTGGTCCTCTGCATCCCAATACTGAGCTAGCTACCCAAGCTAAAACTCTAAGAAATTCCCATCCATCTGTCCACATGCAAATAAGCACAGGTCTTAACCAACTGAACCTCCTGAACATTGCTTAAGCCCTCTGCCTGGTATTACCCATTCCCTGTTAAACTGTTCATTTCAGTGGCTTTTCCTGTTGCAGCTCACAGACTCTAAGGTAGGTGGGCTCAACAGTTGCCGCTCCTGGGCTTTAGAGCACAGGCTTAATAGTTGAGGCACATGGACTTAGTTGTCCCACAGCATGTGGAATCTTCCTGGAGCAAGGATTGAACTCCTATTCCCCACATTGGCAGGTGTATTCTTCACTGCTGAGCCACCAGGGAAGACCCCTTGCCTACATTTCTACAGTAGCTTCTGAAACTAAATCCTGAACTCTGGTTTTGCTCACATTAAAAAAAAAAAAAAAATCTCTGTACAGCTTCTAGAATGATCCGCTAAGAAACAAATCTGATTTAACCATGCTTTAATCCCTACAAACGCCCGATGTAACTGGCAGTATAAAGTCCCCTGAGCCCTGGCAGATGTGACCTACCTCTCCACCCTCACCTCTCATTCCTCCTTCATCAACGTACTCCAGCAACCCCAGACTATACACACTGTTCTGTTTCAAGCCCCTGGCCTTTATTCACGCTGTGTCCTGGAAGGGCCTCCACCTTTCCCATTTCCTTTTGACTAACTGCAGCTTGCTCTTCAAGACTCAGTTCAGATATCACCTCTTCCAAAAAGTGCTCCATGATACATCTCCTCTAGGATTCTGAAACTCTGTGAATGTCTATTCTGTTTCACCACACCACTGCAATAACACCTTTCCCAAGGATACTGGGAGTCCTGAAAGACAAAGCCCATTTTCTCTGTTACATATTTATCACTGAGCACAGTGCTTACATATTGTGAGGGTTTGATAAATGCTGAATAGTCAATTTTTTAATTGTTCTCCACAGGGCAGCTGACAAAAGACCTAGTAAGGCTAATGTATATGGCTGGAAAAATGCATAAAAGGAGTTACTTGGATCACTTGCCTAAAATGCATCTATATTTACATGTTATGTGTATGTAAGTTTGTGCGTACATAGGATATGTCAGAACGTGTGTGTGTTTACATTCTTTGACCCACCGGTCTTTGCTCCTGTAAACTAATTCTTTAAAAATGACTGTTTTAGTATTCCCTCTTATTGATCTATTCTTCTGATCTAGAGCAGTAAGCATCTTCTTATTTGATCTTTCCCTATAATGTTTTTGCAGAAAACCATGGCGCTTTAAGCAACTCACCTCAAACACCATTTTTAATGTAAAACACCATGTTTCACATAGTCAATAGCTTATACCAAAGGGAAAAGCTTTTAGATTTAAGAGGTTCTTATAATTAGAATTCTCTTTTAAGATACACACCAATTTTACCATGTCTTTGGTCTCTCCACTTTTGTAAGTTAAATTTATTTCTCCACCTGGAAGCCAAGTATTCTCGAAAATGAAAATAAGTCAAATTCATGAAAAAATGGTGCTGGACACTATAAGAAGGATTGCAAATATGGCCAATAAATATACTTGACATGGGAGTTTTTTCAACTACATAGATACAGAAATATTTAAAGCATATACATATACATTATCATTGCAGATGACAAAAATGCCTATTTTTACAATAAAGGAGAATTACAAGAATTTCGGTAAGTATCAAATCCTCTAAGCCTCAATTTCTTAATCTAAAAAATGAGGATAATAGTATCTACTTTATAGGCAGTGTTTAGACAATTAAATGAGATAGTTTATGTGAAGTGCCCACTACAGGGAAATATATCTGAATAGAATAAGAAAACTCACATTGCTCCTGTTTTTAAACTTATTTTATTATAATAATAATAATACAGATTTTAATACAAATTACAAATAATTTAATACAAATATCATGGAATTTTCCAGGCAAGAAGACTGTAGTGGATTTCCAATTCCTCCTCCAGGGGATCTTTTCAACCCAGGGATCAAACCTGCATCTCCTGTGTCTCCTGCAATGGCAGGTGGGTTCTTTACCACTAGCACCACTTGGGAAGCCCTCACATTTGTCCCTTAAGATTACCTTCCGATCAACTACATGAAAGCTATGATCGAAAGCTATACCACTGTCTATTAAATAACTGCTAGTATTTAATTCTTTTTTATGCATATGTTCAGTCTCCTCTAGTGGATTTTAAGCCTATAAGGCCAGGAATTCTTGGTCTCATATTTTCTCTGCTAAGCACTGTACTTACACACATAATGGGTACCTCATAGCACATATCTTTGATGCCACTGATGCTCATGTCCAGCTCTTGTATTCAGATGACAATGGACTACACACCACACATCAACTAGCATGTGAGAGAGGGCAGAGTAAGAGTGTGTGTGTGTGCTTAGTCACTCAGTCATATCCAACTCTTTGCAACCCTATGGACTGTAGCCTCCCAGGCTCCTCTGTCCATGGGGATTTTCCAGGCAAGAATTCTGGAGTGGGTTGCCATACCCTCCTCCGGAGAGCAATATTAGGATTGGGCAAAACAAATGAAAATATTACAGACGGATAATTCAAGTGGTGAATCTGAAATGGCTGTTCACCATCAAATAACTCAGTTTCAGGTACAATGACATCTCAGGTACTCACAGATTACGTGACCAGTCCACATGAATAATAAGCAGGAAGGCTAATCCATTTTTAATTTGGCAACAAATAAACATTACAATGAATTCACTCTTTGTGAAGTATTACTTTAATGTGAAGAAGAGAGATGGTCTTTGAACCAATTATGGTATCATACAAGAGGTTTTTCAGAAAGAGTGAGAGCAAACTCCAGTGGTGTACAAACATCTTACGTTTACGGTCAAGGGTTTAGTGTGACTTCCTTTCTTCTAAAAGTCATTACTAAAAGCATAAATACTCTGTCACAGTCACTGGTAGGTCACCACTTTTCTTAAAAAATTTCACACTCATGACTTACAGTGAATTTTCCTTTTTGTAGAGTATGTGTCAAGTGAAGAGAGGTCATAAGACTTAAATTTCAAATCTTTCTTACTAATCAAGAACTTTCTATTATAAGAAATCCAGCACTGATTACAAACCCCACAATAAAAGACAGCCTGAAATTCAGTGCCCTTTCTTCAAAGCAGGGGTAGAGAAACTTAGCATGAGTGAATACAGTCTGTTGATCTGATTTCTTAAGACTTAAAGATGCTTTGTTCTGGTTATTGTTAATGTGGTTAGATTTTTTTATTCTCCCTGGACAGAATGTTCTGCTTATGACTTGATAAAGAGTAGAGTGAAGTACGTCAGAAAGAGGAAAATAATGATCACATTTTAACATATATATATGGAATCTAGAAAAATGGTACAGATGAACCTATTTGCAAAGGAAAAACAGTGACACAGACATAGTGAACAAAAGTATGGATACCAAAGGGGAAATGGAAGTGGACGAACTGGGAGATTGGGACTGACATAAATACACTATTGACACTATGCATAAAACAGATAGCTAATGAGAAAACCTATTATGGAGCTCGCGGAGCTCTACTCAATGCTCTGTGGTGACCTAAATGGGAAGGAAACCCCAAACCGAGGGGATATGTATAGCTGATTCACTTTGCTGTACAGCAGAAACTAACACGTCATAAAGCAACTATGCTGAAGCTGAAGCCCCAATACTTTGACCACCTGATGAAAAGACTCACTGGAAAAGACCCTGATGCTGGGAAAGACTGAAGGCAAAAGGAGACAGGGGTGGCTAAGGATGAGGTGGTTAGATAGTATCCACTGACTCAACGGACATGAATTTGAGCAAACTCTGGGAGATAGTGAAGGACACGAGAGCCTGGTGTACTGCAGTCCATGGGGCCACAAACAGGTCTACATGACTTAGTGACTGAACAACAACAATTGGTGGTGGTCATTTAGTCGCTCAGTTGTGTCTGACTCTTTATGACCCCCATGGACTGTAGCCCACCAAGCTCCTCTGTCAATGGGATTTTCCAGTCAAGAATACTGGAGTGGGTTGCCATTTCCTTCTCCAGGGGATCTTCCCCATCCGGGGATCAAACCCCTGTCTCCTGCATTGCAGGTGGATTCTTTACCGCTGAATCATAAGGGAAGCTCAAAGCAATTATACTCCAATAAAAAGAAATATTTTTTAAATTTACCAACAACAAAAAAAAAGTAGAGCCTCAAATATAAGTTAAGGCTCAGTATATAAGTTCTCGACCATTGCAGAATTGTGACTAGTGTTCAGAGAGTTAATCAGGCTTTCAGAAGAGTTGTAGAACATAAGTGGTCACATTTGTAAGCCTGTCATTCAGGTCAAGTGCAGAACCTAAGCCCTGCTCAACAGTCCCTTACAAACTCTCTGAGCCTTTCTGTCTACCACCCCACTCCCCACCCCCCATCCTTCTCCCTGCTCTTTCTTCCTCTGTATTTTTCTTTCTCATTTTTCCAGCTCTATTTCCCCACTCATGGCTTATCTCTCTTTGGTTCCTGTCCCTCTCTTCCTACCTAGTTCCCTGGATCTTTCTATCCTCACCATCTCTTAACCAACCACAAAAGCAAAACTCCATCTTTTCAGACTTGTATATACTTCATGAAGTTTTCTACATCCTTAATAAGAAAACCCTGTGAGCTGAAAATACCATGTCTCTCTCCAGAAGAAGAGAAACACATCTAAACTGAGTTGTTTTGTATGGAATGTTGTATGAGATCACAAAAGAGGCTCTGCTCTGAGGCTCATGATCCCTGGGTGCAGCTGGACTGTTCCTAGCATCCCCTTCACCTTTCCGGTTGGGGTTCAGGTTCTTCACACATCAAACCATGGCATTTCCATGCCTACTATTCTTTGATGTCCTGTGACACTTGGTTGATTTTTTCCTCTTGTTATGATTCTGTGATTGTTATCATCCTTCCCCTCCAATCGCCATCCTTACTTTAGATAGAAATAAAAGATAGAAATAAACATAATATAGTGCTTCAGAGTCCATGAAAACATTTTTTCATGTCCAGTTTCTTAAGAAAAGTTGGCTTTCATATTTCATTTCAAGAACCCTTTAATATTTATCAAGGCTTGAAACAGACTACATTCAGAACATCATAAAAGTTTCATTCATTTTATTTAGTGTTTTTAACTTTCCATTTTAAATCTGTGTTCTTTTCTGCCATATTAATTTTATTCCTAACAATGAATCTGTCCATTCCCCTTGGGTTAGACACTGTGTCTTGCCACTCTTGAGAGCTTGCAAAATTTACGTTTTTAATTTTAGTAATTAAAGTGAACATGGTGCTATGTTTTCCCACATTTAGTTTTATAAGTGAAATGATGTCTACCATAATAATTTTATCCCATGAGAATCAATCATGGAATTCAATTTAATATATAAATTTAATATAAAATGTAATAATTCCTTGTTTAAACTATGGAGATGTTATACAACTGTGTAGAATTTATATACACAAATAGATGTAAACTGAACATGCATTTTTATGTCAAGGGCAGAATCTCAGTGAATCTTTTCTTGGGGTCGCTTGCTAGTTTATTTCACCTCGTTGGATCAATTGAAAGTCAAGCTTGCAACAATCAGTCGACCAGTGCAAATGTACTAAACATCTCTTCATTAGTCTGTTAGAGAAAAAAAGCGACTCTTGGAACAATAAACAACAACAAACATTCTCGTTTCTGAACAGCTGCACCAGGCTCTTACCAGCAGCATGGAATTAAGCTGCCACCCGTTCAGTGCTCAACCCGACAAAACACAACTTGCTGATCACGGCATCATAATTACAGCTTAAGACTCCAGGTCTGAAGCAGGGGAATAGGAGTGATTTTTTTTTTTTACTGTAGTCTCAAAAATACTACCATTATGTCATATACTTGACACTTCCTTCATGGAGCAAGGCAGGATAAGTCCCATGTATGATTTTGCACAGATGAAAAGCAAATCTTTCTAAAGACCTAAGTGATGTTTAACATTTCATTTCTGTGTTGCTGATACATGCTGAGTACACATTTGCAAACAAGCAGCTCTGAGACCTTTAAATCTAAATCACTCTGTGTATATATAGCTCTAAAGCATTTTCTTAAATTTTCGTGTACGGTATTAAGCAGTAAATGCCTCTTTTTTGTAACAGCTATTTCTGTTTCAAAGAGACACAAAGATTATTTGCAGTAACTATCTGGAGAGACAGGCACTATAGCTGAAATGTAGTTGAAATTTAACCAGTACGTTAAAAAATGTTAGTACACACTGAAATTTTCAAAAGCACCTCCAGAATTCACCAAAGAAAAACAATACATTTATAAAAAGTTAAAAACAAACCAGATTTATTTGAGAAAGACAGATCCATAGTATTTCAAAGCAATATTTGGGAAACTTTCAGCTATCCTAAGAAACTGAACATACAAGCTGAAGTACTTGAGAACTTGGCCAGAAATACTAATGAATTTATATTGTCTATTGTCTTTTAATATGTCAAGTTGTTGCAATAACTGAAACATTGTTCTTGTCCTCAGAAAGCTGGAAGTAGCATTTCACTTCTGCAGTCAAAGGTTGCTAATATCAATAGGTTCCTTGATTTTAGCACAAGTATTTACTTCTCAGTTTAAAAAAAATCCAAGACTTTTATCCTTGGTATAACCCAGGCTTTTTTTAGATACACTCAAACCAAATTCTGAAAGCTTTGCTTTCAGTGGTCAAAGGAAGCATTGTGTTGCAGTAAGAAGGGGAAAAGACAAGACAATAAGTAGAATATGCAATATGAGCACCGTCCCATATCATCGATGTTTCCGACTAGCCGAATTTATAAATAAACTATTTAGACAGGTAACATGAATTTTCTTCATCAGACGAGAGAACTATTTAAAGAATTAGCTCCTATATATACACTTGCTATAATTAGAGAGTAAAACACTAGTTTTGCCTTTAGAAAAATGGCCTTTTATAAGACATAGCTCATAAAAAATCCTTCTCTATGCTGAAAAATACAACACTAATGTTATAATGCATCTTAGACCTTCTATAAGCTACAAGGTATACTAGTGGCTTGGAATGTTCAGTCTGTTTCATAACCCGCCAGAAAAGGCTCAAGCTTTTATCTGAGTATTCAGCCATTCAGCTGGTAGAAGACTGTCTATTATGACAGTGAAAGTGCCCTTTATGTGGGAGTCTAAGACATGTTCTTTTAAATGTCTCCTTTTGCAGAAGTCTTCCCAAAGTTACAGTAGAGTGCAGGGGATAAATAAAGATGAAAGGTGATGAGAAAAATAAAAAAGGCAACAAACAGAGAAATTATTGGTACCACTGAAAGGAATGGGAAATGAGGCTGGGCCACTCCTTAATATTCTGGTATAAGTAATCACAAATTTCATTCACTACCTGGAGTTCTCTGTGGATGATACAACCTTCTATTTGGGTGATGGACTTCAATTTCATATTCCATCTTGGTGTGTGGCGTCAGTTAGATTTAGTCTCTATGAAACCAAGTTTTAAAATGTTCATGAAACCTGGATAGGATTTTAACACCTTTTTTTAGGTTTCTTCCAATAAAATTAGATTTTAGACCATGCAATGTTTGGTCTGGAATGTTCAGCAGTAAGATTCTACACAAGGGATATTTCTCAGTTGGGCTCTGTCTCATAGTAAAAATATACTTTTCAATTATATTCTGGTCCCTTACTTCTCCCCAACAAATACATGTAAGCAATGGAGAAAAGCTCCAGTACTGAGTCTGATTTGAGACTAGTCTCTATGATTTAAACATACACACTATGCTTTAGATACCCCCATGTTTGGAAATTGGGATCACAGTATACGGGCAGAAGGGATCTTGGGGATGACCTCGTCCAATTTCCCTATTTACAGCTTTTAACACTGAGAGCCAATGAGTCATGTGACTTGGCTGACCTCTCTCTGGTAGTGACTAAACTTGGACCAGAACCCAGATTTACAGACTTACGAAGATTTACTACATAAGTCTCTTTCCATTACACCCCAGCTCATCATTCTTTGCTTTTCACCTTCTAGTGGAAGTTTTTAAAAGTTTCTGTTTCTTTGTCTACTCCCCATATCAAAATACTGGATTCAAACAATACTAAAGTGAAGTGTGTTACCTCCTTTACGTTGCTCATTTCTTTAGAGGGTAATGACTGTAGCCCGGCAACTTGACTGTGGTCTTCAGAAGATGGATGCATTTCACAGAATTGTTCTTTCCTTGTTTCTGCTCCCCTAGTGCCAATGTTTAGGATAACTACTCTCTTCCACTCACTTTGGACCCCTCCAATTGGTTCTGAATACTGCAGCCCAAACACGGGCAGATCTGGACCATCCCTACTAGAAGAGGTGTCCATGTTTCCCAGTCTCAGGATAGAAACAGAACAATACAATGACTATAAGGTCTGACTTCTACTTATCTAGGCAGTTCAGTACCCTCCTCCCTCTCCCTCTATGTTCTAGCTTTCTGTTTTGGCCACACCTCAGGGCATGCAGGATCTTAGCTCCCTAGCCAAACCTGGATCAAACCTGTACCCCCTGCAATGGAAGCATGGAGTTTTAACCACTAGACCACAAGGGAAGTCACTCTCTATTCTTTGATTTGATTTTGATTTTTCTTTGATTTTTTTTTTTTACAATTTTTAAAATAGATTTATTTATTTTAATTGGAATAATTGTTTTACAATATTGTGTTGGTTTCTTCCATACACCAACATGAATCAGCCATAGATATACATATGTCCCTTCCTCTTGAACTTCCTTCCCACCTCCTATCCCATCCCACCCGTCTAGGTTGTCACAGAGCTCTGATTTGAACTTCTTGCATCATACAGCAAATTCCCACTGGCTATCTAATTTTACATACGGAAATATATACATTTAAATTCATTCCACCCTCTCCTTCCCCCATTGTGTCCACAAATCTGTTCTCTATATCTGTGTCTCCATTGCTGCCTTGCAAATAGGTTCATCAGTAGCATCTTTTACACATGCCATTCACCTTCTGCCCCAGGGAATTTGCACATCTATTTCCCTCCCTCTTCCTTTTCAGATATTAACCCAAAAATCATATCTCAGTTGCTGTGCTGTGCTGTGCTTAGTCACTTAGGCGTGTCTGACTCTTTTCAACCCCATGTATTGTAGCCCACCAGGCTCCTCTGTCCATGGGTATTCTCTAAGCAAGAATACTGGAGTGGGTTGCCATGCCCTCCTCCAGGGGATTTTCCCAACCCAGGGATTGAACCCAGGTTTCCCACACTGCACACTGCAGGCAGATTCTTTACCATCTGAGCCACCAGGGAAGCCCATATCCACCCAACTTCCTTGACCATACAGTCATCCTTCAATTTTAAGAAATTATATATAAGCATATACCTTTACCTGGAGCACTCAACAGAAGTTTTAAATTTGTTGGGTAGAGTATTTCAATTATTTGATTTATACCCATCCTCTCCTCTCCACTAGACTAAGTTTCTTGAGGGCAGGGATCATGTCTGACCTTATTCTTCACTGTGTCCCAGGTACCTGGCATTCAGTAGACACACAATAAATACTATGTTATGTGACTGAAAAAGTCAATGACTGCTTTATTTAACATTGATTTAACAATCCTTTTCTTCTTCCAGCTACTTCATATTACATGCCTCTTCCCAAATCCAACATGACTTTCTCACATGAAATGTTCTTTTCCACATTCTCCGTCTGATAAACTCTCCCTTTTTATTAAGTCAAGAACAAATATCTTTGGATTGCCCTGGAAGTCCAGTGGCTAAGATTCCAAGCTCCCAATGCAAGGGGCCCAAGTTTGATGCCTAGTCGGGGAACTATTAATAGATCCCACATGCTGCAACTAAAGAGCCTGCATGCTGCAACTCTAAGACCCAGCTCAGCCAAATTAATTAATTAAATATTTTAAAAAAGAAATACTTGTTCAGGGAGAATCCATTGCTTCTGCCGTAATGGGTTAGAAGTTCGTTCTATCTATTACAATGCTTTTCTCATTGTATCCCACTTAGAATTCTTTCCTGTTCATTCATTCAGCAAATACTCATGAGACTTTGCTTGAGGTACAATCTCTGACATCACAGAATGTACATCCTAGTGGAGGTAGATAAACATGCTACAAGAGAATAAAGGTGTCTCGTGAGCTTTAAGTGAAAATACCTTTTCGGGGCTGTGAGTTCTTAAAAGTGACGAATGTCTCATCCATATCTGTATCTTTCAGATGTGAGTGCTTACCAAATGTTTGTGGACTATCCAAAAGAGTGGATGAGTGAGGGAATAATGAATTTCAAAGCACTGGTATCCTTTTTCTGGCCACATGTTTTGGCTAACATCATCCAATATCAGTTAATTATGGTGATTTACAATTTATTTAGATGTTCCCCTGGCCCCTGTTTGCTTATTTTAATAAGGCCTGGGCTTAAAATAAAGGATGGATTTTCTGGAACTATGTAGGGAAAAAGCAAAAAACAAGTAAGACTAACAATTACTGCTGCCCCAAAGTGGAATTTGCTGTCTCAAGGCACTCCTGGGCCTGTTAATGTCCAGGCAGATCCCAGGTGACCATCAGTTCTGCTGAGAAATGGATAAGATTGCCTCTTATTGCCAAGGTGCCTCCTATCCCTTAAATTTCATGGTTCTGTGAGATTTCTGAGTAACCTCAACTCATCTACATATTCTACTGGACATTCCAACAAGAAAAAGTTCACTTGTCAATTTTTTAAGTTTAACATTTGGCAAAGATGAATTTTCAATTTCTCAGCTTATACTTACTCCTAGGAAAAATATTCAATATAATGAATATTATTCATTATAATAAAATTGCTACCAATAAAAGGATGAAGAAAATAAAGTGTGAAAGTTAGTGAGTCTAAATTTTTCCTTCAAAAGATGAGAGTATACACTTCAATGATAACATTTTCTCTTTCATATTGTCATATGAAGCCTGTAACAGTGGGTAAAGCTTAATCAGGGCTTCCCAGGTTGGCTCAGTCGTAAAGAATCAGCCTTCAATGCAGGAGGCACGGGTTTAATCCCTGGATCGGGAAGATCTCTTAGAGGAAAGAAATGGCAACCCACTCCTATATTCTTGCCTGGGAAGTCTCATGGACAGAGGGGCCTGGTGGGCTACAGTCCACGGGGTCACATAAGAGTCAGACACGACTTAGTAAGTAACCACCACCAACAAAGCATAATCAAAGGACTCACTTCACTGTGTATAATAGGCTCTAGAAGTGAAGTAAGTCATAAAGAGAAAAATAGATATTATATTTTAATGCTTATATATGGAATCTAGAAAGATGGTACTGATGAACCTATCTGCAGGGCATCGATGGAGATGCAGACATAGAAAAACAGATTTATGGACACAGGGGTAGGGGAAGGAGACAGTGGGACAAATGGAGAGACATATTCACTCCATCTGTAAAACAGATAGCCAGCGGGAGTTTGCTGTATGACCCAGGGAACTCAAACCGGGGCTCTGTGAGGGGTGGGGTGGGATGGGAGGTAGGAGGGAGGTTCAAGAGGGAGGCGACATGTGAATACCTATGACTGATTCATGTTGATGTATGGCAGAAACTAACACAATATTGTAAGCAATTATCTTTCAATTAAAAATAAATATTTTTTTCTTTAAAAAAATTTTACTTTATTTTTATTTCTTAATTAATTTAATTGGAGGATAATTCAGTTCAGTTCAGTCACTCAGTCGTGTTCAACTCTTTGCCACCCCATGGACTGCAGCACGCCAGGCCTCCCTGTCCATCACCCACTCCCAGAGTTTACTCAAACTCATGTCCACTGAGTCGGTGATGCCATCCAACCCTCTCATCCTCTGTTGTTCCCTCCTTATTGAGATACTGTGATGGATTTTGCCATACCTAAATTTAAAAAATAACAATAATCAAAGGAATGACTCTATAGTAATGGAAATACATGAAGACCAGTATTTGTGCTGGGAAAATAACTTAAGGTGAAAGGCAGAAACCTTTCCCAAGGTATTCAAATCACAATGTGTAGGTGGCCACATCTTCAGACTCAAAGCAGATGATTGCACAAATTAACCTTTGGATTCTCAGTGTGGCCACATCCACTGATACCCTTACTTCTTTTCCTGATGGTGCATATTCAAAATATTGTGTTCTCAATTCTAGCATTAAAAAAAAGCTTCTAACAAATCAATGGTACCCTTCATTAATAAATCCAATTTAAAACATCAGAATGTGTCACAAATAATTGTATGCTCGATTTACCCCCTCCCCCATGCATTAAATAGAAAAGGGAAGAGGTTCATTGAACTATAAACATCCACGTCCGCATCTCTTATGAATAATGTTTTCCATCCGCCTTTGTCATCAGTGAGGATCATTAAACAGTATTTATTAAGCATCCATCTGTGTATGGCACTTTATAAATATTCCTCCCTGTGCCTCTGCCCCGTTTCTCAATCTACCATGTGTCTCTGTTGTAGAAAATGCTAGGGAGCTACAAGGATAATAAATAATTAATGGTAAGAATGTAAGGCAGATGGATGGGATGACCTACTAGCACCTATGAAGCTTAGGATGTTAAATTTACTGCTAATATAATTTAGCACAAATTGATAAGAAAATATCAAAGCATTTGATGCAGAAAAAATGAGCTCATTGTATTCCATCAACATTTTCAAAAATACACATGTGAAAATTAGGGACCACAGATGGACCGACTGAAGCCCTAAGTTGATGTGACTTGTACCAGATGAAACAATCTTGAAATAATAATGTGGAAAACAGTGTGGAAAAGTCAGAAAAATTATGGCTGCAACAGTATAACTGGGAGTGTAACCTGAGCGACGAGTGAAAATATTCAGAAATAAAGCAAAGGCATTGTTTTCACTAAAAGGAGTAGTGTGGTTTAGGATGGTGAAATTATGAATTTCCTCCCCTTTCTCAGTCTTTCTTTCATGTTATTCTATTATTTTTTCTTTAAGAAAAAAACTAGTTATTCAGGTTTTAGAGATGGAGATATTTAAAACACTCTCTTTCACCTTTGCAAGCCTCAGGTAGTCAGGATAATAATAAAAGGGCAGGAGTGCATGCTAAGTCGCTTCAGTCATGTCCAGCTCTTTGCAACCGTATGAACTGTAGCCGACCAGTCAGTGTAAAATCAGCTATTGCTACAGGTTTGAGATTTGCCATTTGAATTCTGTTTCAGCTTAAGTTCAAAATGTCCCTAAATAAAAACTGTATTTCCTAGAAGGTAGGGATGTTCTTGGAGTTGTAGTTGAAGGACAGCCAAGTTATGAACTCATTTGCTTTGTGACTTTGGTTAATAATTAGCATTTTTATCACCTACCACATATTGAGGGATTATTACACACAGCCACTGTGCTTATTCCACTTAATTCTCATGAGAATTCTCATTAATTCTCAATCTTCCTTGTGGGGGAGATCAGTATCTTTGATTTATAGATAAAGAAACTGAGGTTCCAAAATGTATGTACCTTGTTCAAGATGACATAAACATTAAGTATTTTTTACAGGATACCAGTCCAGCAATGTCTCAACTTAAAGCCCATGTTCTTAATCTTCTAAGATTCTGGGGGTTTTCCTTGAATGGCATGATTCTGAGTGCCTCAATTCAATAAATACATACAAATATGAGACCAATATTGTACAATATTTTTAGCACAATAGAGAAGGAAAGAATGAATCTCAGATAATTCCTGTAACACTATGTCTATCCATTAGCTTAGATGTATAAAATATATTAAATGGAATAATTTTCTTGTGGATATGGTTGGGATGGCAATTATTTCCACAGTTATAAATTTTCACAAAACTGAAAATAAATTTTAGTGTGTGGCTTTAAAAGTGATACTATTAATCTCAGTATTGAGATCCACAGTCAAGATGGATGCTTGAAAATATTTTATAAATGTTAAAAATATGAAATTCACAATATTTGAAAGGGCAACATTGATAAGTTTAAATGATCTTTCCAGGATCCACTCAGCATCAAGGCTAAGACCAAGTCTCTTAGTCCCTAAATCCATGTTCTTTCCACTAGACCCTGACACCTTAGAGCTTCAGAAATAAATATACAATTAGAACGATGAAGAGAGAAAATGTGAAGCAGGAGACATCTAGCTATTTCACACCCAGTTAAATGTATAAATACTGATGAGTTGAACCTAATTATTAATGATTCCTGACTACAACATAAATCTGTAATTTCTACTATTCCAATAACAGTCAGAATAGGAGATCATAGCTTCAAGTAACACATACTGATTAGATCCATGATTCCTTTCTCATTCCCCTCCTTTCAAAACAATGTGTCCCTTGGCTATTAAGATATATACTGCATGCAGGGGTTACAACGTGGTGTAAAGGCACCCTTGCTCTCAAAACACTCACTGGATTACTGCAATGAAATTACAGAAAATTTTGGATTTGTGCTTTTAGCATGTGTTGTATGTGGTTGTTGGTGGTGGTTTAGTCACTAAGTCGTATGCGACCCTTAGACACCAAGGACTGTAGCCCATTAGTTTCCTATGTCCATGGGATCTCCCAGGCAAGAATACTGGAGTGAGTTGCCATTTCCTACTAGGATCTTCCTAACCCAGGGATTGAACCCATGTCTCTTGCGTCTCCTGTTTACAGGCTCAGAAAATATTGTGAACTTAACTATCTTAAACCTAATTAAGCCTTTCTACCTGATTTGAACATACTGATGTAAGGAAAAGAGAGGTGTGCAATACCAGCCAGTGATGAAGAAGTCTTAATTCATGAGGCTTTGTAGAATACAGTCTTCATTTATGAGACTGGTAGCCTTAGCTACCATTAGAAATTTTGAAAACTCTTTAAGATCTTACATGAATTAATGAATGTGATGAATTTTTTAATTCATTCATTCAACAATATTTACTGCACACCTACTACATGTCGAGCACTGTGTTCCAAATGCCATAAAATGCCTGCAAGAAAATGGTTCCCTGGATGAAAAATACAGGCAAAAACTCTCAGTATAATGTTCTACTTCAGCTGAATATACACATGATTACAAACTATGTTTATTATGCTGGAAACCAAGTATTTTGCTGGACCTGAATTAAACCAGAAGTCAAGTTTAAGAAGTAGCTTTTTAATAGCTTCTAAGCTTTCTATGTGCACTCATTTCTACAAAATCTAATGAAAATGCTCTCCTCAGATTTAGAAAAGACTAGGATTCCAAATTTAAAATGACATTTATCTCCAAAGTAAATTAATATTTAATGAGAGTCTGATTAATAATTGTGATTTTATGAACTGGAGACATTTAGCACAAAAGCCCCTAGACACATTTGTTCTATACAGACTGGGGAAAAGGGCTAACAGTGGATCATCTCTTTCCAAACGTTACTTTGCTGTTATATTTCACACTTTTTCCTTCTAAACACCACTTGCCCCTTCTGGTATTAGCTTATTGGAAAGCTTTTCATTTGTGAAAAACAGGGTAAGAATTCAAGAGATCCAGTGCCATGAGAACTTTCAAAGGATTAAGAAAGACTATAATGTTATCTAGGTGAGAGCTGTGAAGAAGAAAAAGAAAGAAAGAAACGGTTCAGAGTTCACCTTACATTTTTTTACATATTAAATACTGAAATTATTATATCTGTTAAACCTCCAAAAATGTATCAACTGGCCTGTAAAGAGCTATCACCATTTCAGATCCTTTTTTTTTTTTTTTTTGCTAATGAGCTGAACTGCTCTTTGACTGGCTTTTGTTAATGATCTGAACTGATAAAACAGATTTTGTAAATAAGTACAAAATAAAGAAATCAATATGTGAAAGTAAAGGAACTTGCTGAAAGACATAGTGTCATATCTGTCATTTTAGAGATTAGAAAGGAAATAAGGACAGAGGGAGGAGAGAGAGAGAAAAGGCAAGGGAACAAAAAAGAAAAAAAAAGTCCAAGTTGGAAAATGTTGGGGTGAGAAAGCATTTAAGGTCACATTACACTGGTACTTACAAAGATAACGTTCTACTTTTCTATAATACTTTCCATTTTGTCCAGTTCACATAGAGGAAGAAATGCCTTCAATAAGACCAATTCCTATGGATAGACACAAGACACAAGAGCTCCTTTGCTAGAATGTACTGGAAGAACTTCATCAGTGTCAAAGCACGCACTGGACTCCAGACATGTTAATACATGGTTAACTGGAGGCCAACACTGGTTATAAATGGATTATTTCTAGAATTTAAACCACATTGCTTTTGAAGCTTAGGGTTTCCTAACGTAATTCACACTAATAATAATCTAGCTCAGCACTAGCACTGACTCATATGGTAACCAGCAGCTATAGATGACTATTTAAATTTAAAACTTAATTTCTCAGTCTTACAAGTCAATTTCAAGGGTCCGACAGCTTATGTGGCTAGTGGCTACTACTGGTGAGCACAAATATAGGATTTTTCCTACATATCACATCAAATTCTATTGGAGAACACTGGTCTAGCCAGACTTCTGTAAAGTAATGAGGCTAAGTATGTTCTGAAATAGGGGTGAGAGACAAATTCTATTAGAAGTGCCATGTTCTGCCTGTCTGGATCTCATTCCACCAACTGTCTTCATCCTTAGCAGTGGCAAACCATGGACCTCCGTTTACAAACTCTCCTCTATCCCAGCTTCTAGAACCACCTGACTCTTGTCAAGAAGAATGTGAAGATTATGTGGGTATAAAATAGCAAGATCAAACCAGTCAATCCTAAAGGAAATCAATCCTGAGGACTCACTGGAAGAACTGATTCTGAAGCTGAAGCGCCAATATTTGGGCCACCTGATGCAATGTCGACTCATTGGAAAAGACCCTGATGCTGGGAATGATTGAAGGTAAAAGGTGAAGAGGGCAGCAGGGGATGAGATGGCTGGATAGCATCACCGATTCAATGGACATTAACTTCTGCAAACTCTGGGAAATAGTGAGGGACAGAGAGGCCTGGCATGCAGCAGTTCATGGGCTCGCAAAAAGTTGGACGCCACTTAGCAACTGAACAACAACAACAATGGGCTGGCAGTTCATCACCAGGCAGACTTGCTCCCGTCCCGCTCTGCCCAACCCTGGCCAGCAGTTGTTAGTAACTGTGCTCTTGGTGCTGTTTGGTGACCTAGAACCTAACTCACGGGCCAGTTCCATCCACCATTTGTTGCTCCACCATTGGATCAACAAATAAACAATGAGCATCAGCTATGCACCTGGAGGTGCAGAGGTATGATGAATAAAGTAGTGAAGAAGAAAGAAGGTCCCTGTCTTTATTGAAGTGATATTCTCACACAGGAAAATGACATTTGACAAGTAATTACCCACAATTTCACAGCAGAATTGGGGTAAATGCTACAAAGGAGAAAACAGCTAGAGACTGTCATACAGAGTAAAGTAAATCAGAAAGAGAAAAATATTGTGTATTAATGCATATATGTGGAATCTATAAAGATGGTACAGATGATCCTATTTACAAAGCAGAAATAGAGACACAGACATAGAGAACAAATGTATGGATACCAAGGGGGAGAGAAGGTGGAAGCAACTGCGAGATTGGGGTTAACACATCTTCAGTCATATCTGACTCTTTTGCGACGCTATGGACGGTATAGCCTGCCAGGCTCCTCTGTCCCTGGGATTCTCCAGGCAAGAATACTGGGGTGGGTTGCCATTTCCTTCTCCTACTGTATAGCACAGGAAACTCTGTTTAGTGCACTGTGGTGATCTGAATGGGAAGGAAGTCCAAAAGGAAGATGATACATGTATACATGGGGATTTTCCTGGTGGCTCAGATGGTAAAGAATATGCCTGCAATGCGGGAGACCTGGGTTCAATCCCTGGGTTGTGAAGATCCCCTGGAGAATGAAATGGCTACCCACTCTAGTATTCTTGCCATGAACAGAGTAGCCTGACTGGCTATAGTCCATAGAGTCGCAAAGAATCAGACATGACTGAGTGACACTTTCACACATGTGTATACACATGGCTGATTTATTATGCTGTACAGTAGAAACTAACACAACGCTATAAAGCAAATATAGTCTGATAAAAAAAGTTTTTTAACTAAAAATATGATTTTTTTAAGGAAGAATAGAAAACAGCTAGAAAAGAGAAGATTGAGGAAACATGCTATATTCTGGGACTCCAAGAAGATTTCTTTGAACAAGTGACTTCTGACCAGATATTAGAGGCATGAAGAAGAGTTAAGAAACTGGAAGAAAGCATCTGAATAACTACCTGTGCAGGCCTCAGGGCAGGGAATCCCAGACACTTGAGGGGAACGAAAAGAAAACCAGAAATCGTAGCAGCAAAGGAGGGGCGTGTGGGCCTGAGATGACACTGACAGGCAGGGGGCAGACTGACCAGAGCCTGTTATGAACAACTTTATACTAGTGATGTTTTCAAAATGAAGGAGGAGTATAGTAGCCCCCAAGTTACAGATTTAGGCCTTTACCCTAAGAAAAGTGGGAAATCATTTAAGGGTTTTAGATGGATGAGTGATATGATCAGATTTGCCTTTTATTAAAAAACCAAAAAACAAATGGATTGAAAGGATAAGAAGAGACTAAGAGTCCTGGTAGTAAGCTTTAGTAGAAGTTCAGAAAAAGATGTTGGTAATTTGATGATGGTACAGGAAATGGTCCTCCCCACTGAGTCTGAATCCCCGAGTTGATTACGTGAACATCACGTGGTTTTCCTAAGACAGGCCTATGTCTCAATTGGTCTGAACGCTTGCTAGCTACTTAAGACAGACCTCTTCTTAAACTTTAAAGCATTTGATCCTATGGCTGGGTCACTTTAATCCCACCTGCCCTGCCTGCCTCTGTCTGTCTAAATCTCCAGATCTTCCCTGTTCCCTCTCCCCTATGTGGTCAGGACTTCCCCCATTCCCCCAGTACTCCACCAGTCTAACTTCCTGCCTACCCGGTACAATCTGCCATCTGTTTCCACTCTCTCTAGATGCCACGTTTACCGACCTGGTTGATCTCCTTTTAGGATCCTCTTATTCTGACATACTGAGTGCTCACTGCTGGAAAACAAAAGGAGAGAGTGGGAAAAGAACCAAATAGCTCAAGTCCTGGAGTCTGCAAAAAATAAACCCAGTGATTAGAATCAGAGAATCAAAGTATCTCTGGGTAATAATGGAGGCAGAATGGCCCAGCTCCCCTAGTTCAGCAAAACCACAGCCTACATGCCATTCCTCACTTCAGAAATGCCACCCTCACCCTTTCACCTTCAGGAATCTTGCCTCTGCCCATCACCTTTCCCTTCCAAATAATTCATAAGGAAACACAGACTGTTTGAGCCAGGGCAGAATCACTATACTTGGCCACTAGAGAAGAAACTGGGGGTTCTTACGTTTGCCTTCTGATAGACTCTAAGCCCATTGAGGATAAAGACCAATTTTGTGTAACCTGGCTACAATCTCATGCCAGTTGGACTATGAGAAAGCAATACTTCCTCTTCAAGAAAGAACCACTGCTTTGTCTTGGAAAACATCATTGACTATCAATTATTACAGGCAAATCCTCTTGTGGACTTGCACACCAAGTCCACTGGCACTTGGGAATGGATAGAGGGAAAATTTTATACAAAGAGATGTGAAGAAGAGTCTAGAGAAAGAGAAAGGCCTGGCAAATGGCTTGTATCTGGACCCCAAACAAATCTGGGCCAGTGAGCAAACCCCCATGATAAGAAATGGTAAATATATTTCTAAGAGCAGTGACATTTAACATTTGATTAGAATTAGTTTTTTGTCTATGGTATAATTACCATCCTTTATCCCAAAGCACTCAGCCAGAGTCTGTTATCTACAAGACCCTTATACTAACAATGTTTTAGACCAGTGGTCTTCAACCTTTCAGCACCAAGGACTGGTTTCATGGAAGACAATTTTTCCATGGAGCAGGGAGGGATGGTTTTGGAAAGATTCAAGTGTGTTACATTTATTTTACACTTTATTTCTATTACTATTATATCAGTTCCACCTCAGGTCACCAGGCATTAGATTCCAGAGGTTGGGGATCCCTGCTTTAGAGAACAAAGGAAAACGTGTGGTAGTTCTGGAAGTCAGGGTCAAGAGCCAAAGACAGGACAGGAGTAGATGGGGGAGATGCCATCAATAGCATGGATTAACTAGTGACTGAATGTAATTTAAACCCTTTCTCCCCCTAATTTATTCTGGAGGAAGAAGACAACAGTAGAGAACAGCTGTGTACCTAAGCTTGGGTTTCAATTTTGTAAGAATGAGTTGTTACTAAGACATTCCTATTAAGTCAGGGATAGCATTTCCCAGTCCCCTGCATCTAGGTGGGCCATGCATGTGACTAACTGTCATCAGTGGAATACAAGAAGTGTTGTTGTTGTCACAGTTGAGCCAGGCTGTCTAAGAAGTTGATGTCTTTTCAATGCATGCTCACTTTCACTCTCTCTCCATTTGACTGTTATGCAGGTGAGAAATAAACATACATTATGTTTAGCCACTAAAAGTTTGGTTCACACAGGAGCTAGCATCATCACAAATTATTCTGAAATGGACACCTTGAAGTGGGTGCTGCCATAACAAAAATCTGATTATGTAGCATTGGCCATTGACAAGGAAACAGAGACCAGGGACCTGGAACCCTGTTATGCCGTGGCAAAACTATGCTAACTTAGAGGCCAGATCTATAGCTGTATATGTTTGGAAAGAGCCAGAATGCTAGTTAGTATGTGATGGTTGCTCTTCACTGTCTATACCAAGGTATTACAAGATAATGGATGAGCTCATTAAAGAACTGGCTAGTTTGAGAACAGAAATAAGGGTAAATAACCAAATTTCAGAAGTATAAAACTACAAAGCTGAAACAATTCACTGCTTCAGGGACTCTAATGGTGAAGAATGACATTGAAAAAGGCTTTGAATAACACATGTCTGTTAATACTACTTCCCAGTTAGACAAAAAGAATCAGCCTTGCAGCAAAGATCTGATTAATGAAGTTACCTAAGCACCCACAGGTTTCCTTGGTGACTCAGACAGTAAAGAATCTGCCTGCAATGCAGGAGACCAGGGTTCGATCCCTGGGTGGGAAGATCCCCTGGAGGAGGAAATGGCAACCCACTCCAGTATTCTTGCCTGGAGAATTCCATGGACAGTAGTCCATGGGGTTGCAGAGCGAACACGACTGAGTGACTAACACACACATAAGGACCCAAGCCTGTTGCTTCAGACGACCCCAAAATGACCACCTGAGACACAGGGGGTTGAGACATGAGCAAAGAAATGAGGCAAGTTCAAGAATTATAAATAGGAAAGAGCTTACGTGGTAGTTAGCGGTGTAACTGACAGCAAATAGATAAGAAAGCTATGAAGACTTTGAGGGAATTGTATTGTCAAAGAAATTAGGAGGCTAGTTCCTAGTGACAATAAAACAACCTCAAAACATCCAAACTTATACCAGTAAGAAATGGGCTAAGAAAGTATTGGCTTAGCCAAAAAGTCCGTTCTAGGCTGTTACCTCTCCCTAAAGTGTTGTCCATCTGCCTCTTTTGAGCCTGGAGAGTGCTTACTCATCTCTTAAAAATTAGCTTAGATGTCATGTCAACTCTTAAGTCTTGCCTGACACTCCCATGTAAAAAATGAAACTCTGACAGTTATGATCAGATTAGTCAGCCTCACATATTATGGCTCCTACTAGTTTGTTTCTAGAGCCTAGAAATACACAGGGTTGAATTTTTTTTGTTTATTTTGTTTATTATTTAGTCCTCCAAACTTAACTTCTTACTAAAAACTTAGTGACGTCTGATTTTTCAAAATAGCTTAACTATGCATTAGAATTGGAGTGGCTCCTGTCACTGGGAGAATATAGTTATCATCAGTGTTGCTAAATGGGATTAATACAATCTTTGGGGACGACTCTTCCAAATTGTTAAGTAGTTGGATGACAAGGCCCAGGAATGCAAGAAATTCAATGTGGGTAGAAATTTGGTGTTCTCCATTATTTTACATTTTCATCAGACACTTACATAAATGAAAAACTTGCTTATTATTATTTGACTAGATTCTAACCTTGCTGAATACAAAATATTTTTCCATAGGAATGTTTTAATGATGTAACTACCATATTTAGAACTTCACCAGGATCTGCTCACCATTTTGAAAAGTCACATCCTCCACTATAATGCTGCTCATATCAACTGATTCACTGATACAGGACACCCACATCTGTTTGCAATGGTAGCTGTCACACTCAATGAAGATATTTACTTCATTTTTATCTCAAAATGCCAAATTTCCAAAAGTATCACCAATATTCAGTTGGATATTTTCTCTGAAATCCAAATTTATACATTTTTAAGTAGCAAGCATCTGACTGCTTTATGACACCTTTTAGTGCAGTATACCTAAGTGTATACATATTGATAGACTTGAAATTTGCATAAGCTGCTTTCCTTTTATTTTTTCTATTATAGATAGAAATTTACAATGATTTTTAAAACATTAAACATGTGTAGGTAGGTTATACAATCTGTAAACATCATTCCAGGAAAGTAAAAGGGGCATTACCAAATATCACTTGATATAAAAGGGACATTGGGTCTGATGGAGTAGAGAATCATGATCACATACATCTATGAATTCAAAGAAATCATATATATGTACATTTTTTTACTCTAGGGATGCTCCTGTCAGGCAGCTACTCAACTGAACTGCCATCCTGCTCCACCAATAGCTTTTATGACATTTTGTTATGACTTATATGTCTACATGTGTAGGCTGTGAATGTACGATGTCTTTTATTCATATTTATGTCCCCAACACCTAACTTAGGGCTTGACAGAGAGAAGGGGCTCAGTAGATACCTTAAGGCTGAAATAATAAATGAAAATCTTGAAAAGTATGCAGTCCTTGGTTCTCTGCATAGAACTCTGAATCAATTGTTCAACATTTCGCCTACTCCAATAGTATCAAGCATTCTTCATTCTGCCTAAGGTTGAAGTCAGTTACATACAATTCTCTCAATTTTCTCTCCTCCTTGTGGGTCCAGTCAGTACTGTTTTACTCTTATCCTAAAAGAACCCCTCACAGAAGCAGCAGTTAATAAATAATATTTAAATTTAATTATTCCCTGAGACTATCCCTACACATATTGGCTGTTTTTAGTACTAACAGTACTATACTTCAGGTATATTATTAATTAAAAGGGTATTTGTAGATTGGTCTGGAGACCAAAGCATCATCTGAAGTACTGTTTCTATCAATGTATTACAAGTTCCAAAAAAAATCAAACTTTTAAGATCAACTTTTAAGCTCCAAGCCAACTGCAGGTTGAGAGTTATCTATTCAGTGGGACTGGGTGGGTCTATGAGACCTATCATCTATGAGAAAAATAAAAATGCCATTCAGTCATGAGGATGTATCTAAATATTTGATCGTATGGCATCCTGCAGGCAATATTTAGCCATTTTATCTTCCAAATTTAATCTAGATGGTATTTTTCACATATATAGACACAGTGGATATTTAGAAAGAGATTTAAATGTTATGAAAATTTTCTTGATGAAAATCTCATTAATTTATGATTTGATTTGTGCTTTCATGGTTTTATTACAGTTATTTATCACTTAATAAAATAAATGCACTCTAGACAATATAGTAGAAAGTAAATCTATCAAGTGACTGTATTCCAGTGTCTAATCAACATATTAAGGGAACATTTTACAGAAGAAAAAGTGGGGACATAGAAAATTATATTCAAAACTAATAATTTCTTTTTAATATATGAATATATAATTATAAAAAATAAACTAAAAATATTTATAATACTATACTCAAAATAATTCACTTTAAAAAATCTAACACTAAAAATAAACTATCAGTAGAAACTGAACAGTCAGATTAACTGTCTCAGCCAGTGTTAGTCTCTATGGTCACTATAAGGGCAGTACTTCCTAATGTTTCAGCATTAATTCTGAGAAAATTCTACTCATCTTTTTAAAATCAGCCTCTAAACTATCTTCTTATTTCAAATTCATAATGAGAGTTTTGGATTTTTTTCCTATTTAAAATGAAGTCCCTACTTTTAGTCTTTTCCAAGCATCCTTTGTCATAATAACTACAGTATTTAATGGGAGCATATAGCTCCAAATAAATCTAGGAGCTGCAAACATCTTTCCTCATTCTGCCAGTGATCATGCTTCTTAATAAGTAATATCATAGTGGTTAAGTGAAGCCAGAATGCTTGGGTTCAAGCTTGACTGTATCATTGACTTCCTGCTGCTGCTGCTGCTGCTGCTGCTGCTGCTAAGTCGCTTCAGTCGTGTCCGACTCTGTGCGACCCCATAGATGGCAGCCCATTGACTTCCTATGTGACTTTAAATCAGAAAATTTCTCAATAATTTAACTTTTTGTCTATATAATAAGGTATATTAGTGATAGCTGGCTCATACGGTGGTTGTGAGAATTAAAATATTTAGTATTTATAAAACACTTAAAAGTGTCTGGCTCAACTGTGTGTTATAAAGATAACAATGAAAATAAAATAATTTTATTGATGTAAATAAAATAATAATATAAATGTTATTAATATTTTATTTAAGTATTTCTATATATTAAATATATTAAAATTTTAATGTGTTTATATAAAACAATGCTTTAATTTCTATTTTAGAATTTTAATAAGTTATTATTATATTACTATTATTTTCAGTAATTCCCCAATGCATAGAGGAACAAATTTTCATGATCCTCTTCCTAAATCTGCCTTAATTAACTTATTAAGTGTGAAATCGTGAAATGTATCTCTGAATGAAAGAGATCCCTGATTTTGAATTCTACCTACAATTCTTCAATTCTTTATTCAAGTTTTACTGTCTGTACTATAAAAAATCCTTGAGGAAAAGAGACTAAGTCTTCTGTCTCTTTTGCATTTATTATATTGTAATCTCCTTATACATACTTGAAAGTGTTAGTCACTCAGTCAAGTCCAACTCTTTGTGACCCCATGAACTATAGCCCACCAAGCTCCTCTGTCCATGGAATTCTCCAGGCAAGAATACTGGAGTGGGTTGCCATTTCCTTCTCCAGGGGATCTTCCTGACCCAGGGATTGAACCCAGATTTCCCGCATTGCAGGCAGACTTTTTACTGACTGAGCCACCGGGGAAGACCTAATACATGCATACCTAATGAATATTAAATAAATTAATGAATGAGTTAGTGACTGGATTCATGGCATTAAGTCAGATGGCATAGACTGGTACATTTATACCTACAGGAACAGGAAATTTCCCCTTAAAGATAACACAGAAGGATTTGGCTTACACAGGCCAAAGAGCCCCGAGTTTTACACTCTTGACCTTCTGCCAGACAATCTGGATTTTTGGTGAAGAATTAGTGGAAATATATATATTAGAATCTCAAGGAGGAAACAAGCAAAGAACCAGAACGGGCTACAGATTTCAAGTACAAAGATACTTGTAGTATACGACTAAACATTTTAAGGCTGTCCTGCTCTATAAAGTTTATCACTTCAGGAGTAATGAGGCCACAAACTCTTACCTTAAAAATTTTTTTGAACTTAAAAAATATCACATATAATGCATGTACACTCTCCATACCTCTGAAGCCCTTATGAAAATAATAAGCATCAGAGTTTTATGTAAAATCCAGTTGACAAATATAGGCAAATCTCAAATAATATTACATTCTAAAGTAAATGTAAAGTCTTAACCTTATATATTTATCTTAAAATGTTCATGAGGAGATGCCCTATCAACTTTTATGATACACACACACACACAGAGATATATAATGACACATACATATACATGTTACGAAAGTTAACAAAGTACTGATAAAAACTGGAAATCTACAAGATAATTCCATCCTGATCCAATGCATTTTTGCTTAATAAATTATAAGGAAGTAATCAGTTCCTTGAAATTGTCTATCTCTTAGAGAGACTAATTCCTAAGAAGTGTATATATGTATACATATATACACATATATGCATATATATATATACACACATGCACTGCTCTCTTTGAACACCATTCCAAAATGCCGGATATAATTTCAAGAAAAAAAATTTCAATGCTTAAAGACTATTTTTCACAGATACACAGGCAGATATGTAAAAAACCTGGACGGATATGATATGCTGTTAAAGTTGCCAACACTGTGACTGAAAGTCGGCCTATCTTTTCATTTTATTTCTCTATCAGTCTTACTTTCATTACCATACTGGAAATGACAAGGACAAGTTCATGTTCACAGTTGCTCCAAGGCATCAACAAGGAAAACTTAAAAGCCAAACAGAGAAGACCAGCCAAAGTAGTAATTTTCACTAATCTCACCTGAATCTTCCGCAAACATGTATGCCTGGAAAACTCAACTGTGGGATTTGAAGACAAGTGAGACTGAAAATAGTTTCAACAGATGCATGGATTGATTCTATTTAGAAAAACACAGGAGAAAAAAAAAAGAAACACTAGAATTGTCAAAGGGGCAGGCAATGGAGTCGTTCTCTGGAAGTGGTGTGTGTATCTGTGTATGAAGGAGGTTGGGGAACACTAACATGGAGAAGGCAAGGTGAAGGTTAAAAGGAGGAAGAACACGAAGAGAACTGCCAAGTGATTCACTCCTTTCTCCAAGAGTCTGAGTTGTGCCAGAAAAGAAAAAGGAGTGCATTAGACACAATTGTATTTGTGATAAACAATTCGTCTGAAGCTGACGGCATGAGGGAGGGGAGTAGGATGTTTACTTGGTGGAGGCTTGACCAATCTTTTAGGTGATGAGGTTACTTTTCATTCAGTGGGGGGAAAGGTGTTGATACACCGAGTCTTTCAAATTCTCAGAAACCCTATGCAGCCACACAGTAATCACGTATTTATGCCTTACATTAAGAACACCACCTCTGGTAGCAATTAAATGAATAGACACATGCATAGATACACCAAGTTACTGAACTAAGTTCTGATTAATTTAAGAACCAAGAACTCTCTAGTCTAGATGTCTGTAGAGCTTATCCACGTATGACAAGGAAGCTTTGTACAACTTTATATTTACTGACACACACAACCCTCTAAAGAGTGAAATAAAGTAAAACTTCATTCTATACCTACATAATTTTTAACTGTTACACTCTTTTTCAAAACCTTTCCTGTAAATTATTCAATACTGACAGACTTTAGATTTTTGACTAGAATTTCTCTTTCTCTTGTTCTATAAAATGTGATTATCTCAACTGATGCTTTTTGATAAATAAACCAAGAGACCTCTGTCCCACACAATACTACACATTTAAAAACAATAATAAATCCTGGTTTTCCCTTTGAGCTGAGCTTTAAAATATCAGATCCTCCTCAAAATTCCAGACCCCATCAATGCAAACACAGAAATGTGAAATGCTATTTAAAATATTGACATTATTGCATAACTTGATTCGAAGGGATGCTGAACCTGCATGAAACGAACCCAAGGTCTCTCTGTGCATGCTAAATTTTTCAGTATAATCTATTATTATAACACTTGTGCAGTTATAAACGATCCCTACATGGCATGTCTTTGCATACTGCACACTGCCAATTTTTATGAATGAATACACAAAAATGCTCATAATTCGAGAAAATGGATGGCAGCATACTATTTTGAAAACGGTCATTAAGCACTGGAAGCAAAGGATGAGACAAATGGTCAAGTGTCTTTTGGTGCCATGCAGGGCAGCTGTATTCCCGAGTTCCCTAGCAGAGTGTGTTGGAAACAGCCATGAAGCTCTTTCCTTAGAGACTCATTCTGTCTCTCAGAAACCGTGAGCTACATAACGGAGACCTTGCGTCGCTCGGAGAACAGAATGTATGCACGTCCCTGTGTTCTGAGGACTGTTCATGCATCAGAGACATCACACTCCCCGAATCCGGTCCCACAAGTGTGTGCATGTGAGTGTGGCATTTATCAACAAACGAGCAGAAGGCAAGGAGAGCTCATCGCCTAGAAATAACATCTCCCATCCCTTCTCAGGCAGGCAGCTGGGAAGCTTTTCGGGGGCTAACACTTGAGCGCCTTCCCCACGGGGATGGAGCCTTGCATTTAATAACCCTCTAGGGCTAAGACAGCTTTGTGTGTAAGTCCACTCGGTGCCATATGGCAGTTTCCAATTCCTTCAGCAACTCAATTCTAGCTAGACTGCCCGCAATGATTCATTCTTAAAGGAAGACCCCTTGGGGCTCAGTAATGCCCCCTTCACTTACCTAGCTCCCACCGACCCCGCTCGGCAGGCGGCTCGGGCTCCACAAAGAGCTGTGGGATTCCCCGCTCCCTCCGGGGCTCCTCTCCCCGCGACGGTCCCCTTCGCCAATGATCTGTCGCTGGAAATCCCCCTCCCCTCCACGGAGAGGAGGGTCTCCCCGGCTGGCTGGAGCTCTTGCCTTTTTTTTTTTTTTTCCACCCTCTCTTTACATGCCTGACTCTGGTTCACGATCTCTAGTAGGAAGGCTCAACGGAGAGGCGGCGGGAGGAAGGAAGCTAAGGCATCCTTAAAAAGAACAATAATCTTCAGAGATCTTCACCCCCTTCCCCATCGCGGGTCCCCATTCCCCTGCCGCTGCCGGCGGCGCCCAGACCAGAGAGGGCTGGGGTAGAAAAGGAAAAAAAATCGAGCCGGGCTCAGCTCGCCGCGCGGAAGGAGCCGGGAAGGCGAGCGGCTCTAGCCGGGGGAGTTGTCGCTCGCTCGGGCTGCCCGCGGCGCGGCGGCCGGCGGGGGCGCAGGGCGGTGGGTGCTTGGTGGGTGTGTGTCTGTGGCGGAGCCGGGGAGAGGCTGGGCGCGGGAGGCGAGGCGGGGCGCTCGGGGGCGCCGGCTCGGGCGCGCACACCCGCCCGCGGCCACCCCGCCTCGCGCTCCGCCTCCTCCCGCGCTCCGCGCGCCCGCGGACTGGAGCGGCGGCGGCTGCCGCCGCCTTCTCCTCCTCTTCCTGGGCGCCCGCAGCTCTTGAGGTGGGCGGCGGGCCCGGGTGGTTCGGTACGGCTGGCGGGGTACCGCCGGGGACGCCCGGGCTTGGCCAGGCGGCGCGGGAGCGGTGCGCTCGAGCGGGGACAGCTCCCGGGGGTCCAGGGCGCGGCCCCGGGGCGCCGGCGGGAGGGCACCGCCCACACCTCGGCGGGCGCCTCCCACACCCCTCGCGCACCCGACGCTCCCGGCTGCCCCAGGCGGGCTCCGCACCCACCTGCTTCCCTCCGCGGCTCCGGCTCCGCGGAGCCGGAGGGTCCGCGGCCCCGCGGGCGCCGCGCACGGGGCGGCGGGGAAAGCCCGGGGCGCCGCGGCCGGGATGCTCTTGGCGGCTTCGCGGGATTCCCTGGGCCCTTCTGTTCTCGGCCGCCGAGCTATCCCCCCGCCCTCCCCACACCCCCCTGACCCTGGCCCGCTGCTCGACGCGGGAGGACTGGGGAGAGGAGAGCCAGCTCCTGAGTGATGACCCCGAGTACCCCCAGGGAAGGAGCGCGCGGGTAACGAGGAGCGCAGAGAGGATCCGACTTTCCTCCAAGCTCCTCCAGCTCTGTCTGGGGGCCGTCGCCAGCTCCATAATCCCCGCTTTCCCGGGTTTGAGGGAAAAGCCTGGTGGGTGGGAGCCGTAACTCTGACTACCCACAGGGGCGCTATTCATACCCTGACTTGCTTTCTTTTGCCCGCTCTCCCTGCCGTCTAGAGAACTGTGCCAAGTTCCTCCTTGGAGAGGCAGCCAGATGGACACCCAGAACTTTCCCTACCTTCGTGTCGAGCTAAAGACGGGGTAACTTGAGTAACAACTTCACTGGACTCTCTGGGTTCCCGACCCATGAGACCCTCAACAAGCACGGGGTAGAGACAGCCTTCTTAGTTACAGGGGCTTTCACAAAACAAAGTAGCTTGAAACACCCCTTAACCAAGAATGCAGGCCGTGACAGTGTATTTAGAGTTGGGACTCCATTCTGAGTTTCTTTAGGCCAAGAAAGACTGTTGAAGAAAGTCCGTGTTGATGTTTGGTAGAAACCAATGCAATACTGTAAAACAATTATCCTTCAATTTTTTAAAAGGTTTAAAAGGTCCAAATGTACCCAGGTTTAAACGCAGCTCACTTAATCCTTGCTTCTCTCTTAGCCCTCATATACACTGGAATGCTCCATCATCTAGCATTCTCTACACTTTGACTTCCCACGTGTCCACGTGCCGTACCTTAGGTGCTTTTTTCGACATGCCAGATGTTGGGCAGGATGTTTAATATATAATTTGGCCCTCTCCATGCCATCACCCTGCGCCCAGGACCTATTCTGGCCCACTACTGTTCTCAGGGTTTCTCAAGTAGGAACCCTAGGAAAAGGAGATCCCCAGACCTTTATTCCCAGCCCTGACCCATTTCCAAGCTTCAGCCCCACATTTCCAGGGACCTGAAGGATGTCCATTCCCATACCTCCAATTTTTCCAGCCTCCTATACACACTTCCTACAGATTACTCTGCCCCAACCACAAACCTGACCATATCATTTCCCTGGTCACAAATGTTCCCTGGCTTCTCCATTCCCTACCAATCAGTGTCTCACACTTCTGTGCCATTTCACACCAGAGATCCTGGGATGTTCTCTCCCAGTCTCAAGTCCAAATCATTGCAGCATTTCAAGGCCCAGGTCAAACTCTGCCTCCTCCGTGACCCCCTCTTATGAGGAACATAGCCCTAGGGCTTCCCAGGTGGCCCTAGTGGTAAGAACCAACCTGTCAATGTTGGAGACCTAAGAGAGGTGGGTTCCGACCGTGGGTTGGAAGGATCCCCTGGAGGAAGAAATGGCAACCCACCCCAGTATCTTTGCTTGGAGAATCCCATGGACAGAGGAGCCTAGCGGGCTACAGTACATGGGGTCGCAAAGAGTCTCACATGACTGAAGCAACATAGATGCGTGCATGAGATAGCCTTATCTCGTTAAAGAAATAGCACCTTCTGCTTCCTACAAAGTATATATGTTTCCTGTATACAAGTCTTACTGTTTTAAATGTTTATCCAGGGTAGAGTCCATATCACTTTGTTTGCATTCTTTATATATAACCCAAAGCCACACATATAAGAGATCCCTATTCATCCAACAAATACTTATTTTTCCATTTTTCTCAGGAACTTGATAATTGTTAAATGAGTGAAATTTGCAAAATATTTTGCCCAGAAACACTGTTTGATTCATTTTGAGGATGTGCTAAATATAAGTGGTGTGATCTTTCATAAATTTTATGGATGATGAAAACCCCCTTACCTTACTAGCCCACATTAATACCACCTTCAATGAGAATTTAATTATTTGACAAGCGTTTGTAAAAAAAAAATTTTTTCCCCTTACGTTTCCATTAGGGTTCAAAATCTGAATCCATTTTCCTACTAAGCTGTCATTGATCAAGAGAACAAGTTATCTACTGGGTGAAACACACTGCTGCTATCCCCATTAATGAGAAGTAGTACGCTTCCCATGTGGT
The DNA here is from genome assembly GCF_023091745.1 of Budorcas taxicolor. Lineage (NCBI taxonomy): Eukaryota > Metazoa > Chordata > Mammalia > Artiodactyla > Bovidae > Budorcas > Budorcas taxicolor. Next base: position 49,222,590 of record NC_068923.1, on the reverse strand, counting down.
GTTAGTGATAAAGAATCTGCCTATAACGCAGATTAGAAGAAAGAGACCGGGTTCCATCCCTGGGTCGGAAAGATCCCCTGGAGTAGGGCATGGTGACCCACTTCAGAATTCTTGCCTCGAGAATCCCCAAGGAGAGAGGAGCCTAGCGGGCTACAGTCCATAGGGTCACAAAGAGCTGGACAGGACTGAAGCAACTTAGCAGGCTTGCAGGATGCTAGAAGTAATTATTACCCATCATGCTCAAGTCTTGTCTGTAACCATGCAATGACATGGAAAAACAAACTTTGGAAATAAAATCTAATTCCACATACAAAATTACTTGTAGCTCAAATGAATTACAGAGAACAACTCTTAGTATACAGATTTTTAAAAAATAGTTGACTTTTCCATATGCATAGCTTGAATTCTAGATGGCTGCAAAACCTCTTGTGTTGATCATCACCATGTGATTTCACTGCCTTAGTGTGTATCATTTTGTATTTTTGTAGTTACTCTCCCAAAAAAAAAAAGAGATGAAAAGGATCTAGCTGAAAACTCAGACATGTTTTCACATTACTCCTTAAGTCAGAGGTCCCCTGCCTCCAGGGATCTAATGCCTGATGATCTGAGGCAGAGCTGATGTAATAATAATAGAAATAAAGTACACAATAAGTATAATTTGCTTGAATCATCCCCACACCATCCCTCCTGGACCCCCTCATCCCATCCCTCACTCTCTGTGTGTGGAAAAATTGTCTTCCACAAAACTGTTTCCTGGTGCTAAAAAAGGTTGGGGACTACTTCCGTAAACTATCTTATTTTAACCTTTATTGATATTTATGAAAATGTTCCTATTGCTTGTATTTCAATTTCTCACATTTATTGTAAGATTTGATGAAATTGTATTAAAAGTAAAGAGGAGAAATATCTGTTTAAAATGTCAGACTGCTTTTCTCATAACACTTGGTGAAAAAAAATCACTTCAATTTAAGTTTAACCTGAAATACTCTTATGTGTTATCATTAGATCAATTTAGATCAAGAATGCATTTCCTCATATATCAGTGCTGGTGATATTGGAATATTTATGTATATAACACAATATCAAGAAAAATAGGTTTTTGGTATTTTTTGTTGAATATGGTATTTGAAAAATATTTACTCTAATCTGAATTACATCATTACTAACCACATTTTAACTATCAAACTGAAATTTTCATTGGCAAGTTGACTTACAGAAAGAGTCTGTATAGATAAGAATAAAGTAGTAAAGGCTGAAGAATGAACATATTTTAAAATGTTAAAAGCAGAAAAGTAAGAATTTATAGGTTTTTGGAGACTAAATAATTAGAATTTGATTTAAATTTATTAAAGAATTTAAATGGAAATATGTTTATGACATATGAGTAAAATCAAGCCAAAACAAAATCAAGTTTAAAAGAAGAGACTTTAAGAATGATACAAACCCCACTGAAGGAAAAATACACAAATACAAATGTAAATGTGTGTGTGTGTGCATGCATAAATTCTGGAAGGATATGCATTAATAACTAAAAGAGTTGTCTTCAGAAGTTGAGAAGCATGTTTTGTTTTATTTGGTATAACACATTTATAACAAAAGATAGGTGCAAATTTAGTTTCTTTAAACATCAGCACCATTATACACCAAATATGTACATAGATCAGTACTGTACTTCTTTTTTTTAATGGGGAAAATACTGCTGTGGTGCTCCTCATCATACAAGAAAGCCAGCACTCAAGGGTGATTAGAATTTATCACATTCTTACATCTAAAGTGCCTTCTTTCTCATGGCAAACTAAAAATGTTGGAAATTTGGTCAATTTAGAGTAACAGAATCCTAGCAGCCACTGAAATCCTACACTCACACATGACATTGAAGGCTTGAAAAATAAATGAACTGCTTATGTATTCTTCATTGAGGAGCATACTAGCTTACTGATTCTTTTGAATTTAGTTAACACAGATTTGACTGTTCTTTGAATATGTAAGAGATAACCTCTAATATGACTGTACTTGTATTTTTTTTTTTTGTCCAGTTCTTATAGTGAGCATGAACTTTTGGGAAAACATTAAGTGCTTAAACACCACTGTTTTTTTGCTATATAGTAGCAGGAACACCAGAGAAGGCAATGGCACCCCGCTCCAGTACTCTTGCCTGGAAAATCCCATGGATGGAGGAGCTTGGAAGGCTGCAGTCCATGGGGTCACGAAGAGTCGGACACGACTGAGCAACTTCACTTTCACTTTTCACTTTCATGCATAGGAGAAGGAAATGGCAACTCACTCTGGTGTTCTTGCCTGGAGAATCCCAGAGATGGGGGGAGCCTGGTGGGCTGCCATCTATGGGGTCGCACAGAGTCGGACATGACTGAAGCAACTTAGCAGCAGCAGGAACATAAGTACAGTGTTTGAATCCATCCTTGGAGCTACTTCCTAACGTCATTAGTATCTAAGCAACCTAGTTAGTTCTTAGGAATCCATGAAATTGAAGGTAAAGAATTTCTGGGGCCAGTTAACTGGAAATTCCAAAAATATGCCAGATAAAAAATATTTAATCATGTTTTTCTAGGACATGGTAGAACAGGGCCAGATTCCTGGCCAAATCTGAACCCATCTCTGTTACATATTTGGGCTTCATTAACAACAAGTCAGTTTTACCAAGACATTGCAACATGTCAGGCACTACATTCTTTACAGGTATTGGCTAATTTAATCCTTATTATGCCTTTTTGAGGTAGATACTATTATTATTATTATTTCAGTTACTAAAGAGAGTAACTGAATCAGAGAAAATTTAAATTATTTGTCCAAGATCACACTGTCAAAATTAGAATTTGACCTAAGATAGTGTGATCTTAAAATTATAGGGTATTTCCCTTTATCTTACTCCACAATGATAACATCTTCCTTCCTGTTTCACAGGTTGTCTCAAGTTCATGTGGGAAATAGTATATTGGATATTATTGTTAATTTTTAGGATGAAAACCTGGTTAATATAAATGTAGATGTCAACAAGCACAATCTACAAAAAGGAGAGAAAAGGAAAAGAAATAACCTATTGGTGGTCCTCAAGGGGGATGGAGGTAGGACACTCATCTTTTGTTTTTCTAATAGGTACACTGATGCCAATTCAGCCCCACCACTCACTAGTTGTCTTCATGACGTTTGTCTGAGATTTGGTGTACCAAGGTGGGGCACGTTTGGGATGAGCCATGTTGCCATGGACTAGGATGAAGGCTTTCAGGCTCGCATAGAGGTTATCTGTGTGGATCACGATCCCCGAAGACGGACAGAACAGCTCCAGATTGTGAACTGGCACAGTGGATCAGAAAGCTTCTGGGGCTCTTAGAATAATCTGGGCTTTGGGTAAGTAGCCAATGGATAATCTCTTGTAGAAAAAATAAATCCGATCACAAGTGAAAGAACCCTCCTAGCAAATATAAGGACACTATTCTTGGTCCCAGACTTTACATTATTATAAGCAAAAAGATAGATACAATGATAGAACATGTCCCTTCTTGCTAAGTAAGGACTTTGTCTCTCAGAAGCCAAGATCACAGCCATGGCAAGCAGAGTTAAATTAATTACTCACAGTCTTCTCGGACAATTTTCCAAATAGACCTAGGACTCTAACTAAGCAGTTGGGTTTAAATTGTGGCAGATACTCTAACAGTGCCTTTGTTCCCTTCTGACAGTGAAGCCTGGGCTGGCAGTAAATTCAACAGAGACATACTCCCCGAAGGGCCACTCTCAGACTGACAAAAAAGTGATGCTGCTGTATTTCTTGGTCGTCCTTGTCATTAGCACTCTTGTACCTTTAAGACCTTTGCCATAGCATGTAGAAAATTCTGATCATGAGTGAGATCCACAGTCTGACAGTTATCATTTCTCACTGCTAATTCAGGTAGTGCTTCAGTGTTTTGTTCTGAGTAAAATATATTATGGAAATAAATATAAAATCAAAAAATTTTTAAAGCACCCCAGCATTGTTAATTCAGTAAAATTACATCAAGAACTTAACATAAGTAATTATTGAAAAGCTTTTAGTATTAAAGATGATAGATGTCAATAACTAGTCAAAACTGATCAACATGTATCAGAAGGCATACAGATTTAAAAATAAGCATATTTTACTTAAAATACACTACAGAAATAAAAGAATGATTTTTTCAAGAATGCCAACCTTTGCTTAATCACTATTAACAAATTGTCAGTTTATGGAATTAAATATATATGCTAATTATGGCACTTAGTATTTTATTTTGTATAATATCTTATCATGTTATATAATAAATATATTATTTGAAGTTAAATACTGTCGATGTGCATCTAAGGTGTTTGGTTCTGTTTATTAGTCTAATCCTTTTTGACAGAAAACAACAAAATTATGTAAAGCACTTATCCTTCAATTAAAAACTAAATAAATTTTTTAAAAAATGAAGACTTCTTTCAACAAACACAGGCATGTATTTTTGAACGCAAGAGCAAGTGATTTTGACTGGAATTTAAAATACAGAAGTGAAAATGTTAAAAAGACTATTTTTTCCTCACCTCCCCACCCCTATTTGCACTCTGTACTTGTGTGTGTGCTAAGTCATTTCAGCCGTGTCTGACTCTTTGTGACCCTATGGACTGCAGCCCATCAGGTTCCTCTGTCCATGGGATTCTCCAGGCAAGAATACTGGAGTGGGTTGCCATGCCCTCCTCCAGGGGATCTTCCCAACCCAGGGATTGAACCCAGGTCTCTTAGGTCTCCTGTACTGGCAGGTGGATTCTTTACCACTAACACCACCTGGAAAGCTCTATTTGTAGTCTATGCAGAGCTAAAGCAGGCCCAACCAGATTTTAGAGTCTGTCGTAGTTAATGTTTGATTTAGTTAATTGCATTACTCATAGAGATAATCAGATATGGGAATGGAGAATTAAACATGGAAATTCAGCCTGTGAAATGAGTCTAATTATCATGAAAGCCGTCTACTTGGACTTTCTGCTCCTGCCATCACGGAAGTCCCCATACGGCCCCAGCAACGGATCAGTTCACATGGCAGTGTGTTGGGAGATGTTAGTGTCACTGAAGAAGCAAGTCTTCATGAGCTCTAAGTCGACCGTGACTCATCCTATCATTTCCTTCTACTACGTAAGAAAGTTAGTTCAATAGAAAATTAACTTCTCCTGAGAACAGCAACAAAAATTAAAATCACATCCCTCCCATGGCTCCTGCTAATTCAAGTAGGGGGATGAACTTTTACTTGCAGAAATTAGAGTTTCTCTTCTTCCCTCTTTCACTACATATATTTACCTCCAAAACTAGCCCCTGATGTTAGCTGGGGGTGTCCATCACAGGTACCAGGTGGGCTTAGCTAGTGATAGTATACACAAAGTGTGTCATTCTCTTATACTGCTTTGAATTCCTAAATGTAATAGTTACAACAACTGTGTTTGATAACAGTTGACACAAAAGAAGTCTAGTGAAAGCGTCATCACCTTTTCTACTATGAATTGCATTAATTTAAAACACTTCTGGGAATTCCCTGGTGATCCACCAGTTAGGACTTCATGCTGCCACTGCAGGAGGCACAGGTTTCATCCCTGGTTGGAGGGCTAAGATCCTGCAAATTGGGTCCAAAAAAAAAAAAAAAAAAAACAGAAAAGCAAAATAGTAAAACATTTTTAATATCTATATTCCAATGAGAAATCTTTAGAGTTCAGTATTTTGCACAAAGTTCATTTGGAAATTTGAAGGGCACTGTACAAAGGATGTCATGAAATTGTTTGGAGGAGACTGTGTTTTCATATGGGATTTCCCTAGTGGCTCAGACGATAAAAGAATCCTCCTGTCATGCAGGAGGCCTGGGTTCAATCCCTGGGTTGGGAAGATTCCCCTGGAGAAGGGAATGGCTACCCAGTCCAGTATTCTTGCCTCCATATGTACGTAAAATGAAATTTACCTATTAAGAACTGCAAGCTCAAGAGAGTTCCTAGGAACAAGAATTTCAACACAGAGTCAGGTTTTCAGCTTATACAATTTTCTATATCACCTATGGCAATTACCAGTAGTTGTAGAACTGGAAACTAGTGCAAAAAAAAAAAAAAAAAAAAAACATTAACAAAAAAGCAGAGTGGGTAAATTGAATTTGTTAAATAGTGAATGCTGAGAAAGGAACACTTCCCTATCTCTTTACAAACTCTCCAGTTTTTTCCCCAAAGCATGAGATTTGAGTGCCCTTAGATAGTATTATTGTTTGGTTTGCAGTTAGAAAATACTCTTGGGATCCCCATTTGAAAAATGTGGCTGTTGACATTTAAATGACTCTTATGATTTGACCTGGAAAATTATGGTCAGATCTGTACACTTTATTACCAGAAGAATGTGACCAGATTAAAGGGAATTTGGAAAAGACTACCTAAATGATTAAAAAAGAAAATAAGAGGGGAAACATTACAATTGTACTCCCAGAGTGGAAAACAGAGATTTAGAAATCCTGTGTCTGAGGAGGTAGCATTGAGGTTATATTCTGTGTCACAAAATAAATACAACAAAATAATGAGATTAAAGATAACCAACATTCCTGTTTTTAAAACATCCACTTTACAAGATATTTAAAGTTATTGTAAAATATTTTTCTTCTCAAAATATTAAATACTTACAGTAAGCCCTTAAAAAAAATAGAAACTTATTTTTTTTTATTTGTTTGGCTGCTCCTGGTCTTAGTTGCAGCACATGGGATTTTTAGTTGCTGTATGTGGGATCTAGTTCCCTGACCAGGGATTGAACCCAGACCTCCTGCATTGGGAGCTCCAAATCTCAACCACTGGACCACCAGGGAAGCCCCAGAAAGCCCTTCTTTAAAACAAAACAAAGCAGAGCAAACCATGATGACACTTAGACTTAAAGAATATAACCTGCTACTGCTATATTTGAAATAGATGACCGACACAGACCTGTGTATAGCACAGGGAACTCTGCTCAATGTTATGTAGCAGGCTGGATGAGAGAGGAGTTTGGGGGAGAATGGACACATGTATATGTATGGCTGAGTTCGTTTGCTGTGTACCTGAAACTATCACAATATTGTTAATCGGCTATACTCCATATAAAATAAAAAGTTAAAAAAAAAGAACTTAACTTGCTCATAATAAAAAAGCTACTTTCCTTACTCTCTCAAGGAAAAAAGTGTTTATCCTGAAAATACTTGCTTCTGTGAAAACCACCTAATAAATGTGATACTTTATTTGATCATTTAAATAATAAGCATATTATGTAATGTATCCTGGGGCCTCATGATATATTGAAAATATATAGCTATATCATGCAGTAAATATTAACATTATTAAATACTTAGACTACTTATTGTTTCATCCATAATTATGATTTATAAAATTAAAATTCTAATAAGAATTATGTTGAATGAAAACTTACTTGACAATGTCAGAGTAAGTAATTTCTATACAAAGCACTACATTTTTTCCTTAAGAAATTTATAGATTTAGCCAAGATTTTAGCATTCCTATTGATATTCCTTCCCTCTTTCCTTCCTATTATACTTTATGAACAATTTTATATCCATCACAGCTAGAGTGACAGATTTAGTAGGTAAAAAATATGTAATAATTTCTTCTGCAACTTAGGTTGGCCCTTAGAAAATGGCATGGAAATGATAAAATTAGGAAAGATAGAATCACTGCTGACCACATCTTCTCTCTGACATCCCTGCCTTTTTCTCTCTTGGTGGTCATCACTGCCTCTAGAACCTTCATCTAGATCCAGATGACTCCCCAAATCATCTTTTCTAATCCTTGATAATTGGAATTAGTGTTACATTTCTGACTGCCTCTTGGAGCCTTCCAGTTGGATATTATGCCATTGCCTCAAGTAAATTTATCTGAAAGAGTTCCTCCTCTTGATCTCCAGTCCTGCAGATTACCTATGTTCTTCCACTGTCCTGCATCAAAGCTTTTGCACGTATCTTTCTTTATCAATTGGTGTATAGTTGCTTTATGGGCTTCCCTGGTGGCGCATTAGTAAAGAATCCACCTGCTGGTGCAGGAGATGAGGGTTCAGTCCCGGGTCAGGAAGAACCCCTAGAGAAGGAGATGGCATCCCACTTCAGTATTCTTGCCTGGGAAATCCCACGTTTGAGGAGCCTGGTGGGCTACACTCCAAGGAGTCTCTAAAGAGTCAGACATCACTTACCAACTAAACAATAACATAGTTGCTTCATAGTGTTGTGTTCATTTCTGTTGTACAAAGAAGTGAATCAACTATGTATGTATGTGTATTCAGTGTGTATGACAGTCTCCAGGTCCATCCACATCACTACGAATGACCCAATTTCATTCTTTTTTGTGGCTGATTAACACTCCACCCTTTATATGTATGCCGCATCTTCTCCGTCCATTCATTTTTCAATGGACCTCTATGTGGGATCCATGTCTTGGCTATTGCAAATCATGCTACAGTGAAACACCTCACACAAGTCAGAATGGCCACCATCAAAAAAGTCCACAAATACTAAATGCTAGAGAGGGAGTGGAGAGAAGGGAACCCTCTTGCACTGTTGGTAGGAATGTAAATTGATACAGCCACTATGGAGAGTAGTATGGAGGTTCCTTAAAAAAACACCCTAAAAATAGAACTTCCATATGACCCAGCAATCCCACTTCTGGGCATATAGCCTGAGAAAATCATAATTCAAAAAGACCCCAGCAGGCTGGTGTTCATGGCAGGCATCTTGACTCATTGCTTTCTCCTTCCCAATTCAGTAGCCAAGTCCTCTGACTTTTCTTTCATACAGTCTCTTAACCCAGTGTCACAGGTGCACACACACACACACACACACACACACACACACACACACACATGCACACACACAACTACTTCATAGTTTACCTCATTCCCACAATTCCCTCCAGTGTGGATGGTTCAATTCTCACTGTTACTTTCCCAAAACACGCCCATCATTCCATCACACCTGGCTTTAAAAACAATTCCCTTCTGTCAAATAAACCCTCAATCCCTTACCCTGAGGTTCAAACTTTTCCCTGACTTGACTCCAGCCCATACTTCCACCCTCACTGCTCACTCATAGTCCTGTCCTCACCATCCCTCAAAGTGAGCTTGCATTCCCAAGCCTACACTTTGAACCACACTGCATTCTTATTTTGCAATACTCTCTCCTTCCTACTCCCTCAATCAGAATTCCAAAAATAATAATCATCACCTAACTAATAATCATAATCTCACTCCCTGAAGTTTCCTTGACTCTTTTAGGCAGGAGAGGTTTTGTCCTCTCTTAACCTGTATCACATACCTGCTACTCATTTATCTTAGAAAATGGTAGTGTTTAGCACTTAGAACAACATACTGTTTTCTGAAAAAAACAATGACTGAGTGGTAGTCACTCAGTCATGTCCGATTCTTTGCGACTCCATGGACTGTAGCCCATCAGGCTCCTCTGTCCATGGAATTCTCCAGGCAAGAATAGTGGAGTAGGTAGCCATTCTCTTCTCCACCCAGCAATCAAACCCAGATCTCCTGCATTGCAGGAAGGTTCTTTATTTTCTGGGCCACACTCTTTTCTACCATATATTCTATTGAATGCCTGCTGCTGCTGCTGCTGCGTCACTTCAGTCGTGTCCGACTCTGTGTGACCCCATAGACGGCAGCCCACCAGGCTCCCTCGTCCCTGGGATTCTCCAGGCAAGAACACTGGAGTGGGTAATTGAATGCCTAATATGTGTTAAATGCTATCTCACCACTGCTTTTTATAGAGCACTGCAAAGGTCATCTATTTCTCTGATTAGATGATCAGCGACTTGAGAGAAATTCGGTAAAGAAAAAATGAAAAAATCACATACTTTGAAATTACAATAATCTAGGAAGTTCAAAACAAACTCAAGATATCACTGTGAGAGTGGGCAGGTTACTTAGCTTCTCTAAGCCTCAGGTCTCTTTTTTGTGAAAAAAAAAAAAAAAAAGAAAGAAAAGGATATACCTGTCTTGAAAGCTTGTTTTAGAGGCTAATTAAACTTATATATGTAGAGTTATCACCCACAGAAGGCACTGAAGATATGCGTGTTCTCCTTTCCCCATATGTCCTCTAAAAATCATACTCACAGTGGGGATTTGGTCAAAATTAATTGATCACAAAAAATTTGTAGCAATTTAAATGTTTAATATTTCTTAGGGAAAAAAAACATACTTTATTTTTTCTCCCTAAAACAAAAGCATACATGAGAGATTAGAGAATAATATGGTTGACAATGTAGGTACAAGACAGAGGAAACCCTGGACTGTCAGGCCATGGGCTATTTTCCACACTTAAACTGAAGCAAGACATGCTGAAATACATTCACCCAAGAGTCATGCAAACTGCTTTCTCTTTTTAATTGGCCCTCATTGCAATATGTGGGAAACAGCTGGAAGGGAACACAGATAGGTGCTCGATATTTGTAAAAGCATGAATTCCCTTTCAGAAGACTGGGCTAATGTTCTGATATTGATAATGAATAGCTGTGTGACCCTAGGGAAATCCTTTACCTCTCTGAGCGTCTGTTTTCTCATATGTAAAGTAGAATTAATCATTCCTTTCTCATGGAATGTCTTTGAGGCTTAAATGAGATTAAATATATAGTATATAATTCATAAGATGTAATGTACTGCATGTATATAAAATGTTAAAAATGACATACATATATGTTCTGTTTGATAGGTGAGAGTATCATTACAGTTAGATTTGATGAGATATACAACATGGTTTGTAACTCTCCACACACAAAAAATTAAGATTTCAGTCTATGTTTACAGAGGTTTCCCTGATGGCTCAGCAGGTAAAGAATCCGCCTGCGTGCAGATGTGGGTTTGATTCCTGAGTTGGGAAGATCTCCTGGAGGAGAAAATAGCAATCCACTCCACTATTCCTGCCTGAGAAATCCCATAGACAAAGGAGCCTGGTGGGCTATGGTCCATGGGGTCACAAAGAGTCGGACACAACTGAGCAACTGAGCATTATGTTTGTGGTGAAATGGATGTTTAATAATAACGATGGAGTTGAATCCCATATTAGAGAAGGGCTATAGCTACAAACAAAACAATAGACCAAAGGCAGTGATCCCTATAAGATGGGCTCATTCAACTGTTCTTTGTCCTTTTCTTCTTTTTCTGGTCTCAGTGCTGCCAGATTTCAAAAGAAGGCTGAAATTCTATAAAACAAAATAATGTAATTTGACTGTTTACTAAATATATAAGACAACATCGACTGCTGGAAAAAAGTAATAGCATTACATCAAGTTAAATTAAATCCAGTAGGCAGAAAATTCAATAGAATGTTGCAAAACAAAAGCATGCATTTTGCTTTGAACCCTAAGGAGCAGCAAGGGAATGGTAGTACAGAAGTCCCCGTGTAGAAATGTTGCCTTGTGTTTCTGTATTTGCGTGTGGGAAGAGTTGACAGTGGTACCTAGCCTGAGCAGCTAGGATGTTGGATGCAAAGGCAATCAGACCCCAAATCTTCTATGGCTTTAAGGGGCATAGATAATTCAATACAAATTTGTAAATCAGCCATCTGAAATTACCTACAAATTATAAACAGAGTTAAGACACAAGCAATAATCAGTAATATTGTTTATGTTTCTTGATATTATTTAGGGGACATTTGTCACTGACTTTTTGGTTACAGAAAAGATTATGTTTCTATGGTAACAATAAGTAACAGAAGAAGACTTGTAGACAGAAAAAAGCCTATGAATGTCTGGATTGTACAGTTGATTATGTACATAGAATATTTAGCAGACAACTCAACTAAAGTAATATCACTAGCTTTCTTTTCACCTAAAATGAGCTCAGCGTATAAGGACATGAAGAAAGTTTACTTAAAAGTCTTACTTTTATTATATATTTTAATCATTTCTGGTTTGTATTTAAGCCTTCAGGCTTGGTAATCTTCCCATGTAAGGTAAGGAAATGAAAAATTGAAACACATACCACTTTTAATTAAAATTCTAGTATCAAAGATATGGAGCAGTCTCCCTTGATAAAATCAGCCCCAACTGTGATTTTGTCTTTACAGTTAGTGATTAGCTTCATGCTATTTTTTATATTAGGATCTATAGTGTTTGGTTCAGAGAAGGCAATGGCAACCCACCCCAGTACTCTTGCCTGGAAAATCCCATGGACGGAGGAGCCTGGTGCGCCACAGTCCACGGGGTCGCTAAGAGTCCGACGCGACTGAACGACTTCACTTTCACTTTTCACTTGCATGCATTGGAGAAGGAAATGGCAACCCACTCCAGTGTTCTTGCCTGGAGAATCCCAGGGACGGGGGAGCCTGGTGGGCTGCCGTCTATGGGATCGCACAGAGTTGGACACAACTGAAGCGACTTAGCAGCAGCAGCAGTGGCAGCATAGTGTTTGGTTAGGGAGTAAGACTTCACTATTTCTAAGTTATAACATAGCATAAAAATAAGCAAGTATCCACCTAGGATTCAAATTCCTTATTAGAATAAGTATAGAGGACCCTGTCTTGATCATTTGATTGGCATGGCCAATTAGTTGCAAAACTCTAAAGGTTGTAAGAATGAGTTATTTTTACACACCATTACTAATCCTTAGATTTCTTAACAGATCAAATGTCTATAATTTAAATTTAAAGCTTTGTCTGTAGTTGAAAATTTAAGGGAAAAGGCCCCGTGGAATTTCTTAGGTCCTCAATTGTTGTTGTTTAATCACCAAGTTGTGTCCAACTCTTTTGAGACTCCATGGACTGTAGCCTGCCAAGCTCCTCTGCCATGGAATTTTCCAGGCAAGATTACTACAGTGGCTTACCATTTCCTTCTCACAGAGAATCTTTCCTGTCCAGGGATCAAACTTGCATCTGCTGCATTGGCAGGTGGATTCTTTACCACTGAGCCATTAATGAAGCCCACATCCTCAATCAGTGTGTCTTATTTTAAGAGCACATGCTAAATTGCTATGAGCTTTCAAGAATCAGCTGTCATTAGACTTTTCACTGGCAAAGAGACTTCAGCTTTCTAAGTAAAAATGATTTCCAACCCAGAATTCTATACTTGGCTAAACTATGAATAAAATCTAAGGGAAATTAAAGAGATTTTTAGACTTTCAAGGACTCAAAATATTTTCTTTTCATTCATTATTTAATATACAGTCTAAGTAACTTTATTTTTTCAATATTATTATAATTTTTTTCAACTTCAAACTTTTTTGATTGAATTTCATTATTCAATATATGTACATATACATGTATTGATGCACACATGTGATATAATACTGTACATCATACTTTCATTTGATGTACAGTATTATTCAAGTATGGATGTGAGAGTTGGACTATAAAGAAAGCTGAGTGCCAAAAATGATGCTTTTGAACTGTCATGTTGGAGAAGACTCTCGAGAGTCCCTTGGACTGCAAGGAGATCAAACCAGTCAATATTGAAGGAAATTAGTCCTGAATATTAATTGGAAGGACTGATGCTGAAGTTGAAGCTGATGTGAATAGTTTGGCCACCTGATGTGAAGAACTGACTCATTTGAAAAGACCCTGATGCTGGGAAAGATTGAGGGCAGGAGGAGAAGGGGACAACAGAGGATGAGATGCTTGGATGGCATCACTGACTTGACAGACATGAGTTTGAGCAAGCTCCGGGAGTTGGTGAAGGACAGGGAAGCCTGGCGTGCTGCAGTCCATGGGGTCGCAAAGAACTGTACACGACTGAGAGACTGAACTGAACTGATTATACAAATTACAGGTGTAGAATATAATGATTCACAATTTTTAGAGGTAATACTCCACCTATAGTTATTATAAAATATTGGCCATATTCCCTGCATTGTACAATATAACTTTGTAGTTTTTTAATATCTATTAGTTTGTACCTCTTAATCCCCTGCTCCTATACTGCCCCTACCCTCTTCCCTCTTGTTCTCAAAATCTATCTGTGTTGTAACATATATTGAAATATCTCTTCTTTTAATGGATGAATGATATGCCATTGAATGTATATTACACATTTTGTTTATCTGTTCATCTGTTAATCTATATTTAGGTTGTTTTTACCTGTTGGTTGCTGTGAATAATGCTGCTGTAAACACTGGTATACAAACATCTGTTCAAAGCCCTGCTTTTAGTTCTTTTTGATAATACCCAGAAATGAAATTCCTGGATCATATGGTAGCTCTATGTTTAATTTTTTTAAGGAACTGCCATACTGTTTTTCATAGCAGCTGCATTATTTTACATTACCACTGCTGCTGCTACTGCTGCTAAGTCACTTCAGTCGTGTTCAGCTCTGTGTGACCCCATAGACGGCAGCCCACCAGGCTCCTCTGTCCCTGGGATTTTCCAGGCAAGAACACTGGAGTGGGTTGCCATATTACCACTAGCAATGCGCAAAGAATTTCTCCAATCCTTGCTAACATGTGCTATTTTCTGGTTGTTTGTTGTGTGTTTGTTTACAATAGTTATCCAAGTGGATGTGAAGTGGTATCACATTGAGATTTTGATTTTCATTTCCCAATAATTAGTGATGTTGAGCATCTTTTCATGTGCTTACTGGCCATTTGTATATTTCCTTTAGAGAAATGTTGGTTCAAGTCCTTTGGCCATTTTTAATTGGGCTTTTTGTTGTTGCGTTGTAAGGGTTGTTTATACATTCGGGATATTAATACCTTCTCAGATGAGTTGTACATGTTTTCTCAGTAATTGCTTTTTCAGTCCCTTGATAGTGTCCTTTGATGGCATAAAGCTTTTTATTTTGGTGAATTCTAATTTATTTTTTCTTTCATTGCCTATGTTTTTGGTGTCCTACCCAAGAAATAATTTCCAAGCTCAATGTGATGACGATTTCCCATACTTTTTCTTCTAAGAATTTTACTTCAGGCATTTGATCTATTTTGAGTTATTTTTTGCATGTGTATAAGGTTAAGCTGAGCGCCGAAGAGTTGATGCTTTTGAACTGTGGTGTTGGAGAAGACTCTTGAGAGTCCCTTGGACTGCAAGCAGATCCAACCAGTCCATCCTAAAGGAGATCAGTCCCATGTGTTCACTAGAAGGACTGATGCTGAAGCTGAAACTCCAATACTTTGACCACCTCATGTGAAGAGTTGACTCATTGGAAAAGACCTTGCTGGGAGGGATTGGGGGCAGGAGGAGAAGGGGAAGACAGAAGATGAGATGGCTGGATGGCATCACCAACTCGATGGACATGAGTTTGGGTAAACTCCGGGAGTTGATGATGGGAAAGCAGGCCTGGTGTGCTGTGATTCATGGGGTCGCAGAGTCGGACATGACTGAGTGACTGAACTGAACTGAAGATTAAGGTTAAATTTTCATTCTTTAAAATGTGGATATCCAGTGTTCCTAGAACCATTGATTCAAAAGACTGTCCTTTCTTCATTGAATGCTCTTGGCACCCTCGTTAAAAACCATTTGACCACATATGTAAAGGGGGGAGCTCTCTCTTCTTATTCCATTGGTCTTGACGTCTGTTCTTATTATGCTCATCAGTTCTTAAACAGTTGCTTAAAGACACGTTCCAACTAAACTAAAAAAAATAAAATACAAAAATAAAGGACAAGATAAGCCTTTAGGAGACAGAAGTGCCTAATTAGAATAACAATTGTATACAATCCCCAAGTGTAAGTTGTCCTGAGACCTAAAGAGTAATCAGTACACATTTGAGCAAGAGGTCAGAAATTTCCAAGTGCAGACCTTAGGGATAGAAAGAGAGTCAGTTGATTATATAGAATTAGAGTGTTACCAGCTTGAGAATATAGTCAAGACAAGTGATATGGTAGGGCAGAGAAAGGAGGATCTATTTGAACTTAACTCTAGGAATGTTTCCTTTGAATGGCACAGCAGCAGTGATGTAACATGGGATCTAAGAGGAAGGAATGTAACCCAGTCCCAGGACTGGATTCTACAGGAAACAGAATTTACATATTCATAATACTGTAAACACTGAGTTGTAAAGCAGTACCCCCATACCCATTTGCCTTGGCTAAAATAAGGCAAAAGATGACTACTTAAGGCCTTTGAGCTTAGTTGGAGAACAGCAGGAAAACCACAGACAAGGAAACTGCTTACTAACCACCTCCTTGCACTGAACATCACACAGGTGCTTTGAGGGACTAGATGACCAATCAGTGAACTTTAGACATTAGGGACCAAAAAATCCACCTCATGCAACAACACCCAGAACCTCCCAAATCTGCAGTGACCTATGAAGACAGTCATGCCTGTGCAGAAGACCCTTGAAATTTCCCTTTACAGTTCCCCGATCTTTACTCAACTCCGACACCTTCCAGTCCCCTCTTTGATGAGAAATACCCTACTCAAAAGCCAGTCAAGAAGACAGAGCTGAACTTTGCCTCCTGTCTCCTTGCTTGGCTGCCCCACAATAAAGCCTTTTCCCCCTAAAGTTCTTTCCCTTGAGCAGAGGGCCTACTTGCTTGGATACAGTTGTTCACTAAAATTTCAATTAAAAAATTAACCCATAAATGATTGACATATATATATATACATATATATATACCCTACATGTAAAATAGATAACTAATAAGGACCTACTGTAAAGCACAGGGAACTCTACCCAATACTCTATGACCTAAATGGGAAAAAAATCTAAAAAAGAGTGGATATATGTGTATGTGCAACTGAGTCACCTTGCTGTACAGAAAAAACTAGTACAACATTGTAAATAAGCTACACTCCAATAAAAATTTTTAAAAATAAGCCATAATCAAATCAGAGACTTAATTGTATTCCAAGAAAGAATGTGAAGTTTATCCACCTTGACAATGGGGTTGGAGTTGAAGAGGTAGAAAGCCTGTGTATCAGTGTCTTGATGTTTATAGGGAGGAGTCAAGAGGTGTTGGCTGTGGCTTTTGGACCAGCAGGTGGAGGTTTAACAGGCTGTTTAAAATTGCAGAGGTGGGTCTTCCCTGGTGGACCAGTGGTTAAGACTTTACCTTCCAATGCAGGGGGTGTGAGTTCGACCCCTGGTCTGGATCCATGTGCCTCAAGGGAAAAAAAACCAAAACAAAGAACAGAAACAAATTGTAACAAATTCAACAAAGACTTTAAAAATGGTCCACATCAAAAAAACTTTATAAAAAATAAAAATAAAATTGCAGAGATGTCTACTAGAAGAGTTATAAAGAGTGATAAAACATGGGGAGGTAAGGAAAAGAAAAAAGGAAGGCGAAGTAGGGAGATGCAAAGGAGGCAAGCCCTCATCTTTCAGTAGCAAGTCAGATGATACCATCAAAAAAGCTGTAAACAGACACACCAATGAGCAAGTTAAAAGACTGTTGAGGCATCCCTAAGGGACTAGAAACAAGTATTTTTAAAGTTTTGCCTCCAAAGAGCGAACTAGTGGTTGTAAAGATGGAGCAGCAAACTCTTCTTTTCATTCTAAGCCATTCTGTTTGATGATTTAACCACATGCATATCTTGCTTTGATAGTATAAAGTAAAATACAAAATACAATTCAACTTCCCAGGCAATCCAGTGATTGGGACATCCCCTTCTGGTGCAGGGAATGCAGGTTCAGTCCCTGGTAGGGGAGCTAAGATCCCACATGCCTCTTAGCAAAGAATCAAAACATAAAACAAATAATATTGTAACAAATTCAATAAAGACTTTGAAAATGGTCCACATCAAAAAAAATCTAAAAAATGCAAGGCCAAATGAAAAGAAAATAGATCAGATTAAAATTCATAAATCAGAATAATTTGAAATACTGATTTGATTACAAACTATTGTTTAATTTACTAACGATTCAGTGATGGGCATCTTTAAGCAATGTGGGTGCCATCTGTATTTCATTGTTAGTCCTGACCTGCTTGATGAAGATGGTCTTCAAGCTGAAGTGATAGAAGGAGGCTATTAAAGATTCATCTTAAAGTGTGTCTGAAATTAAAATGTAAATCATTTGGTTAAATGAGTTTCTTAAAAAATTCAGTTCATAAATAGCTTATTTGTAAAGGGAAAGCAATTAAAAATGCTGAGATTATGTCTGAATCTATTATAGCAAAGTTTCACTGATCGAGAACCCAAGTATCTGACCCCTTAATCTATCATGGAAAGCACACCAGAATCGGAGTATAAGTGATGAAATTATATATTTATTTGACTGCATCAGGTCTTAGTTGCCACTCTGCTTACTTGCCCTGCCACATGTGGGATCTTAGTTCCCCAGTCAGGGACTGAACCTGTGTCCCCTGCATTGGAAGGAGGATTCTCAACCACTGGACCACCAGAGAAAATTCTTTTTCACCCTTCGGCAAAATTCTTAAGACACAAAACCTCCATGTCTCAGTATTTTACCAAGACAGCTTCTCATCTCCCTTTAGTTAGATATATTCATAGATATTGATATTAATATAGACATACAATCCTAAATTTGCAGAGAGGTTAGCTTTACTGGTAGCTCAGATAGTAAAGAATCTGCCTGCAATGCAGGAGACCCGAGTGTTAGGAAAGATCCCTTAGAGAAAGGAATGGCTACCCATTCCAGTATTCTTGCCTAGAGAATTCCATGTACAGAGGAGCCTGGCAGGCTATAGTCCATGGAGTTGCAAAGAGTCAGACTCAACTGAGGGACTAATACTTTAGCCAATCTCTACCTACAGAATATGTTTAAAAGTAGGCAGAAAAGGGAGTATAATAGGAGGTATTTGACAGTATGAAGAGTGACTACTAAAAGCAAAGGAAGAGACATTAAAAAAAAATAAGGCAGACACAAGAGCTTTAAAAAAAAGCAGTTAGAGGTGTTCAGTTTGCTGACAAATCATCCTTCACACCAAAAACCCCAAAGAGATGGTGCAGCTTCAACATCGCTGTAATCGCTACCTGTACGTTGACGCTCAAATCTAGATTTCTAACTTGGGCCAGTCTTCTGTTCTACAGACATGTTTATTCAACCACCCATTGAATGTCTTCAGCTGGGTATGTCACAGGCCACTTGGATTTCCTCATCCTCAGTCTATTCCCAAAGCTGCAACTCCTGATTTCCTATCTCAGTGGCAAAACTCCAGAGCACTGATCTGTATGGTTTTATACACGATTTCTTCTCTCTTGAACAGATTCCCAGCTGAGAGAAATGCCTAAGAAATACTCATTTGCAAGACCCAGTAGCTGAAGCATCACGTCCTGAGTTGAGACTTCCAGTCCTACCTGGGTCTCCAAAAGGGTCTCCCTTATACTCTGTTATACAGACATTTCTTGCTGTGCTTGTAACACTGTATCACTTGAATCCCTCTACAAGACTGTAAGTTCCTTGAAGGTATAATCTGCATCTTAATTGCCATTGGCCATAGTCCCAGACACCCACACTCTGCTCCATGAATGTTTACTGAGCAAATCAGTGAGTTATATAGAAGATATCAAATTATTTTAACAAGAGAAAAAATATTAACAGGCAATTCTCTAGTGGAGAAAATGCAAATATATAGTAAACATAGGAAATATGCTCAAACTTACAAGTTGTTAAGAAAATGAAAAAACAAACCAACAAACAAAACCAACTGATAATTTGGAATGCCAAAGATGGAAAAGGTTGATAACTTCTAGTGTTGCCCAGGATACATAGAACTGGCATTATTGTACACAGTTGGTGGAACTGAAAAAATTACAACTGTTATTGCAAGCAATTTAGTGATAGTTATTAAAATGTAAAATGTATACTTTTTTTTTCTTCTCTGATAGTTCAGTTGGTAAAGAAAAGTGAAAGTGAAAGTCACTGACCCTATGGACTGTAGCCCTCCAGGCTCCTACTGTCCATGGAATTCTACAGGCAAAAGTACTGGAGTGGGTTGCCATTCCCTTCTCCGGGGGATCTTCCTGACCTAGGGATCAAACCTTGGTTGGTAAAGAATCCGCCTGCAATTCAGGAGACCCTGGTTCAATTCCTGGGTCGGGAGGATCCCCTGGAGAAGGGTTAGGCTACCCACTCCAGTATTCTTGGGCTTCCCTGTTGGCTCAGCTGATAAAGAATCTGCCTGCAATGTGGGAGACCTGGGTTCAATCCCTGGGTTGGGAAGATCCCCTGGAGAAGGGAATGGCTACCCACTCCAGTATTCTGGCCTGGAGAATTCTGTGGACTATATAGACCATTGGATCACAAGAGTCGGATACAACTGAGCAACTGTCACATACATTTTTTGATCCAGAAATCTCACTTCTGGGAATTTATCTGACAGAAATAAAAGTACAGTAATTCATTATATAATTTTAGTTACAATTTCTTCCAAACAAACAGCAAACAAACAAAACAACTCCTAGAAGTCTAATCAATATGAACATCAGTAGAGAAAATCCATGAAAATAAATACATCCATGAAAATAAAGTGAAAGTCACTCAGGCATGTCTGAGTCTTTGCGACCCCATGGACTATATTGTCCATGGGATTCTCCAGGCCAGAGTACTGGAGTGGGTAGCCTTTCCCTTCTCCAGGAAATCTTCCCAATCCAGGGATTGAACCCAGGTCTCCCGCATTGCAGGCGGATTCTTTACCAGCTGAGCTACTATAAGCCCATGATACATCCATACTGTAAAAAAAACAAATGTATGTGTGGTTACTTAGAAAAAATTGTCCACAATATACTGAGTCAAATATTCAGTTTCAGAATTATTTATATTATGTTACAATTTAAAAAATATATGTATGTATTCTTGCACAAGCAAAATAAAAATATAGAAAGATAATATTGCTGGGGAAAAGGGGTAGAAGAATAATTTTGCTTTATATACTTCTGAGTTATTTGAATTGTTTTTATTTTAAAATGAGTAATTTTAGTATATGGAAAAGAACAGACACTGTAACAGACACCTGTCTACCCATCACTTAGGTATATCAAATGTCAATATTTTGACATATTTGCTCCAGCTCTCTTTTTACAAAAAGAATAAAGTGTCATAGATAGAGCTGAAGCCATCTCACCCACCTCCAGATCCCACTCTTCTTCCCACTCTCCCCAGAGGTAACCATTATCTTAATGTGGGAAGGAATCTTTCCTGTGCATGACTTTTTTTCCTTTGCCCATGCTCTGCCAGCTCTGTCTGATTTTAATCAGTATATACGTTTCTATTAATCATGCTTTTTGCCTTCAGTTCAGTTCAGTTCAGTTCAGTCGCTCAGTCGTGTCCGACTCTTTGCGACCCCATGAACCGCAGCATGCCAGGCCTCCCCGTCCATCACCGACTCCCGGAGTTCACTCAGACTTGCATCCATCGAGTCAGTGATGCCATCCAGCCATCTCATCCTCTGTCGTCCCCTTCTCCTCCTGCCCCCCATCCCTCCCAGCATCAGAGTCTTTGCCAATGAGTCAACTCTTCACATGAGGTGGCCAAAGTACTGGAGTTTCAGCTTTAGCATCATTCCTTCCAAAGAAATCTGAGGGCTGATCTCCTTCAGAATGGACTGGTTGGATCTCCTTGCAGTCCAAGGGACTCTCAAGAGTCTTCTCCAACACCACAGTTCAAAAGCATCAATTATTCAGCACTCAGCTTTCTTCACAGTCCAACTCTCACATCCATACATGACCACTGGAAAAACCATAGCCTTGACTAGACGGACATTTGTTGGCAAAGTAATGTCTCTGCTTTTCAATATGCTATCTAGGTTTGTCATAACTTTCCTTCCAAGGAGTAAGCATCTTTTAATTTCATGGCTGCAGTCACAATCTGCAGTGATTTTGGAGCCCCTGAAAATAAAATCAGCCACTGTTTCCACTGTTTCCCCATCTATTTCCCATGAAGTGATGGGACCAGATGCCATGATCTTTGTTTTCTGAATGTTGAGTTTTAAGCCAACTTTTTCACTCTCCACTTTCACTTTCATCAAGAGGCTTTTTAGTTCCTCTTCACTCTCTGCCATAAGGGTGGTGTCATCTGCATATCTGAGGTTATTGATATTTCTCCCAGCAATCTTGATCCCAGCTTGTGCTTCTTCCGGCCCAGCGTTTCTCATGATGTACTCTGCATATAAGTTAAATAAGCAGGGTGACAACATACAGCCTTGATGTACTTTTCCTATTTGGAACCAGTCTGTTGTTCCATGGCCAGTTCTAACTGTTGCTTCAGAGAGCTTCAGTTCATCAGTGTTAGGATATCTGTGAATGATTTTATAATTTACTTGTGCAAAGCTGCATTCATAAACAATCAAGGTCTCTTTTTGTGTGTATAAGTTAAAATAAATGGCAGCATTTTTTTCTGTCTTTGCCTGCTACTTGCTTTTTATATTCAGCATTCCTTTCCGGCATTATCCATGTTGATGTAGTTAATTTATTTTAATGCCTATAATGTTCTAATATACAACCTTACCAACATTTATTTGTTCCGCCATTCATGGAGATGAGTGATGTCGTGCATATTATTTATATCTTCCTTTTTAAGCATTTTTAATTGAAGTATAACTAATTTACAAAGTTGTGTTAGTTCCAGATGTACAGCAAATGATTCAGTTATTTATATATATTTACTTGGGGTTTCCTAGGTGACTCAGTGGCAAAGAATCTGCTTGCCAATGCAGGAGATGTGGGTTTGATTCCTGGGTCTGGGAGATCCCCTGGAGAAGGAAATGGCAACCCACTCCAATCTTCTTGCCTGGGAAATCTCATAGACAGAAGAGCCTGGCAGGCTACAGTATGGGGTCCCAAAAGAGTCAGACAGAGTCGAGCAACTGAGATATAGATATATATATATATATATATCCTTTTTCAGATTATTTTCCATTATAGATTATTACAAGATATTGAATGTAGTTCCCTGTGCCATACAGTAGGTCCTTGTTGTTTATATATTTTATATCCAGTAGTGTGTATAGGTTAAGCCTAACTCCCAGTTTATCCTACCCTTTTCTGCTTTGGTCACCAAAAGTTTTGTGTCTATGAGTCTATACCTGTTTTATAAATAACTTCATTTCTAACTCTTTTTAGATTCCACATAAAAGGGATATTGTGTGATATTTGTCTTCCTCTGTTTGCCTAATTTCACTTAATATGATAATCTCTGTATGCATGAGATTATGTGCATGTTCCAAGGTCCTCTCTAGGTTTGTAGCTAAAAGTGGAATTGAAGGACCATAGAGGCTTTCTATTGGATTGATCAACTTTTTTAAAATTCCTCACCTTTTTATCCCTTGACGGTTTAATGTTATAGATATTTTTCTTATTGATTTAGTAGCTATCCTTACATTTTTAACATGCAGGTTTGAAAAAAAACTGATAATAAGCAAAAGGTCTGACTTCATCTTGAACAATAGAAGCATCTTAGAATGCATGGACTTGAATATCTATGCTTCCTATCTTCCTGTCATGGCTGTGAAATAGTTTACCTTCACATTCTTTTAAAATCTTTTAACTTCAAATTAGTCTTTGCTCTTGTTCTTACAGTTAGTGTTTATTTAGATTTATCCAGATGTTTCCTAATGTCTTTGTTTTTCTATGCTCCATATATATCCTAGTCCTTTCATGATCAATACAACTTTTCCTACAATAGTGCTCATTTTATATGCTAGCAAGGTAATACTCAAAATCCTTCAAGCTAGGCTTCAACAATACATAAACCAAGAACTTTCAGATATACAGCTGGATTTAGAAAAGGCAGAGGAACCAGAGATCAAATTGCCAACATAGAAAAAGCAAGGGAATTCCAGAAACACATCTACTTCTGCTTCATTGACTATGCTAAAGCCTTTGACTGTGTGGATCACAACAAACTGAAAAATTCTTAAAGAGACAGGAATACCAGAACACCTTACCTGCCTCCTGAGAAACCTGTATATAGATCAAGAAGTAACAGTTAGAACTGGACATGAAACAACAGACTGGTTCAAAATTGAGAAAGAAGTTCGTCAAGGTTATATATTGTTACCCTCCTTATTTAAGTTATGTGCAGAGTACATCATGTGAAATAGCAGGCTGGATGAATCACAAGCTGGAATCAAGATTGCTGGGAGAAATATCATCAACCTCAGATATGCAGATGATACCACTCTAATTGCAGAAAGTGAAGAGAAACTTAAAAGCCTCTTGATGAAGGTGAAAGGAGAGTTAAAAAGTTGGCATAAAACTCAACATTCAAAAAACTAAGATCATGACATCTGGTTTCATCACTTCATGGCAAATAAATGGGGGAAAAGTGGAAACAGTGACAGATTTCACTTTCTTGGGCTCCATAATCACTCCCTGATAGGTCAGTTGTTAAAAGTCTAATGACATCTGGAAACAATGCAGGAGACCTCAGTTCGATTGCTGGGTCAGGAAGATCCCTTGGAGAAGGGATAGGCTACCCACTCCAGTATTCTTGGGTTTCCCTTGTGGCTCAGCTGGTAAAGAATCTACCTGGAATGCGGGAGACTTGGGTCCAATCCCTGGGTTGGGAAGATGCCCTGAAGAAGGGAAAGGCTACCCTCTCCACTGTTCTTGCCTAGAGAATTCCATGGACAGAGGAGCCTGGCAGGCTACAGTCCGTGGGTTCACAGAAGAGTCACATGACTGAATGACTAACACTTTAACTTTCTTTTTTTCCCCACTATATCTTTATCTTTCAGTTTTACAGAAATGCAGAAGCCAATACCCCTACAATTGTGTCATGTTTTGCCTAATGACATTTTTATATTCTGCTGAAATAAGAGGAGAGTGAAAACAAAGAGCTCCAGTTCTGAAAAGAAGATCAAACTAATAAGCCAGAAATGTATGTAATTGCCTAGCTACTCCTATGTATTAGTATTTACATGTGTGTATATATATAGTATATAAATATATAAGTCAATATATCTATTAAATTTTATTTTATTTTTATATATTAAAATTTTATATACTTATATGAATATTTATGTTTATATGATTCTGGTTCCTATGTGTATTTGTGTGAAGAACATGAATATAAGGGAAAACCATTCATTCCCACACTCATTTTTCTAATACCATCCCAGGTGGCACTAGTAGTAAAGAACCTGTCTGCCAGTGCAAAATGTGTAAGAGATGTGGGTTCAGTCCCTGGCATGACAACTCACTCCAGTGTTCTTGCCTGGAGACTCCCATGGACAGAGAAGCTTGGCAGGCTGTAGTCCATAGCGTCTCAAAGAGTTGGACATGACTGAGCAACCAACACTCACGTTTTTATGAGCTAGTTCATTTCCTGCATTCTCTTGGGTCCTTTACATTATGTACTGATGAGCTGTTTCTTCTAATAAGCTGAAGTCCACAATTTATTCATATTTCCTTAGTTTTTACCTGACGTCCCTTTTCTGCTCCAGGAGTCCATCCTAGATGCTGCGTTACACTCAGATGCCAGGTTCCTCTGGGCTGGACATTTTCTCAGCCTTCCTTCATTGTTGTTGATTTTGAAAACTTTGAGGAATACTGGTCATGCATTTAGTACAATGTACCACTGTTGGGATCTTTTTCTGGTGTTTTTCTCATCATTAATGTGAGGTTATGAGTTTGGGGGAAGAATATAGAAAAAGAGATGAAAGAAGATCCACTTACAAAAAGCACCATTCTCATCACATACCATCAACATGATTTATCACTGTCAATGTTAGCCTTGGGCACTTGACTGAGGGGGTGTTTGTCAAATTCCTCCACTGCAAAGCTACTTTTTTTTTTACAGTTAATTTTTATTTGAGTATAGTTGCTTTACAATATTGTGTTAGTTTCTACCATACAACAAAGTGAATCAGCTGTGTGTGTATATATGTCCCCTCTTTTTTGAATTTCCTTCCCATTTGAGTCACCACAGAGTATTGAGTCGAATTCTCTGTGCTATGCAGTAGGTTCTCATCAGTTATCTATTTTATACTAGTGTCAACAGTGTATATATTTGTCAATCCCAATCTTCTAATTCATCCCACCTCCCTCCCCTGTTTGGCGTTCATACCTTTGTTCTCTATGTCTGTGTTTCTATTTCTGTTTTGCAAATAAGATAATCGATACCATTTTTGCAAAGCTACTCTTTTCTCCTCTTTCCCCAGTCTTTGGAAGGCAGTCACTGCACTGCCCATACTTACGGGATGAGGAATTATGCTCCATCTTCTTCTTGAGGGTGGAGTAGTTATAAAAATCACTGAAGTTCTTCTGCACAGAGGATCTGTCTTTTCTCACTGTTTGTCTGTTTATCTATCATTCATATCAGTATGGACTCACAGATACTTATTTTACATGTTAGGTTATAATCCAGTATTACCTTATTTTCTTGCTTAAATTATTGCAGCTTCGGCCATTGGGAGCGGTTTCAATTGACTCCTGAGCCCTTGACATCCCCATTATTGGTGCCTTTTTGGCACTTTCTTTCTTTCTTTTTTTTTTTTTTTTTACTTTTTGTTGGAGTATAGTTTTTTTTACAATGTTGTATTGGTTTCTGAAAGTGAAAGTGTTAGTCTCAGTTGTGTCCAACTCTTTGTGACCCCATGGACTGTAGCCCACCAGGCTCCTCTGTCCATGGAATTCTCCAGGCAAGAATACTGGAGTGGGTTACCGTTTCCTTCTCCAGGGGATCCTCCCAATCCAGTGACTGAACCCAGGTCTCCTGCATTGCAGGCAGACTCTCCTGACTGAGCCCCCAGGGGAGACCTGTATTGGTTTTCACTGTACAGCAAAGTAAATCAGCCACACAGATGCATATATCCCCTCTTCCTTGAGTTCCTTCCCATTTAGGTCATCACAGAGCACTGAGTTCCCTGTGTTATACAGTAGGTTCTCATTAGGTATCTATTTTGTACATAGTAGTGCATATATATCAATCCCAATCTCTGATCCATCCCACCATCCCCCTCCCCAGCACTTTCTTACTTTCTGGCACTATAAGATACTCCAGGCTCACCGTGTACATTTCTTGTTCCAGTTCTATACTGAGGATTTCTCCAAGGCTCCTCAGTTCCTTTTGTTGAAGAATGGTAGAGAAGTGGAGATCTGAGCATTGGGTGTGCTCATTCCTGCTGGAGTGTTTATTTCTAGGGCTTCTCAGTTAACAGAGCCAGAAATTGCATAGGTGCATAATAACTTATCCTGTATATTTATTTGTATCTACAGGTCTATCTGTGTATACATCTGTACTTGTATTAAGCTAAGTAGGGAGTTCACACTGATGTCTCCAATTCTAATCTATTATCACATAGATCATTCTAGTTTTCCCCCTTTGTTTGTCTGTAACATTCCACTTCCAATGGAGAGAAACCTGGCTCCCACCTTCTGCCATCCATTTACTTAATTGTCTAATTCCAGGATCCATGTATAGTGGTTTCAGTTTATAGGCTTTTATTGAAGAAAGTTGAAGCCAATTACTCATTCCTAAGTGCCATTATGGACTGCCCATAAGAATGGCAAAAGGCATCTATCTGCTATTATTAGTGCCATTTGGAAAGTGTTAGGAAAATTAAAATAATCATCAAATATTTGTCTTACATGTAAATGGATTCTATTCGATTCTACCAACATTTGCAAAGAGCATCCCGTATTATTGACAGGTACAGATGAAGGTGTGGGGGTGGGTAATGAAGGGGAGTTGCATAGCAAAAAGGAAGGACAGAAACTTTACCCTGGGGAAGACAGAGAAGCTTTACAGAGCTGGTATTTGACCTGAGCTTTGAATGCTCATGCTCGGTCGCTAAGTCATGTCCAACTCTTTGTGACGCCATGGACTGTAGCCTGCCAGGCTCCTTTCTCTATGGCATTTCCCAGGCAAGAATACTGGAGTGGACTGCCATTTCCTCCTCCAGGGGATCTTCCTGACCCAGGGTTTGAACCCACAATCTCCTGCATCAGCATGTGGATTCTTTACCACTAAGCCACCTTGGTGGCCTGGGCCTTAAATAAAAGCAGACACTGAAGAAATTCAAGAAAGAGAGAGAGATGGCAAAAGAGGGAGATAAAGAGGATCCTGGGTCAAGGGAATAATATGCATGAAGGTGCAAAGGCATGACAGTGCACATTGTTCTTAAAAAATTCTCAGTATCCCATTTACCTTCTCCTAATAATATCCTATGGCTGCTTAGTGACACTATTTCCTGGTAAACCATAAATATGAATGATTAATGGAGGTTTATGCTTTGGAAACACAGTGACATTTATAACATCTGCACTATTTCCAGTGTGGGACAAACAGTGCAAAAGTGAGTTACTAATAGCATCCTCTGAGAATTAGCTTTTTTAAACAACAGACACGGAGATTATGCCTGAGGAAGCGATGGAATAATTAGGTTTGTGATCTCTTGGGTCTAATGGAACAAATCACTTCATTCTTTTTTTTTTTAATTTGAGATTAGCCCAATGATTAAACCATACTTTTAAAAATGTCAGAATATTATCCTACCCTTTCTGAGAGAAAGGTGAAGTGTTAGTCTTTCAGTTATATCTGACTCTTTTGTGATCCCATGGACTGTAGCCCACCAGGTTTCTCTGTCCATGGGATTCTCCAGGCAAGAATACTGTAGTGGGTTGCCATTTCCTTCTCTGGGTAATCTTTCCAACCCAGGGATCGTACCCGGGTCTCCTGCATTGCAGGCAGATTCTTAACTATCTGAGTCACAAGAGGAGCCCATATGACCTAAACACTGTATAATCTTCTCCAAGGTTATATGAAAATGGAAAATTCATTTTTTAGAAGTTAAATGAGCAATCTTCAAAAATTTATTTTATCTGTTTGGGTCTATCATACTTAGTAACTTGTTTTGTCTAATTTTTATAAAAGTAACCTGCATCCCTGTATAATGACATTATACCCACATGTTCTTTCTCTTTGTAGTTATCATCACCATTTCCTATTTATCACTTCAATACTCATCAGCATTCTCAAACCAGAGCCATCTATTCTCAATACCTAGAATTCTTTACAACATCAACTTTAATCAAAAGCGACCCTCTTGAAAATACCATCAATAATTTTAACTTCATTCCAAAATATTGGGTTTAAACCTAGAAAATACAAAAACATTGAACCTAAAGTTTTTAAAATAGTAGTTCAGTTCAGTTCAGTCACTCAGTCGTGTCTGACTCCTTTCGACCCCATGAATCACAGCACGCCAGGCCTCCCTGTCCATCACCAACACCTGGAGTTCACTCAGACTCATGTCCATCGAGTCAGTGATGCCATCCAGCCATCTCATTCTCTGTCATCCCCTTCTCCTCCTGCCCCCAATCCTTCCCAGCATCAGAGTCTTTTCCAATGAGTCAACACTTCGCATGAGGTGGCCAAAGTATTGGAGTTTCAGCTTTAGCATCATTCCTTCCAAAGAAATCTGAGGGCTGATCTCCTTCAGAATGGACTGGTTGGATCTCCTTGCAGTCCAAGGGACTCTCAAGAGTCTTCTCCAACACCACAGTTCAAACGCATCAATTCTTCGGCGCTCAACCTTCTTCACAGTCCAACTCTCACATCCATACATGACCACAGGAAAAACCATAGCCTTGACCAGATGGACCTTAGTCAGTAAAGTAATGTCTCTGCTTTTGAATATGCTATCTAGGTTGGCCATAACTTTTCTTCCAAGGAGTAAGCGTCTTTTAATTTCATGGCTGCAGTCACCATCTGCAGTGATTTTGGAGCCCCCAAAAATAAAGTCTGACATTGGTTCCACTGTTTCCCTATTTCCCATAGTAATAAGCTAGTGTTAAAATTTTATCTATTAAATTAGAATAAAGATAACTAACTCTAAAGCATAAAGGGATGAATTTAGAACATGGAAAGTAGCCTCTACAAACCAGAGCCTCAAGGTGGAAGGTACCTGCATGAACATATCAATTCATTGATGTTTGGGGATAATTTATTAAAGCAGCAAATACTACCCTAACTAATCTACCAATTCTATTTGAAAGGATTAGTGCATGATTCAAAGTTGAGTTCTTAGTCATATATGAGGTTTTTCAAGGAATTCATATAGGAGCGATGGGAGTGCGAAGGGATGGAGCAATTGTATATAGAAAATAGCATGAGCAAAGGTGTAAGAATCTGAAAACATGGTCATATAAAATGTTATCAGTCATTCAGTATGATATCATATATCACATACGTTAATTATATATTACTTATATATGTACTTTTAGATGTATAATGATTCGATTTTAGTATATGTTGCTTAATGATCACCACAATAAGCCTAGTTAACGTCTGTCTCCATATGTGTTACATACATAGCAGTGTTTTATAAATATAAGAGAAAAAGTGGAAAAGACCTAAATATTACTCATAGGGAATAAATTGTGGTCTAGCCACATAATGAAATATTATCTAGCAGTTAAAAACCCCCGAGAAGTGCATTCATTTGTGACAATAAGGATAGATTTTAAAAATAGGTTGAATGAAGAAAACTGAGTTGAAGAGAACTTTATTACACTATGGTAGAATTTATGCAAAAAATTGAAAATAAAAAAATAATACAAATATGTATATAACAAAATATAAAAGATTACATTGAAGAATATGTGACATTTTGATAGTGGCTGGCTCTGGGGAGAGAAGAAAATGGAACTGGGGAGGGAGAATTTAAAGTACTTCCATTTTATTTATAATATTTTTCTTTATAAGATGCAAAACCCCACAAAAATGAATTGGACAGAGGTATATTACAATGTTAATAGGTAGTGACTGTGGAAGGTAACACTTTGGACAGTTTTCTTCCTACTCTTCATATATTTTCTCCATTTTTAAAATATTCTAAAATGACCAAGTATTACTTTTATAATTATCGCCCTATTTTTTTAAAACCATTCATGTCATAGGAACAATCATGGCAACCTTCACTTTAGAAGAAAAGCTGGGTAGCACTCAGCAGGGGATATGAAGGAAGCCTTATCAGTTACATGTACTGTTCTTTCCTAGTCAGGTGAAAGCCAGTGGGCTTACCGCTGCTGCTACTGCTAAGTCGCTTCAGTCGTGTCCGACTCTGTGTGACCCCATAGACGGCAGCCCACCAAGCTCCACCATCCTTGGGATTCTCCAGGCAAGAACACTGGAGTGGGTTGCCATTTCCTTCTCCAATGCATGAAAGTGAAAAGTGAAAGCGAAGTCGCTCAGTCGTGTCCGACCCTTAGTGCCCCATGGACTGCAGCCCACCAGGCTCCTCTGTCCATGGAATTTTCCAGGCAAGAGTACTGGAGCGGGTTGCCATTGCCTTCTCAGAGAGATGATAATTTATAACAATAGGATGTTCTGACTTCAGCAATGCTTATGATTCTCTCCTATTTTGTACTAAGGGCATGGGGAAAAGAGCTTCTGGAGTTATAATTTTCATTAGAATTTCCCCAGGGTCACAAACAGGTTAATAAGATATGTGGGTGAATCCCTAGTGGTTGTGTATATATGTAATATATGTGGTCTACTTTTAGCCATGTTCAAAAAGAAAACTTTCTGGTACTCTTTCTTTCTTTTAAATTTTAACCTCTGAAGTACATTTACAATTTTGGTACTCTTTCTGAATGTATTATGCCTTAATTTTTTCCTCCTCCTCAAAATCTTCTCACTCTCCCACGCTTAGATCTCTTAAATCAACCTCTCTTTCTATTGCCTTCTTTCTCATTCATCATTTTTTTCTAAACCAATCAAGCCAAAAGGCAGCCTGTCACAATGTGAGGAATATGGAATTTGAAATGAAAAACAGTGGATCTGCTTCTGATTAGTTACATGATATGGAGCACATGACCATCTTTCTGTGCCTCAGTTTATCTCTCAATTGGAGAAAGTATCACCTGGACCTCTGGTGAATGACTTTGCCAGAACAACCAGATCACAGCTGTTAATGTGATTTGTAAACAAAAATGCCCAAGTCAAGTTTTACCAGCTTTCTCGAAATAAATGAGCAGCTCTAGGATATCCAAGATGGAGGAAGGGTATAGTCATGTCCTTGACAATCAATGAGCTGAACAATTTGAGGTGTTCATTTCAGTTCAGTCACTCAGTCATGTCCGAGTCTTTGTGACCCCATGGACTGCAGCACACCAGGCCTCCCTGTCCATCACCAACTCCTGGAGTATACTCAAACTCAGGTATATTGAGTCGGTGATGCCATCCAACCATCTCATCCTCTTTTGTCCCCTTCTCTTCTCACCTTCAATCTTTCCCAGCATCAGGGTCTTTCCAAATGAGTCAGCTCTTCGCATCAGGTGGTCAAAGTATTGGAATTTCAGCTTCAACATCAGTCCTTCCAATGAACATTCAGGACTGATTTCCTTTAGGATGGACTGGATGGATCTCCTTGCAGTTCAAGGGACTCTCAAGAGTCTTCTCCAACCCCACAGTTCAAAAGCATCAATTCTTCAATGAGGTGTCTCTAAATGCAAATTACTAATTAATCTATGAGCTTGTACATGGGACACCCTGCTGTTCAGGGTGTCCTTACCACCCAAATCCATCAAGCAAGTCAGTGACCCTGGTACTTTTTTTTTTAGCTTTACATATTTCTGTTCTTGGACTGACTTCTTGACCGACATCCCATGAATTCAATTGCATACTGCCACAATCCAAACCAAATAGAAATGTGGTAATATTAATAGTTATTCATTCATTCAATTTTAAATTATTTTTTTTATTTTTTATTTTTACTTTTCACCAGTATGTACTACCTATTTACTCCTTTTTTATTTAATTTTTATAATTTATTTATTTATTTTAATTGGAGGGTAATTACTTTACAATATTGTGATGGTTTTGTGCTTTAGGCACTTATCCTTGTAGAAGAAGTGTGTTAGTCACTCAGTCATATCTGACTCTTTGTGACCCCATGGACTATAGCCCACCAGGCTCCTCTGTCCATGGAATTCTCCAGGCTAGAATACAGGAGTGGGTAGCCATTCCCTTCCCCAGGGGCTCTTCCTGACCCAGAGATAGAACCAGAATGTCCTGCATCGCAGGCAGATTCTTTACTGTCTGAGCCACCAGGGAAGCCCCATCCTTGTAGAAGGAAACAGGCAATAAACTCAACCAGTCAGGAAATTATATAAATTGTTAGAAAGTGATCTATACTATGTGATATGGCTGTCATAAGGCAGGGGGAAGGCTAGGGAATAAAAGATAGGACTGCCTTTTGATAGGATTGTATCGAGGCCTGGAGAAGCTGCCTCTGGTCTTCAGCTATGGGAAGTGCATATTTGTTTTCTTTTGCTCCTGTAAAAAGTTACCCCAAACCTCCTGTAAAAAGTTACCCCAAAACAGCACATGCTGTCTCAAGGTTTTTGTAGGTCAGAAGTCTTGGGTTGGCTCGGCTGGTTCCTCTGCTTTAGGTCTCACAGGGCCGAAATCAAGATACAGACAGGCTTGGACTCTTATCTCTGGGCTCTGGTGAAGAAGTCACTTTCTGGCCACTCAAGTCTTTGGCAGAATTGGTTCCCTGCAGTTGTAGGACTTAAGTCCTCATTTCCTTTCTGGCTCTCAGCTGGAGTTCTCTCAGCTTCTAAAGGCACCCTGCATTTCTTTAACAGCACAGCAAGGCCTTCTCATGCTTTGAATTTCTCTGACAACCTCCTGCTACAGTTCTGCCCTTAGTGGGAGAAAGTTCACTGCTTTTAAGGGTCCATGTGGTTATACTGGTCTCTTATCCAGGATAATCTTCCTACCTTATGGTCTCTGACTTTAATTACATTGGTAAAAACCCCTTTTTTGCTATGCATTGGAGCAATTACAGGTCCTAGGGATAAGGTTGTGAGCGTCTTTGCAAGGACATTATACCTCCCACAAAGTTTAAGGGGTCCAGCTGCTGCACCAAGGAAGGTCCATGCCTGGGACACATGAGATTCTCTGACAGCTGGCTTTTGGCTTTGGGGCTTCCCAGGTGGTGCAGTGGTTTAAAAAAAAAAAAAAATCTGCCTGCTAATGCAGGAGATGCAAGAGATACGGGTTCCGCTCTGGGGTTGGGACAATCCCCTGGAGAAGGAAAAAGGCAATGCACTCCAGTATTCTTGCCTGAGAAATCCCATGGACAGAGGAGCCTGGACAGAACTATAGCCTGGGCTGTAGTTCATGGGGTCACAAAGAGTTGGACACAACTGAAGCAACTTAGCAAGCACATTTAAGAGATATCGTGTGATTTTTGATCCTCAGTTTCCTCTGTAAAATGAAACAAATGATACAGACATAACTGAGCATTCATACACATGTACGACTTTGGCTTAAGGACTCCTGCTGGGAGCCAGCGTGAGGAATCCCACCCATGGCAAAGGTCATGAGGAAGGAAGCCCAACAAAATGCAAAGGCGTGATCTGGCTTCAGGGGTTCCCCCTGAGTTTTCCTGAACATTTACCCCCAAAAACCAGAGTCAGCCTGATTTTATTGTACTGTGCTTTCCCACTCTTCTGACACTCTCTGGAAAAAGTTAACTTAGGGCTTCAGTCGTCTGCATTTGAAAGCAGTCTTTCAGCTCAAACCCCTCTGATGGCTCTCTACCTTGCCTTACCCGGACTTTTACAACTATGCATGTGATTGTTTACAGCCCCCTCCAACTGTGAGAGGCATGAGAAGCCTAAAACATAAAGCCTTTCAAAGAGTAAAAAGTTATTAGAGTAGCACTGGTGTAAGATTTCACTATTGAGCCAATGCTTGTTGCTGCTGCTGCTGCTAAATCACCTCAGTCGTGTCTGACTCTGTGCGACCCCATAGACGGCAGCCCACCAGGCTCCCCAGTTCCTGGGATTCTCCAGGCAAGAACACTGGAGTGGGTTGCTATTTCCTTCTCCAATGAATGAAAGTGAAAAGTGAAAGTGAAGTTGCTCAGTCGTGTCAGACCCTCAGCGACCCCATGGACTGCAGCCTTCCAGGCTCCTCTGTCCATGGGATTTTCCAGGCAAGAGTCCTGGAGTGGGGTGCCATTAAGTTCCCATATCTCTTATCCACTGTGCACCTGGAAGCACATTCGTTAACATAGTTAGAATGAAAGAAAAAACAAGCGTAGCCTTGAAACTGACCACATCAGACTTTTGAGCTAATTGATTCTTTCTTTTTGTAACTTATTGCACCTTTGCTTCATGAAAATGTAGCTTTGTTTGATACTTTCTGAGGCTGACATAGATTAGAAATATGAAGAAAAAACACTTCAAGGGAAAATAAGTTTTCTGGTTGAGCAGCCGTTATCAAAAGAGGGTTGTTAAAATGTTTCACAGGCCTCCAAGGCCAGAAGATAATGTACACAACATTGTTGGTGGGAAAGGTACAAAAGTCCTTTTAAAAAATAAAGTTATTGGGGCCTCGCTCACTGAAGCAGCTTGGTCTACCCGTGTCTTCGTTATTTTCTGGCTGAATTCCCGCCTGGGGCATGGAGGCTCGCCATGTCTACTTACTTGCCCTGGCTTCAAAGACCCACGAGAAAGGGAGCCCAAGGCGGGGCACCCTCCACTATTCAAATGGGTGCTGGTGGCCTAATGTAGATGGTGCAAACCTCTTGTCTCGAGGTTTTATTAGTTCTCCACGTAAACCAAGTTATTCAGCCTCTTTTCTCCACTAATTTTCCTACTACACTATCCTTTCCTAATCTAATCTTATATTTCTAATTAAATAAATCTCTCTTCGCCAACTCCGTCCACCCTTCGAACTCCCTGGATCCACCGGGGCTGGACCCCGGCAGACTCCCTGAGGGTTTTTTGGAACCTTCCTTAGATAGTGCATGGCTTTCTAGGACTCTGTCACCCAACCTTCTTTTCCTCTCCCCTTCACTTGGGTAAGGCTACATCAAAGGGATTTTCCCTAATAAAGTCCATGCACACTGAATCCCATCTTGATATCTGCCTCTTGGAAGACCTGAACTCACAAAAGTGGTACACCAGTGGAGACAGGCAGGTAGGAATGGGCATCTGGGCTTGGCTCACCCACCGCCCAGCAGCAGATGGAGAGGATGCTGTGCTGGTTGGTAGGAGGGACACCAAACTCCCTGACATGTGATATCATCTCCAATCCTAAAGATTTCACTGGGGATGATCTAGAGATGAGAATGCTGTGGCAGGTGTAATATATGGGCATTATGAAAAATCAGGGGAGAATTGCCTATAAAGACATCAGAATTAGTCAGTTACTGCTAAACTGTGTTCACACTTTACAGAAGGAAAATGAAAAAAATGGGGCTGTCAACAAATATGACAGTCTTATGGCTTATAAAGAGGCTTTTATGTCTACAGTGGCAGGGCACTCACAGGCTGAAGATCTAATTGTTAGAGTTGCAGGGATGTTTGAAATCAGTCAATGCAAGTCTACTTTGCAAAGTCAAGGGATCCTGAAACATGGAATGGGGATGTCTTAATGGATGCCCCTGAGGATGTGGGCTCTCTCTGCAAGCCCACACCCCTCCTCCCAGACTCTGTGGGCTTGGCTAGGTAGCCCACTCTTTCATCATAAAAACTAATCCCTCAGTTTTGCTAGAAGATGCTGCAAAAGCCTCTATCCCACAGACTGCACAGTCTCAGGCACCCCAACTTCCTTCCACCTTCCCTGGCATTCAGACTTATATCACAATCTGATGATTCTCTTAGCCTTTTCAAGATGTCTACCAAAATGTGTCTAAGAGGAGTTTCCCCTAATAAAATCCTTCCACATCTGACTTCTTTGTGTCTGCTTCTTGGAAGATCCAGATAAACAGAGGTGGTCAAGGAAGGTCTCAGTGAGAAGGTGATGTCTGAGCCCAAGTCAGCAGGAGGTGGAGGCAGCTAGCCATGAGGGAATTGGGAAAAAAACATTCCAGGTGAGGGAACAGCAGCAGCAAAAGCCTTGATGTGAGCCCTCCCTGCTGTGCTCATAGAGACCAAGAAGGCCAGTGTAGCTGGAGAGGAGGCGATGGGGACCAGGAGGAGCAGGCAGCCTGGCACCTGGGCTTCCCAGGTGCTGCTAGTGGTAAAGAATCCGCCTGCCAATGCAAGAGATGCAAAAGATGCAGGTTCAGTTTCCGGGTTGGGAAGATATCCTGAAATAGGAAAGGGCAACCCACTCCAGTATTCTTGTCTAGAGAATTTCATGGACAGAGGAGCCTTGTGGGCTACAGTCCATGGGGTCCTACAGAGTTGGATACGACTGCATACAGCACACAGCACAGTAGTAGGCAAGCTCAGGGAAGTGGATAATTGGGAGCCTTTTACTCTGAATGACAAGGAAAGAAATCGCAGGATTTTGAGCAAAGAAATTACATGACATAGCTTAAGTTTTTAAAAATCTTTTAAAAATTGAAGTATAGTTAATTTACAATGTTATGTTAGTTTCAGGTGTATAGCAAAGTGATTCTGTTATCCATATATATATTACAAGATAGTGAATATAATTTTGTGTGCTATACAGTAAGACCTTGTTATTTGTCTGTTTTATATATAGTAGTGTGAATATGTTCATCATAAACTCCTAATTTATCTCTTCCCCTCTCCTCCACTCTCCCCTTTGGTAACCATAAGTTTGTTTTCTATGTTTGTGAGTCTATTTCTGTTTCATAAATAAGTTCACTTATATCAGTTATTTTTTAGATTTGACATGTAAGTGATACCATATGATATTTGCCTTTCTTTGTCTGACTTAATATGATAATCTTTAGGTCAGTCTGTGTTGCTGCAAATGGCATTATTTCATTTTTTATAATTGAGTGGTATTCCATTGTATATATATATATATATATATACCACATCTTCTTTGTCCATTCACCTGTTAATGGACATTTAGGTTGCTGCCATGTCTTGGCTGTTGCAAGTAGTGCTGCTATGAATATTGGCATGCATGTATCTTTTCAAATCAGAGTTTTCTCTGGATATATGCCCAGGAGTGGGATTACAAGGCCATATGGTAACTATTTTTAGGTTTTTAAGGAACCTCCATACTGTACTCCATAGTGACTGCACCAGTTTATAGTCCCAACTACAGTGTAGGAGGGTTCCTTAAATTCATTTTTAAAATGCTATTTCCTACAGCTATTTGAGAATTCAATTGCAGAAGACCAAAGGCAGAAGAAGAAATATCAGTTAGAATACTATTGGAAGATCCAGGTCAGGATGATGGAATCAGCTGAGGGTGGAAGCTACGGAAGTGAACAGAATCTGGATGTATTCTGAAGAGAGTGACAACTGAATTTCCTGAAGGATTGGGTGTGTTCTGCAAGAGGAAAGAAGGTGACAAGAATGCAGATGCCACTTGATGAAACTGGAGAAAGGGGAAATTGCTTGAGGAGATCAGGAGTTGGGACATGTTAAGTTTGAGACATTTATTTAGCACGTACATGGACATGTCAAATGGCTGTTGGATGTATGAGTCTGGTGTCCAGGAGACAAGTCTGGGCTGGAGGCATAAATTTGGGAGTAGTTGGCAGTAAGGTGGTATTTAAAGCCATGAAACTAAATGAGCTCACCAACGAGTGATTGTGGATAGCAAAATTGTGTAGTGGGTAAAATCATCTACGAGCAAGAGTTTGCGAAAGCAAGAAGTGTTAGTGGCTCGGTCGTGCCGACTCTTTGCGACCCTATGGACTGTAGCCTGCCAGGCTCCTCTGTCTTTTGGATTCTCCAGGCAAGAGTACTGGAGTGGGTTGATATCACCTCCTCCACGGGATCTTTCCAACCCAGGGATTGAACTCAAGTCTCCCACAGTGCAGGCAGATTATCATCTGAGCCACCGATGAATCTGTATTACTCACAAATATCTATGTTCAAAAAGCACCAGAACATCTGTATGATTTTTCTCTACAGCTGAAGTTCTATGATGCAAATCCTCAACCTGTTCACTGTATATCTCTGTTTAAGAAGCAATATATTTTTTTACCTCCAACTTTCCTAAGTGATCAACAAAATCGAGAACTAAAGTGAGTAAAAGTGATTTTTTTCCCACAAATTATTCCACCTGTAGAACTGAAACCTAATGTTAGAGCTCGAGGCTAATTTGCTTATTAGGTTTATTTCTGTCTATATTTTATTCCTGAATTACATTCATCGGTATTTTCCATTTTCTTCTTTTTGGCTGCATTAAGACTAAAATAAAATCTATCTCCCTTATTATACGTATTTAAAATTTGTGTTAAGTGTTTAGAATCAAACAGTCTTCACTGAATTCTCACAGGGCAATTTTCCCACATGTACTTCACAGAACAGTACAAAGGAAACTGTCTTATTTCCTCCATCAGTGGAGGGAAGATTTATTCAGTGAATATCCCCAGCCTGTTCTTCAGGGGAGCATTGGTGCAGTATTGCAAGGCAGCTCTTCAGAATTCCATCTCGCTCATGTTCATTCAAATTCATTCATTTGAATGAATTAGTTCATTCAAATTCATTCATTTGAATGAATTAGTTCATTCAAAATACAGTAGATGACATCTTATTTTTACTTCATTTATTTATTTGCCATGTCTCTTGGCTTTTGGGATCTTAGTTCCCTGACAAGTGATCAAACCCAGGCCCCTGGCAGTGAAAGCATGGACTACATCAGGGAACTCCCAGTAGATGATACCTTAGTGGAAGAGCCCTATAGACTCATGAATGTTTGGAGGTAGTAGGAATCACAGTGATCACTGACACCCCCTCATCTTATAAATCAGTGTATCAAAGAAGAATCCATTTCCAAATATTGGCGATTCTTACTTGTCTGTCTTCTTTCCCCCATATTAGTTAGGTTCCTAGGTTTGCTGCATAGGCTTCAACAACAAGAAGTCATCTTCTCGCTGTTTCAGAGGTCAGCACTCTATAAAATCCAAGTGTCCACAGGGCCACACTCCCTCCAGACGCTTGAGTGAGTGAGTGCTAGGTGACTTCAGTCATGTCTGATTCTTTTCAACCCTATGGACTGTAGCCTGCCAGGCTCCTCTGTCCATGGGGTTCTCCAGGCAAGAATACTAGAGTGAGTTGCCATGCCCTCCTCTAAGGGATCTTCCCAAACCAGGGACTGAACCTGTGTCTCTTGCATGCCCTGCATTGGCAGGTGGGTTCTTCACCACTAGTGCCACCTGTGAAGCCCAAGAAGCTTGAGAAAAGGCTCCTTTTCTGCACCTTCAGCTTCGGGTGTCTCCCTGACTTGCCACAGCATCACTCCAGGCTCTTCCTCTGTCTCCAGTCTTTTCCACAGTGTGTCCATGTCTCAGCACTCTCTCTCCTTTCTCTAATAAAGACACCAGTCATTGGATTTAGGGTGGACCTAAGTCTGGATCCCAAGATTTTCAACTTAGTTACTTAATTACATCTGCAAAGAATCTGTTTCCAAACAGAGTCATATTCATAGGTCCAGGTGTTGGAATTTGGACATATCTTTTGATGAGGGGTATTGTTTAATCCATTACACCATCCTTCCTTCTTTCCTTTCCTTCTTTCTTCTGTTCAATTCATTTCTCCCACCAGTTAGATCCTTTTATCCTTTCCTGCATCACTTTAATTCCCATCTATTCCTGACTCTTTGCTGTTGTCTAGTCAATCAGTCATGTCTGACTCTTTGTTGCCCCATGGACTGCAGCATACCAGGCTTCCCTGTCCATCACCAACTCCCAGAGCTTACTCAAACTCATGTCCATTGAGTCAGTGATGCCATCCAACCATCTCATCCTCTGTCGTCCCCTTCTCCTTCTGCCTTCAATCTTTCCCAGCATCAGGGTCTTTTCTAATGAGTTGGCTCTTCTCATCAGGTAGTCAAACTACTGGAGCTTCAGCTTCAGCATCAGTCCTTCCCGTGAATATTCAGGGTTGATTTCCTTTAGTGTTGACTGGTTTGATCTCCTTGCTGTCCAAGGGACTCTCAAGAGTCCTCTCTAGCACCGCAGTTTGAAAACATCAGTTCTTTGGTGTTCAGCCTTCTTTGTGATCCAGCTCTCACATTCATACATGACTACTGGAAAAACCATAACCTTGACTATATGGACCTTTGTCGGCTCTTTAAGAAGGTCATAATCCTTCTTTTTTAAAAAGGGCTTAGAACAGAAGGGTTAGTTGGAAGAACTGCAGTCCCTACTTTTACTTTTGGCCTGGAGTAGCTATAGTTATAGTCCATTATCTCCCTCCATCTACTCTGTAATTTCTTTGTTTTTCACTCCATAGGCCACTCTGGTTTAGTTTGCTTGCCCAGTGGAAGAACAGGAACCTTAATTCCTAAGGGCTCTGAGCCTTTGTTTATCTTAACTTTACAGGCTGTGGTCCTGGCAGTTGTTATTATGCAAATAGAAGTACCAGGAGATGTTTTGGTGAATCTGCCATGCCTCTGGCATATTCCTCCCTGGTTCCATTACAAAGCAGGGCCCTTAGCTTGTCAACTCTCAGGGCTGATTATAACTGGTCAGCATAATTGCCTCTGATCTCCCAGCATGAGGATCTCAAAGCGAATGGTTATAATCCAGCTTTGGGCTCAGGGGAGCTGTCACTTTTGTCCCACCTCCATTGGAACAAGCGCTTCAATGTCAGCCAACTACTACCGTAGAAGACACTGCTTCAGAGCTCAGTGGTCTCCAACCGTAAACATGCATTATGCACAGATTTCTTGGAAACACTCTTCTTCGGCTGCCTGTCTGCTGGCTGGCTGGAGTGGTTCTGCTCTGTTTGTCTCTTTGTGGGTGTGACCTGGAGAGAGACAACTTCTATGTGCTCCACTGAGACCCTTGGAGCTTTCAATTTTAGCAATGCCATAGTGTTTTGTAACTGCTTGTCTGAAACTGTCAGATTTGGAGGACAAGAATTTTGTTCTAGTTGGTTTTTTTTTTTTTGGTGGTTGTTGTTTGTTTTCAGGGATGGA
This sequence comes from Budorcas taxicolor, assembly GCF_023091745.1. Classification (NCBI taxonomy): domain Eukaryota; kingdom Metazoa; phylum Chordata; class Mammalia; order Artiodactyla; family Bovidae; genus Budorcas; species Budorcas taxicolor. The sequence goes on along the minus strand of NC_068923.1, from coordinate 49,180,929 downwards.
GTATATGTGAGTGCATATTACATTACATTACATTGCATTTGAAGGTTTACTTTATCTTTGTAGATTTTTAATTCTCATGTCCTCTCTCCATTTTTTCCCCCAATGAGATATTTGTATTTTCCTTGCTGATTTTACAGGAACTCTTTAGGTATGGGGATATTAAATCCCTTGCAGTAAACATCTCCCTTTAGAGATGATTAAAATGAAGGGTTGGGACTTCCCTAGTGGTCCAGTGGTTAAGAATCTGCCTTCCAGTGCAGGAGACATGGGTTTGATTCCTGGTAAGGGGACTAAGATCCTGCATGCCATGGAGCAACGAAGCTGTCCTAGAAAAGATGCTTAACCTCTGCCCTTCATTTTTATTCTAAATGTTTTATTTATTTGTTCGCCTGTCTCGGGTCTCAGCTGTGGTGCACGGGGTCTTTGTTGCAGTGCTTCGGCTCCTCTCTAGTTGTGGAGTGAGGGCTCCATAACTACTGAGCTTGAGCGTTCTAGAGCACTCACTCCACAGCTAGAGAGAAGCCGAAGCACTGCAACAAAGACCCTGTGCGCCTCAGCTGAGACCCAAGACAGGCAAATGAGTAAAGACATCAATAAAATATTGGGAATAAAAGTGTAGGGTAGAGGTTAAGCATCTTCCCCAGGACAGCCAGTGAGAGTGAGCAGAAGGGTTTCCTCTGTTGATATAAACAACTCTCGCTGTCACCAAAGAGACTGACTCCCCATCTCACTATACACTTAGTCGTAGTTGAACTCTAGATAATATTTTGATACCATTAAAGATGGGTGTGGGGAAGTGATATGAATAAAATTAGCAAGTGATTTGGATTTGTGTAACTCTGGTATCAGGTTTCTTCTTAACTAGATTATGAAATCTTTGCAAGAAAAGAATATTTAGAAAATATTTCTTTTATCTCATTATCTCCAGTGCAATCACACTGTCAGGTGTGTAGCAAGAACTAGTTCAACATTATTTAAACATCAGTTAGTAAGTAGTCAGAATTTTGAAACAGTGAAGGGCTTCAGATACTACCCTGTGAAGAGTTTCCTAAATTGTTTTCTGCAACAGTAACATCAGGAAGGGCTTCCCAGATGGCTCAGTGGTAAAGAATCCACCTGCTCATGCAGGAGATGCAGGTTTGATACCTCAGTCAGGAAGATCCCCTGGAGAAGAAAACGGCAACCCAGTCCAGTCTTTCTTGCCTCGGAAATCTCACGGACAGAGGAACTTGCTGAGGTACGGTCCTGAGGGTCGCAAAAGAGTGGCACACGAATTAGCGACTAAACAACAACAATATCAGGAAAATGTAATTCCAGATTCAAAACTTTGAGAGGTCCAGCATACACATTTTCCTAGAGTTATCATATTCATTAGCACCCTAAAGGCCCTGAAAAATTCTGCCATTAAGAAACATTTTACTCTGATTAATCTGGTGTGGAACACTTTCTCTTTTTCTTAATTAACAGAATGTTAACGTTATACTCAAGACTATTTGGGAAGAGTGATTCTGTTCTAATCACTGAATGCAATAGAACATTTAGTGAGCTAGTTCAACTTCTCCCAGCTGGTTGATAGCAGAGCTGGGGCTAAAATCAATCTCTTAACTTTTATTCCAATGTTTTTCTTTCTACTGTAAGAGGCAGCAATTGTCACTTCATGATAATTATGGGTGACAACAGTTGGAATGCCTCTGCTGCTAAGGGAAGGAGATTAAAGAGGGAAAAAAGCATCATCAACACTGTATGGAAAACTTTTAAAAGTGATCGTTTATATTGTATGTAAAAAATCTGGGAAACAGAAAAGTGGTTTTATTTGTAAGTTCACTATTAATTAACATGCATGTCATTTGAAGTAGTGTCAATTGATGGTGTGTTAGAAAACTCTTTGCTATCTGGTGCATTGTGCCTGTTTATATCTCCTTAGTGGAACTTTAACAAATCATCATAAGGGTGACTTTAATGGCTTATTTGAAGAAAACAAAGAATATCTCTTTCAGAAAGTCAGAGGGAAAACTGGATGGTGGGTGTCTAAATCAAACATTAAAGCTAGTATTAAAGGTCTGTTAGAAAGAAATTTTCTATTCCCCAGGAGCTATTGAGGCATAAGCAAAGTGGAACAGAAGACCCCAATGAAGACTTTCCATTGCTTAAAAAATTGAATCTTTACTGATTTGAAGAAAGCTAGAGGATAAAGTTACTATTTATTGAGGATTTATTTTTATCAGATATCATAATGTGTTATTTCACTTTATCCTTATAACATTTGTGAATGATGAGCCGCATTATCACCCTCTTTCTACAGACAGAAAATTGAGGCATGGAGAGGTTAAGTAACTTTCTCTAGGAAGCGTAATTAGAAAGTAACATGAGTGCCATTGGATCTCAAGCTTCAAGTTCTTTCATCATTCCTTATTACATAAACTATTATTAATTTCCAAAGAAAAGTGTTGAAACAATGACCTCAGTTCCAAGTAGGTGTTAGAGAATGTACTGGGCGTGTGGTTCAGTGGTCTCATTCTGGGTCTTCGAGGGAGGTGTCTGATGACGCCTAGGAGGCTGCAAAGTCTGTGTCTAGAGGATGAAGCTGAACCTCCTCTGGGATCCAAACGCTTAGCCTTCAAGGAAGCAAACGAAGATAAACACAAATGAACACCACCAAACACAAAAAGGACTACTCAGCACAAGAAAGAAAACAATGAAAACCAGAGACAATGTTGGTTAATTTTTTCATCTCAGACTTTCTTGGTAAGCAGAGCATAAAGTTGTCATAAAATATGAGATCAGTCATTGAAAAGGACATTTTTAAAAATGAGTATTGCTGTTTATGTACAGAATAAATCAAATGCCCTTCTCAGCAAGTCTGGAAGTTTTTCTTTAGGAATGTCTCGGCAAGCCAGTGTGAATAGTGATTTCATTTTGAAACAGACTAAGATGTCCAGATGTTCAAGCTGGTTTTAGAAAAGGCAGAGGAACCAGAGATCAAATTGCCAATATCCACTGGATCATAGAAAAAGCAAGAGAGTTCCAGAAAAACATCTATTTCTGCTTTATTGACTATGCCAAAGCCTTTGACTGAGCACAATAACCTGTGGAAAATTCTGAAAGAGATGGGAATACCAGACCACCTGACCTGCCCCTTGAGAAACCTATATGCAGGTCAGGAGGCAACAGTTAGAACTGGACATGGAACAACAGACTGGTTCCAAACAGGAAAAGGAGTACGTCAAGGCTGTATATTTTCACCCTGCTTATTTAACTTATATGCAGAATACATCATGAGAAACGCTGGGCTGGAAGAAGCACAAGCTGGAATCAAGATTGCTGGGAGAAATATCAATCACTTCAGATATGCAGATGACATCACCCTTATGGCAGAAAGTGAAGAGGAACTCAAAAGCCTCTTGATGAAAGTGAAAGAGGAGAGTGAAAAAGTTGGCTTAAAGCTCAACATTCAGAAAATGAAAATCATGGCATCTGGTCCCATCACTTCATGGGAAATAAATGGGGAAACAGTGGAAACAGTGTCAGACTATTTTTGGGGGGTCCAAAATCACTGCAGATGGTGACTGCAGCCATGAAATTAAAAGACGCTTACTCCTTGGAAGAAAAGTTATGACCAACCTAGACAGCATATTGAAAAGCAGAGACATTACTTTGCCAACAAATGTCCGTCTAGTCAAGGCTATGGTTTTTCCAGTGGTCATGTATGGATGTGAGAGTTGGACTGTGAAGAAAGCTGAATGCCGAAGAATTGATGTTTTGAACTGTGGTGTTGAATAAGACTCTTGAGAGTCCCTTGGTCTGTAAGGAGATCCAACCAGTCCATTCTGAAGGAGATCAGCCCTGAGATTTCTTTGGAGGAAATGATGCTGAGGCTGAAACTCGTGCTTTGGCCACCTCATGCGAAGAGTTGACTCATTGGCAAAGACTCTGATGCTGGGAGAGATTGGGGACAGGAGGAAAAGGGGATGACAGAGGATGAGATGGCTGGATGGCATCACTGCCTCGATAGACATGAGTTTGAGTTAACTCCGGGAGTTGGTGATGGACAGGGAGGCCTGGCGTGCTGCAATTCATGGGGTCGCAAAGAGTCGGACATGACTGAGTAAGTGAACTGACTGAAGGCAGATACCTTATATGACTACTGGAAAAACCATAACTTTGACTAGATGCACTCTGTCAGCAAAGTAATGTTTCTGCTTTTTAATATGCTGTCTAGGTTGGTCATAGTTTTTCTTCCAAGGAGCAAGTGTCTTTTAATTTCATGACTGCAGTCACCATCTGCAGTGATTTTGGAGCCCAGGAAAATAAAGTCTGTCACTGTTTCCATTGTTTCCCCATCTATTTGTCATTAAGTGATGGGACCAGATGCCATGATCTTTGTTTTTTGAACGTCGAGTTTTAAGCCAGCCCTTTCACTCTCCTCTTTCACTTTCATCAAGAGGCTTTTTAGTTCCTCTTTGCTTTCTGCCAAAAGGGTGGTGTCATCTTCATATCTGAGGCTATTGATATTTCTCCCTGTAACCTTGATTGCAGCTTGTGCTTCATCCAGCCTGGCATTTCACATGATGTACTCTGCATGTAAGTTAAATAAGCAGAGTGACAATATACGGCCTTGACGTACTCCTTTCCCAATTTGGAACCAGTCTGTTGTTCCATGTCTGGTTCCAACTGTTGCTTCTTGACCTGCATACAGTTTTCTTAGGAAGCAAATCAGGCAGTCTGGTATTACCATCTCATTGAGTGTTTTCCACAGTTTGTTGTGATCCACACAGTCAAAGGCTTTGGCATAGTCAATAAAGCAGAAGTAGATGTTTTTCTGGAACTCTCTTTCTTTTTCAACGATCCAGTGATCTATAGTTTTTCCAGTAGTCATGTATGGATGTGAGAGTTGGACCATAAAGAAAGCTGAGTGCCAAAAAATTGATGCTTTTGATCTGTGGTGTTGGAGAACTCTCTTGAGAGTCCCATGGACTGCAGGGAGATCAAACAAGTCAGTCGTAAAGGAAATCAGTCGTGAATATTCATTGGAAGGACTGATGCTAAAGCTGAAGCTGCAATACTTTGGCCACCTGACACGATGAACTGTCTCACTGGAAAATATCCTGCTGCTGGGAAAGATTGAATGCAGGAGGAGAAGGGGATGACAGAGGGTGAGATGGTTGGATGGCATCACCAGCTCAATGGACATGAGTTTGGGCAAGCTCTGGGAGTTGGTGATGGACAGGGAAGCCTGGCATGCTGCAGTCCATGGGGTCACAAAGTTGGACACACCTGGGTGACTGAACTGATGGCAGATACCTTAATGTCTGTAACTCTTTGGACTGTATCTTTGTGTATTCATAAGAAAAGGAGATGATTAGTGTTATGCTGAATATCTTCATTAAATGCAGTTTTAATCTCTGATGTGGAATATCTGGACAATAATGAATGAATATGCAATTTCATGAAATTGTCTTCCTCTTTCCATCCACATAGATGACGGGCTAGCACATGAATCTCGGTAACTCTTCCCCATCCTTTACTGACCTCTGTTCTTTATGCTCACTCAGTCATCTTAGTTCCATCTTAGCCTTTGACCTTTTGATCCATCTCTTTCATATCAGAGTCTGAACCATCACTTCTGGTCCATTCTCTCTCCCATTTCTTTGTCCCTATTACATCTACTCAAACTGTCCTAATTATTTCAGACTGTCACTCTATTCTCCCTTCACTTTCTTCCCTCCTCAACCAATTTCATGTTTAGATGGATCTAAACTTCAATCGGCGCCACCCTAGATTCCTCAAAACTTAACTTTCCTGCCTTCTGCTTCCACCTTTCCTCCTTCCCTGTCTTAGATTCTTCCCCCTCACATGCACACCAACCTGTGTAACTCCCTGTCCACCTTCTCTTCTGTTTTCAGGCTTCTAGTTTCTGCAAAACAGAGACCACAAAACCATACTGATTAGGTACCCGTTTGATGCTACCTGTGGAGCACTGATTAATTTTATAGCTATACAGTATTGTTAATGAATAATCTCTCTCCCTGAGATATTTTCTTATGGAAACATTCATGTATATCTTCCTTGTGCTGACTACTCTCCTGTGCTTTCAGATGATGAAAACTAGCCTTGCAGACTGAGCTCTCCACCCTCAACCAAAGAGTCTCAGTTCTTCGCCCTGTAAAATCTTTCAGTGGGTGTGTACTGTCTTCGCAACCCTCAGCTGAATGTATTTATATAAAGTTCCTTAAAAAAGCAACCATATGAACTACCATATGACCCAGCAATCCCACTCCTGGGCAGATACCCAGAGAAAAGCATAATTTAAAAAGATACATGTGCCCCAATGTTCATTGCAGCACTATTTACTATAGCCAGAACATGGAAGTAACCTAAATGTCCATCAACAGAGAATGGATAAAGAAGATGTGATACATAAATACAATGAAATATTACTCAGTCATAAAAAGGAACAAAGTTGGGTCATTTGTAGAGATGTCAATGGACCTAGAGACTGTCAAATAGGGTAAAGTAAGTAAGAGAAAAACAAATATCATATGCTAATGCATATATGTGGAATCTAAAAAATGCTATAGGTGAAAGTGAAGTCACTCAGTCGTGTCTGACTCTTTGTGACTGTAGCCTACCAGGCTTCTCCATCCATGCAGTTTTCCAGGCAAGAGTACTGGAGTGGGTTGCCATTTCCTTCTCCAGGGGATCTTCCTAACCCAGGGATCGAATCCAGGTCTCCCACGTTACAGGCAGACACTTTACCATCTGAGCCACCAGAAAAATGGTATAGATGATCTTATTTGCAAAGCAGAATTAAAGACACAGAATAGAGGACAAATGCATGGATACCAAGGGGGGAAAGGCCAAATGTATGGATACCAAGGATGAACTGGGAGATTGTGATTGATATATATATATATATACACTATTGATGCTGTGTATAAAATACATAACTAATGAGAACCTACTGTATAGCTCAGGGAACTCTATTCAGTGCTCTGTGGTGACCTAAATGGGAAGAAAATCCAACAAAGAAGAGATATATGTATACATATAGCTGATTCACTTTGCTGTACAGAAATTAATACCAGTCAACTATACCCCAATAAAATTAATTTTTAAAAATACCTAGTTAAATGTACTATAAACTCCATCTTGGCCTCCCTTTCAGCCATTATTTGATGCTTCACTGAAACATTTCTGCATGTAATGGCTGACAAAGGATATACCATTGATAGTGAAACTCCTGCAATTGAGCCAAGAGGAAGAATCATGCCTTTTTTTTTTAAGAAAGGTTTAGGTTTTTTGAGGTGTAAGAAAATTGTATAAGTAGAATGTCTTTGATTTCAAATAACAGAAAATTCTGACTTACAGTGATTTAAATAATAAATAAAAATATATTACCTCACCTAATGAGAGGTCAGGTTTCAGAGTTGATACAGTGGCTGAATATCATAAAGGCCCTGCGTTTTGCATCACTTTCTCTGCCTCCTCCCTGTGTTAGCTTTCTCTCAGGCTGTCTTGCCTCAGTGCTATAAGATGGCAGCAGTGATTGCAGAGATAATCAAGAGACAGCAACGTTCAGAGACAGAAAGAGACTGTCTGTCCCTGGGCCTCCTTCTGTGTGTGTGTGTGCTCAGGACTAACCCGGTAACTCAGCAGTAAAAAAAAGTAAAATGCTTAGCTCTGTCTGACTCTTTGCAATCCCATGGACTATAGCTCGCCAGGCTCCTCTGAACATGGAATTCTCCAGGCAAGAATACTAGAGTGGGTTGCCATGCCCTTCTCCAGGGGATTGTCCTTACCCAGGGATTGAACTGGCATTTCCTGTGTCTCCTGCTTTGTAGGCAGATTCTGGCCTTGCCTACTGGTTCAGATGTTAAAGAATCTGCTTGCAGTGCAGGAAACCTGGGTTCAATCCCTGGATTGGGACAATCCCCTGGAGAAAGACATGGCATCCCACTCAAGTATTCTTGCCTGGAGAATCCCACGGAGAGAGGAGCCAGGCAGGCTACAGTCCATGGGGTAGCAAAAGGGCCTCCTTCTATCAGTGAGCAAGACTATCCCTCAAACCCTCAGTGGAATCACCATCACCCACTATGACTACCATGACTGGCTGTCAGTTACAATTTACCTTTGGAGTCAGAAGTGAGGAAAAGTTTGGACACCCAAGAAACTCCAAGGGTAAATCTTAGTTAGCTCTAAGTAAACTGTCCATGAGAGTCATGATCTATTATTTCTGGTTCCTGTGTATGAGGGTCCTAGTTCTAGTGACTCTTCTTGCTACTTCTGTGTTTGTCCTTGTGGGTCTGACACACAATGCCATCATCCTGTTTGTGCTCTATCCTAGTGGCCCTGTCTGTTGGTATACACCATAGAGTCATTTGTCTCCCATTGTTCTCCTCCTTTCCTGGGGGAGATGCTCTGGCCTCCACTGCTATCAGGTCCTACAAATCTCTCTGGACCTTGTGTGATCACTTCCCACCCTATATCCTTTCCTCTTCTCTCCCAGAGCCCAGACCAAATGGCACAGAAGTTGACCAGTATCTAAACTCCTTTCCCCCTCATTTTCTTCCTGCTCTCATCCCTCCTACTTCAGGAATCTTTGTACAATCTAATTGGTAAGAAGACACTATCTGATTTATCATGATTTATTTGCACCAAATTCTTTCTGCACTTAGTCTTATTAAACTCAAATAGCACATGTGTTAAAGGAGAAGAAGCACTTAAGACTGACTGTCAGAATCTTAGGTAGCTTCATGGAGAAAGTTTTTGAGAGGAGAGTTATGAATGAGTAGGAATTTTCAGGAATATTGGGGTAGGAATTCAGAATATGGAGACATTATGTCCAGGAAGAGGGTCTTCTATGAGCAGGCATAGAGTTGCATGAGAACATGAGGTAGTAACACTGGTGGGAGATGAGGCCAAGCAGATAAGTAGAGGACTTGGGGGCAAGACTTTCATAAGGCATTTTCATCTTATCTTTTGATGAGACAAGGAGCCATTGAAACACTTAGCACTAAGGCCATAACATGGTTCATACTTACACTATAAAAAGTTCTCTGGCAGTGAACTGAAGGGATGACTAGGGGTGGGTAAAATTTGAGGCAGGGAGACCATGAGAAAGTTCTTGTTCTTCTATAAGGGAAAACTGATGCAGGCCCACAATATGTTAGTAGGAAAATGACAATCCTAGATAGAATATTAAAAAAACAGAGACATTACTTTGCCGACAAAGGTCCATATAGTCAAAGCTACGGTGTTCTAATAAAGCTATTGGAAAAGACCCTGATTCTAGGAAAGATTGAAAGTGGGAGGAGAAGGGGATGACAGAGGATGAGATGGTTGGATGGCATCACTGACGCGATGGACATGAGTTTGAGTAGGCTCTAGGAGTTGATGATGGACAGGCAAGCCTGGCATGTTGCAGTCCATGGGGTTGCAAAGAGTTGGATATGACTGAGTGACTGAACTGAATTGATGGTTTTTCCAGTAATCATGTATGGATGTGAGAGTTGAACCATGAAGAAGGCTGAAGGCCAAAGAATTACTTCTTTTGAACTGTGATGTTGAAGACTCTTGAGAGTCCCTTGGACAGCAAGGAGATCAAATATGTCAATCCTAAAGGAAATCAGTCCTGAATACGCTTGGAGGGACTGATGCTGAGGCTTCAATACTTTGGCCACCTGATGTGAAGAGCCGACTCACTGGAAAAGACCCTGAGGCTGGGAAAGATTGAAGGCAGGAGAAGGGGATGACAGAGAATGAGATGGTTGGATGGCATCATTAACTCAATGGACATGAGTTTGAGCAAGCTCCGGGAGATGGTGAAGGACAGGGAAGCCTGGCATGCTGCAGTTCATGGGGTTGCAAAGAGTTGAACACGACTGAGCAACAAAGGAAAATGGTGGTGGGATGGGGTGTATATGAAGGAAGAACTGATAGAAATTCATGATTGAGTCAATGCAGAGTAAACGGAAAAGACAAATTTAGGGTAACTCCCAAGTCTCTGGCTTCAGTAAGGGGATGATGGTGGTACCATTATATAAGGTAATGAATGTAAGTTCTAGGTATGCTTCTGGGGAAGATAAATCCCTTCTTGAACATGTTGCTTTGGAGAGTGTTCGAGTAGAGAAAATATCAACATTGGACATATGGATCTGAGACAGGCAAGTAATTTGTGTCCCTATTAATTTGGAAGTCATAAAGCAGCAGGTTATAATTAAAGCCATGAACATGCGTAAGATTGCCCAGGGATAATATATAGGGTGAGGAAGGGAGGGGAGTAATGAGGAAGTTGGAGAGGAGAGGGGATCTTGAGAATACTTCCATGAAGAATGAGAAGGCTTCAGAGGATACTAGTGGTAATCAAGGAGATGACCTGGAGATCGAGTAGACACGAAAAGTGAGGGTAGAACCAGATTTGAATGGTTCAGAAGTGAATTATTGCTATGTCTGCAAGTTAACCAATCTTTCCTTTGAAATATCTAATTTTCTTTCGATCCCTTCCGATGTACTTTTTGAAAAGTCTCATATTGTATCGCTTTATCCCCAGGAGTCTAATTTGTGTACTTAATGTTAGAAAAAGAGGGTTCACCTTGAGTAAAAGAAGAAAATCTCCAGGGACCCTAAATTCATATGTCCATATTTGCCATCTCATTTTTTTCCTCTTTCTGGTGAAACTAAAGTCTAATTTGGTAGGGAAATTATTTTCCCAGCTTTCTTGTCAAACAACTTTATGAATCTAAACTTTATAATTTTCAATGTGTTGTAGAAATGGAAGAAGTTCCATGAGTTTTGAAAAATATTTTAACATATAGGAGAAAATTTAGAATTATTTTCATTGCTCATTTACATATTAGATAATCCTTAATGGATCAACTGATGATTATAATTACATTTTAACGATAAAGTAAGTTAAAATAATACAGTGTACTTTCACTTTGATTTCATTTTCTTAAAAATAAAATACTCACAATAACATAGCTTATCTCTCCTGATTTGCCAGGCAAAGCAGAAATAAAATCATGCTGTCTGTGTATAAGGTAAAAATTAACTGTTGTGACACTTCCGCATATTTGTATTCCTCTCTTCTACATTTTACAAAACTAAAGAATACTAATTAAAGTTGCTATACACTTGAGGAACTAAAAAGAGGAAGAGATCCTTCAGTATAAATATTTGATCTAAAATAATGAGAACAGGCTAGGACAGTATAGCACATAGCTTAACTAAGTTTTATATAATGAATGAAAGAAACTGATCTAGTTAGCCATAATTTAGGGTAGCTGTAACACTTTGAAATGTACAAAATATGCATAATAAGCAGAGAACCATAAAATATTTGAATCTTTTCAAAATAATTTCTTTAGTAATAACTGTATGATTTATAATGTTGTCTACGATGCAGACACAATCACTATTAATGTACCACAATAAGATGTTTTAAAATCTCAGAGTCATTACCCTCAAAAACCTTAGTTCTATAAATATTCCTGCCTCATTCATTTTGTCATACTGTGTAGCACTGAAATAATATAAAGTGACATTTACTATAAAAAGCGTACCTCTATGTGTGTTACAACATATATGGCTATCATAAAATTCCAAGCACAAATAAAAACATCTCTGTGACATGTACCTATTTATTTTAGAAAAGGCCATTTGGGAGTTTTTAATTAGCCTAGTAACTTATCTAAATTTGTCAAGATTATTACAGGCTGCATGGAAGATGATTATACTGCAAATAATTTGCACAACAAATATTTTCATTCAGTCTACTAACAACTTTCCCAACCCTTGACATAGTCATAAAAGGGCGTGCTAAGTCACTTCAGTCGTGTCCAACTCTTTGTCTGTAGCCCACCAGACTCCTCTGTCCATGAAATTCTCTAGGCAAGAGAATTGGAGTAGGTTGCCATGCCCTCCTCCAGGGGATCTTCCTGACCCAGGGACTGAACCCATGTCTCGTGTCTCTTGCATTGGCAGGAGGATTCTTTACCACTAGTGCCACCTGGGAAGTCCCTAACACCACCTGGAACGCTCATAAAAGGACAGTAATCTGTAATTGGGCATCATTTTTTATATACAGAGAGAACAGAGGTGAAATTATTTCTTCTCATCATCTGTAGGGAGTCTTTCAAGTGTTTTTAGAAAATGAGGCTAAAAATTCACCGTGATGAGAAAAATAACATCAAAATAATCAACATAATTACAAGTTGTTTATTTGAAAATTAATAAAGTAGATGAACCTATGGTGATCTGGGAAGCCCTGGTGGCTCAGTGGTAAGGAATCTGCCTTCCAGTGCAGGAGATGCAGATTCGATCCCAACTCAGAAAGATCCATTGAGAGAGGGCATGGCAACCCCCTCCAGCATTCTTGCCTGGAAAATCCTATGGACAGAAAAACCTGGTAGGCTACAGTCCATGGGGTTGCAAAGAGTCAGACACAACTGAGCACAGACACACACATCATGATCTGGAGAAGTAAGAAAAGACACATGACATTAGAAATGACAAAGCATGGGTAGAAGCTATGGATCCAGCAGGGTTTTTAAAAACAACTGAATGACATTAGAGAAGTTATTCCAATAATTTTGCAAAGGTAAATGAAATTCATATGTTTCTAAGAAAAAAGGGGCTTACGTAAAGCACTTCAAGAAGAGATAGAATCTGAAAATATATACAACCACTAAAGAAATTGAATTAATAGTGCAAATTCCTCTAATAACGAAAACACTAGGTCCAGATGTTTTTATGGATAGGCACCAACATACATTCAAGAAAAAGATCATTTCATTGTTTATAAAGTTTTCTAAAACACAGAAAAGAAGGGAACACCCCCTGTGGTAGATTATGGTGTTGTTCTTCACTTTTCCTTCTCTCTCTAGAATAATACATCCCCACTCTACTCAAAATGCCTTTCTTCTGTACAGAGAGGAAGAGGGTTCTGCTATCTCTTTCTCCTCTTTTAAGGACATCAATCTTATTGTATTAGGATCCCCCCACATGACCTCATTTAACATTAATTAGTTTCTTAAAGGAGCTATCTCCAAACACACTTAACATTGGTTGTTAGAACTTCAACACATGGATTTGGGGGGACACAATTCATTCCATAACAGTGAGAATATAAATCCATGGGAACTCATCTTCTCTTGGTGGTGGTATGTGTGGCAAATTGTCTCAGCTATTTTAGAAAACATTTGACAGCACCCCAAAGATTGAAGTTGTACATTCCCTATGGTCTAGCGATTCCACTCCTAAGAATAAGAAATCCTTAAGACTGCTCTATTAAGCAAACAAAAACACAGGACACCTAGTTAAATTAAATTCCAGAGATTTGACAATAAATCTTAGTATATCCCAATTTTGCATGGGGCATACTTACATTCAAAAAGTATTCAATTTTTTCTCCAAAATTCAAACTGAATTGAATGCCCTGTTTTATATTTGGCAACCCTAGAAACTCATGCATGTGTGCTCCAGGAAGCATGTACAAGATTGCTCTTAGGAACATTGTTTGTAACACAAAAACAAACAACCTGGAAATAACTCACACATTTATAAATAAATTGTGAGGTATCAGACTCTAAATGTGGATGAGCGCTTTTTATATGTATCCTCTGGAGGGAATATCAGAAGCTCAATACTGAGAGGAAAAAAGCAAGTCACAGAAAAAAATGTGCAGGAAGTAATTCCACCTGTGTGCTTAGCTGCTCATTGTGTCCGACTCTTTGCAGCCCGTGGACTGTAGCCCACCAGGCAAGAATACTGGAGTGAGTTGACATTTCCTTCTCCAGGGGATCTTCCCAACCCAGGGATTTAACCCACATCTCTCCTGCAATGGCAGGTGGATTCTTTACCACCTAATTCCACATTATGTAACTTCAAAATGATGCAATAAAGAAACAGTATGTTTTCAAACATAAATGTGGGAAAACAATACAGCAAAGTAAGAGCAAGAAGAACATGAAAGTCAGGGCGGGGATTACTTCTGAGGAGAAAGAATGGAGATGAGGTGGATAATACATCGTTTCTTAAGCTGATTGCTGAGAATGTGAGTTTAGGGTTTGTTAGTGTAATCCCATCCCCACCACTGCCTGCAAGCTCCCCAAGGGGGCGTAGTCTTGTTCAGTGTATCATCCTGTCACCAATCCCAATGCCCAGTTCAGAGTGAATTTGGTGGTTGATTGTTAACTTTCACATATAAATTCAAAATAAATTATAATAAATTAATTCTGAAAGGTTTCAGATTAGGTCATCTGTAACACTGCCATGTTACAGTGTAACTGCAGCCATGAAATTAAAAAGCACTCCTTTGAAGGAAAGCTATGACAAACCTAGACAACATATCAAAAAGCAGAGACATCACTTTGCCAACAATGTTCTGTATCGTCAAGGCTACAGTTTTTCCAGTAGTCATGTATGGATGTGAGAGTTGGACCATAAAGAAGGCTGAGCACTGAAGAATTGATGCTTTTGAAATGTGCTGCTGGAGAAAGACTCTTGAGAGTCCCTTGGACTGCAAGGAGATCAAACTAGTCAATCCTAATTGGAAATCAACCCTGAATATTCATTGGAAGGACTGTTGCTGAAGCTGAAGCTTCAATACTTTGGCCACCTGGTGTTAAGAGCCAACTCATTCGAAAAGATCCTGATGATGGGAAAGGTTGAAGGCAAAAGGAGAAGTGGGTAGCAGAGGATGAGATGGCTAGATAGCATCACTGACTCAATGGACATGAATTTGAACAAACTCAGGGAAATAGTGGAGGACAGGGGAGCCTGATGTGCTGCAGTCCATGGGGCCACAAAGAGTCGGACACAACTTAGCAACTAAACCACAACATCTGTAACAAGTCATTCACTTATTAGGCACTTTTTCTTACTATGAACACTTCAGTGATAATGGCAGTTTTGAAAACATTCTCAGAGGCGTATAAATAAACAGTGGAATTATATGGTGCTGGCTTGTTTAATCTTTTCTAGGATCATACCAGCCCCATCAGTGCATGAAGGATTTTCTCCATGGTAACATTTCCTTGAATGCAAAAGCTTTGTGGACTTTGAAAGCACTCACTCAGTGATGCTATTCCTGCCAAATCCAAATCTTGATGAATTAGAACCTTGAACCAAAAAGAAATTGGTTATACCTCATGTTCTGTGTGTTGGAAAGAAGACACAAACTGTGGCCTAGGGATCTCTGCACTTTAATTATTGCTGTAAAACTGGTATACAATATCTGCTCTAAGCAAGGAACCAAATATGACAAACATATTCTTTATTTTTGTATATCAGAGCAAGAGGCGAGCCAACTGACTCTTGTCCCTTCACTCTGCTAAAGGATACTATGCCTCCAACTTGCAGGAGAGCTTACAATTCATAAAGGTAAATATTGGATACATCTCTAAGACTAATTGAAACCTTTGGGATTACTGAGACATGCAAACACTGATATGAGTACAGATAAACAGAGATGGAGTGCCCATAGTAAGCTATTGCTACAGCTTTAATGCCATGGATTAAAAATAGAACATCATTTGAGGTATTGTAGTCTATCCAGTAATAAAGGTAAATACTGATAGACTTAAATATATGATTTTAGAGAAAGCAATGGCACCCCACTCCAGTACTCTTGCCTGGAAAATCCCATGGACGGAGGAGTCTGGTGGGCTGCAGTCCATGGGATCGCTAAGAGTCGGGCACGACTGAGTGACTTCACTTTCACTTTTCACTTTCATGCATTGGAGAAGGAAATGGCACCCCACTCCAGTGTTCTTGCCTGGAGAATCCCAGGGATGGGGGAGCCTGGTGGGCTGCCGTCCCTGGGGTCGCGCAGAGTTGGACATGACTGACGCGACTTAGCAGCTGTAGCAGGCACATTCAATTTAGCAAACATATATTGAGTGCTTACTCTGTGTTGGGCACCTAATGACCTGGGGAGTTCCTCTTTTGGTATCCTATCATTTTGCCTTTTCCTACTGTTCATGGGGTTCTCAAGGAAAGAATACTGAAGTGGCTTGCCATTCCCTTCTCCAATGGACCACATTCTGTCAGACCTCTCCACCATGACCCGCTCATCTTGGGTTGCCCCGCAGGCATGGCTTGGTTTCATTGAGTTAGACAAGGCTGTGGTCCTAGTGTGATTAGATTGACTAGTTTTCTGTGAGTACGGATTCAGTGTGTCTGCCCTCTGATGCCCTCTTGCAACCTTACCATCTTACTTAGGTTTCTTTTACCTTGGCGTGGGGTATCTCTTCACGGCTGCTCCAGCAAAGCACAGCCGCTATTCCTTACCTTGGACTAGGGGTAGCTCCTTATGGCCACCGTTCCTGACCTTGAACGTGGAATAGCTCCTCTAGGCCCTCCTGTGCCTGCACAGCCACCACTCCTCGGGTTGCTCCTCCTGGCCACTGGCCCTGGCCTCGGGCATGGGTGGCTCCTCCCAGCTGCCTGCCCTGGCCTCAGGCTCTGGGGAAATAACTCAGTGGAGTTATTCAGTGGAGAAATAACTCCAGAAAGAATGAAGGGATGGAGTCAAAGCAAAAACAATACCCAGCTGTGGATACAACTGGTGATAGAAGCAAGATTTGATGCTGTAAAGAGCAATATTGCATAGGAACCTGGAATGTCAGGTCCATGAATCAAGGCAAATTGGAAGTGGTCAGACAAGAGATGGCAAGGGTGAACATCGACATTCTAGGAATCAGCGAACTAAAATGGACTGGAATGGGTGAATTTAACTCAGATGACCATTACATTGAGGGCAGGAATCCCTCAGAAGAAATGGAGTAGCCATCGTGGTCAACAAAACAGTCCGAAATGCAGTACTTGGATGCAATCTCAAAAACAACAGAATGATCTCTGTTCGTCTCCAAGGAAAACCATTTCAATATCACAGTTATCCAAGTCTATGCCCCAACCAGTAACACTGAAGAAACTGAAGTTGAACGGTTTTATGAAGACCTACAAGACCTTTTAGAACTAACACCCAAAAAAGATGTCCTTTTCATTATAGGGGACTGGAATGCAAAAGTAGGAAGTCAAGAAACACCTGGAGTAACAGGCAAATTTGGCCTTGGAATACGGAATGAAGCAGGGCAAAGACTAACAGAGTTTTGCCAAGAAAATGCACTGGTCATAGCAAACACCCTCTTCCAACAACACAAAAGAAGACTCTACACATGGACATCACCAGATGGTCAACACCAAAATCAGATTGATTATATTCTTTGCAGCCAAAGATGGAGAAGCTCTATACAGTCAACAAAAACAAGACCAGGAGCTGACTGTGGCTCACATCATGAACTCCTTATTGCCAAATTCAGACTTAAATTGAAGTAGGGAAAACCACTAGACCATTCAGGTATGACCTAAATCAAATCCCTTATGATTATACAGTGGAAGTGAGAAATAGATTTAAGGGACTAGATGTGATAGATAGAGTGCCTGATGAACTATGGAATGAGGTTCATGACACTGTACAGGAGACAGGGATCAAAACCATCCCCATGGAAAAGAAATGCAAAAAAGCAAAATGGCTGTCTGGGGAGGCCTTACAAATAGCTGTGAAAAGAAGAGAGGTGAAAAGCAAAGGAGAAAAGGAAAGATATAAGCATCTGAATACAGAGTCCCAAAGAATAGCAAGAAGAGATAAGAAAGCCTTCCTCAGCGATCAATGCAAAGAAATCGAGGAAAACAGCAGAATGGGAAAGATTAGAGATCTCTTCAAGAAAATTAGAGATACCAAGGGAACATTTCATGCAAAGATGGGCTCGATAAAGGACAGAAATGGTATGGACCTAACAGAAGCAGAAGATATTAAGAAGAGGTGGCAAGAATACACAGAAGAACTGTACCAAAAAGATCTTCACGACCCAGATAATCATGATGATGTGATCACTCATCTAGAGCCAGACATCTTGGAATGTGAAGTCAAGTGGGCCTTGGGAAGTATCACCATGAACAAAGCTAGTGGAGGTGATGGAATTCCAGTTGAGCTGTTTCAAATCCTGAAAGATGATACTGTGAAAGTGCTGCACT
Source organism: Budorcas taxicolor (assembly GCF_023091745.1). NCBI lineage: Eukaryota > Metazoa > Chordata > Mammalia > Artiodactyla > Bovidae > Budorcas > Budorcas taxicolor. Next base: position 49,162,893 of record NC_068923.1, on the reverse strand, counting down.
CAATATGCCAGCAAATTTGGAAAACTCAGCAGTGGCCACAGGACTGGAAAAGGTCAGTTTTCATTCCAATCACAAAGAAAGGCAATGCCAAAGAATGCTCAAACTACCGCACAATTGCACTCATCTCCCATGCTAGTAAAGTAATGCTCAAAATTCTCCAAGCCAGGCTTCAGCAATACATGAACTGTGAACTCCCTGATGTTCAAGCCGGTTTTAGAAAAGGCAGAGGAACCAGAGATCAAATTGCCAACATCCACTGGATCATGGAAAAAGGAAGAGAGTTCCAGAAAAACATCTATTTCTGCTTTATTGACTATGCCAAAGCCTTTGACTGTGTGGATCACAATCAACTCTGGAAAATTCTGAAAGAGATGGGAATACCAGACCACCTAACCTGCCTCTTGAGGAATCTGTATGCAGGTCAGGAAGCAACAGTTAGAACTGGACATGGAACAACAGACTGATTCCAAATAGGAAAAGGTGGACGTCAAGGCTGGATATTGTCACCCTGCTTATTTAACTTATATGAAGAATACATCATGAGAAACGCTGGGCTGGAGGAAGCACAAGCTGGAATCAAGATTGCCCAGAGAAATATCAATCACCTCAGATATGCAGATGACACCACCCTTGTGGCAGAAAGTGAAGAGGAGCTAAAAAGCCTCTTGATGAAAGTGAAAGAGGAGAGTGAAAAAGTTGGCTTAAAGCTCAACATTCAGAAAATGAAGATCATGGCATCCGGTCCCATCACTTCATGGGAAATAGATGGGGAAACAGTGGAAACAGTGGCAGACTTTATTTTGGGGGGCTCCAAAATCACTGGAGATGGTGACTGCAGCCATGAAATTGAAAGAGGCTTACTCCTTGGAAGGAAAGTTATGACCAACCTAGATAGTGTATTCGAAAGCAGAGACATTACTTTACCAACTAAGGTCCATCTAGTCAAGGCTATGGTTTTTCCAGTGGTCATGTATGGATGTGAGAGTTGGACTGTGAAGAAGGCTGAGCGCCGAAGAATTGATGCGTTTGAACTGTGGTGTTGGAGAAGACTCTTGAGAGTCCCTTGAACTGCAAGGAAATCCAACCAGTCCATTCTGAAGGAGATCAACCCTGGGATTTCTTTGGAAGGAATGATGCTAAAGCTGAAGCTCCAGTACTTTGGCCACCTCATGTGAAGAGTTGACTCATTGGAAAAGACTCTGATGCTGGGAGAGATTGGGGGCAGGAGGAAAAGGGGACAACCGAGGATGAGATGGCTGGATGGCATCATGGACTGGATGGACGTGAGTCTGAGTGAACTCTGGGAGATTGTGATCGACAGGGAGGCCTCGCGTGCTGCGATTCATGGGGTCGCAAAGAGTTGGACATGACTGAGCGACTGAACTGAACTACTCTGTGTTGGGCAATGTTCTAGGCTCTATACAGTGATCAAAACCAAGTTCTCAATCCTTGTGGAATTTATATCTGAGGCAGGAGGCAAGACAGATAGTTCAATTCAGTTCAGTTGCTCAGTCACATCTATTTGTGACCCCCATGGACTGCAGCACGCCAGACCTCCCTGTCCTTCACCAGCTCCCAGTGCTTGCTCAAACTCGTGTCTATTGAGTCAGTGATGCCATCCATCTCATCCTCTGTTGTCCCCTTCTCCTCTACCCTTCAATCTTTCCTACATCAGCATCTTTTCAAATGAGTCAGTTCTTCACATCAAGTGGCCAAAGTATTGGAGTTTCAGCTTCAGCATCAGTCCTTCCAATGAATATTCAGGACTGATTTTCTATAGGATGGACTGGTTGGATCTCCTTGCTGTCAAGGGACTCTCAAGAGTCTTCTCCAACATCACAATTCAAAAGCATCAGTTTTTCAGTGCTCAGCTTTCTATATAGTCCATCTCTCACATCCATACATAACTACTGGAAAAACCATACCTTTGACTAGATGGACCTTTGTTGGCAAAGTAATGTCTCTGTGTTTTAATATTCTGTCTAGGTTAATAAACAGTAAAAATAAGAAATGAGGATAGCCAATATAGTATAAATTATAAGGTGATGATATTGTAGAAAAAAAAAGAAGAGGAGGAGAGTGCCATAATGGTCTAATATTTTGGATAAATTAGTCAGGTTGAGTAAGTGTCATAGAAAACAAGAGTTAAGCAAAGAATGGTTGGAGGTGAGGGAGTTAGCTATGCAGATGTTGAAAAAGCATTCTGAGCAGGCTGACAGCCCATGTATGTTTATTTTACAGGGAACAGGAAGGAGGCCAGAATGACCAACATGGTAATTAGTTTACTGGTTAAGTTAATGCAATAAAATCTTAATGGCTTATCAGAACAGAAATCTAACATTTTGTTCACATAAGTCTGCTTCATTCAGGAGACCAGGCTGATCGCGACTCTGTTATCTTCAACAGGTGACTTTCAAGGTAACCTTGGACGTTGATATCCAGCAGGTGGTAGAAGAGAATATGAAGAATTATAAAAAGGGTTTTATGGGCCAGGGTTAGGGTGACTAACTCCCCATTTGCCTGGGAATGATGGGTTCCTCAGAATGTGGGAACAGGAATGGCTGGTAACTGTTGGCCAGACCTAGAAACGCCTTGTGGTGGGTACATGTCTTGGCCAGATGTTAGTTGCACATTATGCAGGTACGAGGTACCTTAAAAACAAGGTCCCATCACTGTCATCCCAACAATACCTCTCCCCCCAGAAGAATGATTCCCAAAAGCAATAACTATAATGTATGCCTTTAAAGATTTTTTTAATGTAAGTATAATTAACTTACAATGTTACATCATCTTCAGATGTATGACATAGTGATTTGATATTTTTAAACATTACAAGATGATCACCGTGATAAGTCTAGGTACCATCACCATACACAATTATTACAGTGTTACTGACTATATTTCCTATGCTGTACATTGCATCCCCAGTGACTCATTTATTTTATATAATGTGTGTCTTTGCAGTAACTGGAAAAGCAGTGATTGAAAAGGAAAGGATACTCTAATAACCACTTCAAAGACCTCTGCCTACTATAGACTCCCCAGTGTCTTCTCCCTTTTCCCTTTTATATCATAATTTCCTATTATGGAACATTTGAAAGAGTACTTTAAGTCAGTGTAAATATTGCTTTCTTATCATTGACTAAACTATAATTTCTTAATTTAAGTTCATGCCTTTGTGAATTTTTTCAATAGCGAGATCTAAATGTTGGAAAACCCTAGCATCTGTTAACATCGACTACTGGTTTGAAAACAAAGTGAAGTAAGCCCTGTGAATATGTGTAAGTCAAGTTCCATAATAGAAGATTGAGTAGACATTAATTATCTCTCATAATCATGAGATACTGAAGGTATCAACCGATAAGTATGATATATTGTTCATTTCCTTAATAACCTTTTAAAAATGAGATGCTATAGAAAAAAACCATACTGATGGCAGTGTTAAATTCCAGCAGATAGAAAAAAAAATTTAAACAGAGGAGACTAGGAAAAAGCAGGCAGAAAAACCCAATATAAGCAATAAAGAAAAGAAACCACTATGTAATTTTGAGATTAGGGACAGACCTAATTCCTACCAGCTATCCCTAAAAGCTGGGTAAAAATATCAGTGAGGTTCAATTATACTTCGCATCAGGTAAGTTTGTGTTTTAGATCTACTCTCTAAAGAAAAAAAAAAAAGCTAAATTAGCAAATTTTATCACTGGATAAAGCACTATGCGTTTATATACAGAGAACAATCCATATTCATTGCTCACATATTTTTTCTTCGTAAGAACATGGAGGTTCACCTCTTGAAAACTCCAACATTAGTGCCTATTTCTAGTCTGTGTCTGGAATTGCTAAAACTTCCTTCTGAGGCCTGAACCAAATATTTAATTAATTTCATATATTGGCAGCTTTGCCAGGACATAATTAGTGTACTCTGAAATCATTCATAAATTAAGAGGAGAATGATTTTCCTAACCTGATTAGTGGGCTCTGGCCTTGGTTTCAGGGTGGAAAGTACATCTAATGACTATAAGAGTATATTTCCTTTTACTAGCATATCGTCACTAGTGAATAAAGGAATTAGGCTATATTCATGATGCTTATAACATTAATGAACTTCACATAAAACAGAATTTATTGGTGGCCGTTAGTAAGCAGACACAAATTTTAAACAGGAGTTAAAAAGAGCAGGGAGGTGGGTTCAGGATGGGGAACACATGTACACCCATGTCAGATAGATGTCAGTGTATGGCAAAACCAATACGATATTGCAAAGTAAATAAATAGATGAAACTGAAATTAAAAAAAAAAAGAGCAACCTCAATTTCCTTATTTCTGACTTGAATGATATGAAAATGAGCTTCCCTGGTGATGGATATCACTTATTTATTTTTAAAAGATTTATTTGTTTATTTATTTTATTTTTGGCTATACTCACTCTTTGTTGCTGCCAGCGGGCTTTCTCTAGTTGCAGCGAGTCAGGGCTACTCTTCGTTGAGCTGCACAGGCTTCTCACTGCAGTGTCCTCTCTTGTTGCCGAGCACGGGCTCTGGGTGTGTGGACTTCAGTGGCGCATAAGCTTAATTGCCCCATGGCACATGGGATCCTCTTGGAGCCGGGATCGAACCTGTGTCTTCTGCATTGGCAAGCACATTCTTAACCACTCAACCACCAGGGAAGCGTAGATATCATTTAACTGATAAAAACTAAAGAAAGGATTTGCATTGCATTTCCTATCAATTCTCAACTTGATACAAGACCCTCACAGCTGGGGCCATGGACTCTACCTTTGGAATCACTGGTCTTCAGACAGAGTATCCTCTTTAAGACTGCTGACTGTAGGGCCTCTGAAGTCTCATTCACAGAAGAGACGAGGCTTTCTGCTCCTATCTGCTCTTGTTTTTTGTCTTCTGTGGCTATATTTTACTTTTTAACTTTTTAAAATTTAATCTTATTTTTTTAAATTGAAGTGGAGAAGTGTAGTTGCTCTATAGTTTTGCATCAGTTTCTGCTATATAACCAAATGAATCAGCTGTATGTATGTATATATCCCCTCCCTCTTGGACATCCCTCCAACCCTACCCCAGTCCCACCTGTCTAGGTCTTCACAGAGCACCGAGCTGAGCTGCCTGTGCTACGTTTTACACCTGGTAGTGTATATATGTCATCCCATTCTCCTAATTCACCCCACCTCCCCTTCCCTCTCATGTCTGCCTGTCCATTCTCTGTATCTCCATCTCTATTCTTGCCCTGAAGATAGGCACCATTTTTTTTTAGATTTCACATATATGTGTTATCTTTGGCTCTTTGCATTTGCACACTGCTGAGAGGAAGACAGGGCCCTCCATCTATAATATTTTGGAAAAGGAAGTCTCTTTTTTCTATCTTTAGTAAGCTGTGCTTGGGCTGAAATCCCAAGTGCTCCTCTAACTCCCAAGTTGCATTCACTGAACTTCTTTTAATGATACTGTTCTGGTTTCAAGAAGTCTCAGGTTCAGGATCAGTCTTGGGAGATTGATCAAGACTAGCACAGCTGTGGAATCATGATGTCACTGACAGTATTTTCTTCCTGTCCTTGTTGGCTAGTGTAGTCATCCCTACCATTCTGGTCTCAAAGTTCATTTCCAATTTGTTCTAAGTGAGGTTCTCAGGTTTTTATGCAGAGTAAAGAACTGTGATTTTTAGAATATAAGTGTATAAAGGATTCTATTTTAACAGCTTTGGTTATCATGTGGAGTAATAACAATAGTATGTGCCAAACTTACCATTTGCTAAAATGTTTGTTGTCTCATTTAAGTTCTCACAAGTAATATCATGGAGTAGAAATGACTATCCTTTGTATTTTACAGAGTTTTAGCAATTTTTAACTGAAGTTGTATCTACTTGCATTATATGGGGGAGAGAGGATTCTCATTTAAAAGTCTTATTTTTATGAATTACGTAGATCACCAATTCAATTCTCTTCTCTATTTTGATATTCTGAGCTACATCTCCATTTCAAAGGCAAAGTATACTAGGATTAAACAAATACCCTCCATATCCATACGTTCAACATCCTTGGATTCAACCAATTATAAATCAAAAATATTAAAAAAATAAGAATTTTAATTTGTCATGTACCAGCAACTATTTACATAACATTTACATTATATTTACAACTATTTATATAACATTTACCCTGTATTAAGTATTATAAGCAATCTAGAGATGTCTTAAAGCAGGGGTCCCCTGCCTCCCAAGATCTAATGCCTGATAAATTGAGGTGGAGCTGATGTAAAAATAACAGGAATAAAGTACACAATAAATGTAATTAGCTTGTCTGTGTGTTGCATCGCTTCAGTCATGTCTGATTCTGTGTGGCACTATGGACTGTAGCCTGCCAGACTCCTCTGACTATGGAATTTTCCAGGTAAGAATACTGGAGTGGGTTGCCATGCCCTTCTCCAGGGAATCTTTCCAACCCAGGAATCAAACTCGTGTGTCTTACATTTCCTGCTTTGGCAGGCTGGTTCTTTACCTCTAGTGCCACCTGGAAAGCTTAATGGGCTTAAATTATCCCAAATTATCCCCCGAACCCCCAGCTTATGGAAGAATCGTTTTCCACAAAACTAATCCCTGGTGCCAAAAAGGTTGAGGACCACTATGTTAAAGTATACAGGAGGATGTGTGTAGGTTCTATGCAAATATTTTACCATTTTATATAAGGTACTTGAGCATCTATGGATTTGGGTATCCATGGTGGGTTGTGGTTGCTGGAGCCAGTCTGCACTAGATACTGAGGAACAAGGGTATATGAACTGTGCCCAGACTGGATCCTGCAACAGAAAAAGAATATTAGTGGAAAAGCTGGTGAAATCAAGATAAGGTTTGGAGTTTAGTTAAAACCATGTACCGATATTGGTTTCTCAGTTTTGACAATTCCACCAAGGTCATGTAAAATCTACCATTAGGGGAAACTCAATGAAGGATCAAAGGAAACTGTCTCTATGACCTTTGCAATTTTCTATAAAATATTCCAAAATAATATTATAAAGTAGCAGAGTGGAGAGTTGAGACATTCTTCTCTGGCCAGTACACTTTGCCCTTTAGCAACAGTGATAAGGTCTTGAATTGCTGATACCTAGATGGGGGCCCACTTCAAATCAATGTTTTTAGAATTCCCTGGTGGCTCAGAGGTTAAAGTGTCTTCGTGCAATGCAGGAGACCTGGGTTCAATCCCTGGGTGGGGAAGATTGCCTGGAGAAGGAAATGGCAACCCACTCCAGTATTCTTGCCTGGAGAATCCCATGGATAGAGGAGCCTGGGGGCGCTACAGTCCATGGGGTTGCAAAGAGTCAGACACGACTGAGCGACTTCACTTTCACTTCACCATATTCCGAAAATGCTACACCTCATCCTTCTATTTTAATGCATAGGTTTTATTTGTTTGTTTGTTTTGTTTTGTTTTTGTTTGGTTTAACAAGGCTTTCAAGTAGGGGGACAAAGAGTAATGGAAAAGGAACTCCTCCCCTTTCTTTAATATTCTGAATTGTTAATGATGGTACATTGGTAAAGCCTGGTATTTAGTGGCTGTCAGTGGAGAGAAATATTTGCAAGCCTCTTCTTCTCAATAGGGTTCTCACAGAAAGGGTACTAGAGTGGTTTACTATTCCCTCCTCCAGTGTTTTGTCAAAACAAAACAGCAAACAACCGACTCACTGGGAAAGACCCTGATGCTGGGAAAGATTGAGGGCAGAAGGAGAAGGGGGCGGCAGAGGATGAGATGGTTGGATAGCATCACTGACTTAATGGACATGAGTTTGGGCAAACTCTGGAAGGTAGTGGAGGGCAGGGAAGCCTTGTGTGCTGCAGTCAACGGGGTCACAAGAGTCGGACACAACTTAGTGACTGAACAACAACAACATCCTTCTCCTTGAAGCTCCCAAGGGACACACTTGCAATTGTTATGGTAGCAAGCAGGTCCCTTCCTTCCTAGGGGCTCCCGCTCATCACTACCATTCAGAGCTCTTTGAGAAGCTGTGACTGAGTCTTATGGTCCAGGGGAAGTCTCTCCCCCTTTCCAAGGCCAGGGTCACATCTTAGTCCAAGTGCAGGAAACTGAAGTAATGAGACCACTCAAGTGTGTGATGTTAGTGTATTTATATTTGTAGCTGAAGATTCCCAAGATTATCAATGAATTCAGGTCAAACAAATCCTCATTTCGGATGGTGGGTGGGTACCTTGTAGGATGTGGTGAGATTTCCCCAGCATCTTGCTCATGCAGAACCTTCTGATCTCTTGGGGACAGTCAGGTGCTAAGCATCCTGGGAAAGTTGACTCTCCAACCACTTTGTGTGTGTGTGTGTTAGTAGCTCAGTCATTTCTGTCTCTTTGCAACCCCATGGACTGTAGCTCACCAGGCTTCTCTGTCCATGGAATTCTCTGGGCAAGAATACTAGAGTGATTTGCCATTCCCTTATCCAGGGGATCTTCCTGACCTTGGGATCGAACCCAGATCTCCCACACTGCAGGCAAATTCTGTACCGTCTGAGCCACCAGGGAAGCCCCCAGCCACTTTAGAGCAGGTTTAAAGAAAGAATGTTGGAACCTGATGAATGTTTTCCCTTTGCCTATCTGTAATCTAAACGCCACGTTTCCACCTAATTCCTCCATGTCAAGGTATTGGCTCATGTACTGACATACTGACATTTTCCTGCCTTTATCAATTAGCAATTAAGCAGCATTTGCAAAGCAGCCAATTAAAGACTACATATTGTCAAAATGCCTAAAAGCCAGAAACCCAGCAGGCAGGAGAGTTATGGCAAGCAATGCCCCTCTGAGTGATTATTCTTGTTCATATCCTCCAGTATTAAGACTTGTCAAGCTGCCTTGAAAATACTTATTCCTGGGTTGATACTGATGGGGTTAATGCAATTGAGTTCATGAGGAACATTTTTTAAGAAGCAAAAGCATTTAATATATACATCAACATGTCAGTTTCAAACAATACTGAGAAATTTTCTTTCCCATAATTAAAAAAAGGCCTATATAGACCCTTACAATAATCCAGATGAATTAGATACTTAAAAGTAGATATATTCCACCATTCTAAAATACAGCCTATTTACAAAAAAGCCATGAGTTTGATGGAACATACTGAGGTCAATTAAAGTTACATTGTCCCTCTTTTTTTATTTATAAATGCCTATGTTAAAAAAAAGAAAAATAAATGTGTTGTAGATCTATACGTAACCTATTCCTTACTCTCATGTTAGAGGTATAAGAATGGATATTTTACTTGGCTTCAAAATGTCTTATAAGAAAAATAATTCTTAACTGATCAAGTCCTTACTCAAATGCTTGTGTTTTTCATCATGACATCATACGCTTCTAAATTAATAATAATTCTCATTGTAGAAAAATATATCTAATTTATATTAGTCTTAGAAACTGTTAATAGCATTGTAAACTTATGAGATGATTTTAACAGAAAAAAATTATAGAAGAATATAGTTATTTTAACTGTAATATTACTAACTGTAGGGTGAGAAAGGGAGGTCCCGTTGGGGTAAACTATGTTATTATAACTTGTTACTCACAATTTCTTTTTGATCATTTATTTAGTCTCTGAGGTGAAATGAATTACTAATTAAATTGGTAAACTCACATATTGTGTATGTATAGAAATGTAATCACATTTTGTCTTAGAATTACAGTAAACTGTTTGGAATCACTGTAAAACAACAACAACAAAGTTACATTCCTGGCCTGTTATTTAATAGGTTTTAATAGTATGGTGGCTCAGTGGTACAGAATCCATCTGCCAGTGTAGGAGATGCAGGAGATGAGGGTTCGAGCCCTGGGTTGGGAAGACCCCCTGGAAGAAATGGCAACCCACTCCAATGTTCTTGCCTGGAAAAGTCCCATGAAGAGAGCAGCCTGGCAGGCTAGTCCATAGGGTTGGAAAGAGTCGTACATGACTGAGTGACTGACCACCCAGGCAATAGTATTAAACAGTAATGTGACCTGGGTAATCACTTGAGTTTCAGTTTTCCTATTTGTAAAATTTGAATGGTGACAGACACGTGGCTCACTGGATAGTTTTGCCAGTTTGATACAAGGCTGGATGTTAGGAGATGCTGACTTTTCCTCCTTGCCTGCTTCCTTACTTTTCTTCCCCATTCTTCCTGCCAGTTCCCACAAGTGTTGACTGCCCTGACTACAGGTGTGAGGAAAGGAATAAATTAGAAGTAAATAAATGTCTATTGGATTTAGTTTTTCCAAAAGCATAAGCTCATAGAGAGTTTGAGGTTTTTACAAAGAGAAGAAAGGAGTGTGTGGATAAGGAGAGCATCTGGAAAAACTTAGAGGAAGAAGGATTTCTCCAGGATCACACAGATACCCTGTGATTGTGAGAGGAACAGAGAGAGGTCTGTGGATTTTGAAAGCAGCCAGTGTTCATGCTTCTTCCTGGCAGCGCCCCCTGAGGCAGCAAAACCCCAGAGAAGAATGACTACTTGATAGTTTCAGGCTGATGAGACCCCAGGACACCTCAAAACAGTTCCTTGTGACCCAAAAGTAGCTGCAAAGCAGCTAAGTGTGTCCCAACCTGTGAAGTCACATGGATGGGAAGGATGCACATTTCAGTGGGAATCTGTGAAAATATATGATCAAAGAGCCAAGTTTCCCCCATTCTGTGTCCTTTGTTCTTTCTTTAACCTCAGAACAGTTTCACAGTTCTAGGCTTGGTAGGAGAGAAAGTCTGAGAATGACTGCCAGCCGGAGGGCATTAAAATAAAATTTAAGTTGATTTGTTTAAAGATATGAACTATTTCCTGCATACTTGAATACATGGAATGATATTTATACCCACTCACATGTAAAACATTCAGTGTGACCTCAGGTATGTGGATGAGGCTCAGTTAACACTACCTGTCATTATTTATCAACTTACATTGACAACTATAAAAAGGATAATGTAAAAAAAATCTAATTTTCTTGTATCTTTTTACCCTCCAATATGAGACCACAGAGGAGAAGGAAATGGCAACCCACTCCAGTATTCTTGCCTGGAGTATCCCGTGGACAGAGGAGCCTGGGGGCTGCTGTCCATAGGATCGCAGAGTCTACACAACTGAAGTGACTTAGCATGCATGCATGCACTGGAGAAGGAAATGGCAACCCACTCCAGTATTCTTGCCTGGAGAATCTCAGGGACAGGGCAACCAGGGGGCTGCCGTTCATGGGGTTGCACAGAGTCAGACACGACTGAAGTGACATACCAGCAGCAGCAGCAGAGACCATAGTCTATAAGAGATGGATTTTTATATACTGGTAGTATTTTCTCTGAACTTGAACTTGGAATTCATTTCCCATTACAATACTTAGCTAATGACCAAAATGGTTGAGATAGCTTTGAAACACCGGAGGAGGGGAGGAAAGGGGTCAGTGGCCAAATAAGACTGTGTGGTCTGGGGACTTCCCTGATTGTGCGGTGGCTTGGCTAAGACTCTGTGCTTCCAATGCAGAGGACTGGGGTTCCATCTCTGGTCAGGGATCTAGATGCCACATGCCTCAGCTAAGAGTTCACAGGCTGCAACTAAAGATCTCCCATGTCACAACAAAGATGGAAGATCCATGTGCCTCAATTATGACCCAGTGCAGCCAAATAGATAGATAAATATATTTCAATTTTTAAAAAAAGACTGTGCAGGCTGGAATCAGAATTTTACCCTTATTTACCTGGAGAAGGATGGAACCTTATTCCCTGATACTACACAGACATCCAAGGGCTTTGGGACTGTTTCTGTTTTGCTTTTGGTGTTTAATTTAGCTTTGAGTGCTGGAAATCTCAGAGTAAATAATAAATTTGGGAGTAAACAATAACTTTGATGGGTTTGGTGGAAAAGCAATGAATTGAGATTTAATGGGATTTTGTTCTTGGCGATAAGTTTTCTGCTCTATGACCTAGACAGTGTGTGCAAGTGGTGGTGAGGGCAACAGATATGCCTTAAATATCAAGCAAGTGACACCAGTTGCCTACCTCCAGGAGCAGCAGGTACTGTCAACCCACTTCATCATTTGCATGGTTTGTAGATGTTGGGGTCACCAAGAAAGACACAACTCACACAGGCACTGGATGGAACAATGCTTGACTCATACAGAGAAGAAACAGAGCAGGATCAGCTTCAGTGGTGTCAGTCCCTCATGGCCAGTGTGTCTCAGCCTGCAGCTGACATAGGGAGATGGCTTATGCTGCAGCCAAAGGACCTTGCTCTTTTTCTGCAGGAAACAGAGACAGCAGGAGGTTGACCAGATGCCATCTGATGCACGTGCTTAGGTAGAACAAAGAAATATACATCAAGCCTGGAACAGGGGAAAACATTTCCAAGCAAAGAGACATGCCCAGAACAAGACATAAGAGTTCTTTATCTCTTTGTAAGGACAAATTCTGGACCAGGACACATTCTTCTGTGACCATGCAGAGGTCAAAAGTCCCTGTGCACATGACTACCTGTCCCAACATCTTGTTTCCAACAATGGCTGGTTTGTTTTTAAAACATTTTCAAGTAGTGTCTTGCCTGATGCTATTTTTTTGCCTTCTCAGTATTTAGATTGAGAAGATTCTCAATCTTCTTAGGCTTGGGGATGTGTTTGGGGGGTATATATCAAGTTACAAAAATAACTTGGAGTTTGTATCCAGGCAGAGAAGAAATTATGGTTTTTCTATTTGAATTCTTCCAACGTGTATCTGGTTCTATTAGTCTGGGCTAGGCACTCCCCATGGGTGCTGAGAAAGAAAATTTGAGCAAAATGTAGAGGTGATAGAGGTTGTCTTTGGGTTTCTCCAGAGTTTATTGCAATGCCCGGTCCTAACCTTTAGGGACTCAGCGTCCTCAGGGTGCCTTCAGTTGTTTTGGGTCCCATTAACACAGAGCTTCAGGCTTCCCAGGTGGCTTAGTGGTAAAGAATCTACCTGCCTCTGCAGGAGATGCAGGTTTGATCCCTGGGTTGGGAAGATACCCTGGAGTAGGAAATGGCAACCCACTCCAATATTCTTGCCTGGAAATTTCCACGGACAGAGGAGGCTGGCAGACTACTCATCTTGGGTTGTAAAGAGTCAGACACTCACGAAGAGGCGGACATGACTGAATGACTGAGCACACAACACAGAGCTTCATTGTAGACCCAAGGTTACGACCGTATATCTTGCTTACCTGGGACAGCCTTCATTGCCTCTTACTCACTTCCCAAACGTCAATGTCTCTTTTGTTCTTCAAAGTGGCAATGAGCTAATTTGCTTAGCTGCTCATAATAAACACTTGTATTGCAGATTATAGACATACTGCCATTATGACGACAGATGAACGTGCCCCACAGTTTAGGCTGTCTCAGTGAGGGGAGGTGCGTTACCATTCTTTAATGCCCCAGAATCCATGGTTCCATATGTGCTACGTGGAGAATACTGGAACCTCTGATCTAAAACTGTAACTCTGATAAGAAAACCTCAGTAATGCAGAATGGGAATGGGACTGATAGACAAGTCAGAAGGTCAGATAAGGTGGGGCCTCCCTGAAAAGCCAAGGAACTGCTCTCACCATCCTTGGTTGACCAAGCAGTTTCAGCCCAAACCTAGGAAAGTGAAAGTCAAACTTTTTACCTTTAAGTCGTAGAAATAAGGGGAGGAGTGGCTTTCTCTTCATCTCTCTCAATCGATCTAGACCTTAACTTTTTTTTTTATTTTTATTTTTACTTTATTTTACTTTACAATACTGTATTGGTTTTGCCATACATTGACATGAATCCACCACGGGTGTACATGCGTTCCCAAACATGAAACCCCCTCCCACCTCCCTCCCCATAACATCTCTCTGGGTCATCCCCGTGCACCAGCCCCAAGCATGCTGTATCCTGCATCGGACATAGACTGGCGATTTGATTCTTACATGATAGTATACATGTTTCAATGCCATTCTCCCAAATCATCCCACCCTCTCCCTCTCCCTCTGAGTCCAACAGTCCTCTATACACATCTGTGTCTTTTTTGCTGTCTTGCATACAGGGTCATCATTGCCATCTTTCTAAATTCCATATATATGTGTTAGTATACTGTATTGGTGTTTTTCTTTCTGGCTTACTTCACTCTGTATAATCAGCTCCAGTTTAATCTATCTCATCAGAACTGATTCAAATGTATTCTTTTTAATGGCTGAGTAATACTCCATTGTGTATATGTACCACAGCTTTCTTATCCATTCATCTGCTGATGAACATCTAGGTTGTTTCCATGTCCTGGCTATTATAAACAGTGCTGCGATGAACATTGGGGGTACATGTGTCTCTTTCAATTCTGGTTTCCCCGGTGTGTATGCCCAGCAGTGGGATTGCTGGGTCATAAGGCAGCTCTATTTGCAATTTTTTAAGGAATCTCCACACTGTTCTCCAGAGTGGCTGTACTAGCTTGCATTCCCACCAACAGTGTAGGAGGGTTCCCTTTTCTCCACACCGTCTCCAGCATTTATTGCTTGCAGATTTTTGGATCGCAGACATTCTGACTGGTGTGAAGTGGTACCTCATTGTGGTTTTGATTTGCATTTCTCTAATAATGAGTGATGTTGAGCATCTTTTCATGTGTTTGTTAGCCATCTGTTTGTCTTCTTTGGAGAAATGTCTATTTAGTTCTTTGGCCCATTTTTTGATTGGGTCATTTATTTTTCTGGAATTGAGCTGCAGGAGTTGCTTGTATATTTTTGAGATTAGTTGTTTGTCAGTTGCTTCATTTGCTATTATTTTCTCCCATTCTGAAGGCTGTCTTTTCACCTTGCTTATATTTTCCTTTGTTGTGCAGAAGCTTTTAATTTTAATTAGGTCCCATTTGTTTACTTTTGCTTTTATTTCCAGAATTCTGGGAGGTGGATCATAGAGGATCCTGCTGTGATTTATGTCAGAGAGTGGTTTGCCTATGTTCTCCTCTAGGAGTTTTATAGTTTCTGGTCTTACATTTAGATCTTTAATCCATTTTGAGTTTATTTTTGTGTGGGGTGTTAGAAAGTGATCTAGTTTCATTCTTTTACAAGTGATTGACCAGTTTTCCCAGCACCACTTGTTAAAGAGATTGTCTTTACTCCATTGTATATTCTTGCCTCCTTTGTCAAAGATAAGGTGTCCATATGTGTGTGGATTTATCTCTGGGCTTTCTATTTTGTTCCATTGAAGATCTTAACTTTTTGAGGTCACTCTGTTGGGCAGAGTTGAGTGAAACCAACAAGGGCACTGACAACTATTAAAGGTTTTCTCAGCGCCACATGGTGTGATCTTGGCCAATTGACTTAAGTCTCTGGATTTACTTTCTCACCTGTAGAACTGTAAGTGAACAAGACAAATGATGTCTTTGGATTATTTTAAAAATAGTTTTGAACTTGTAGACAGGCTGAGGGAGTCTGAGATCCACAGAAGTCCCTGACGACACTGAGAACTGCTGACTTAAACCATGAGATTGTGGAAAGGATTAAATGAGATAATATACTATAAGGATTTGGCACCATGCCTAGTGAATTATAAAATCCTAAAAATGTTAACTATTGTTCAATTTAGTCACTGGGAGTCACAAAACCACTCATAACACTGAGGAGGAATTCTACCCTAATGATACTGGACATGATTATATTATAGCTCAGAAGCTGTCAGATCAGTGCATTTTCTATCATATTTTTTGTCTAAAGTGGCTTTCAAAATACGCAGATATTGGATTTCCAAGACTATCATTTCATTTTTTTAATATTACTTATACTTTTATATTATATCTTATAGAATAAAATTTATTTTTAATCTTAAACATACATTTTATCTCATGGTGGGAAATTTAGAAGTTATAAATGCAAAGAATAATAACACATTCAATCTCAACTATTCAAAGAAGCCACAGTGAACATTTTGATGGATTTTCTGCTGGTCTTTTGTTTTTGTCCAAGCATATGTAGTTTAGGGCTGTTTATGACAGAGGATGAGATGGCTGGATGGCATCACTGACTCGATGGACGTGGGTCTGGGTGAACTCCGGAAGTTGGTGATGGACAGGGAGGCCTGGCATGCTGCAATTCATGGGGTCGCAAAAAGTCGGACACAACTGAGCAACAGAACTGAACTGAACTGAACTGATGACATACAAATTAATTGTTTCCATGGTTAATTTCTAGCTGAATTAGTAAACATTTAAAGCTAAAAATTTGTTTGGTTTTTACCACAGTCTCAACAATTATTCCAACTTCTGATTTCACAACTTATCAGGATGTCTTGCATTTATGTCTTATTTCAGCAGAAAGATGGAGAACCTTTCTCTCAGCCCCTCAGTTTCATGGATTCATTGCATAAGTAGCAACCAGCAAGTGAAAGGTAATATATTAATAGCTGCCTCCAATGAAACATGATGTATAGGAAAGGTTATCAATAATAATAATAATAATAATAATAATAAATTATAGACTTTTTTTGGCTATGCCAGAAACCACATGAAATCTTAGTTTCCCAACCAGGGAGTGAACCTATGACCTCTGCAGTGGAATCACAGAGTCCTAACCACTGGACTGTCAGGGAATTCTTAATTATAAACATTCTTGATTAAAATTTTTTTGTTTAAACTTCTATATATTTAACAATATTCTCCTAAATATTTTAACAGTATATCTTATTTTTAAAACTTTTTTGTTTATATGCTTTTCTAAAAAGCTACTTATTGCTGTTACTATTTTACTAAAGATTTCTTAAACAATGATTTATTGTTTCCACTGTTTACTAAGTAAGGTGCTAGATTCTCAGAATACAGTGGAAAAGAAGGGAGCCCTAGTACCTTCAGGGAATTTACAGCCCAGTGGGGGAGACAAAAACCAAACAAATAAACATAGAAGCAAACAAAATGCAAATTGTATTGTTTCCAAGGATAAAAGAATAAAAATAAATACAAGGGTCACACAGAGAAAACTACTTTATGTAGATGGGTTAGGGGTTGCCTGTCTATAGAGATAACATTAAATTAAGAACAAAGTAATCAGTGGTATTTTGTCCAGTAAAAACTGGGAAAAGACCCTCCCGAGGGGAGGACAGCAATCTGCCTAAAGAAGCTGAGGTGAAAAGAGGCCAGGTACCCTGGGCCAAACCAGAGAGGGCCATGCACTGGAAAGATGAGTGAGCCGGGCCTGATGGAACTTGGGTCTGGGCTGGACTGGTTAGGAATCAGATCATTGTAGGGCTTTTCAGGCTGATGGTTTTAAGGAAGAGAGGGATAGAATTTGGTATTTTGGCAAACATTCTTGAGTAGAGTTATGCACAGGAGCTTTGACCTAGCCCAGACAGAGTGAAGCCAGCAGATATGGAAAGTGACTGAAGCCAAGCTGTGCTTCGAAGACAGGTGGACGAGCGTTAGCAATGGATCGGCTGCGGCTGTATGCAGTTGTGAAAGAGACAAGAACAGGACTTAAGTTTCCATTTTAAGTAACTGATGGAGGCACCATTTATAGGATGGGAAACACGAAAGGAGGAAGATGATTGCAGGAAAGGTTGAGAGGTCCATTTTTGGATATACTGTTCTCACACTCCTGATTCAAGGCCATTCCAGCTCCACACAGAGGCTGCCCTACATAGGCTCCATGCTCCCATTGCAGTGACTGGAAAATGTATTGCCAGGTAGTTGAATGCTGAATAAATCTGCGGTACAGTATTAATGGCTGGTGGCCAGTAAAATGTTAGGAGACATTTACTGTATTAGGATTCTTTCTCTTTTGAGTGGCAGAAAACCAATTTAAACTCACTTAGTCAATAAAGGGAATTTATTGCCTCATGTATCTGATAAGTTCAGAGTGCCCCAGGCACAGCTGGTGTGGCTCTCACCAGATTCTCTTTGTCTCCCTGTCTCTCCCTCTATCTCTATCTGTCTTGGTCTCTTCCTTTCTTCCTTTTGTGTTGCTTTATTCTCAGGCTCTCTCTTTCTGGTGGAAGAGATGACCTCTAACTTCAGGTTCACACAGTCCTCATTGTTCACAGTCTCGAAGGAAGCAGAAGAACCTCTGCCCTGGGAGGGCTCACATGTCATGTGCTCCTGATTTCTACCTCAGGAATGGAGTCACCTGGACAGCCTGGACCACGTGATCACTCCTGGGCAGGACGGAGTTGCCTCCATTACAATCACAACAAAAAGTTCTGCAAAGAAGAAAGTAATTGTGTTCCCAGAAGAAGAAATTCTGGGCGGGCTAAAAATTGGTCAAAAAACAATGATTGTTTCAGAATTATTATTTGCTGGTCTTCTCTTTGGCATAATTTTCACTGCCAGACCAGTTGCCTATCCAAACTGTGTATCTGTGAGTGGTCAGTTGTGTCCAACACTTTGCGACCCCATGGACTATAGCCCACCAGACTCCTCTGTCCATGGAGTTCTCCAGGCCAGAACACTGGAGTGAGTGGGTTGCTATTTCCTACTCCAGGGGATCTTCCTGACTCAGGGATGAAATTCACATCTCTTGTGTTTCCTGAACTGACAGGCAGGTCCTTCACCACTAGTGCCATCGGGAAAGACAGATTATGACTATCCTCAATGTCTGTACATACAAAAATGCTTACATTCCTATTTATAAGAGTAGAAGGCATATATCTGCTCTATCCAGAGATGATACCAAGTAGTCAAGCTATAAATTAAAAAGAGTGGTATAAAAGGAACTCTAAACAAAATAATAGTCTCAGGATGTAGGGAGTGGGTTGAAAGTCTAGATGAAATAGAAAGGTAGAAAGTTGATCATTGTTGAAGCTGGTTGGGTAATAAGTACAGGGTTTATTATACTCTCCCACTATGTCTGCATATGCTTGAATTTTTCCTTCATAAGAGGTAAATATTTTTAAATGGTAGAGACTGGCAGTGAGTGATGGCACAATGCATCATTTTTTAAATGACAACTGAAAATTATTGTATCATGTTTCAAGATGTCATTCTTCTCAGGCTCCTGAAATAGCATTATACTGTGTGCTTGGTATGGAAATCAGATGAGAATCTGTATTAAATCCATCCATCATACTTCATAATTAACCAATTACCTGAGTCAAAGGATAAGGTTAAAAAATGCAAATAATATTATAATATTCTCAGCAAATTTCTCTAAAAGACAATAATATATGTTAGTTGTCATAATGGAAATGCCACACATTAAGACTGTCTGCTTCTTGGCTACAATTTTGACCTAAGGATTTCAGGATTCCAGTATATTAGAAAGGAGACAAAAATTCAAGTGGAATGTATTGTACTATTGAGTTTAATACATAGAGAACACTAGATATTTCCTTTAAAAAAAAAAAAAAGGATAGATTATTCTTTGGAGTTCCACCCATAAGGTAAAAGAGAGAAAAACAAAAGCCAGACTAGCAATTACTTGTCCCTAGAAATTCCTGTGTGGTTCTAGAGATGAACTTCCCAATGCTCTTTATTTCACTTAAGCTTTTTATCCCACTCTAACATATGAGTAAACAATAGCTAGGTATAACAAAAACATTTTTATAAATTTAATGGCTCTTGACCCTGGTTTATGCTGACCCTGGTTTATAGATTTAGGTAAATAAAATCTTTTTCTAAGGCGTCAACCAAGAATAATCTAAGCTTTTATCTGGCTTTACCTATCAACTTTATACATGAGATTTCTACAGTTCTTTCTCTCTTTTTAAACTATATCCAGTGGTCGAACATGGGTACCCTGAGATGAGTTTATCATTTTTGTTATTTGAAAAGGATTTAGGACATAAGAGGTTTAATATTACATTTAAATTTAAAAAATATATATGTATTTATATTATATATATTTCAGCACTGAGATGACCCAGAGGGATGGTATGGGGAGGGAGGAGGGAGGGGGGTTCAGGATGGGGAACACATGTATACCTGTGGCGGATTCATGTTGATGTATGGCAAAATCAATACAATATTGTAAAGTAATTAACCTCCAATTAAAATAAATAAATTTATATTAAAAAAAAGCAGTAGCTTCTTTCAACTTTTTGCTTTGCATGCCATCTCACTAACCAGGCTATGGTACATAAATATGTGCATGTGTGTGTTGTACGGTTGGTACTTTTTGACACACAGTGGTGTCAAAAAAGAGAAATATGCACACACCCATACAGTAAAATGGTGCTCAGCATGTTATAAACATTTTGCCTGTTTTATTTGAACCATGTTTCCCCTCACTGAATCTTTCTGTTGTTATCTGTGACTTGCCTTACCTGTCCCACAGCTTTCATCAATGCAAGGAGAAAAGAAAATCAAGAAATGTCCTCTGAGGGCAGAGTCTTGGCCAGATGGCTGACCTTCATGTTCATCTTTAGTTTCGCCATATTGATTGCAAGCAGCACCTGAGACGAAGAGGATCTGGGTCTTTTGTCATTTGCTGTCTTGTTTCCGTTGTCCTTTGTTTTTTCTTGGTAATTGATATGATTGGTATACCCAGAGGAACTTTTGAGCACTGGGCACAGATTTTCCCATCCAAAAATAAACAAATAAAGAGATTCCAGCCAATTTCACTGAGTGAGGATGCTCAGTACAGTCAAGTGGGATGTAGCCACACAACAAGCATGTGTTAAGTTGATAAATGTGCTCCTGCGTTGATGTATTTGCTTCTCTGCTACATTTGGCAGCAAATACAAACCCTTCCCAACTTAGCAATTTCAATTCCTTCCATTAAACTATCCACGTTCATCTCTTTTGTTTTTCTGACCATCTGTGCACAGAGACTTCTATCATAAAATTCATAAACATTTTTGTTAAACTAAAAAATCAATTTGCTATAAATTGAAGAAGGAAATCCTTTCCAAAATCCCCCAAATATTGTAGAAAAAGGGTAGAATGCTTATATGTCCTCTCTTTGGAGTTAGATTAGCAGATGAAACAAGATCACACATTTTTGGAACATTATTGTTTCTGACCAATATATACATATATATTGGTCATATATAGCTTCTCCTTGAGTATTTAAAATGTATTAAAGAAATTATGGCTCATTTTATTGCTTAAAGGGTTTGAAGTTTGTAATTGCACCAACTAGCCAGTAGTCTAAGTCCCTAATGCAAAATATTACACTTTATAAACATTCAAAGATAATTTGAATGAACAGATTTATAAATGAACATTGCATATTTCATTGAATTATAGCTATTTTTAAAAAAATACCCAACACAGGCCCAATGTATATTAGGCATCCAATGGATTTGAGGTAAAATTAATATGCATATATGAATAGCTGGATAAAGTAGATACAAATCAATGACTTATTCATGAGTGTATTGATTCAACAACTATTTGGTGAGAAGTCACTCTTTTCCCAAGAACAGTACTAAAACTGAATAACACAGAGATGTAGTCCCTGATCTTGCAGAATATTTATGCTCTGGGGACAACAGACATTAACCTAAGATTTGCATTTAGGATAGTGTGATTGGGGAAAGCACTTTGAGAAAGAAGCCATGTTGTATGAAACAGTATGTTGTTGTTGGTTGTTTAGTTGCTCAGTTGTGTCCAACTCTGCGACACCACGGACTGTAGCCCACCAGACTCCTCTGTCCATGGAATTTTCCAGGCAAATTACTTGAGTGGGTTCCTATTTCCTTCTCCATGTAAGAGTATAACAAAGAGAAATTGGGACACTCAGTTCAGTTCAGTTCAGTCGCTCAGTCGTGTCCGACTCTTTGCGATCCCATGAATCACAGCACGCCAGCCCTCCCTGTCCATCACCATCTCCCGGAGTTCACTCAGACTCACGTCCATCGAGTCAGTGATGCCATCCAGCCGTCTCATCCTCGGTCGTCCCTTTCTCCTCCTGCCCTCAATCCCTCCCAGCATCAGTCTTTTCCAATGAGTCAACTCTTTGCATGAGGTGGCCAAAGTACTGGAGCTCCAGCTTTAGCATCATTCCTTCCAAAGAAATCCCAGGGTTGATCTCCTTCAGAATGGACTGGTTGGATCTCCTTGCAGTCTAAGGGACTCTCAGGAGTCTTCTCCAACATCACAGTTCAAAAGCATCAATTCTTCAGCGCTCAGCCTTCTTCACAGTCCAACTCTCACATCCATACATGACCACAGGAAAAACCATAGCCTTGACTAGACAGACCTTTGTCGGCAAACACTAGAGAAGCAATATTTAATCTGAATCCTAATGGATAAGCAAGATAGATAGTTGGGAATAAGGTGTCATTGATGTACTATTCTTGACAAAACGTTTAACGCAAAGCTAATTTTGAGGAAGAAATCAGTTAGAGCTGGATTGTGTGAAGTTCTTCAAGCTAGAATGTTAATGGGAAAATTGTGAGCAATTGATGGCTAAGATAAAATGGAGTTTCACATTATAAGCACTTGTATTAGCTATCTGTTGCTGTGTAAAAAAAAGTACTCCAAACCTAGCAGCTTAAAACAATAGTAAATATTTATTATCCTATACAGTTGGGCTTCCCAGGTGGCTCAGTGGTGAAGAACCTGCCTGCCAATGCAGGAGACATAAGAGATGAGGGTTTGACGTCTGAGTTGGGAAGGTCCCCTGGAGGAGGGCATGGCACCCTACTCCAGAGTTCTTGTCTGGAAAATCTGACGGACCAAGGAGCCTGGCAGACTACAGTCTGTTGCATCACAGAATCAGACATGACCGAGGTGACTTAGTGCACATCCCACACAGTTACAGGAGTTAGGAATTCATGACCAGCCTAGGTGTGTGGTTTAGGCTTTAGTTTCTTTTTCTATGAGTTCATTTGCTTGTTTTTGAAGTATAATTGACCTATAAGACTATGTTAGTTCTTATGACACAGCATAGTGATTTGTTATTTCTATATATTCCAAAATAATCACCATGATAAATCTGTTTACAATCTATCACCATATATTTACATAATTATTGACTATATTCCCTACGGTGTACATTATGTCCTCATGACCCATTTATTTTATAACTTGAAGATTGTACCTCTTAATCTCCCTCACTTAATTCTGTCTGACCCCCAACAACTTTTCCCTTCTTCTGGCAACCACCTGTTAGTTCTCTATCACTTTGTTTATCTTTGTTATTTGTTTTGTTTTGTTAAAAGTTCACATGTAAGTGAAGTCATAAAGGATTTTTCTTTGTCTGACATTTCACTCACCATAATAGCCTCTAAGTCCATTATAATTACATGAAAAAGAACAAAATATCTAGGAATAAATCTAACTAAAGAGGTAAAAGGCCTGTACTCACAAAACTATAAGACTGATGAAAGAAGCTGAAGATAACATGAACAGAAAGATATACCATGCTCATGGATTGGAAGAATTAATATTATTGAAATGTCATACCTCCCAAAGGAATCTACACATTCAACACAATCTCCTTCAAAATATTGATCGTATATTTCGCAGAACTAGAACTAACAATTGCAAAATAGGTATGGAAACACAAAAGACTCCAAATAGCCAGACAATCTTGAGAAAGAATGAAGCTGGAGGTATCATGCTCCTTGATTTCAAACTATAACACATATCCACAGTAATCAAAACTGTGGCCCTGGCACCACAACAGATACATAAATCAATGCAACAGGATAAAGAGCCCAGAAATGAAACTGCACTTACATGGGCAATTAATCTACAACAAAGAGGGCAAGAATATACAGTGGGGAAGAGACAGCCCCTTCAATAGTGGTGGGGAAACAAGACTACTTTCTCACACATATACAAAAATAAATTCAAAATGGCTTAAGGACTTAAATGTAAGACATGAAACCATAAAAATTCTAGAAGAAAATTCTAGAAAATTAGAAGAAAATTAACTCTTTGACATTAGGCTTAGAAACACTTTTTTCAGTGTCAGACAAGGGAAACAAAAACAATAATAAGCAGATGAGACTATATGAAACTAATATGCTTTTGCATAAGGAGGGAAACTATTAATAAAATGAAAAGGGGCCTACCAAATGGGAGAAGATGTTTGCAAATGATACATTCAATAGAGGTTAATATATGAAACATGCAAAGTGCTCATAAAACTCAACATCAAAAAAAAAAAAAAAAAAAACCTCGAGCAACTTGATTAAAAAATAGAAGATCTGAATAGGCATTTTCCTAAGGAAGATACACAGATGTTCAATAGATGCATAAAAAGATCTCAAAAGCACAGTCATGAGGTAAAAGCAAATCAAAACCACAATGAGATATCATCTCACAACATGTCAAAATGATTATTATCAAAAAGAAAATAACAAGTATTGGCGAGGGTGAGGAGAAAAGGGAACACTTGTGCACTGTTGGTAGGAATATAAATAGGTGTAGACATGATGGAAAACAGTATGGAGAGTCCCCAAAAAATTAAAAATAGAACTGCTATCTGATCCAGAAATTCCATTCTTGAAATGTCTTTAGAAACCTGAAAACACTAATTTGAAAAGATATACACATCCTATGTCCAAAGCCTTTGACTGTGTGGATCACAATAAACTGTGGAAAATTCTGAAAGAGTTGGGAATACCAGACCACCTGACCTGCCTCTTGAGGAACCTATATATGCAGATCAGGAAGCAACAGTTAGAACTGGAAATGGAACAGACTGGGTTCCAAATAGGAAAAGGAGGACGTCAAGGCTGTATATTGTCACCCTGCTTATTTAACTTATATGCAGAGTACATCATAAGAAATGCTGGGCTGGAAGGAGCACAAGCTGGAATCAAGATTGCCCGGAGAAATAACAATGACCTCAGATATGCAGATGACACCACCCTTATGGAAGAAAGTGAAGAGGAACTCAAAAGCCTCTTGATGGAAGTGGAAGAGGAGAGTGAAAAAGTTGGCTTAAAGCTCAACATTCAGAAAATGAAGATCATGGCATCCGGTCCCATCACTTCATGGCAAATAGATGGGGAAACAGTGGAAATAGTGTCAGACTTTATTTTGGGGGGCTCCAAAATAACTGAAGATGGTGACTGCAGCCATGAAATTAAAAGTCGCTTGCTCCTTGGAAGAAAAGTTATGACCAACCTATATAGCATATTCAAAAGCAGAGACATTACTTTGCTGACTAAGGTCCGTCTAGTCAAGGCTATGGTTTTTCCAGTGGTCATGTATGGATGTGAGAGTTGGACTGTGAAGAAAGCTGAGCACCAAAGAATTGATGCTTTTGAACTGTGGTGTTCTTGAGAGTCCCTTGGACTGCAAAGAGATCCAACCAGTCCATTCGAAAGGAGATCAGCCCTGGGATTTCTTTGAAGGGAATGATGCTAAAAATGAAACTCCAGTACTTTGGCCACCTCATGTGAAGAGTTGACTCGTTGGAAGACTCTGATGCTGGGAGGGATTGGGGGCAGGAGGAGAAGGGGACGACAGAGGATGAGATGGCTGGATGGCATCACCGACTCGATGGACATGAGTTTGGGTGAACTCCAGGAGTTGGTGATAGACAGGCAGGCCTGACATGCTCAAATTCACGGGGTTGCAGAGAGTCAGATACGACTGAGTGACTGAACTGAACTAATGTCTACTGAAGCACTATTTACAATAGCCAAGAAAGGGAAGCCTCACAAGTGTCCATTGATAGATGAAGAGATTAAAAAATGTGATACACACACACACAGAAATATTGCTTAGGCATAAAAAATGATTGTCATTCTGTGACTTGGATGGTCTATTTAAAGTTGTTGGACTTTAAGAACTCCAGGGAAAGTAAGCCAATGCCAACTGCATTGACAGGTGTTTCACATCAATAATACACTGTCAGGCTTCCTTGGTAGCTCAGATGTAAAAAATACAGTATACACCAATACAGTATACTAACACATATATATGGAATTTAGAAAGATGGTAATTATAACCCTTTATGCGAGACAGCAAAAGAGACACGGATGTATAGAACAGACTTTTAGACTCGGTGGGAGAGGGAAAGGGTGGGATGATTTGGGAGAATGGCATTGAAACATGTATACTATCAGGTAAGAAACGAATCACCAGTCTATGTTCGATACAGGATACAGGATGCTTGGGGTTGGTGCACAGGGATGATCCAGAGAGATGATATGGGGTGGGAGGGGGGTTCAGGATTGGGAACTCATGTACACCCGTGGCTGATTCGTGTCAATGTATGGCAAAACCAACACAGTATTGTAAAGCAAAATAAAGTAAAAATAAAAATTAAAAAAAAAAGATGTAAAAAATCTGCCTGCAGTGCAGGAGACTCAAGTGCGATCCCTGGGTTGGGAAGATCCTCTGGAGAAGGAAATGGCAACTTACTCCAGCATTCTTGCCTGGAGAATTCCATGGACAGAGGAGCCTGGCTGGCTACAATCCATGGGTTCACAAAAAGTTGGACATGACTGAGTGACTAACACACACACACAGAAGACTGTAAACTTAAAACAATCAGGATTCAACTATCTTTAGAGAGCATGTGTTTTTTTCCTAGCACTAGGCACAAACACAAAATTATATTTATCCTATGTCACAGACTTTAATATTGAAATAATCATGTTAATGTGTAAAAAATACTTTTGAAATTATCAATTCTTATGTAGTTCTATGACCATCATCGTAGAAAGGGCACCTTGACATTTAGGCCTCTGTTAATTAGTTAGCTTCACCATGTTTAAAATGACTCATTGTAAAGGGTAGTGAAGGCAGTAATTTGTCACACGTATATTATAGGGGAATAAAATTTGTCCCCCCCAAATGTGTCTCTTTGGCATACAAATTATTTCAAGCTGAAAACAATTAAGGCCCAAAAGGCTTGGGAAGAACTTTTGACCTTTTCATAACTGCTTTCGAATTGTGATGCTGGAGAAGACTCTTTATAATCCCTTGGACAACAAGGAGATCAGTCCTAAAGGAAATCAACCCTGAATATTCACTGGAAGGACTGATGCTGAAGCTGAAGCTCTAATACTTTGGCTACCTGATTCGAAGAGCTGACTCATTAGAAAAGACCCTGTGCTGCGAAAGAGTGAAAGCAGGAGGAGAAGGGGGAAAGAGAGGATGAAATGGTTAGATAGCATCATCGACTCAATGGACATGAATTTGAGCAAGCTCTGGGAGATAGTGAAGGATAGAAGAGCCTGGCATGCTACAGTCCATGGAGTCACAAAAAGTTGGACATGATTTATGACTGGAAAACAACAACAATATTTGCCTAAAAGAATTTAGATAGAAGGCCTATTTCTTAAATATTACTAGAAGTATTGCCGGAGATATCTACAGAGAAGGTGGGCTAAGGGTGCTAGGAGAAACTGACAAGGCCTGAAGATCAGAGTCCTCTCTGTGTTCCCTTGTCTCTGAAGGGCCAGCAGATATGTGTTTATCAGACCTTTGCTTTTCCATCTCCATGTGAATGGCCTTCCTCCCCTTTGTAGTCCCAATCCCCTACCCTCAACATTCTCTTTGTCTTTAGTCAAACACTGTATTCAAGATAAAGGCTTTGGCCATTTTTGTGACCGTTTTGCCAAGTTTTCCTGAGTCTTTCCCATGTCTTGTTGTTGTTCAGGTCCTAAGTTGTGTCCAACTCTTTGCTACCCCATGAACTGCAGCACACCAGACTCCTCTGTCCTTTACTATCTCCCAGAGTTTGCTCAAACTCATGTCCCATGTCTACATGTTATTAAATTTTTGTTTGATTTCCTCTTGTTCAAGTCAATTCTACTCTCAGACCAGTCAGAAGAAGCTAGAAGATTAAAGGAAAATTCCTTCCTCCCTGACCAAATCATGTACCTTAGTAAGTTTGAGGGGGGGAAATGCCACATAGAATTAGATGTTCAAGATTTCCCTAATTATTACAGGGGGATACATTTCTCCTTGAGAAAGTCATCAGTTACTTCCCAAAATTCTTTTTTAAAATAATCCAAAGAGCTCTTCTTCTTAGAGTCCTATGTTGCTAAAAGCACTAGTTTCAACATTCCTCAGATTTTTCTAAGGTTCTTTAGAGGAAACGAGCAAGAATCCTTCGACATGAGTTGTTAAGATTTTCACCAGTCACAATTTGCTATTATGACACTCAAAATTCAAAATATTCCCAAAGGCAAAGAAAACTGGAGTGACAGGAGAAAATTAAGTCCAGTTAAAATACATATCATACATTACTAGAACAAGGGTACATTTTCCTCCTAAAACAATAAGCAACATTGCCCTTTCGGTAACTTTGGTCTCTTGAAAACCACTAATCAAACAGTAGCATTGCCCCAGTTCACTGCTTAAACACTGTGGTGCTCGAAGAAATTAATAATTGAATTCTCTTGGGATAGAAGAGCATTTTAAATGAAAGAATTGAGCTATAAGGATGGGAAATAAAAAATGATACTGATGAACCTATTTGCAGGGCAAAGATAGAGATGCAGACATAGAGAACAGACTTGTGGGCACAGCGGAGGGGGGGGGCGGGGGGGAGGGAGAGGGTGAGAAGAATTGAGAGAGTAGCTTTGAAACATACATTCAGTTCAGTTCAGTTCAGTTCAGTCGCTCAGTCTCAGTCGTGTCCGACTCTTTGCGACCCCATGAATCACAGCACACCAGGCCTCCCTGTCCATCACCGTCCCCCAGAGTTCACTCAGACTCACGTCCATCGAGTCGGTGATGCCATCCAGCCATCTCATCCTCTGTCGTCCCCTTCTCCTCCTGCCCCCAATCCCTCCCAGCATCAGAGTCTCTTCCAGTGGGTCAACTCTTCACATGAGGTGGCCAAAGTACTGGAGTTTCAGCTTTAGCATCATTCCTTCCAAAGAACATCCAGGGCTGATTTGTACTTTTAGAATGGACTGGTTGTATCTCCTTGCAGTCCAAGGGACTCTCAAGAGTCTTCTCCAACACCACAGTTCAAAAGCATCAATTCTTCGGCACTCAGCTTTCTTCACAGTCCAACTCTCACATCCATACATGACCACTGGAAAAACCATAGCCTTGACTAGATGGACCTTAGTCGGCAAAGTAATGTCTCTGCTTTTGAATATGTTATATAGGTTGGTCATAACTTTTCTTCCAAGGAGTAAGCGACTTTTAATTTCATGGCTGTAGTCACCATCTGCAGTGATTTTGGAGCTCCCAAAAATAAAGTCTGACATTGTTTCCACTGTTTCCCCATCTATTTCCCATGAAGTGATGGGACCGGATGCCATGATCTCCATTTTCTGAATGTTGAGCTTTAAGCCAACTTTTTCACTCTCCTCTTCCACTTTCATCAAGAGGCTTTTGAGTTCCTCTTCACTTTCTGCCATAAGGGAGGTGTCATCTGTATATCTAAGGTGATTGATATTTCTCCCAGCAATCTTGATTCCAGCTTGTGTTTCTTCCAGCCCAGCGTTGCTCATGATGTACTCTGCATGAAGTTAAATAAGCAGGGTGACAATATACAGCCTTGACGTACTCCTTTTCCTATTTGGAACCAGTCTGTTGTTCCATTACCATATGTAAAATAGATAGCTAGTGGGAAGTTGCTGTATAATACAAGGAGCTCCCTTTGTGCTCTGTGATGACCTAGAGGGGTGGAATGGGGTGGGGAGAGGGTTGGAGAGAGGTTCAAGAGGGAGGGGCCATATGTATCCTTATGGTTGATTTACATCGTTGGATGGCAGAAACCAATACAACATTGTAAAAAAATTATCCTCTGAATAATTTTCTTAACGTAAAATAAAAAGAGATAGTTTGGTGGCAACAAGTTCCCCTGCACCTTGATGATTTTGTCTGTCTGCAAAACTGTTAAAATAACCAGAACCCAGTTTTCTAGACATCTGTCAGATAATGAAGCTGAGATGGATTGAAGTCTTGTAAGATGGCTGAACAATTGTTTTTCAGAGGAATTTGTGCCATCCAATGTTTGCCTGTGGGGTTTTTACTGCAACCCAAAGATCAGAGGGTGATTAGTAGAAAGCCTGAAGGAGTGTTTCTGTTTTCCTGGTATTTCCAGCAGTGGAAGCACTGGGTGATTTTAGGTTTTTGGAAAGTTTCTTCTCCTTTTGAAATGCTTCTGTTTAACATTACATAGTTATGAAGACAATCCCCCACTTCTAAGAATAGTTTCAATATCAAAGCTTTGATAACATCCAAAGCAGAAAAGCCCATCCCTGGGCTATGCTAAAGCTAAATGAAAGACCAGATGCTCTAAACTTTGCTCACAGCATCACAAATACCTTCATGATAAAGTGCTGTGATGTCACAATGGTGTGTGACACCAGTGTACATATGAGACCAGAAAAGTGATTGGATTAAAAGGGAGAGACTTTGATTTATATAAAAATACTCTGGTGGTTATCGCCAAGGATGGCAAATGAAATACGAAAAAAGGAAGCGTGTGTTTTCTGTGAAACATAAAGCTCTTTTGAACGTATGGTAGTGCTCTTTGAAAACTGCAAGAAATGGTAAGGGGGGATCTTTTTAAAATTTGTTATTGAAGTATAGTGGGTTTACAATATTGTGTTAGTTTCAGATATACAACAAAGTGATTCAGGTATATGTGTATATGTATTTTCATATTGTTTTCTGTTCTAGGTTATTACTAGATATTGAGTATAGTTCCCTGTGCTATAAGTAAATCTTTGTTTTTAATCTATTTTATGTGCAGTAGTTTGTATCCATTAATCCCATACTCCTAATTTGTCCCTTATTTACCTTCTTTGCCCCTTTGTTAACCATAGAGTGGGGCTTCCCTGGTGGCTCAATGGTAAAGAATTTGCCTGCAATGCAGGGATGCAGGTTCAATCCCTGGCTTGCGAAGATGTCCCGGAGAAGGAAATGGCAACACACTCCAGTATTCTTGCCTGGGAAATCCCAAGGACAGAGAAGCCTGGTAGGCTACAGTCCATGGGGTCATGAGTTGGACACAACTTAGCAACTAAACCACCACCACCAACCGTAGAGTGTAATTCAACCCTGAAAAACAATGATACTTGTAGTAACATGGATGGACCTAGAGATTATCATACTAAGTGAAGTAAATCAGACAGAGAAAGACAAATATTGTATGATATCACCTGTATGTGGTATTTAAAAAATAATACAAAAGAGAAACGGACTCACAGACATAGAAATCAAACCTACAGTTAAATGGGGATCTTAAAAAAGTTAAATTGTAGCCATTTTGAAATGACAATGCCGTACATTTTATAAAATTATTTCCTTTCTTTTTTGTAGACTGCAACTCTATACAGAAAATAAAAAGGCAAATGCACCCCACAGAGAACTGGGACACTGTGAATCATCTGCGTTTGAATTCTTAAAATTGGAAATGAGAAACTTATGAAGGCTTTGTAGCTATGCTTGGGAAATAGTGAATTTAAATCTGTCTGTCTATGTGCTGTGCTTGGTTGCTCAGTCATGTCTGTCTCTTTGCGGCCCCATGAACTGTAGCCCACTAGGCTCCTCTGCCCACGGAATTTCCCAGGCAAGAATACTGGACACAGGTATCATTTCCTACTCCAGAGGATCTTCCCGACTTGGGAATCTAACCTACATCTTTTGCATCTCCTGCATTGGCAGGCCGATTTCTTACCACCAGGGCCACCTGGGAAGCCCATTTTCTATGGCATTGTCCCATTAATTAATTTATTTGTATTGTCAGTAGTCATCCTGGAATATTTTGGGCCTCTACTCTATGCCAGGTTCTATTGCTGTTCATGGATAATACAAAAGTGGGCATGTTGGACATGATTTCTGTATGTACATAGTTTACATTCTGGTGAGGGAGCAAACAGCCCATTGTTAAAAAACACATAGAGAAAAATGTGTATTAATAAGCAGTTTGAATGAATTAATAGTTTGAGAAAGAAACTAAGAGAGGATGACCTATTTTTGGCAGAGTGGTCAGGGATGGCGTGAGAGTCATATCAGATGAAACGGGATGTGGAGGAGCCATTCCAGAGACGGTGGGGAACCATTCCATAGAGTAGAGATGGCCAGTGGTGATAAGGAGCAACCAGGTATGGACACCTTTGTGGTGCTTGCTGATTGGGTGATGGGAGGTCAACAGAGAATAATTGGTTTGCTTTAAGAAGGGAGATATTAGAGTCTACAAGTGTGCTGATGAAAAATGACCTAATGGAAATTGACTGATGATGCAAGAGTGTGTGCTTCACTTAGGGAGCAGAGCCCTTTGGATAGTGAGGATGTGTGGCTGAGTGGTTGTTGGGGAACAGGACTTGATGGGAGAAGAACATCTACCAAGGAGGATGCAGAACGTGAGTTGTGAAGCTCTGGTGGAAGGAAAGGGAGGGGCTCTGTGTCTGATGGTTTCTCTTTGCTCAGTGAAATATGAGAGAAGATGCAGCTGTGAGAGAGAGTTGTGGGTTGTGTGAAAGAAAAGAGAGAAATGTGAAGTCACATGGAGCCTCCCAGACAAACACTGACACTTCTGATGTGGTTACATCCTGTCATTATAGGATGTTTAGCAAATTCCCTGGTGGCTCAGATGGTAAAGAATCTACTTGAAGTGCAGGAGATCCAGGTTTGATACCTATGTCAAAAAGATCCCCTACATGGCAACCTGCTCCAGTATTCTTGTCTGGAGAATCCCATGGACAGAGGAGCCTAGCGGGCTACAGTCCATGAGGTCACACAGAGCTAGACAAAACTAAGCAACTAACACTTTCACACTAGCAAAATCCTTGACCTGTACCAGGTAGATACCAGCAAAACTTCCACTGAGTCATGTAAAAAGAAGGTATCTCTAGACATTGACATATATACCTAGGAGGAAAAAACTGCCTGTTTGAGAATCACTGCCCTAAAGCTATCACCAAAAAAAGAAAGTATAACTAATTAGCCATGGAGAAGATGAAATGGTGTAAGAAATACTGGATTAGTTCAAAAGAAGGTTGGAAACAAAGGAAAAAAGGAACAAAGAATAGATGAAACAAATAGAAAGTGACTGTGAAGAGGATGGATTTAAATCCAATTATAGTCATTATAATAAATTTAGGTGATATAAACATCCTGATTAAAAGACAAACATTATCAAATTGAATCTAAATGCAAGACTCAATTATATGTGCCTACAGGAAAATCCAATTTAAATAGACAGATGTAGATGTTAAAAGAGAAAAGACAGAAACTGTACATAGCAAGAAAAACTAATTATGAGAAAGCTGGAATAAATATGTTAATATGAGACAAACTAAACTTCAGAACACAGGATATAGCCAAGATGCAGAGATACATTACAGTATATCAATTCATCAAGAAGACATAACAATCTTAATGTGTTTGTCCTTAGAGCTTCAAAAGATATGAGCAGAAACTGATAGTTAAAAAGAAACAGTTGAATCAACAATTAACTTGGTGACTTCACAACTGATCTTTCAGCAAATGATAGAGAGGTTTAAAAAAATCAGCAAATATATGGAAAATCAAAACATCCCACTATCAATCAACTATACTTAATTGTCCTTTAGAATAGTTGACTATTCTACTTCTACTCTCAGCAGAAGACATGACATGATTACACTATTGTGTGTAAAACAGAAAGCTAGTGGGAAGCTGCTATATAGCACAGAGAGCTCAGCTCAGTGCTCTCTGTTGTCCTAAAAGGGTGGGGTGGGAGGGAGATCCAAGAGTGAGGGGATATATGTGCACATATAGGGGATTCACTTGTTGTATAGCAAAAACTAACACAACACTGTAAAGCAATTATACTCTAGTTTTTAAAAATTGGCCTCTGAATTGAGATGTATGTAAGTGCAAAATATGTATAGAATTTTGAAGATAGAGTAAAAAAGAAGGGATGTAAAATATTGCACTAATTTTTAATATTGATTAATGTCGAGATGATAATGTTTGGATATATTTTGTTTAAATAAAATTTCCTATAACAATTTAAAAAATAAAAATTAAAAAATTAAATGCGTATGGAACATTTACCAAATTTCTGGATCATGAAATAAAATTTCAACAAATTTAAATGATTGAAATCACAGAAAATATGTTTTATGACAATAATAAATTAAATTAGAACAGAAAGATACCTGGAAAAATTCCAAAATGTTTAAAAGTAAACACATTTCTAATAATCCATGGATCAAAGAAGAAACCAGAAGGTACTTAGAAGTTAGTTTGAATTGAATGAAAATGAAATAATCATATAAAATTTGTGAGATGCTACTAAAGCAGTGCCTAGAGGGAAATTTATGGCATCAAATGTTTATATTCTTTCTTTCCAAAGTGGGCTTCCCAGGTCCACTAGTGGTAAAAGAACCCACCTGCCAATGCAGAGACCTAAGAGACACAAGTTCAGTCCCTGGGTCGGGAAGATCCCCTGGAGCAGGAAATGGCAACCCACCCCAGTATTCTTGCCTGGAAAACCTCATGGACAGAGGAGCCTGGTGGGGTACAGTCCATGGCATCACAGAGTCAGACATGACTGAAGCAACTTGGCACATCTCACAGCACAGATGTTTATATTAGAAAATAAGAAAGTTCTTAAATGAAGGACAAAAACATTCACCTTAAAAACTAGAAAAAGAAGATGAAATTAAGCACAAAGCAAGAACGAAGAAAATTAGCAATGTTAGAGCAAAAATCAACAAAATGAAAAAGCAATAAACTAATAAATACAGAGGATGGAATGGTTGGATGGCATCACCAACTTGATGGACTTGAGTCTGAGCAAGCTCCAGGAGTTAATGATGGACACGGAAGCCTGGTGTGCTATAGTCCATGGGGTCGCAAAGAGTAAGGCATGACTGAGCAACTGAACTGAACTGAATAAAGAAAAAGCAATGAATTCAAAAGTTGGTTATTTTTAAAAGTGCAACTCACTTGATAAAGATCTAGTCTGACTGATTAAGAAAAAGAGGGAGAAAAACAAATCACTGACTTAGGAACAAAAAGGGACCATCACTACAGAATTTATATACATCAAAGTCTAGCAAACAAATATTACAAGCAACTTTATGCCAATAAATTTGATAACTTGTTAATTATGCAATGTGCAAAATCCTGGAAGGACACAAATTTCCAAAGCTCACCCAAGAAGTAACAGATAACCTGACTAGCATTATATCTAGGGAAATAATTGAATTTGTAGTTAAAAATCTTCCCATAAAGAAAACTGCAGGCCCAGATGGCTTCACTGGTGAATTCTACCAAATGCTTAAGGAAGAAATAATACATATGCTACACAAACTCTTCCAGAAAATAGAACACAGGTTAAAAAAAAAAAAAGCCTTAACAAAATGCTAACAGACTGAATTCTGCTAGCTATAAAAAGGATAGTGCTTCATGAACAATTGGGGTTTATCCAAAGATTGTGAAGTTGTTTCAACATCCCCAGATCCATATAATTCACCATTTTAACTGACTACAAAAGCAAAACCATGTGCTGAACTCAATAGATACAGAAAAATAATTTGACAAGATGCAACATGCATTCATCATCAAAGTTCTCACTAAACCAGAAACAGTAGGAAACTTCTGGAAGCTAATAAAATTTATCCATGAAAAGTGACAGCTAACATCAGACTTAATGGTGGAAGTCTGAATGCTTCTCCTCTCAGATAAGGAACAAGGCATGTGTACCCATTCTCATCACTTCTATTCATATTCTTTGGAAGTCTTAGTCAGTGAAGTAAAACAGAAGATAATAAATAAAAGGAAGTTATTTATTTGCTCAGTTACATCCAACTGTTTGCCAGGCTCTTCTGTCCATGGAATTTTCCAGGCAAGAATGCTTTTTATTCCAGGGAATCTTCCTGACCCAGGGATTGAACTTGTGTCTCTTGCATCTCCTGAATTGGCAGGCAGATTCTTTACCGCTAGCACCACCTGGGAAGAGGTAAAAATAAAAGGATACACACTGGAAATAAAGAAACATATGTCTTTATTTGCACATGATACGATCATCTATATAAATAATCCAAAGCATCTACAAAAGTGCCTCTGGAATTAATAAATGAGTTTAACAGATTCACAGGACAGAAGATAAATATGAAAATCAATTGTTTGCCTATAAAGTAGCAACAAGCAATTAAAAATTAAAGTTTAAAAATCTATACCATTTATAGTAGCATTAAGCCAGGAAATATTTATAGAGAAACTTACCAATATATGTGTAAGACATAAAATATTAATAAAACAAATCTACCTAAGTAAAATCAAAGAAGTTCTAAATAATGGAGAAATATGCCATTTCACATGCCGGAAAACTCAAATTTGCTTAAATGTCAATTCTCCCCTAATTGATCTATAGGTTTACATATGCATCACAATCCCAATCAAAATACCAGCATATTCATTTATAAAAATTGACAAACTTTCTATAAGATTTATTTACATGGAAAATCAAAAGACCTAAAGTAGCCAAATTTGGGGAAAAGATAAAATTAAGGACCGTCCCATGACCTGATTTTGAAATTTACATTAAGCTATAGTAATTAAGACAGACTGGAAAGATATATAAATCCATGAACCTAAATAGAATTCAGAAATTAACTTACACATATACAGATGATGAACTTTCAACAAAGATATGGCGCTAATTCAATATGGGAAAGGTAGTCTAACTAAAGAAGTGATTAATGATTTAAATGATTTGACTTGTGTCTCTTGCATCTCCTGCACTGGATGATTTGACATTCATATGCAGAATAATAAATTTTAACCTGTGTTTCATGCCTTTAAAAAAATACAACTCAAAATTTATCACTGTAGTGGATGTGTTCCATAAAGCCATAGTTCAGTTCAGTTCAGTTCAGTCACTCAGTCATGTCCAACTCTTTGCGCCCCCATGAATCACAGCACGCCAGGCCTCCCTGTCCATCACAAACTCCCGGAGTTCACTCAGACTCATGTCCATCGAGTCAGTGATGCCACCCAGCCATCTCATCCTCTGTCGTCACCTTCTCCTCCTGCCCCCAATCCCTCCCAGCATCAGAGTCTTTTCCAATGAGTCAACTCTTCGCATGAGGTGGCCAAAGTACTGGAGTTTCAGCTTTAGCATCATTCCTTCCAAAGAACCATAAAGCCATAAGCCTTCTGTAAAAGAACATAGAAGAAAATATTATGACATAGAGTTACAAAGAAGTAAACTACAAAAAATACAAACTATCCATGGCTTAGTGGTAAAGAATATGCCTACAGTGCCAGCCAATGGAGGAGACACATGTTCAGTCCCTGGGTTGGGAAGGTCCCCTGGAAAGAGAAATGGCAACACACTCCAGTATTCTTGCCTGGGAAATCCCATGGACAGTGGAGTCTGACGGTAATGACAACCATATATGGAAGATAGCAAAAGAGACACAGATGTAAAGAACAAACTTTGGGATTCTGTGGGAGAAGGTGAGGGTGGGATGATTTGTGAGAATAACATTGAAACATGTATATGCTGTAAGTCACTTCAGTCGTGTCCGACTCTGTGTGACCCCATAGATGGCAGCCCACCAGGCTCCCCCGTCCCTGGGATTCTCCAGGCAAGAACACTGGAGTGGGTTGCCATTTCCTTCTCCAATGCATGAAAGTGAAAAGTGAAAGTGAAGTCACTCAGTCATGTCTGACCCTCCCAACCCCATGGACTGCAGCCTTCCAGGCTCCTCCATCCATGGGATTTTCTAGGCAAGAGTACTGGAGTGGGTTGCCATTTCCTTCTCCAATGCATGAAAGTGAAAAGTGAAAGTGAAGTCACTCAGTCATGTCTGACCCTCCCAACCCCATGGACTGCAGCCTTCCAGGCTCCTCCATCCATGGGATTTTCTAGGCAAGAGTACTGGAGTGGGGTGCCATTGCCTTCTCTGGAAACATGTATATAACCATATGTAAAACAGATGACCAGTGCAAGTTCAATGCAGAGCACTGAAATTGAAGCAGGGCACCCGAAGCCGGTGCTCTGGGACAACCCAGAGGGATGGGGTGGGGAGGGAGGTGGGAGAGAGGTTCAGGATCAGGCAACGCATGTGCACCCATGGCTGATTCATGTCGATGTATGGCAAAAACCACCATAGTACTGTAAAGTAATTAACCTCCAATTAAAATAAATTGATTAATTATAAAAATTACTGCTCTTTGAAAGACATTCTGAGGAGAGAGTAGGATTAGTTACAGGCTAGGAGAAAATAGTTGAAAGTGATGTATTTAATAAAGGACTTGTACACTTATATATTAGAATAATACTAGCCATAAAAAGAATGAACTGCACATAACGCAACAACACCTCAAAAGCATTCTGCCAAGTGAAAAAAGTCAGAACAAAATAATTCACTCTGTATGGTTCCATTTATATAACATTTTGTAAAAGAAAAAACTTTTTAGGGGAAAAATCAGATCAGTGCTTGCTGGGGCTGAGATTGGGGAAAGTACTGATTTGCAGAAAAACAAGAGGGAACTTTTGGGGGTGGTAGAAATAAGTGACAAAGTATTCCAAAGTGGTGATGGAGACATGACAATACACTTTTGTCTAAACTCATCAATCATTTAAAGGGTGAAATTTACTGTATATAATTTATCCAGCAATAAACCTGACCATCTCATCTCAGAGACAGACAAAGAAATAAAAGAAATACGAGGTTTCTGTACTACTATTTACCACTTGAAGTGTAAGAAAAAAAGAAAAGAAAAGAAATTTTGCTGTAACAATTTCAACAGAAAAAATAAAAAAATGAAGCAGTAGCAGAAGTTAATTTCCTACTGAGGGTTTTCAACATGTCAAACACTGTGTTAAGCATTTTCCAAGCATGGTTTTCAATTAATTCCCACAACAATATATAATAATAAATGAGGCAATATTATAGAACAGGAATGGTAATAGTATTTATGGGTTAAACATGAAGATTAAATTTAGCAGTATTTGTAAAGCACTTAGGAACTTCCTGTCGTATAATAAGTGGTATGTAACTCTTGAGAAACCTATATACAGGTCAGGAAGCAACAGTTAGAACTGGACATGGAACAACAGACTGGTTCCAAATAGGAAAAGGAGTACATCAAGGCTGTATATTGTCACCCTGCTTATTTAACTTATATGCAGAGTACATCATGAGAAAAGCTGGGCTGGAAGAAGCACAAGCTGGAATCAAGATTGCCGGGAGAAATATCAATCACCTCAGATATGCAGATGATACCACCCTTATGGCAGAAAGTGAAGAGGAACTCAAAAGCCTCTTGATGAAAGTGAAAGAGGAGAGTGAAAAAGTTGGCTTAAAGCTCAACATTCAGAAAATGAAGATCATGGCATCCGGTCCCATCACTTCATGGGAAATAGATGGGGAAACAGTGGAAACAGTGTCAGACTTTATTTTGGGGGGCTCCAAAATCACTGCAGATGGTGATTGCAGCCATGAAATTAAAAGACGCTTACTCCTTGGAAGAAAAGTTATGACCAACCTAGATAGCATATTCAAAAGCAGAGACATTACTTTGCCAATAAAGGGCCATCTAGTCAAGGCTATGGTTTTTCCTGTGGTCATGTATGGATGTGAGAGTTGGATTGTGAAGAAAGCTGAGTGGTGAAGAACTGTGGTGTTGGAGAAGACTCTTGAGAGTCCCTTGGACTGCAAGGAGATCCAACCAGTCCATTCTAAAGGAGATCAGTCCTGGGTGTTCTTTGGAAGGATTGATGCTCAAGCTGAAACTCCAATACTTCGGCTACCTCATGCGAAGAGTTGACTCATTGGAAAAGACCCTGATGCTGGGAAGGACTGGGGGCAGGAGGAGAAGGGGACGACAGAGGATGAGATGGCTGGATGGCACCACCGACTCAATAAACATGAGTTTGAGTGAACTCCGGGAGTTGGTGATGTACAGGGAGGCCTGGCGTGCTGCGATTCATGGGGTCTCAAGGAGTCGGACACGACTGAGCGATTGAACTGAACTGAACTGAACTGTGTGTTAC
The DNA here is from genome assembly GCF_023091745.1 of Budorcas taxicolor. Classification (NCBI taxonomy): domain Eukaryota; kingdom Metazoa; phylum Chordata; class Mammalia; order Artiodactyla; family Bovidae; genus Budorcas; species Budorcas taxicolor. Next base: position 49,123,111 of record NC_068923.1, on the reverse strand, counting down.
ATAACCTAAAATAATTGTATTATTGAGAATTCTGTATGGGTGAGAATATTGTGACTTTACCTGGTTGAGGGTCCTGCAGAAGCTTGGTGGTGATGGTTTAATCATTGAGTTGTGTTTGACTCTTTCGACCCCTATAGCTCACCAGGTTCCTCTGACCATGGGATTTCCCAGGCCAGAAGACTGGAGTGGGTTGCCATTTCCTTCTCTAGGGCATCTTCCCAACCCAGGGATCAAACCCAGGTCTCCTGCTTGGCAGCCACCTGGGAAGCAATGTTGAGCATGTCACTTAACTGCATACATTTCCCTGTTGGCTTGTAATTATCAATAAGATACAACTCCAAATTCAAAAACAAAATATCCCGGGGCTTTCACTTTTAGCCTCATTTCCTGCTGTGTCACAATCTCTTCTCTCTTCTGTGATCCATGCTCACTCCTGCCTTTCTAAGCTCATGTTCTACCTATTGGCAAAACAGACCCTCTGCATAGACATTGCTGTTCAGTCGCTCAGTCATGTCCGACTCTTTTGAACCCTATGGACTGCAGCTCGTCAGGCTTCCCTGTCTTTCACTATCTCTCAGAGTTTCTCAAACTCATGTGGATTGAGTCTGTGATGCCATACAACTGTCCCATCCTCTGTCATCCCCTTCTCCTCCTGCCTTCAATCTTTCCCAGCATTGGGGTCTTTTCTAATGAACTGGCTCTTCACATCAGGTGGCCAAAATATTGGAGCACAGACATTGCTCTGCTTGAAATACATCTCTAATTTGTTTCTTTGGGTTAGGAATGCTTTCAGCTGTTAAGTAACAGAGAACTTGACCCTTGACCACAGTGGTTTAAACAAATCAGGGTGTATTTTTCTGTAAGACTAAAGGCAGGACGTTCCAGGCTGCTCTGGTGATTTAACTAGAGGATCGGGGATGAAGGCTCCCTCCATCTCCCTGATCCCTCCTCTGAGGCCTGTTGGCTTTTGTCTCTGCTGTGTCTCCTTCCAAGCATTGTATCTGTGTACCGTGGAGATGGAGGAGGGGAAAAGCAAACAGTCGCCTTCTAATTATAAGGTGCTGTCTGCTTAGCTCAGGGAGGGTTGCTTTTCCACACATCTAATGTGACAGATTGAACCCTTTGATGGCTAAAAGGACAGATAGTACTAGGACTGGTTTAAATCAATCCTGATATGTCCCATGGGGACTAGGGTAGAGAAGATCTGTTCACCTCAATGATCAGGGATCCCTGTGAGGTTTTTGAAAATGTAAGTTTCTATTTTTAGGGAAGAAGGGGTGTCTTAAATATGAATCTGCTGTACCCACCTAACTCATTCATCCTTCATGGCCCACCTGAGATGACAACTTTTCCTTGAAGTTGTCCTCATCTCGCCTCCAGTGAAATTGGTCATTTTGCTATGTATACTCCTGGAGCACTTGATGTTTAGTTCAGCAGCAATATTTATCATAATGTCATAATGACATCTGTATTCTGACTTATTTTTCTTTCCTGGATTTCATTCCCTTCAATTCTGTCTAAATCGGTTTTGCATTCTCAAGATCTAGACTCCTGGCTAGCACAGAAAGTGACATTTTACCTGTGTTGAACAACAAGCTGGACTCATGATCCCAGGAATCAGAAAGACAAGATCATTCTCAATTATGTATAATAATAACTCACATACATGTAACACTTCCTGTGTGCCAGACACGCTCCAAAGGACTTTACATCCTGGAACAATCTCACAAGGTAGGAGGGACTTCAGTTATCCTCAAGTTATGAATGAGAAACCTGCCACACAGAGACTTAAGGTGACTTGTTCACGGTCATACACTTAATAAGCCATGGAGCTAGTCCAGCTCTAGAGTTGATGAACCATGATGTTGTGATCTACAGAAAACTATTTAACTTCTCAGAGCTTTTGCTTTATTCACAGTATATTTCTCACTGTGGGGAAGTAGGATAAAATCCATCAGGATCATCTAGACTGCATAGAAATCTTTATTTGCAGAAATATGGGCTATCATAAAACCATGGACTTTTATAGTCATATAGTCTAACTTTCTAACCCATGCAATCAGTCACCCAACCAACTAACCAATACAGATTTATTGAGTGCTTACCAGATACCAGACACTGAGAATACAGTAATGAGCAAAACAAGCCTAGTGGAATAAATGAGTCTTAAAGAAAGTTATTTGACAAATTTATAACTGAAAATGATAAAAATAGTATGAAGGAAACATTCATAATGCATTGAGTATAATGGGAGTTACTTATTTATTTATAATCTTCTTGATAATGTGGCATGTGCGATATTAGTTCCCCAACAACAAGGGATCAAACCCATGCCCCCTGCATTGGCAGCATGGGTTCTTAACCACTGGACCGCCAGGGAAGTTCTAGGAGTTACTAATTTAGATGGATTTGTATTTTGAGCCACTCAGCCAATCATGAGGAAATACATGTAACAGTAAGTGATTGAAAGCAAGTCTTGAACAATTATTTTCAGATTATCTCAAATGACATTGCTACTTGCAAAATCAAAAAAAGGTAAAATGATTGAGGGATGATAAAATTTACTTATGAAGCTGTTTGCATTGAGGCCTTGAAATGGATTGTTGTTTTTCAGTTGCTAAATTGTGTCCAGCTCTTTGTGACACCATGGAGTGAAGCACACCAGGCAGGCTTCCCTGTCCTTCCCCATCTCACAGAGTTTGCTCAAACTCATGTCCATTGAGTGAGTAATGCCATCCAGCCATCTCATTCTCTGTCATCCCCTTCTCCTCCTGTCTTCAGTCTTTCCCTACATCAGGGTCTGATGTTGTGATGCCATAAATCTTCCTTTTGAAGATAGCCTGTGCACCTGCCCTAGTGATCTTTTCCCCTCTCTAGACCCAGCTTGTGGTTGACATTTCTCAGCAGTCTTGATGGTTATGGAACCATGACTGGAAGCATTCAAGATCTGGAGGAACTTCAATTCATCATCGGTCTACTTTAATGAAGTTTCTTCTAATATTCAGCTGCTTTATCTCCTGGTACTACTCTTGCTCCCTGAACTATATGGGACCAGCACTAATTAATGGCTCAAGGCCTCAGTAGAAGTTTAAGGATGGTACCCAGAGATGTAGGTGTGCGTGGCAGAGCCCCTGCCTAGAGGACTCACATGATGGCCAGACTTGGGCAAATTTCCAATCTAACTCTTGGTCTTGCAGAACCAGACTATCTTGTTGGAGTTCTAGAGTTCATCAGACTTGGAAATCCTGATTTAAATTTACTAAATAAGCACCCAAGAATCTGAAGTGTCTAACTAGAAATATTACTTATTAGCAGGTAATAAGAAATCTACTGGAGAAGGCAATGGCAACCCACTCCAGTACTCTTGCCTGGAAAATCCCGTGGACAGGGAAGCCTGGGAGGATGCAGTCCATGGGGTCACTAAGAGTCAGACACGACTGAGTGACTTCACTTTCACTTTTCACTTTCATGCATTGGAGAAGGAAATGGCATCCAGTGTTCTTGCCTGGAGAATCCCAGGGACGGGGGAGCCTGGTGGGCTGCCATCTATGGGGTCGCACACAGTCAGACACAACTGAAGCAACATAGCAGCAGCAGCAGCAAGAAATCTACTTGTCTAAATACAGCAATCAGCTGGGCAAGGGTCATTTCTCCCAGTGAGAAGACTATCTGGGAAGCCAAATTTTAACGTGATAATGGGGAGTATAATGACAAAGCAACAGGAGTGAGCTGGTAGATTCCAATAAACACAATTGATACTGCCCTTTAAGTATATCTTGAATCCATCTACTTTTCATCTTTTCTGCCTTCACGCCACTTCTGGATACATCATTTCTTTTCCGTACTCTACTGTGATGGCCCACTTCTTGCCATATTAATTGAAGTGAACTCACTGAGACATAAATCTGATCATTAATGTTTCTGCTTAAAATTTTTGATTGGCATGCCATTCTTTTTATGACAAAGTCCCAACTCCTTTACATGAGTGAAGCCCCTGAATGGTCCAGACTTTGCCAACAATCCAGCCTGCTCTCTTGATCATCCCTCACTAACACTGAACTAGTCAAGGACTTTTAGTTCCTTCTTGAGGGCTATAGATAGTATTCTGAGTCATATCCTGTGAGCTGTTTTATAGATATTGAAACCCCTACAAGGTGGAAGAAGGGGTACATGATGACCAGGTTGTAGACATGACATAAGCTGCCACAATTCTGAGAACTAGCCTCAAAGAAATGGAGACAAATCAACCTGGAATTAAAGACTAACTGTACCTAAAACAATCAAGATGATGTTGGTCAGATCACCACATGACCAATGTCAAGGTAACTGTCACAGCTCCCTATGCTGTTTTCTGCATGTAGCACCCTCCCTCTGGCTATAAAAACTCTTGCCTACTTGTTGACAGTACTGGGAAGTCGGTCTTTAGACAGGAATCCACCCTCTCTCACCTTCATTGCTAGCATCAGAAATAAAGCAAACTCTTCTTTCCACCAACCTTGCCTCTTTATTGCCTTTAGAGCAGCGAGCAGCCAGACCCTACTTTTGGTTATAGGACCCTTCTCTATCATAGCGTCCTCATCCTCCTATTGTCCTGGGTCACTCCTACGGATCCTTTGAAAAGGAACTTAATCTTTATTTCCTCTGAAAAGCCGTCCTGGACTCACTCTTACTCCCACGGAGTTTCTTCTGCTGTGTTTTTCCACAGCAACTCTTTTTTCCCTAGTTACATGCTGTTTTGACTTTCCCCCCACTCGATTATATGGCTGATGAAGGCTAGGATCATTAGTCTCTGAAGGTTCTGGAAAAGCGGAATATGTGTCTAACTTCTTCACCTGGTACTTTGAGATTCAACAGATGCAAAATGACATTTTATTAAATAAATACATACATTCCAGTATTCGTTAGTATCAGCTGATGATGAAGTGATTATCCTCATGCTTGCCAAGGAACTCGTGGTTCACTTCTCAATGTCTTTTCTGAAACCAATGCCAAAGTGTGACTCTTGGGTTGTCCTTCATTAAAAGAAATCTCTCTATTTCCCCTAAGATAAAATCTCTCATACACTATTTTAGATATGTAATTGGCAATAGTGAGTTTATTGATAGATTCTTACTCTCATTTCTGGAACAAGAAAAATACTGTCTCCAATGGACATTTTGAGTATTATTTGTTACTATTTATTAAGGACCCATTTTGTACTTTCAACAGTAGGGGTCCTTTGCTGTTACCCTTGCCAATGTGAAAAGCCACTGCACTCATTGGCGGCATAATAGTAGCAGAGCTGATTCCTGTTATTCTGAGATAATGAGAACATTAATTGGAAAGAATAAGATCAAAATAGGGAAGGAAAGATTGCACTTTAGAAGGATATTGTTTCCAAATCTGGATCTTCATAGTTCATTCTCCTCTCTCTGTCCCAAATGGCTTTCCTTTTTGTTTTCAAAAAGAAAAACAAAAAGTAAACTAAGTTGAAGAGTGAAAAAAAGTTATTGAATCTAACTGAAATTCTTTTTTATTCCTCAGGACTGGTCATGATAATTTCCCATGGTACCTAGACACGATCCTCCATTTTGTTTGAGAATAGCAATTTTAATTTCCCTCTTGGGCTGTTCTTAAGTTTTAGGCAGAGGTACTTATTTATATTTGAAACTTTGAAAATCATTAAATGCTTACCAATACATTTCTGAAAATACAGTATTCTAAAAAATAAATACACAGTTTCTGTATTAATCAGCCTTTGCTGAAGAGTCAAAGAATTTAAAACTTCAGTGACTCATAATTATACGTTGATTTCTGGATCATATTAAAGGGGATGCAGGCTGAAGGAGCAGTCCCTGTTTGGGACATGCTGTTCTCATGGCAGAGGGCAGAAGTACAAAAGGCTGATCCAATGATACAATTTCATCAGAGCTTCTCCTGGGATAGAGAGCATGCATGTCTATTCACATTTCACTGTGCTAAGTTGCTTCAGTTGTGTGCAGCTCTTTGAGACCCCATGGGCTGTAGTCTGTCAGGTTCCTCTGTCCATGGGATTCTCTTGGCAAGAATACTGGAGTAGGGTGTCATGCCCACCTCCAGGGGATCGTCCTGACCCAGGGATCGAACCCATGTCTCATATCTCTTGCAGGTGGGTTCTTTACCACTAACGCCATCTAGGAAGCCACATTTTCACTGGCCAAAGCCAAGTCACATGGCTAAATCTAGAGCCAGAAGGCCACGGAGGTATAACCTTCTTACAGTTATGAACCAAGTGAATCATTATAAACAATAACATTACCACAATGGTGATATCAAAACACCATTTCTGCTAAATTTTTCATATTTAGGTAGGGCTAATTTATTACAACTTTTAATTTTCAGTTCAGTTTGGTCGCTCAGTCATGTCCGACTCTTTGCGGCCCCATGAATCACAGCAAACCAGGCCTCCCTGTCCATCACCAACGCCCAGAGTCTACCCAAACCCACGTCCATTGAGTTGGTGATGCCATCCAGCCATCTCACCCGCTCTTGTCTTCTTCTCCTCCTGCCCCTAATCCTTCCCAGCCTTAGGGTCTTTTCCAATGAGTCAACTCTTCACACGAGGTAGCCAAAGTATTGGAGTTTCAGCTTCAACATCAGTCCTTCCAATGAACACCCAGGACTGATCTCCTTTAGGATGGACTGGTTGGATCTCCTTGCAGTGCAAGGGATTCTCAAGAGTCTTCTCCAACACCACAGTTCAAAAGCATCAATTCTTTGGCACTCAGCTTTCTTCACTGTCCAACTCTCATATCCATGCAGGCTGAAGGAACCTGAAGGAGCCATGGTTTTTCCATGACCACTGGAACTTGGACTTTTAATTTTAGTATCTATATAATTTTAGATTTCAAATTTTGCTCAATAGAATACTTTTCATGAAAATTATCTTTCATGGGTGTATAATATTTTATGAAGGTAAGGAAGCATAATTTCTCTATAATTTGGCCATTTAAGTTTCTTCCAATCTTTTGCTCCCTTTATAATCACTCATGGTGTTATGAAAACCTTTGTCTGTAATTTTTTTCCTGGACACAAAATCTTTTCTTTTGATTCGGTGCCCAGAAAATAATAAGAATTGAAGAATATGAATTAAGAGTTCCTACATTAGAATTCTTAAGATAATTTGAAAATTTTCTGTCCAAAAAGGTGGTAACAATCCAGACAACCCCAATGCCTAAAAGGGAGGGTGTGCTAAGTCAGAATAATATTTGGAACTCCTGACTGTTCAGTTTCTCATGGTCAATTAATAAATGAGCATTCTGGTTTTTTGAAAATGGTAACAATTTGACTCCTATTTGCCATGTATAAGAAGGCTTATTTACCAAATTCTTATCAGCAGTGGTATTATTAATGATATCAAATACTTCCAAAATGATTTTTTATGTCATTCAAGCTAGAATACTGGAGTGGGTTGCCATATTCCTCCTCCAGGGGATCTTCCTGGCCCAGGAATTGAACCCAGGTCTCCTATGCTTCCTGCATTCCAGATGGATTCTTTATATGCTGAGTCATCAGAAAAGCCCCATGTATATTTTAGCATTCCTTTCATTTTCTGTGTCTCTTTTCTCTATCTGAGCCTTTCTTTCTCCATGGGGCTGAAATGTCACTAAGGGCAGAACTCTGTTCCAAGAGTCCCAAGAGTATTCTCATCTTTTGCTCTCTTTCCTATCAGAGCTTGCTGCCTTTCTTCCTAAAATATGTTAGCCCTTTATATATAAAAATTAATCATCCTTTCTGGTATAACAGTGCTTTCTTCCAACGTGCTGTTTGACTCTTCTTTTCTGTTTTTAAGTTAGAGGTGTTTAAGTGTTTTATGTGGATAAAGACTTTTCAATCTTTTATTTTGTAATTTCTCTTGTTACATCCACATGTAGACATTTCTTTTAAATGTTTGATGAGTATTTGGTTCCATTTTTCTATATTCTTTAATTTTATGTCTAGTTCTTCTGTTTATTTAGAATTTTCTCTGTTGTAGGGAGTGAGATAAGAAACCATTATTTCTCCTCAAAGGTTGATGAAGCTCTTCCTTTTAAGACTCATAAGCTCTCATGCATCTCTTATCAGAATTGATGGGGTTCTGAATGGAGTTACCTTCTAATGAGCAAAATTAAATGAACATTATGTATTTAATATTTTAAGCTACTTAAATTCTTAAAATATCTTATATGATTAAAGGTTAAATCACTAAAGATTGATTCACCGTTATTACTTTGGATTATCACAGAGTATACTCCAAATCCATGTTCATGGTCTCATTTTTTTAGATAAGCAAAAAAAGACCTGGACAGATAAGCACAGATCTATTACTTCAAGTAGAAAAGCAGCCCTTAGCAAGCTCCCTGATCTCAGTGTTGGATCTCAGGAGAGCCAACTTCATGTCTGAAGAAACTATGTAGCTCAGAATGATGTAATCCAAGTCACTGGAATTTGAATTGCGAGGGTCGTGACCAGATTGCACATAGTATTGTGGCTGGAATTTAATATGAGGTAATGACTGTTGTTGATTAAACATTGTCCCCAAGAGGCACTCTGGAGTCAGGGCGACCTCGATCCTTCAAGGATGACTTCACCCGGAGAAAAGAGACAGAAGGGCCTGTGGAAGATGCTGCTCCAAAACCCTGCAATGAGCACCTCGTGGCTCAAATTATAGACTCTGGAAGAAGAAAAGCATTGCTCTCTGAGATCCCACTATAAAATCTGCTCTGTAATATCATGCCTATAGTTAACAATATTATCCTGTACATTTAAAAATACATTAAGGTGGTAGATCTCATATCAAGTGTTCTCATCACAATAAAAGCTAACAACAACAACAAAAAGAAAAAAGAAAAAAGAAAAAAACCCGAAGGGGCAGAAAAAGACTTTTGGAGGTGATGGATATGTTTATCACCCAATCAGGGGTGGATATGTTTGTCAGAACTCATCGTATGGTATACTTTAAACAACTGAAATACAGGGTTTTGTATTTCAATTATAACCTCAGTAAAGCTGTTAAACATAATCTCTGTCTTGGGGACAAGCTGTTGGGTACTTTTGGGGAAAAAAATGTCTATTCCAGGACTTTGAAATCAGGGGTTTGGACTCTAGTAAGAAAATTGAGACACCAGATATGAAGATAAACACCATCTTAGCAAGTCTTTAGTTGACCAGGACTAATCTGGAACAGTATATGTTGATCAAGGGGAGGCAGACCACAAGCATGGTGGGCTTAGGAGAGAGAGGCTTTGAGCCATATTGGGGGAAACCCTGCTCTAAGCTGATTGTGGAAGCTCTTGAGTCTTACAAGTAAAACCATTTTCATTTTACAAGCCTGGAAATGTCATACTGTCCAGTAGGATTTATTTAGATTTGTCAACAAATACTCACTTAGAGCCTATTAATGTATGCTAGATGCAAGGGATACAACTGTGAACAAAATAGACATAATCTCCTCCCACCCCCACTATGTTATTTACAGTCTAAGGGAGAAATAGGTGTTAAATGAGAAAGTATAAATAAGGAACTAACCCATCACAGGTAAGCAAAGTGATCTTTATACCAGGGTATAGAGTTAATGCTAGCATGTCAGGCTAGACAGTGAATGCCTGCCAAAGCTGCTGCAGGTGGTGTGTGCTTTTTTTTAGATTCTTGAAAATGAAGATAACCCCAGCCTCATCCTTTTTTTTTTTTTTAACTTGAGAAAAAATTAAATCTTTAGTTTCATTAATTAAAAGCAAGTTACTCTACGCAAGTTTCCTCAGTTTCGTATCTGTGGTTAGCAGAATAATGATCTTCCAAAGATGTCCATGCCTTAATCTCCAAAGTTTGTGACTATGTTACATTACATGGCAAGAGGGGATTAGGTTGCAGATGGAGTTAAGGTTGTGAAAAATGACTTTAGGAAAATTATCCTGGATTTTTCAGGTGAGGTCGAGGTAATAAGTGTCCTTAAATGAGAAAGGAGACAGAGGAGGGTCAGAGTGACGTAATGTGAGAAAAACTCAACTGGTTGCTGTGGCTTTGAAAATATAGGGAGGGGGCCATGAGCCAGGAATGTGAACACTTTGAGAAGTTGGAAAAAGCAAAGAAACATATTTTCCTCTAAAGCTTCCAGGAAAATGCAGCCCTACCATGCTATTAGCTCAAAGGGACCCGACCAGACTTAGCTCCATAACTATAAGGGAATAAATTTGTGTTGTTTTCAGTTATTAAGCTTGTGACCATTTGTCATAGCATACATAGAAAACTAAAACACCACTCTAATACTTTCATATACTCAAAGCTCCTTTTTCCAAAAAAGCTTCTTTTTCCTTTCCTAAAGCTCCCTTTTCTGTTCTTAATTCAGAAGAACATGATTTCTTTTTCATCTTCAAGGTAATCTCTGCAACTGTAGACCATATTTTATTCACAATCTTCTCTTTCCTTCGACAGTAATGTCTATAATATCCCTCCTACTCAGCCTATATGGGAAACTTTCTTTCTCTTTCAAAAGCTGGTACAAAATCTTTATGAATTTCACTATTCCACTTTCTAATAACTCTTCTGGAAGCTTTTCCCATTGTCATCTAAATCATGGAAGAGAGAGCTAAGGAACCTTATGCAGCACAAAATGAGCAGAAAGACTTGTCCATCTTCTGAGTGGAGGAATTATTAGTCATTTTTGTTCAGTTGCTAATTTCAAAACTGAAACAATGGAATGGTCAAAAGATCATATGCTTATTAAAGGAACTGGAATTAGAATTGTGACACTGGAGAAAACCAGGGAGACCCAACACCTGAATCTTGGCAAGATCTTTTGGCAAAGTCTTCACCATATCCCAGTGGCTCAGAAGGAGAAACACTGTCTTTAGATGATAGTTCAAGACTTGTCCTTGGCTGAACTCAGCCCTAAGGATGCTAATTAATGACTCAAGTCAAAGTGGCGAACACTCTCCAGTTGGGATAGATTTGTGCAAAGGCTCCCCAGTACCCCCCACCCCCCATCCCACTTCAATATCCTGTCATTTTAATTATCAGAAGGCTGCAAAATAGTGGTAATGGAATCAAGGGAAACCAACTGCCCAGTAAGGGCACTAAACCCATAGCACCATGGCACAGTTAGGGTGACGGTTTTGTAGTCTCACCATTATCTTCTACACTGTAAGGCCATTCAGTTCCAGGTTCTGTCCTAGAGTAGAGAGTTGTTAGAACACTGTGGCTGGAGAAGGCAGTGGCACCCCACTCCAGTACTTTGCCTGGAAAATCCCGTGGATAGAGGAGCCTGGTTGGCTGCAGTCCATGGGGTTGTGAAGAGTCAGACACGACTGAGCGACTTCACTCTCACTTTTCACTTTCATGCATTGGAGAAGGAAATGGTAACCTGCTGGGGTCCAGCCTCAGCAGAGTCCAGGGATACCCTCAGGATGGACAACGTTGGCAAATGAATGAATGACATGGGGAGACCGAGCTTCAGTGAGTGAGGCCCGTAACTTTAATTTCAAAAGGAGCTTATACCCTGACTTGTACATAGACGGAAATGAAGGATGCAAGGTCATGCAGAATCAGCCCAAACACTCCAGCAGTTTTGACCTTATTGAAACCAAGATTTTTTTCTGTATGCCTTTCCATAAACAAGGGTCTCATGTTATATACATTATCTTCTGGCCAGGAGGCCTGTTAACATTTTATGACTCTTTCCTTGATAAATGTTGATCAACCAAAAAACTTGTTTTCCCCTGAAGTGTTTTTTTCTTTATACCTCGAATCTGTGTCAGTCTCAGAGTATACTAAACAAAGTTACATTCTCATGGAGCAAAGGTGCAGTGGGTTATATCAAAGAAAGAACTTATTAGCTCAAAGGTCTGATGTGGTTAATTCCAAGGCTACTACTTGTTTTTCTTACATTCCCACTATGTTAACTAATGCACTCCTAGGTGCACAATGGATAAGAGATATGGGAACTTGGCAGCAAGCATTGGCTCAACAATGAAATCCTACACCAGCACTATTCTAATAGTTTTAAACTCTTTGAAAGGCTCTATATTTTTAGAATGTTTCAGGTTTCCCATGTCTCTCATGGTTGGGAGGCTGTAAACAATCACATGCGTAGATTCAAGAGTCTGGATAAAACTGTCAGGCAAGCTAGAAAGCCATCAGAGGGGTCTGAATTGAAACACTCCTATCATGTCCAGGAGACTTATTAACTAAAGCCCTAAATTAACTTTTTCCAGAAAAAGGTGGTTGGGGATAGCCCCCTGTTAATGTCAGAAGAGTTGGTGAAAGACATAAAATAGTAAGACAGACAGATTCTGGTTTTGGGGGTAGATGCTTGAGCAGGTCCAGGGGGTCCCTTGAGTACTGATCCGCCTTTCTCATCAGGTCTCTTCCGCATGACCTTGTCATGGGTGGGATCAGCCCAGGGAGTCCCTCGAGTCCTGAAGCCTTGCTTATCAGATCTCCTTCGCATGACCTTGTCATGGGTGGGATCTCCCGTGCGGGCTCCCAGTAGCAACCCACTCCAGTGTTCTTGCCTGGAGAATCCCAGGGATGGGGGAGCCTGCTGTCTATGGGGTCACACAGAGTCAGACACGACTGAAGTGACCTAGCAGCAGTAGCAGCAGAACACTCTGACAGTCTCATTAGAGGGTAGTCACCTCTGAAAAGGCCCCATACTTTGGACTTGTCAGCAGAATTAGCGGAAGCTACCAAGATTTTTTATTTTTTTTTTTTGCTTTCCTATCTGGATGTGTACTACAACCTAGGTTATCTACTAAATATTTTGGCCTTTCCTTTAAAAATATATCTCAGTAAGACTAAACACTTTTTCATCCCTCATCTAAAGCTAGTTAACTTTTCCTTTGCTCCTGTAAAGGAAATTAAAAAGTCTTTTGTGCTTTAACATTATATGAAACTAATGAAGATTCATTTTGAAAAACAATTTGTGTGCCATCCCACTTATTCTTCAACATGTTCTCAGGTCAACTCCTTCTAACTAGTGTTGTCAGAATTATACCACAAAACTAACAAACAGCCCTTGTCAGCTCTTAAAAGTGGAGAGAGCCATAGGGCTGGACACAAAGCCCAGTGCGTAGCTCCAGGGGCAGAGTTGGGGTGGACAGATGGATGCTACATCAAGGTAAGTTGCAGCTGAATTTATAAGGGAAGTTTTCTCAGCAAAATCACAGTCATAGAGAATGCTCCCTCATGAGCCTCTAAGCTCCCCCTTCCAGGAATTTTTCTAAATAGGCCAGTGCAAGAGAGACCAACAAGGCAAAGAAGGTTGGATTATAATTATATTATTTGCAACTCTACATTATTATGAATCTACATTACTCTCCTCTTCAAGTTTTCTGGGGCATCATCAATGCATTTGTGTTATGTTGAAACTGAAGACCCTCAGTACTATGCATCCTTTGAAGTTCAGAGGATATAATCCTCTAAAATATCTAATACAAATAAGTACAGAAACCTGATGAGTCACCTCAGAGATAACCCACTTGATGGATAAAGTTTTTGCTGATGAATTAAAAATAGCTCCTAAATATCATCAAAGAAGTGATCATTTAATTCAGATAAAATGAATGTAAACAAATTAAACCTAATTATTTAAAAATATGAATTGTTTTTCTTATTTACTGAAATAGCATATGCTCACTGTCAAAGGAAATCATGCTTTTCAAAATATATAGAATTAGCAAGTAAGTGTCTCATGTTCTCTTGGAGATAACCTGTTAACAACTTGGTGTATGTTTATTCAAATTTTTTCTATGCACATGCCAATATATCAAATTAATTAATTTCAAAATATTTCCATGACAGAAGAGTATTATATAACATCTTTTAAAAGAAGAAATCTGAGAAGTAATACTGCTTTTCTGAGGCTCTCTTTCTTTGTGAATCAAAGAAAGATGTTATATATTAATCAAAGAAAGATTTTATATAATATAATATATACACAGTGTATATGCTCAGCTGTGTTTGATTCTTTGCAACCCCATATGCTATAGCCCACCAGGTTCCACTATCCATGGAATTTTCCAGGCAAGAATACTGGAGTGGGTTATCATTTCCTACTCCAGGGGATCTTTCCAACCCAGGGATGGATTGGCAGGATGTAGAGAGAAGGCAATGTTTGGGAATTCTACTTTAACAACAGAATAAATTCTAAGCACCTATGAAATTGTTCTGATACAGTGACATATAATTCATTAAAGGGAATACTCTGGATAATTAGATATATTATCAAATATGTGGGTGTGTATGTCAATCACTCAGTTGCTACAAAATGAGAACTTGCAGACATTGCTGCAAGAAATGTAATTTAATACAATCTTTTTGGAAAACCATTTGGCAATGTGCATTGAGTCTTAGGCTTCCCTGGTGGCTCAGATGGTAAAGAATCTGCCTGCAATGCAGGAGACCTGGGTTCGATCCCTGGGTTGGGAAGATTCTTCTGGAGAAGGGACTGGCTACCCACTCCAGAATTCTTGCCTGAGAAATCCCATGGACAGAGAAACCTGGAGGGCTACAGTCCCTGGGGTTGCAAAGAGTTGAACATGACTGAGCGACTAACACTTTCACTTCACTTTCATCAAGTCTCAAAACGAAGTTTTGCACCCTCACATTTACCACTATTAAGATTCCATTTTATGGGAGTAAGTCAATGTGAAGGCAAGAACCGCTTTGCAAAAATATTTATTCAAGTATTACTTATGATACCAGAAAATTGGAAATGATGTAAACATTCATTCTCCAACAAAGGTATGGTACAACTAAGTTGTGGTTTATTCATTTGAAGGGATATTAAACAGCCACTGAAGATGATGTTTGGGGAGCACTTAAAATCACATAAGAGAGAGGTTCCTTGCATGCTGCATGCAGTCCATAGTGTCACAAAGAGTCCGACTCGGCTTGGAGACTGAACAACAAAAAGACAGAGGTTCATGTTAGAGCGCTTGGGAGTTTTTTGAAAGACAAGTTATACAACTTAATGTTCAGGATGATCTCAATGGTGTAAATATATATATATATATATATTCACTTATTGGAATATAATTGCATCACAATATTGTGTTAATTTCTGCTGTACAAAGTAAATCAGCTATATGCATACATATATCCCCTCCCTGTTGGACCGCCCTCCCACCCCACCCACCATCCTACCCCGCTAGGTCATCACAGAACACTGAGCTGAGCTCCCTGTGCTATACAGCAGGTTCCCACTACCTATCTGTTTTACACATGACAATGTATATACGTCAACGGTAAGTTTTATGTCTCAGTAGTAACGACAATAGTAGCAGTAGGGGTAGGATAGTAGTATAGTAAACTTCAGGGGCTTTGTCCAGGGAACAGTAGTTCTCTTTCACTAACAAATGCTCCTCTACCCACACACAGTGACCCTCAGCAGCCATGTTATCCTATGTGAGTGCTCCCTTCCCACAGCTGATTGGACAAAGGAGGGACTCTTGGCATGAGCTTGGGGAAAGTGATTGACCATTTCAGGAATGAAGGCTTGATTTTAATAAGTGGTAGAAAGAATAAGGTGTAGAGTTGGGACCTATGAGGTGACCATATTTGACTGTCAGTGTGCCAAAGTGATATCTGGTTGGGAAAGATCCCCTGGAGGAAGGCATGGCAACCCACCCCAGTATTCTTGCCTGGAGAATCCCATGAACAGTGGAGCCTGGTGGGCTATGGTCCGTAGGGTTGCAAAGAGTTGAACACGACTGGAGTGGCTTAGCATGCACACATGCCAAAGCCAAGAAAACCAGGCTACAAAAAGACAGGATGGAGCCTTTATTTGTTGCTTCCCATTTGCTTCTCAATTTCCAATGTCAGTCGCTATATGTTCTGCTGCCCTTGTTGTTCCCTGGATCATCCCCAGTACTCTACATAACTTCCTATTTTTGTTTAAATTGACGCCAAATGGGTTTCTGTCATTAACACCCAATAAATATGGGATAAACAAATAGGCATAGAAAACAGTAGCAAGAGATTTTCAGAATGTTCATGGTGGAGAGAAATGGCATATAATTTTATTTTCTTCTTTATGCTTTTCTGTATTTACAGTTCTCTAAAGGGAGCAATATAATTTCCATAATAAAAAACAATAAAGAGCATTATAAGAGAAGGAAATATTTATTTATAAATAAATCTTTGAGTTTTCCCCTTACAATAGAAAGAGCTTCATTGCAAAATATGTTACTCAAATATTCTCAAATGTAACTATTTCCAGCAGTGAAAAAAACAGCCCAATATTAGATGGTTGGTAGGGTCCTCATTACAGGTCCAATGAGTCCTCAGGTTAACCAAACTCCAGATTCAGAGTGTTTTGGTCTAGAGAGAGGTAAGATCATCTTTTCTGCCTATGATTGTTTCATAAGTGGGCTTGTGACCTAATGTGGGCCAATGAGGTTGAAGAAGAAGCTGCTAAGGTTTGGTTTTTTTTTTTTTTTGGTACTGTTTTGAAAGAACTTTAAAATCATCAACACACAGAAATCCCTTGCATTCCTATACACTAATAATGAGAAAGTAGAAAGGGAAATTAAGGAAACAATTCCATTCACCATTGCAATGAAAATAATAAAATACTTAGGAATATATCTACCTACAGAAACTAAAGACCTATATATAGAAAACTATGAAACACTGGTGAAAGAAATCAAAGAGGACACTAATAGATGGAGAAATATACCATGTTCATGGATCAGTAGAATCAATATAGTGAAAATGAGTATACTACCCAAAGCAATCTATAGATTCAGTGCAATCCCTATCAAGCTACCCTATCAAACAGTATTTTTCACAGAGCTAGAACAAATAATTTCACAATTTGTATGGAAATACAAAAAACCTCGAATAGCCAAAGCAATCTTGAGAAAGAAGAATGGAACTGGAGGAATCAACTTGCCTGACTTCAGGCTCTACTACAAAGCCACAGTCATCAAGACAGTATGGTACTGGCACAAAGACAGAAATACAGATCAATGGAACAAAATAGAAATCCCAGAGATAAATCCACGCACCTATGGACACTTTATCTTTGACAAAGGAGGCAAGAATATACAATGGATTAAAGACAATCTCTTTAACAAGTGGTGCTGGGAAAACTGGTCAACCACTTGTAAAAGAATGAAACTATAACACTTTCTAATACCATACACAAAAATAAACTCAAAATGGATTAAAGATCTAAACGTAAGACCAGAAACTATAAAACTCCTAGAGGAGAACATAGGCAAACCACTCTCTGACATAAATCACAGCAGGATCGTCTATGACCCACCTCCCAGAATATTGGAAATAAAAGCAAAAATAAACAAATGGGACCTAATTAAACTTAAAAGCTTCTGCACAACAAAAGAAACTATAAGCAAAATGAAAAGACAGCCTTCAGAATGGGAGAAAATAATAGCAAATGAAGCAACTGACAAACAACTAATCTCAAAATATACAAGCAACTCCTGTAGCTCAATCCTGGGAAAAATAAACGACCCAATCAAAAAATGGGCCAAAGAACTAAATAGACATTTCTCCAAAGAAGACATACAGATGGCTAACAAATACATGAAAAGATGCTCAACATCACTCATATCAGAGAAATGCAATTCAAAACCACAATGAGGTACCATTTCATGCCAGTCAGAATGGCTGCGATCCAAAGTCTACAAACAATAAATGCTGGAGAGGGTGTGGAGAAAAGGGAACACTCTTAGACTGTTGGTGGGAATGCAAACTAGTACAGCCACTATGGAGAACAGTGTGGAGATTCCTTAAAAAACTGGAAATAGAACTGCCTTATGACCCAGCAATCCTACTGCTGGGCATACACACTGAGGAAACCAGATGTACCCCAATGTTCATCACAGCACTGTTTATAATAGCCAGGACATGGAAGCAACCTAGATGTCTATCACCA
Organism: Budorcas taxicolor; assembly: GCF_023091745.1. Classification (NCBI taxonomy): domain Eukaryota; kingdom Metazoa; phylum Chordata; class Mammalia; order Artiodactyla; family Bovidae; genus Budorcas; species Budorcas taxicolor. The sequence goes on along the minus strand of NC_068923.1, from coordinate 49,105,215 downwards.
GACAGATGGATAAGGAAGCTGTGGTACATATACACAATGGAGTATCACTCAGCCATTAAAAAGAATACATTTGAATCAGTTCTAATGAGGAGGATGAAACTGGAGCCTATTATACAGAGTGAAGTAAGTCAGAAAGAAAAACACCAATACAGTATACTAATGCATATATATGGAATTTAGAAAGATGGTAATGATAACCCTGTATGTGAGACAGCAAAAGAGACACAGATGTATAGAACAGTCTTTTGGACTCTGTGGGAGAGGGAGAATGTGGGATGATTTGGGAGAATGGCATTGAAACCTGTATAATATCATATATGAAATGAATCACCAGTCCAGGTTCGATGCATGATACTGGATACTTGGGGCTGGTGCACTGGGATGACACAGAGGGATGGTACAGGGAGGGAAGAGGGAGGGGGGTTCAGGATTGGGAACATATGTATACCTGTGGTGGATTCATGTTGATGTATGGCAAAACCAATACAATATTGTAAAGTAATTAACCTCCAATTAAAATAAATAAATTTGTATATATATATTTTAAAAATTTAAGAAAAACCCTCTGCAGGGGAAACAAAAAAAGAATGAAAGAAGCAACCCTCTGACTCTTTGTGGAGGAAGTTGTGTAGAAAGAAGACCCAGAGTAGCTGCTACAATCTTATTCCCAGTCTGAGGATGAATATGAGATCTAGAGAGAGGAAAAGTAAGAGAACTGCAACCAAATGGAACCTGAAGTTGCTTGTTAATCTATCATGACGCCCAGTTTACCTTTAGACCTCCAGTTAAGTGAATCAATAAGCTCCACTGTGACTTAACCAGTTTGGATTGAATCTTCTGTGTTTCAGAGCCAAAGTTTCTAATGATATACCTATGAATTTAAATATGTGAAAGTGAAAGTGTTAGTCGCTCAAACATGTCCAACTCTGTGACCCCATGGACTGTAGCCTGCCCGGCTTCTCTCTCTATGGAATTTTCTAGGCAACAATACTGGAGTGGGTTGCCATTCCCTTCTCCAGGGGATCTTCCTGACCCAGGGATCAAATCCAGGTCTCCTGCATTGCAAGCAGATTCTTAACCATTTGAAAACTACCATTATCAACTCACACAGTTATTAAGATCTAGTCTAGCACTTTTATTCTCCATTTATCTCTAGCCCATCCTTTCTGTCTCTAAGTCAGTTTCTCTTATTTTCAGCGTATTTCAGTATGGCTCAGTTTGCAAATAGCAGATGTGTGGAACCCAATCAAAGACATTTGTTAAGTCCAAATCTGCTATTTCTTCTAGTTCTCCTTGACCACACATCTATATTTTGCTGACCCTTCACCGCCTTTGCCTCCCACCCACTTTCCCCTATCCCATACCTAACTGGCACCAACAGATAGTTATGGTTTTCTCTCATAGAAGACCCTGCCACTACTCCAACACTTTTTCTGGGCTTCCCAGGTGGTTCAGTGGTAAAGAATCCACCTGTCAATGCAGGAGCTGCAGAAGATGAAGGCTCTATCCCTGTGAAGATCCCCTAAAGAAGGAAATGGCAACCCACTCCAATATTCTTGCCTGGAAAATTCCATGGTTAGAGGAGCCTGGTGGGCTATAGTCCATGGGATGGCAAAGAGTTGGACACGACAGAAGCGACTGAGCACACACCCTCTAGCTAATGCCTCCAGCTTTCTCCTCTTTTCAAACTGAGTCTTGGGATGTGTTCTTTTCTACCTTGAGGTGACCTCTGAAAGTCAGTTGGGAAGAAAAGTGGATATGTACTGTAGTTATGTATTCTATCTTAGTTTGTGTTGGTTTACTCTAAACAGCTTGTAAGGAAATAGGTAGATTTAAAATTAAACCAAAATTTTCATGGGTCATAGATTCCAGGGTGAAGTGGTATAATCAACATTAATGATGATGCTTCTGCAGAAAATTTAGCTGTGAGAGCCCTGAGGAGATCTGATTTTACTAAGTCCTAGTAAATCAGTCCCACTTATATAAGGCATATTTATTCAAGGGCTTTATATCAGTTCACCTGCTAATCAATTGAAAGGAGAAATATAAATCATAGTGAATGATTAACGTGACGGGCCATGGAAACTCAACTCAGAAGCAAATGAGGAAAAGTTGTATCTTAGACCTCAACTCTCCTCCCACTCCCTGCTGCTGCTGCTGCTGCTAAGTCGTTTCAGTCGTGTCTGACTCTGTGCGACCCCATAGATGGCAGCTCACCAGGCTCCCCCTTCCCTGGGATTCTCCAGACAAGAACACTGGAGTGGGTTGCCATTTTCTTCTCCAAAGCATGGAAGTGAAAAGTGAAAGGGAAGTCGCTCAGTTGTGTCTGATTCTTCGCAACCCCATGGACTGCAGCCCACCAGGCTCGTCCGTCCATGGGATTTTCCAGGCAAGACTACTACCACTCCCTCAGTTCAGTTCAGTTCAGTCGCTGAGTCATGTCCGACTCTTTGCGACCCCATGAATCGCAGCACGCCAGGCCTCCCTGTCCATCATCAACTCCTGGAGTTCACTCAGACTCACGTCCATCGAGTCAGTGATGCTATCCAGCCATCTCATCCTCTGTCATCCCCTTCTCCTCCTGCCCCCAATCCCTCCCAGCATCAAAGTCTTTTCCAATGAGTCAACTCTTTGCATGAGATGGCCAAAGTACTGGAGTTTCAGCTTTAGCATCATTCCCTCCAAAGAAATCCCAGGGTTGATCTCCTTCAGAATGGACTGGTTGTATCTCCTTGCAGTCCAAGGGACTCTCAAGAGTCTTCTCCAACACCACAGTTCAAACGCATCAATTCTTCGGCGCTCAGCCTTCTTCACAGTCCAACTCTCACATCCATACATGACTACTGGAAAAACCATAGCTTTGACTAGACGGACCTTAGTCGGCAAAGTAATGTCTCTGCTTTTGAATATACTATCTAGGTTGGTCATAACTTTTCTTCCAAGGAGTAAGTGTCTTTTAATTTCATGGCTGCAGTCACCATCTGCAGTGATTTTGAAGTCCAAAAAAAATAAAGTCTGCCACTGTTTCCACTATTTCCCCATCTATTTCCCATGAAGCGATGGTAACAGATGCCATGATCTTTGTTTTCTGAATGTGGAGCTTTAAGCCAACTTTTTCACTCTCCTCTTTCACTTTCATCTTTTTAGTTCCTCTTCACTTTCTGCTATAAGGGTGGTGTCATCTGCATATCTGAGGTTAGTACCATGCAAATAAGAGAGTTTACACCATAGCAATTCATGTGATTTATAGATTTCCAGTAATCTTAATATATGTTTTAATGACACATGTACATAGTTTGAGTTCTCTCTGAGAAGATTCTACTGTATTTGTCCACATATTTCTGGCTTTTAAGTAATGGAGGGACAGGTGTCTAGTATAATACCTGGTACATCATGGGGATTGAGTAAAATTGAGTCAGTGAGTACCAGGGGATTGTGGTAATCACTGAATTAAAGCAGCAGATTAAAACAATTCCTAGCACTTGAGAAATTCCACAAAAATCAAGCTAATTTTGCAGAGCTCATTTGATGGGACTACAATCAGAGTCAGTCAGACATGATAGAACCATTGACTTGATTCAGCAATACAAAAACCAGAATCTTACAGCTCAATGTCACATAGAAAACTCTCAGCATTCTCTGGTTACTACTTAGGGAGCAGAGGGATCAGTGTCCTCAGTAGACCTAGAAAGAAGAAATTGTAGTTAACTCTCAGACTCAAAAAGTTTTCTCCAGAGGGTAGAAGATTTCATTTTCTATTGCTTTGTAGGTGTGGTTTGAAAGGTGGGCTGAGATATTATTTAGCATCAGTGAAATGTACTATGCAATTTGACCTTTGTCTCAAGTGAGGGAAGGTTTTAGAATACAGCTCTACACTATCATGTACATTCAAAGGTTTATATAATAAAGCACACATTGTATGGTAAATTTATCTTTCCCTCATACTTATTTCTATTTGCCACTAAGCAGGGTCTTTATTTGGGACTTCTCAGGTGGCTCAGTGGTAAAAGAATCCACCTGCCAAGGCAGGAGACATGGGTTTGATCCTTGGGTTGGGGAGTTACTCTGGAGTAGGGAATGGCAACACACTCCAGTATTCTTGCTTGGAAATTACCATGGACAGGAGAGCCTGGCAGGCTATAGTCTGTGGGGTCACAAAGAGTTGGACATGACTGAGCACATATGCAGGGACTTTAATAAAACTTTTGTTTCATTAAGACTAAAAAGGGTAGATATTTTTGCTGTTAAACATTTGTTGAGAGTTTCTTACATGCCAGGCATGGACCTTCTATAAGCAGTTTTGATGGATGGGAAAACATCAGTGTTGGAGAATATGAGTAATATACATAACAGCCAGAGTGGAATAGATCTATGGAATATAATCCTCAACATTGTGCAACTTTTAGTTGAAGACATCATGACAGCCAATCATACACAATTATAAGCAAACAGAAATTTGTTGTATGTAAATATCATAAGAACAGGAGTAATTATGTAGGGCTGACTTCATGGTATGCAAGCTGCACTCAGAAGAGCCTGAGATTCTTTCAAAGCTCTTTTGCTATTACCTTAAAATTCATAACAATAATGGGAACAGAAGGCTTCTCATTTTGGTTTTTACACTGGACACCCACAAATTATAGAGCTAGTCCTGTTCTCAGATTGAATTCTGAGATTATATATTGGGTTGGCCAAAAGGTTCATTTAGATTTTTCCATAAGATGTTACATAAAACTGGAACAAACTTTTTGGCCAACCCACTATATACTATATTATCCCCTAAATGGACATGTTCTTTTTATCACAAATGTGATCTAGTTTATTCACTAAGCTTTAGGATGAAGCCTGAGCATCAAAGAACGGATGCTTTTGAACTGCAGTGCTGGAGAAGATTCTTGAGAGTCCCTTGGACAGCAAGGAGAGCAAACCAGTCAATCTTAAAGGAAATCAATCCTGAATATTCATTGGAAGGACTGATGTTGAAACTGAAACTCCAGTACTTTGGCCACCTGATGCACAGAGCCGACTCATTGGAAAAGACCCTGATGTTGGGAAAGATTGAGGGCAGGAGGAGAAGGGGATGACAGAGAATAAGATGGTTGGATGGCATCACCAATTCAATGGACATGAATTTGAGCAAAGTCCAGGATATAGTGAAGGACAAGGAGGCCTGGTGTGCTGCAGTCCATGGGGTTGCAGAGTTGGACACGACTCAACACCTGAACAGCAGCAAGCTTTAGGATTTACTTTCTTACTTGTGAGGTCTGCTTGTCACAAATTCATTCTCAATCTCTTATTCTCTTCTAGGACAATACTGTAAATCAACCCTACTTCAATACAGGAAAAAAAAAAAGTATGGAGAAGTAACCCTACTAAACCTGACAACGTGAGTGACTGTGAACTGTGTTTGGGGTGGGGAGGCAGGGAGATGGTTCAGGTGGAGAAGCAGCATTGCAAATGCCTGGAGGAGACTAACCTATTCACTGCCCTGCAGCCACACCCTGAAGTGGCCCCGCCTTGGTCACAGAATTTTTTCTGCATGAGGGGAAATGCCTGGAGTAAGATATAAATTCATCAGTTTCATTTAATTAGCAGAGAGTGAAACCATGTGAGCTACGCAATTTATAAAATAAGCACACAGGACTTCCCTGGTGATCCAGTGACTAAGACTCTGTACTCCCAATGCAAGGGGCCTGGGTTCGATTCCTGGTCAGGGAACCAGATCTCACATGCAGAAACTAAGACCTGGCCAAACAAATACTTAAAAGAAATATGAACAAACAGTAAATAGCTCACAATTCTGTAGGTAGAACCACTATTTGATCTGAAACATATTTGCTTTGTAATCCAAGTATTATCTGCCTCAGAAACCTCAAGTTCTTTAGAATTTGGGATTAATTTAATTTTACAGCTTTTAAATTTATTAATAAATGTTTCAAGTTCCATTACATGTGTGATGAGAAAGGCAGTATCTTCTGCCACCTTGTAAAACATACCTGAATGCACACACATACACATATTTATAGATGCACCAAGGGGTATCTTCCCCAAGAGGGCTTGGGATCACCTTTCTCTGGTCAATTCTTGCTTTAATTTTCTTTTTTCCGATGAAGTCTTGAGTTTCTGCTTCTGTAGGTGGTCTCTTCTCTGGCCCAAGTTGACCTTAATATGCATTATAGATCCTTTTACCTTGTGTTCCCTAAACAACCTCGAATACGAGGTTGCTTTATGTATTAAATAGCACTTTTATTGAAGGTTTGTGGGTTTCTGCAGCAGCCACATTGTAGTATGACCCAACACTACGAAATGCATATTAATGGCATCTTTGTTCTTTAAAGTTCTTTATTGAACCCACCACTGTTCATTTCCTGAGGCTGTCTTCCTCCCCAGGCCTTCTGCCTAACACTGGCTTGTCCCCCACCCCAACCCCAATCCTCTTTATACATCAGTCACACACCCTTTCCTTCAAGTGGCATTGGAAATTTCAAGTCTCTACTTGATTATGTGAAGAAATGCAAACCCATAAGCTGACTATATATTATAAAACTAAAGATGATATAAGTAAATCAAGAAGATTCACCCAAACAAATTTCCATGGAGTTCCATCCTCATGAAGAACTTGCCAAGATGTGAAATTTCACACTTTCTATCTTTCCATCTCCTGTAGTTGTCTCTGTAAGTAAAATTGAGAAGTATAGCAGTTTATTTTCCCTGTGATAAAAGTCATACTCCCCTCGCCAGAGAGCAGAAGGGATGTTAGTCTGGGTTTGAATAGGAGCTTGACCCCCGTCTGGTTGGCTAACACCACTGCTAACAGTGAACAGAACTGGGATTAGCTTGTTACACTGTAGTTTTAGGGTTTGACTTTTTTGTCAGTCAGTAACAGTGTATGCAGATAACACCACCCTTATGGCAGAAAGTGAAGAGGAACTTGAAAGCCTCTTGATGAAAGTGAAAGAGGAGAGTGAAAAAGTTGGCTTAAAGCTCAACATTCAGAAAACGAAGATCATGGCATCTGGTCCCATCACTTCATGGCAAATAGATGAAGAAACAGTGGAAACAGTATCAGACTTTATTTTGGGGGGCTCCAAAATCACTGCAGATGGTGACTGCAGCCATGAAATTAAAAGACGCTTACTCCTTGGAAGAAAAGTTATGACCAACCTTGAAAAGCAAAGACATTACTTTGCCGACTAAGGTCCGTCTAGTCAAGGCTATGGTTTTTCCAGTGGTCATGTACGGATGTGAGAGTTGGACTGTGAAAAAAGCTGAGCACCGAAGAATTGATGCTTTTGAACTGTGGTGTAGGAGAAGATTCTTGAGAGTCCCTTGGACTGCAAGGAGATCCAACCAGTCCATTCTGAAGGAGATCAACCCTGGGATTTCTTTGGAAGGAGTGATGCTGAAGCTGAAACTCCAGTACTTTGGCCACCTCATGTGAAGAGTTGACTCATTGGAAAAGACTCTGATGCTGGGAAGGATTGGGGGCAGGAGGAGAAGGGGATGACAGAGGATGAGATGGCTGGATGGCATCACTGACTCGATGGACATGAATCTGAGTGAACTCCAGGAGTTGATGATGGACAGGGAGGCCTGGCGTGCTGCGATCCATGGGGTCGCAAAGAGTCAGACACGACTGAGTGACTGAACTGAACTGAACAGTGTAAGGCATTTGTAAAAATAATATTTAAGTACTTAAAAAAGGAGGCATATAAAGACAAACTTACATTCTGAGTAAAAAGTATAAATACAAGTTTTAAAATATAGTCAGTCAGGAAGAGGACTTCCCTGGTGGCTCAGCTGGTAAACAAGTTGCCTACCAATGCAGAAGATGAAAGAGAGGTGGTTTCAACCCCTGGGTTGGGAAGATGCCCTGGAGAATGAAATGGCAACATGCTCCAGTATTCTTGCCTGGAAAATTCCATGGACAGAGGAGCCCATGGGGTCAGAAAGAGTCAGACACGATTGAGCACTCACATGTGCACAAGGAGACAGATGGAAAAATCTATTGTGATTCAGAAGAAACAGAGATGCGATGTTGATTAAAACTTGGATGTTAAGAATGAAAAGTTTATAAATAATAAATGCTGGATAGGGTGTGGATAAAAGGAAATTCTCCTACACTGTTGGTGGGAATGTAAATTGGTACAGCCACTATGGGAAACAGTATGGAGTTTCCTTAAAAAAAAAAAAAAAACTAAACTAAAAATAGAGTTACTGTATAATTCAGCAATCTCACTCCTGAGGATATAACTGGGAAAAATTAAAACTCTTATTTAGAAAAGATACATGCACCCCAGTGTTCATAGCAGCACTATTTATAATAGCCAAGACATGGAAGCAACCTAAATGTTCACCAATAGACTATTGGATAAAGAAGATGTGGTTTAGTTTTTAGCTCAGTCGTGTCTGACTCTTTGTGACCCCATGAATCGCAGCACGCCAGGCCTCCCTGTCAATCACCAACTCCCACAGTCCACCCAAACCCATATCCATTGTGTCGGTGATGCCATCCAACCATCTCATCTTCCGTCATCCCCTTCTCCTCCTGACCCCAATCCCTCCCAGCATGTGGTTGGAGGGACAGGGTCTTTTCAGATGAGTCAGCTCTCCACATCAGGTGGCCAAAGTATTGGAGTTTCAGCTTCAACATCAGTCCCTCCAATGAACACCCAGGACTGATCTCCTTTCTGGTTGGACCTCCGTGCAGTCCAAGGGACTCTCAAGAGTCTTCTCCAACACCACAGTTCAAAAGCATCAATTCTTCAGCACTCAGTTTTCTTCACAGTCCAACTCTCACATCCATACATGACCACTGGAAAAACCATAGCCTTGACTAGACGGACCTTAGTCAGCAAAGTAATGTCTCTGCTTTAGAACATGCTGTCTAGGTTGATCATAATTTTCCTTCCAAGGAGCAAGTGTCTTTTAATTTCATGGCTGCAGTCACCACCTGCAGTGATTTTGGAGCCCAGAAAAATCAAGTCTGACACTGTTTCCACTGTTTCCCCATCTATTTCCCATGAAGTGATGGGACCAGATGCCATGATCTTCATTTTCTGAATGTTGAGCTTTAAGCCAACTTTTTCACCCTCCTCTTTCACTTTCATCAAGAGGCTTTTGAGTTCCTCTTCACTTTCTGCCATAAGGGTGGTGTCATCTGCATATCTGAGGTTATTGATATTTCTGCCAGCAATCTTGATTCCATCCTGTGCTTCTTCCAGCCCAGTGTTTCTCATGATGTACTCTGCATATAAGTTAAATAAGCAGGCTGAGAATATCCAGCCTTGACGTCCACCTTTTCCTATTTGGAACCAGTCTGTTGTCCATGTCCAGTTCTAACTGGACATGTTGCTTCCTGAACTGCATACAAGTTTCTCACGAGGCAGGTCAGGTGGTCTGGTACTCCCATCTCTTTCAGAATTTTCCACAATTTATTGTGATTCATACAGTCAAAGACTTGGCATAGTCAATAAAGCAGAAATAGATGTGTTTTTGGAACTCTCTTGCTTTTTTGATGATCCAGATGTGGTAGATATATACAATGGACTATTAATCAACCATAAAAAAGAATGAAATCATGTCATTTTCAGCAACGTGGATGGGCCTGGAGATGATCATAGTAAGTAGGGTAAGTCAGTCAGGGAAAGAAAAATATTATGTGATATCACGTATATGTACACTCTAAAAAAATAGTACAAATGAGCTTATTTACAAAACAGAAACATAATCATAGACATAGAAAACAAACTTATGGTTACCAAAGGGTAAAGAAGGAGGAGGGATAAGTTGCAAGTATGGGATTAACAGGTACACACAACAGTATATAATATAGATAAACAACAAGGTTCTACTGTATAGCACAAGGAATAATATTCAAGATCTTATAATAAAGTATGATGGAAAAAGAATATATATATGTACATATATGTATAACTGAATCACTTTGCTGTACATCTGAAACTAATATTATAAATCAGCATATTATAAATCAACTATATTTCAATTTAAAATATTAAAAAATAACAAGGCACATTTGTAAAGTATAACTAAGCTAATGAAGTAGCCCCATACCTTGTATGTAATGACTGGATGCTTTTTGAAAGTTGAAACTATTCCATTTCAAAATTTATCTGTAATTAAGTTAATCATGGCATGGCTATATGCATTGTAGATTTGGTAAACAATTTTGCACACAATATCATAGTGTTTCTATTTCTGATTTACTTTTGTATGCAGAGGAAATGATCTGGTTTAAAACAATCTGACAAGACACAGGGTCTTGTATGACTATCCCTGTCATTGTGGTTATCACAAGAGTATAAGGACCTATTTGGGTAATTCTTTTGCCATGAGACCATGAGTGCCTGCAGTGTGGGAAGTGGACCAAACTGGTCTTTCTCCCTGCCTGCAGCATGGGAACACTGGTCTTTCTCCCTGACAGCTAGTACAGTTTCTAATACATAGATGTTCAGTAAAGTGTTTGTGTTAGTTAAATAAATGACCAGTGTTTAAAAGAAATCAAAATGAGTCTAAGTGGGAGTTTAGTGGAAGTCAGCCCAATAAAAGTCAGACATTTAGAAAGAAACTATTCAATGAGTGGGTTTGTACTGGTTTTAGGATAATTGTTGTGTTAGTTTTATCTATCCTAATTTCATTCCATTAAATGAGAGAAACCTGCCTGGCCCTTCTTATTATTGATACATTTTGATAAATGCAGAATGTCTGTATCACAAATTGGTAGAGAAGCCCCTAGAAATGTGGTTATATGTATTTTTGATCCCTTAAAAATAATAGTAGTGTTTTTCTCCATTCTCTAAAGAGAAACAGTGAATATTATTACCTAGCTTTTTGAGGGCCACAGAAGCTTAGAGCTTAAACTATGAAATTCTGCTCTGGTTCAGAGCATGGAGAGCATTCTGGAGCATAGTTAAAGCGGGTTGGTTTCCTAGATGCCTGTCTCTTCACATGGACATATCTACATTCCAAACCTGCAATTATAGCATGGTATCATCACATCCTTCTATTCCAGAAAATGTTTTAACCAATGAAGACATGTTACCTTTATTTTGAAACAAGATGATTCCTATGAAAATGTCTATCTTTTAACCTATTATGCTGGTATGTCACCTCAGACTCCAGGAATTGGGTTGATGGTGGCCAGTCTGGGGAGCCAATGAGGGTTGTGTATGAAGATGGGGCACTTACAGCAGACACAGGGCTGGGTCAGGGTAGCCTCAGTAACCGCACTGCTGTGGAAATTTTGCATCAGCTCTACACGGGACAGCAGTCTTGGTGATTACCAGTCAGAGGCACTTTATGAAATGGGTTATCTTCTTTAGGGATGAAGCATGGTAGTTCAGCCCTGGGATTTCTTTGGAAGGAATGATGCTAAAGCTGAAACTCCAGTACTTTGGCCACTTCATGGGAAGAGTTGACTCATTGAAAAAGACTCTGATGCTGGGAGGGATTGGGGGCAGGAGGAGAAGGGGACGACCGAGGATGAGATGGCTGGATGGCATCACTGACTCGATGGACGTGAATCTGAATGAACTCCAGGTTTTGGTGATGGACAGGGAGGCCTGGTGTGCTGCAATTCATGGAGTCGCAGAGTCGGACACGACTAAGCGACTTAACTGAACTGAACTGAACATGGTGTTCAGAAAGTATTTATTTTCCTCTAAATATGGTCTGATTAAAAAAATCAAACTTATTCTCATTAATGAAGGCAGGAAAATGCATGTTCTGATGGTTAGGACATTGGCTGTACTCAAACTTTCTAGATTCGCTGTGTGGCTCAGTCTGCTGTCGACCTGGGACACGTTACAAACCTGTCTTTGCCTCAATTTTTCCATCTGTGAAATGGGATATCTTGATTGCAGTGTTTGGGATAGGATAAAATGAGACAATATTTGTATAGCTCTTAGCATGATGCCTGGCACTGTAGATAATAAACACAATTATATATACATGTATATATATAATTGTTGGAGAAGAAAATGGCAACCCACTCCAGTATTCTTGCCTGCAGAATCTCATGGACGGAGGACCCTGAAAGGCCACAGTCCATGGGGTCATAAAGAGTCAAAAGCGACTGAGAGGACTTCACTTCACATATAATTCTATACTATATATATACAATAGTGTGTATTTTTTCTATATATATATGAGTTCAGTTCAGTTCAGTCGCTCAGATCAATTCAGTTCAGTTGCTCGCTCGGTCAAGACTGACTCTTTGCGACCCCATGAATTGCAGCACTCAAGGCCTCCCTGTCCATGACCAACTCCCAGAGTTCACCCAAACTCAAGTCCAATGAGTCGGTGAAGCCATCCAGCCATCTCATCCTCGGTCGTCCTCTTCTCCTCCTGCCCCCAATCCCTCCCAGCATCAGAGTCTTTTTCAATGAGTCAACTCTTCACATGAGGTGGCCAAAGTACTGAATTTTCAGCTTTAGCATCAGTCCTTCCAATGAACATCCAGGACTGATCTCCTTTCGAATGGACTGATTGGACCTCCTTGCAGTCCAAGGGACTCTCAAGAGTCTTCTCCAACACCACAGTTCAAAAGCATCAATTCTTCGGTGCTCAGCTTTCTTCACAGTCCAACTCTCACATCCATACATGACTACTGGAAAAACCATAGCCTTGACTAGATGGACCTTAGTCAGCAAAGTAATGTCTCTGCTTTTGAATATGCTGTCTAGGTTGATCATAACTTTCCTTCCAAGGAGTAAGCATTTTTTAATTTCATGGCTGCAATCACCACCTGCAGTGATTTTGGAGCCCAGAAAAATCAAGTCTGCCACTGTTTCCACTGTTTCCCCATCTATTTCCCATGAAGTGATGGGACCAGATGCCATGATCTTCATTTTCTGAATGTTGAGCTTTAAGCCAACTTTTTCACTCTTCTCTTTCACTTTCATCAAGAGGCATTTTAGCTCCTTTTCACTTTCTGCCATAAGGGTGGTATCATCTGCATATCTGAGGTGATTGTTATTTCTCCTGGCAATCTTGATTCCAGCTTGTGTTTCTTCCAGCCCAGTGTTTCTCATGATGTACTCTGCATAGAAGTTAAATAAGCAGAGTGACAATATACAGCCTTGATGTACTCCTTTTCCTATTTGGAACCAGTCTGTTGTTCCATGTCCAGTTCTAACTGTTGCTTCCTGACCTGCATACAGATTTCTCAAGAGGCAGGTCAGGTGGTCTGGTATTCCCATCTCTTGAAGAATTTTCTACAGTTTATTGTGATCCACACAGTCAAAGGCTTTGGCATAGTCAATAAAGCAGAAATAGATGTTTTTCTGGAACTCTCTTGCTTTTTCCATGATCCAGCAGATGTTGGCAATTTGATCTCTGGTTCCTCTGACTTTTCTAAAATCAGCTTGAACATCAGGAAGTTCACAGTTCATGTATTGCTGAAGCCTGGCTTGGAGAATTTTGAGCATTACTTTACTAGCATGTGAGATGAGTGCAATTGTGTGGTAGTTTGAACATTCTTTGGCGTTGCCTTTCTTTGTGATTGGAATGAAAACTGACCTTTTCCAGTTCTGTGGCCACTGCTGAGTTTTCCAAATACTGAATGAAATGTTAAGCCTGTAACTTCTGAGCACCTGTGACGGTTATTACAAGTATGTAATTATTGAATGTGCTTTTCATTGAATGCAAAAGAGGTAGATAAAAATATCATACACTCCTTTCAGCTTTCAAATAAATTTGTGACAGCTTAGTAGACACGCCCCTGATGAGATTTACAGAGAGGAGTATATTTACCTGGCGCAGAGAGGCAGTTTCTGATTTCTCATTCATAAATCTTCAGTGAACTCACTAGGGGCTTTTTGTTAGATAAATTTGTTAACTCATCCTACAAATATCTCCTGACTACTATGTTTCAGGCACAGTTCTAGGAGCTGGAGATACACTAATGAAATATGACCCTCATGGATGCCACACTCTATCCGGAGGAGAGGCAACATGCTGCAAATAGAAGGAAAGTGAATTACATCATCTTTAGAAGGTAGATATTTGTGGGAAAAAGAAGAAGGAGAGCACAATAAGAGGATAAGAAGGTGGGACAAAGTTTGTAATTTTAAATGGTCAGTGAGAAGTTGAGATGTAGACAAAAACTTGAAGGAAGACAGGGAGTCAAATAGTGGGATGTCTGGGACAGGAGTGTCCCTGGCAGAGGCAAAAGCTGGAGTGAAGGTCCTTAACTGTGGGACAGTGGGGGCATATCCTGAGATTTCCAGGAGAAGTCAAGGGGTTCCGAAAAGAGAGACAGAGAGAGGTTGGTTAATTAATTACAGACATAATGAAGAACCAGATTTCCCAGGTACCTTACAAAGACTTTGAGTTCTTTCCTGGTGAGGCGAGGTCCATTACAGGGTTTGGAGCACAGTCCTGGCCTGGTCTTATCTACGTTTTAAAAGGATCACTCTGAATGCTGTGCTAAGGAGAATTTATAGGTGGATAAGATGCTGAAGCATCTCAATAGCTCAATGACAAAGAATCTACCTGCAATGCAGGAGAGGCAGGTTCAATCCCTGGCTCAGGAAGATCCCCTGGAGGAAGGCATGGCAACCTACTCCAATATTCTTGCCTGGGAAATCCTATGGATAGAAGAACCTGGCAGGCTATAGTTTGTGGGGCCACAAAGAGTCAGACACGACTGAGCAACTGAGCACTGACTTGGCAAGCAGAAGAAACAGGGAGACTACTTAGGAGCTGTTGCTATCACCCTGGTGGGAGACCATGATGGCTTGGACAGGCTGGTGGCAATAGAGGTGGCCATGGAGGTGGCGAGCAGGTCCAAGATCCTTCACCCTTCTCCAGGAGCCATGCCTCTAGAGTGCTGGGTCCTCTCTCTTCTTTTTCATTTTAAAATTATTTTTATAGTTATCGTATTTATTTTTTATTTTTTGACCTTGCATGAGGCATGCAGGATCTTGGTTCCTTAACCAGGGATTTAGCATGCAACCCCTGCATTGGAACCATGGAGTCTTAACTACTGGACTGCCGGAGAAGACTTTCTCTTCTTTTCTATCCAAACCCATTGCTGCAGCAATTCGCCCCTTACTTTGCAACATCAAATGCACACTCTCTACTAGAGCATTCTCATTAGTGTACAAATACACTACTCTTCTTCCAACTTAAACAAATATCCCCTAGCCCCACTTCTTACCCAGCTCTTACTACATGTCCTTGCCTCTCTCTACAGTAAAACTTCTCAAAATATTTTCCAACTGATCTCTTATAAACCAAAGCCAAAGAAATCCGTTGCTCCCATTCTGCCACCCGTTTGCTTTTGCCATGGTCACCATTGTTTATCTGATGATTCATTTTCAGTCTTTCTCGAGCTTGACTGTCATCTCTTGCTGAGTGTTTTATTGTTAACTCGGTTAAGTGGGGAGCTCCCTTTCCTAAATTCTCATCTCTGTTTAGTTCCAGGTGAAGAAGACAGTGGCTTGTCTCCTCAGAGAGCCATTGCTCTGTGATATGATAGATCAATGTGCCTTGCTTTTCCTCTCCTTTACACCACCTCAAGCTTGTCTTCTTTGCTGCTGGCCCTGCTGGCCAGCAGAGACCCCAGACTTACCACCAGGTATTGGCTGTGGACCCTACAGAGCGGGTAACTGCACAGAGGCCATAGCTTTTCATAGACCGCTCCAGAATCTTCTCCTCCTTGGTCTTATTTTCGCTGCTGGGCCCACTTGAGGTCCATGGTCATGATTAATTTGGAGAGAATTTGTCCCTATAATAGCAACACTAAACTGGAAACAGCATCTTTTCTCTGGGATATGTTGACTGAAAAAATGCACAACATGAAAGCTGTGAGTTAAGTTTTATGAGGGCTATTGCCCTAGAGACAGCATCTCAGACAGCTTTGAGGTACTAGCCCCAAAGAGATATAGGGGAAGATCAGTGTTATATAGGAGTTTAGTGAAGAGGGGTGTGTGCCATCAAGCAGGCATTTTGGCAGAGTCTTGCTCTGGGTCACCAGCAGTAGATGTCACTGCTAATAATTTTAGTGCTTTTCTAGATATGAGGAAATGCAACAATTGGGCTCATAAAAGTCTTCTCCTAAAAAAATTTAACTATCTGAAGGCCTGTTCTGCCAGTTTTTCCCAGAGCACAGTGTACCTCATTCCTGACCTCTACCCTGAACTCCTTTCAGGAGATGTAGTGGTGCGTGCGGAGAAGGAAATGGCAGCCCACTGCAGCGTTCTTGCCTGGAGAGTCCCAGGGACAGGGGAGCCTGGTGGGCTGCAGTCCATGGGGTTGCTGAGTCGGACACGACTGAGCGACTTCACTTTCATGCATTGGAGAAGGAAATGGCAGCCCACTCCAGCGTTCTTGCCCGGAGAATCCCATGGGCGGAGGAGCCTGGTAGGCTGCAGTCAATGGGGTCGCATAGAGTTGGACACGACGGAAGCGACTTAGCAGCAGCAGCAGCAGCAGCAGTGGCACATGATTTAATCCTTGGAGAGGGAGATGGCATGGGCCAAGTTTTCATTGGCAGAGTCTAGGAAACCCAGAGGTGAGTATGGGCTTAAGGGGAAGCTTTGCACCAATTCTTATAATTATCTATTTTAGGAAAATTACCCAGTATCCTCATTTCCGATTTTGAAATGCGTATGCCGTTCCAGCCCTGGAGGAGGGCAATGGCAACCCACTCCAGTATTCTTGCCTGGAGAATCCCATGGACAAAAGAGCCTGACAGACAACAGTCCATGGGCTCACAAAGAGCCAGACATGACTGAGCGACTAAGCTCAGCACACACAAGCCATTCCAGATCTTGTGATCACTCAAAAGCTGTGATATTTATTGGAGAGCTGTTTGGAGGTGGGGAACTATTAGGAAATGATGACCCCTGTACTGGGTTAGTTCCCAGTCTGGAAGATTCTCTTATGTGACTGTGGGGGCGGGGGATGGGGGGGACATTTTTCAGACACTTCCCTAGGAATGCAAGCTGCTTGGGGAGGAATCATTGGATCCTTCAGTGGAGTCTTAGAATCTCCTTCAGACCATGGGGCTGATTTAGTGAGGAGTTTGCCAGCACTGGAACGGGCCTCCCAGGGTGAGCAGAGTGGCTGCAAATGCTATACCAGCCCCTTAGTCACATCAGTTTTCTACATAGCAGAAATCTAGAGTGAGAAATCTGGTCTCAAGTCCTACCTGTCTCCTAAAACACCATACCTGCTAACTACCTCCCCCAATGTGAAGTAATAATTGTCCAAAGAAGCACTTTGCAAGTATCCAAGGGCACCTCATCCATAAGCTGAGGGAGCGTGAAAAGGAAAGGTTTAAAATTCCGTTAAGAATCCCCTGAGTCACCGATCTTCCTCCCTTCTTTTAGTTCATGCTGTGCAACTTTAGCTCAGTGGGTTTTCTAAATTGTTCCGTTAATTTTAGCCGTTTCTAGATAGATAGCCATATTCTAGGTGAATCATCAGGAAAATTAAGGATAACAGCAAATAGCACACTGCTCTACTGTGAACCACTTAATCAGCTCTTTAAAGAAAAGACAAGCATGGCATCTCTTCATTACATGGGTGTTTCTGGATAATACTGAATATACATATGTGTGTATACATTCATACATGGAGTATATGTGTGTGCTGTGATTGTTGAAGGAAAAACACTAACTTTGCTTTGTTTCATACTTAACTTTTCTGCATCCCTATATTTTCTTAGATGAGTACAAAGAGCACATATATTTGACTGTTCAGTTATTACACAATTCTTCTGTTATTTTCTCTTTTTGATTTGATTCATCGCCGTTTTGATGCCGATAAGGAAGATCTGTGTATTGTCAAAGGGTAAATGTGATAAACAGCAGACAAGGAAGGGTTACTGTTTCAATCTATCCCAGGGTAAACAATGAGAATAAATATTGCCTTATTTGTTCATGATCAGAGGTATCAGCTTGCCACTATTCAGGAAATTTTATCGTTTTAGATTAAGAAATCTATTTTGTAACCTGTTATTAAGCCCCACATTCCCCACATTATGATTACAAAGAATCGTATTTTTCTGTCCTTCTCATCCCCACGTGGTTCTGCCTTTCATGCAATTTGAACAATAGAACTGCATTTTTATTTTCTAGAGAATTTAGAACCAGACTTCTACCAGGCAAAATCGCATTCACCTCAGGCTAGAGAGAATCGGAGTGATGAGCAGAGTGCACAAAAGATGTCTTGTTATCATCACCCAAAGGAATGTTTTAATTGGTCGCTCATCCTTTTCAGAAAGCCGAGTCATTCTCCAGTTAGCTGTAAGGTAGGTTCTTGCAATCACATAGAAATCAAATCCCAGACATCCTATTTTCTGTGTCTTTGTATCCCCTGCAATGTCTTAGCAGTGGTTTTGGGAGAGATATAAATAAATGAATGGTTGGATAAGCCAATGGAATTAAACTTTTCAAACTGAGGTATGGAGACAGAGGGAAAATAACATGAGAATGGAATGATTTGTAATAAAGGAGAGAGCAGGATTTCTCAGCTTCAGCAGTAATGATAATTTGGGGAGGAAAGTTTTGGTTTCTTTTTCAGATGGAGGAGAGTGTGAGCTACACTGTGCATTGGAGGCTGTTTAGTAGCATCCTTGAACTGTGTGCACCAGATGCTGGTAGTGGCCACCAGCTATGTCTCCAGTCATTGCCAAATGTCCTTCGGTGCCAAAGAGGAGAAGCAAGAGCGGTGTGTGGAGTAGGGCAAAATCACCCCTGGTTGAGGATCACTGAACCTATTTCTTTTTAACCAGAAGAGCTGGGAATAATCAGAGTTCTTTTAATATACACGAGGCAGAATGTACATGTAGAGTCATGCTGAAAATAATAACATTACTATTAAATTTTCATTTCAAAAATTTTTTAATGAATTACAGAATCCAGATTGTATGAAAGTATACCAAGTTCAATATGCTTTTACAACTATTCTTCTAATTCCAGTCAGGTAAATAAGATTTTTTTTAAGTCGCACTGTCATGACCGACTCTTTGTGACCCCATGCACTATACAGCCCATGGAATTCTCCAGGCCAGAACACTGGAGCGGGTAGTCGTTCCCTTCTCCAGGGGACCGTCCCAACACAGATTTGAAAAAGACCAGCAACAGAGCATTATGCAGGCATTTGTATGTGTATTTAGAATATTCTCACTCTTCCTAGTGGCAATATGGTTAGAAGAGAATGTGAATTCAGTGAGAGAAGGGAACAGTCCTGCCTTATACATGAGTGTAAACCCAACTGATAGAATAGTGCCAGGCATGAGAAAGGCAGTCACTTCAGTCTTATTCCACTCTTTTGCAACCCGCATGGACTATAGCCTGCCAGGATCCTCCGTCCATGGGATTCTCCAGGCAAGAATACTGGAGTGGGTTGCCATGCCCTCCTCCAGGGAATCGTTCTGACCCAGGGATCAAACCCATGTCTCCTATGTCTCTTTCATTGGCAAGGGAGCTCTTTACCACTAGCACCACCTGGGAAGCCCAAGAAAGGCAAATAACAAATGTCAATTGAATGAATAAATGAAGGAAGGAAGGAAAGGAAAGTGGCTTCTCTTTTCCAGATTTATTACCAAGGATTCTGTTGTGTGTTGACTGAGTCCAGATATTAAGATTGAATCGATCTGTTGTTTTGAAGATTATTATAAGCTAAAATATGAGTTTTTATTGGATTATAGCTTTCCATCTATATATGAAATGTATAAGGTTTCCAGTTCCTTCTGCAGGTGATTATTTATGTCATGATTACTCTAAGTAATTTTTCTTATAACTGAGGAAGCAAAAACACTTGAGTAACCCACCCTCCTCTCAGTCGTATCCTATGTCTGCCTGGTCAGTTAACTGTATCCTAAATAACATGAATAAACTTGCTTCTTTATTAAAATTTGTAAAGCAATTTACAAACAACTTTTCTACAAGAATTTAAATTGAAAGAAATGAATAAGTTTAGAAATACACATATACACTATTGCATATGTAACATGGTTCCTGATAAATTGCTAGGTTGAGATATATGAAATTATTGGTGTGTGTAGATCAGAATGGTTAAACCTAACAAATAAAGAGATCACATACACAGGGAGAGAAGGAAGGAAAAAAACTCCCTTCAAAGGACAGATCAGATAACATAGCAAATGTCAGCAGAGAAGGGAGTTAAGGCCAAGTGTTCCTAGAAGACTTTCTGAGCATAATTTAATGAATTTTTCTCCAGAGAAGATCATTACTGCCTCTAAGGATGCCTAGATTTTAAATATATTTTGAGGTAAATTTGCTCTCCTTTCTTATCCAGTCTTCGCCCCTCCACCCCTTGCCGATTTATACACTATTCAGTGTCTGTTCACATTGTTCGGGGACTAACAACTAGAAATATTGGAGAGAAAGTTCACTGTATAATTTAGTCATAAGTTTCTCTTTCTTCCTTATGCTACACCCAAAATGATGTTTCCGTGACAAATTTTGGCTTGGTATGTTTTTCATCTTTGAGCTTTGGAAAAAACAAGAATACGCAGAAGAACTGTACAAAAAAAGATCTTCATGACCCAGATAATCATGATGGTGTGATCACTCATCTAGAGCCAGACATCCTGGAATGTGAAGTCAAGTGGGCCTTAGAAAGCATCACTATGAACAAAGCTAGTGGAGGTGATGGCATTCCAGTAGAGCTATTTCAAATCCTAAAAGATGATGCTGTGAAAGTGCTGCACTCAATATGCCAGCAAATTTGGAAAACTCAGCAGTGGCCACAGGACTGGAAAAGGTCAGTTTTCATTCCAATCACAAAGAAAGGCAATGCCAAAGAATGCTCACACTACTGCACAATTGCACTCATCTCACATGCTAGTAAAGTAATGCTCAAAATTCTCCAAGCCAGGCTTCAGCAATACGTGAACCGTGAACTCCATGATGTTCAAGCTGGTTTTAGAAAAGGCAGAGGAACGAGAGATCAAATTGCCAACATCTGCTGGATCATGGAAAAAGCAAGAGAGTTCCAGGAAAACATCTATTTCTGCTTTATTGACTATGCCAAAGCCTTGGACTGTGTGGATCACAATAAACTGTGGACAATTCTGAGAGAAGTGGGAATACCAGACCACCTGACCTGCCTCTTGAGGAATCTGTATGCAGGTCAGGAAGCAACAGTTAGAACTGGACATGGAAAACAGACTGGTTCCAAATAGGAAAAGGAGTATGTCAAGGCTGTACATTGTCACTCTGCTTATTTAACTTCTATGCAGAGTACATCATGAGAAACGCTGGACTGGAAGAAGCACAAGCTAGAATCAAGATTGCCGGGACAAATATCCATAACCTCAGATATGCAGATGACACCACCCTTATGGCAGAAAGTGAAGAGGAACTAAAAAGCCTCTTGATGAAAGTGAAAGTGGAGAGTGAAAAAGTTGGCTTAAAGCTCAACATTCAGAAAATGAAGATCATGGCATCCGGTCCCATCACTTCATGGGAAATAGATGGGGAAACAGTGGAAACAGTGGCAGACTTTATTTTTTTGGGCTCCAGAATCACTGCAGATGGTGACTGCAGCCATGAAATTAAAAGACGCTTACTCCTTGGAAGAAAAGTTATGACCAACCTAGATAGCATATTCAAAAGCAGAGACATTACTTTGCCAACAAAGGTCCGTCTAGTCAAGGCTATGGTTTTTCCAGTAGTCATGTATGGATGTGAGAGTTGGACTGTGAAGAAGGCTGAGCGCCGAAGAATTGATGCTTTTGAACTGTGGTGTTGGAGAAGACTCTTGAGAGTCCCTTGGACTGCAAGGAGATCCAACCAGTCCATTCCGAAGGAGATCAGCCCTGGGATTTCTTTGGAGGGAATGATGCTGAAGCTGAAACTCCAGTGCTTTGGCCACCTCATGCGAAGTGTTGACTCATTGGAAAAGACTCTGATGCTAGGAGGGATTGGGGGCAGGAGGAGAAGGGGACGACCCAGGATGAGATGGCTGGATGGCATCACTGACTCGATGGACGTGAGTCTGAGTGAACTCTGGGAGTTGGTGATGGACAGGGAGGCCTGGCGTGCTGTGATTCATGGGGTCACAAAGAGTCAGACACGACTGAGCAACTGAAAAGAACTGAACTGAACTGAAAAACATAGGCATTCATCTGTCTTCAAAGAGAATGCTTTACAAACCATGTTTTTGTCTTTTAAAAGGCCTCCTGTCTTCTAAAACAATGCTTTCAGAAGTGCCAGTTACTAGTAAAATTAATTCTTTGGGTACATATTTAATACAGAAAATCTGTACATTGAAATTGATTATTTGCTTTTCTATATGGGTTTTTTTCCCCCTAAGTGTCAGGGATTTACTCTCTACTTACAGTTATATGTGCAGACCTAAAAAAAGTCGACTACTAGGTATTTCTCCAGCAAAGATGAGTTTATCTGGAATCGGTGTGCGTACGTGCGTGCTAAATTGCTTCAGTTGTGTCCGACTCCTTGTGACCCCATGGACTGTAGCCCAGGAAGCTCGCCTGTCCATGGGATTCTCCAGGCAAGAGTACTGGAGTGGGTTGCCATTTCCCTCTCCATCGGAATCAGCAGAGAATTGCAATTTCAGACCTGCAACCACAGCTTTCAGTTCAGTTCAGTTCAGTTCAGTTCAGTTCAGTCACTCAGTCGGGTCTGACTCTTTGCAACCCCATGAATCGCAGCACACCAGGCCTCCCAGTCCATCATCAACTCCCAGAGTTCACTCAGACTCACGTCCATCAAGTCAGTGATGCCATCCAGCCATCTCATCCTGGGTCGTCCCCTTCTCCTCCTGCCCCCAATTCCTCCCAGCATCAGAATCTTTTCCAATGAGTCAACTCTTCACATGAGGTGGCCAAAGTACTGGAGCTTCAGCTTCAGCATCATTCCCTCCAAAGAAATCCCAGGGCTGATCTCCTTCGGAATGGACTGGTTGGATCTCCTTGCAGTCCAAGGGACTCTCAAGAGTCTTCTCCAACACCACAGTTCAAAAGCATCGGTTCTTTGGTGCTCAGCTTTTCTCACATCCATACATAACCACTGGAAAAACCATTAGCCTTGACTAGATGGACCTTAGTCGGCAAAGTAATGTCTCTGCTTTTGAATATGCTATCTAGGTTGGTCATAACTTTTCTTCCAAGGAGTAAGCATCTTTTAATTTCATGGCTGCAGTCACCATCTGCAGTGATTTTGGAGCGCAGAAAAATAAAGTCTGCCACTGTTTCCACTGTTTCCCCATCTATTTCCCATGAAGTGATGGGACCAGATGCCATAATCTTCATTTTCTGAATGTTGAGCTTTAAGCCAACTTTTTCACTCTCCTCTTTCACTTTCATCAAGAGGCTTTTGAGTTCCTCTTCACCCTCTGCCATAAGGGTGGTGTCATCTGCATATCTGAGGTTATGGATATTTGTCCCGGCAATCTTGATTCCAGCTTGTGCTTCTTCCAGTCCAGCGTTTCTCATGATGTACTCTGCTTACCACATGCAAATTTCCCCATCAAGACCCAGGTCTCTTGTATTGCAGGCAGATTCTTTACCAACTGAGCCACCAGGGAAGTCCAAGGATACTGGGGTTGGTAGCCTATCCCTTCTCCAGCGGATCTTCCCAACTCAGGAATCCAACTGGGGTCTCCTGCATTGCAGGTGAATTCTTTACCAACTGAGCCACCAGGGAAGCCAAAACAATCATATGATCCAGCAATTCCACTTCTGGGTATTTTTCTGAAGAAAACAAAAGCACAAATTCCAAGGGTTAGTGTGCACCTCTAGGTTTATTGCAGCATTATTTACAGTTGCTAAGATATAGAAACAATCTAAGTGCCCATCAGTGGATGAGTGGATGAAGAAGATGTGCCATCTGTCTGGGTTACATTGCAGCAGCTCATCCTGGGACAATTTTAATTCTGAAAAAGATTCCATTTGCATCTGTGAATAAATTGCTTCTCTAGATTGATCCAGAAGAACATCTTCTGGAACCATGGAGCTAAACTACAGCACCTACCACATGGGTAAAGCCATACTTGTTCTTGGAACACTAGCATAAGTCAGAGGGAAGGTAGGAAGAAATTCTGATATCAGCCCTCTAGAAATTGTTTGAGCCTGGATATTGCCAAAAGATAGCAATGTATATGCATTGTAGTGAGAGCTTATTACAGTTAGGATTCCAGGGAAATTTCCATGAGAAACCTCAGGTAAGGGAGACTTTGAGTTAGCATGCCATTGTCTCTGGACATAATATATCTTTTACAATTGGTGTCTTTCTTGGCAGGGGAAGGAAACCTATGGCAGAAGTGTTTGCACATGCTGTTATCTGCTTTATTTGCCAGCATATAAGCCAGTATTGATCTTATCAAATAGACAATCAAGACAACTATGGAAGCCACAAGCTACCAAAATTCTGTATCTCCTGTAAGGACAGAGCCAAGAACTAGAGCGTGATAAGATACTAGATGGTAGCTAGAACACCCCACAGAGATATTAAAATGCTAGAAATGCTTTAGATAGTGGAGCACTGACTAAAGCTTTTGTGCCCTTTTTAAAGTCATCCACAGTCTGGGACATTTAGTGATCCAGTGTCTGATAATCAAAATGATACTTCTCTAAGTTTGTACATTGAGACCTGCATGAAAATCTACCTATGGCTGCATAGTCCCAAAGTCTGGTGCTTAAAAAACATTATTAATTTGTTACTGTGTTCCATGGCTCTGGAGTTAATAGAGCTCAGCTGTGGTGGTGGTGTGGAGGGTGTTCCTCATCTGTGATCTCTTATGCAGTTAGTTTGATGGTGAATGGGGAGAGAGTTATTTGAAGACTCCCCTCATGTACATGGCCTCTGTGCTCAGATGGCTGGGACACCTGGAACTGGACAGGCATGTGTCCCATACAGCCTCCAGAGTGTCTGGTTTGGGCTTCCTTACAGTATGGTGGTTTCAGGCTGATTGGATGTCTCAATGGCAGCTAACTTCTTCTGGAGTGAGAATTTCAAGAAAACTAGATGGAATCTGCTAGCTCCAAACTCCCATTTTGTAACTTCTGCAGTACTCTCCTGATCAAAGCCACAGGCCAGCCTAATTCAAAGGGGTAGAAGAAAAGATTCTGTCTCTTGCTGGAAGAAAGGTATCCTCAGACAAGGAGGGAAGGAACTGATGCAGCCATCTTGGAAGCAAGCTACCACATACTTCCATAAGCTTCATACCTGCATTATTATTACCTGGGCAGGAGCTCTACATTTTAAACAAGTACACCTAGAAATTCTTAAGTGCACTACATTTTGAGAATCAGTTTAGTTAATATTTGATGGTGGTTGGAGCTCTCATTAAAAATTTTTGACCATAAATTTAAAGAAAAGATGAGGAGATTCTATTTATAGGTTTGGATCCAAAAGGCTGGTTCATCAAGTCATGTAGATGAACATTACCAAGAAGAAAGTGTAACTACTATTAAAATAATTGACTTCTGGGGCTCTTTACTGTAAATTCACACTGATTAGAGTTTTGAAATAGAGCTCAAGTCCTCTTTATCAAGGTTTAGAAAGTGTAAGAAAGAAAAGAGCATATTTTCAGGGGATAGCAGCACCTTACAGGAAGTTTGTTCTCAGCTTTAGTGAGAGGTTTTCCAGTAGTCATATATGGATTTGAGTGTTAGACTATAAAGAAAGCTGAGTGCCAAAGAATTGATGCTTTTGAACTGTGGTATTGGAGAAGACTCTTGAGAGTCCCTTGGACTGCAAGGAGATCCAATCAGTCTATCTTAGAGGAGATCAGTCTTGGGTGTTCATTGGAAGGACTGATGTTGAAGCTGAAACTCCAATACTTTGGCCACCTTATGCAAAGAACTGACTCATTTGGAAAGACTCTGATGCTGGGAAAGATTGAAGGAGAGAGGAGAAGGGGACAATGGAGGATGAGATGGTTGGATGGCATCACCAACTCAATGGACATGAGTTTGAGTAAACTCCAGGAGTTGGTGATGGATAGGGAGGCCTGGTATGCTGCAGTTCATGGGGTTGCAAAGTTAGACACGACTGAGCGACTGAACTGAACTTATGGAGAGGACATGATGTGAGTCAGGGAGTCCATTTACAGCTCCAAGTTTGGGACAGGCTGACCTTGCACCCCCAGTCAGATTGCTTCCAGAAGAGGCAACCACTCTTTCTTGTCAACTACAGGTCAGGGTCAGGTCACACATCTCGTCCAGAACTTAACAAACAACAGTCTCTACAGGACAATTGTAAAAGGGCACAAGAATCTAGAGACAGCCTTTAAGCCAATAGGAAGCACAGAAGCTCAAAGGAGTGACCAGGCATCCAGGTTCCACAAGTTCATTCCGTGCCCATCGTTGAATGAGGCTCCACACTATTCTTCCTTAACCCTACAAAGAGTGAGTATTACAGCCCTCCCTGCATGATGATAGGGAGAATGGAAGACCAGCTAGATTCACCATTGCTCAGTGTCCTGAGCCCCAGGTTCTTGAAGGAGAAACTGACAATATTACAATTACATAAATTAGCCAATAAAATAAGTTAGCACACAGAAATTAATCTTAGTGTTTCAATACAATAAAGTGACGTCAGAGAACAAACCACTCATGAAATGAAATAACAAAAGAACCCGGCTTAGCGCTTCCATTATCTGGCAGGATCTTGATGGCCTGATCTGCACACTCTTGAAGGTAAACAATTTAAAGCCATTTAAATTAGAATGTGAAATGAATTGTAATGACCCATCCTCCTCTCCAAATGTTTTAATGTCCACAAAATTCAAACATAGGAAATATCTCAGCTACTATAAACACAGAGTCTGTCTATGATGCTAGGAGCTATAATATATTATGACTTAAGATTATGATAAATTATGGAATTTCCTTCTCTAAGAAATATTGCAGAAATAAGTAATGTGAGTATGCAATACATGAAAGCAGAAATATTTTTTTATCCTCCTATTACGGTTAATATGGGCTTCCCAAGTGATGCTTGTGATAAAGAATTCACCTACCAATGCAGGAGACATGAGACACAGGTTCGATCCCTGGGTTGGGAAGATCCCCTGGAAGAGGGCATGCAACTCACTCCAGTATTCTTGCCTGGGAAATCCCATGGCCAGAGGAGCCTGGTGGGCTACAGTCCATAGTGTCTTAAAGAGTTGGGCAACACTTGGACACAACTGAGGTGACTTAGCTTGCCCACACTGTTAATACAGTGACTGAAATGTGAATAACTTGAAATCAGGAAAAGATATATCAATGCTGCCTTGCAAGGTGACTTTCTATTGCTCCAAATACAATAAACAGTCTGTTTTTTCTTTCTTCAAGAATATTCCCTTGATTATGGACTATGGCTGGGGACTCAGTTCAGTTCAGTTGCTCAGTCATGTCCAACTCTTTGGAACCCAAGGACTGCAGTTCACCAGGCTTTCCCTGTCCTTCACCAACTCCCAGAGCTTACTCAAACAAATGTCCATTGAGTCAGTGATGCCATCCAACCATCTCATCCTCTGTTGTCCCCTTCTCCTCTCTCCTTCAATCTTTCCCAGCATCAGGGTCTTTTAAAATGAGTCAGTTCTTCGCATAAGGTGGCCAAAGTATTGGAGTTTCAGCTTCAGCATCAGTCCTTCCAATGGATATTCAGGACTGATTTCCTTCAGGATATACTGGTTGGATTTCCTTGCAGTCCAAGGGATTCTCAAGAGTCTTCTCCAACACCACAGTTCAAAAGCATCAATTCTTTGGTGCTCAGCTTTCCTTATAGTCCAAATTTCACATCCATACATGACTACTGTAAAAACTGTAGCTTTGACAAGATGGACTTTGTTAGCAAAGTAATGTCTCTGCTTTTTAATATGCTGTCTATGTTGATTATAGCTTTCCTTCCAAGGAGCAAGCATCTTCCAATTTCATGGCTACAGTCACCATCTTCAGTGACTTTAGAGCCCCCCAAAATAAAGTCTGCCACTGTTTCCATTGTTTCCCCCTCTATTTGCCATGAAGTGAAGGGACCGTATACCATGATCTTAGTTTTCTGAATGTTGAGGGTTTTTATTTTAATATAAATTTATTTATTTTAATTGGAGGTTAATTACTTTACAATATTATAATGGTTTTGCCATACATCAACATGAATTCACCACGGGTGTACACGTGTTTCCCATCCTGAATCCCCCTGCCACATCCCTCTCCATACCATCCCTCTGGGTCATCCCAGTGCACCAGCCCCGAGCATCCTGTATCATGCATCGAACCTGGACTGGCGATTCGTTTCACATATGATATTATACATGTTTCAATGCCATTCTCCCAAATCATCCCACCCTCTCCCTCTCCCACAGAGTCCAAAATACTGTTCTATACATCTGTGTCTCTTTTGCTATCTCGCATACAGGGTTATCATTACCATCTTTCTAAATTCCATATATATGCGTTAGTATACTGTATTGGTGTTTTTCTTTCTGGCTTACTTCACTCTGTATAATAGGCTCCAGTTTCATCCACCCCATTAGAACTGATTCAAATGTATTCTTTTTAATGTCTGAGTAATACTCCATTGTGTATATATATCACAGTTTTCTTTATCCATTCATCTGCTGACAGATATCTAGGTTGCTTCCATGTCCTGGCTATTATAAACAGTGCTGCGATGAACATTGGGGTACACGTGTCTCTTTCAATTCTGGATGTTGAGTTTTAAGCCAACTTTTTCATTCTCCTCTTTCACTTTTATCAAGAGGCTCTTTAGTTCTTCTTTGCTTTTTGCCATAAGGGTGATGTCATCAGCATATCTGATGATACTGCTATTTCTCCAGGCAATCTTGATTCCAGCTTGTGCTTCATCCAGCCTGGCATTTCACATGATGTACTCTGCATATAAAGTTAAATAAGCAGGGTAACAATATACAGCCTTGACGTACTTCTTTCCTGATTTGGAACCAGTCTGTTGTTCCATGTCCAGTTCTAACTGTTGCTTCCTGACCTGCATACAGGTTTCTCAAGAGGCAGGTCTGGTGGTCTGGTATTCCCATCTCTTTTAAAATTTTCCACAGTTTGTTGTGATCCACACAGTCAAAGGCTTTGGCATAGTCAATAAAGCAGAAGTAGATGCTTTTCTGGAACTCTCTTGCTTTTTTGATGATCCAACAGATGTTGACAATTTGATCTCTGATTCCACTGCCTTTTCAAAATCCAGCTTGAACATCTGTAAGTTCACAGTTCACATACTGTTGAAGCCTGGCTTGGAGAAGTTTTTGCATTAGTTTGCTAGCATGTGAGATGAATGCAATTGTACGGTAGTCTGAACATTCTTTGGCATTGCCTTTCTTTGGGATTGGAATGAAAACTGACCTTTTCCAGTCCTGTGGCCACTGCTGAGTTTTCCAGATTTGTTGGCATATTGGCACTTTCACAGCACTATCTTTTAGGATTTGAAATAGTTCAACTGGAATTCCATTACCTCCACTAGGTTTGTTCATAGTGATGCTTCCTAAGGTCCACTTGACTTCTCATTGCAAGATGTCTGGCTCTAGGTGAGTGATCACACTATCATGATTATCTGGGTCGTGAAGCTCTTTTTTGTACAGTTCTTCTGTGTATTCTTGCCACCTCTTCTTAATATCTTCTGCTTCTGTTAGGTCCAGACCATTTCTGTCCTTTATCGAGCCCATCTTTGCATGAAATGTTCCCTTTGTATCTCTAAATTTCTTGAAGAGATCTCTAGTCTTTCCTATTCTGTTCTTTTCCTCTATTTCTTTGCATTGATCACTGAAGAAGGCTTTCTTATCTCTCCTTGCTATTCTTTGGAACTCTGCATTCAGATGCTTATATCTTTCCTTTTCTCCTTTGCTTTTCACTTCTCTTCTTTTTACAGCTATTTGTAAGGCCTCCCCAGACAGCCATTTTGCTTTTCTGCATTTCTTTTCCATGGGGATGGTCTTGATCCCTATCTCCTGTCACGAACAATGTCACGAACCTCAGTCCATAGTTCATCAAGCACTCTATCAATCTGATCTAGTCCCTTAAATCTATTTCTCACTGTATAATCATAAGGGATTTGATTTAGGTCATACCTGAATGGTCTAGTGGTTTTCCCTACTTTTTTCAATTTAAGTCTGAATTTGGCAATAAGGAGTTCATGATCTGAGCCACAGTCAGCTCCCGGTCTTGTTTTTGCTGACTGTATAGAGCTCCTTTATCTTTGGCTGAAAAGAATATAATCAATATGATTTCAGTGTTGACCATCTGGTGATGTCCATGTGTAGAGTCTGAAGAACCCAGGGTTCCTCAGGTGTAATTCGGATGGGAGCTTGTGTAGGGACCCCAGGCACACTCAGTCCCAATTGTCTTGAAAGTCTGACCCTGGGGCCTACACCTTGGAGGGCAGCCTCTTCTCAAGTATGGTCCTTTGTAGACCATAGGGCGACCGGCTTAGATGCCTGAGGCAATCCCGCTTGAGATGCCCCTCCTTTCCACAGTAATAACAAGTCCATCCATTTTCACCTGTGTCCCTCTGGGCATTTTTCCTCTGGCTGTTTCAGAGCAGATCTAATAGCTATTGTTGGGACTTCAGTCTTTCCCTGTCTCTTCTTTTTCTCCTTGTATTCTCTACCATAATATACCATCTGAGCCAGCTGCAACAGTTTTCTGAAGACTGATTTGCTCCAAATGCCTGTTTTTGTAACTTAATGGCAGATACCTGGAGCCAACTGAGTGAGAAATCTATCCTTTAAGGTCATTACTCCTTCTGGACTTTCAGGATCAACATCAGTAAACTTGCAGGGAGCCTCCCACAATCTATCTAGGAATTTATCAGGAGTTTCCTCCTCTCTGTTCTATGTCAGCCAACTTAACATAGTCTAAAGTCTCAGTATGCATTTGCTTGAGTGCTTCAAGAATACATCTGGCAAAGTGGTTCTGATCCCACCTTCTTTTAGCCATGTTATAGTCCCAGTCTGGCTCTGTTGTGTGAACTGCTTGGCTCCCAGTAGGGGGAGGGCTATTTTGTGTTTCCTCTTTCCCCTTGTCTCACGCTCAAGCCATTCATCTCCAGAAGTAGTAGCTTTCCCCCAAACTCATGTTTTTGAGTCAGGAGTCAGTATCTGTCCCAAGACATGCATTACAACTCTCCAAGTAAGGTCATAAAGTAGAGTTGGTCCTGTAAAGGCTTCTGTGGACTTTTTCAATCTTCTAGTCTCAACCACAACTGAGACTGTTAGGCTTTCTACCGAGACTGAGGCAACCCCTCCTGGAAGGGTGCCCTGATTCTCAGCCTGTTAAGTTGGGAGCCCTGAATACAGAAGCAAAGTAAGAGGACAGGAGGGAGCTGAAGATTTCACACCCAAATCTGCACCCTTAAGACACAAGTCTGGCATGTCCCACAGAGAGATAAAGAGCAACATATATGGTACTTCTACCCATTCCTCTTGTTTTCTACAGAACCGATCTAATTGTAAAACAGTATTATAATTGAGACCCTTCAACCAGCCAGTGTTCCCCATCTTTCAAAGGATACTGTGGCCATTCAGTATCACAGAAGAATATTGGGCATGTTTTTTTAAACTCGGGGAATCAAACTTGTCCCAGTTTTTAAAATGCATTTTAAAGGAGTGGTTCTGGAACTGCTAGCTCCCACCTGTAAGGGAGAAAAATGCGGGATCCACAGACATGGCTTCTTTCGGTTGGAAGTGTCCTTCCCTGCTCTAGACTGCTGGGGGGCGCAGGCGGTATAGACAGGCTTTCTGCTGAAGTTTTCCTTCCCTGCTCAGACTTAGTCTGTCCCTTACCGATGCAGGTGCAGTGCTCGTCCCTTCCAGTTCTACCACTGAGGTGGGGTGGAGATGCACCAGGGGTAGACCTGATGGCATCCCAGATTTATTTCAAGTTCCATACCACCAAGACCTTTTTTTGATTTCCCCCTTTCCTCTGACACCTCTTGGGGTGGAACAGAGTAGCTTTCCAGGAATGTATCCCAAGCTAGGACTCCTAGGGGAAGCATCTGTCTTACACGTGCCTGTGCACATTCGTGAGTACGGTCTTGACCACAGCAGAAATAGTGAGTCATAAAGGGATGCACAGCAACCAAGATGTCCCTCCTGAGTGTACCCACGCCAGTATATGTGATAGCAAAAGAGGTGGTGGAGGGTCGGTCTGTGAGGATAAAGTGATTTTTGCCCTCAAGCTACTGACACCAATCCTTCCAGTTCATTTCCACAGTTTCCACAAAAGGAATATCTAGGGAGTGGAGACAAAAGCCATCAGGGAGCCTTCTCTGGTCTGCTAAGAGCTGGTACTACCAAAAGAAGAAGCCCATTGCACTTCCAATCTGACCAGATCCTGCAATTCCCAATCTGTGTCCTCAAAAACATCATGGTCACCAGCAGTGCTTCTATCCACATAGATCAGAGGCACAGTCATGACAAAGACTCACTTGCAGGTCACTGGCCCCTGAGGCAGGCAGCCAAGAAAGTGACCTCTAGCCTGAGAGATGTTCCTGGAGTTAGAGCTCCACCTCACTCCCAAACATGCTCTTGTAACTTTCAGCTCCTAGCAAGGCTAGGTGTTTCCGTACATGGAGTCTAAGTAAAAGTACACAGTAATGGCATGAATCACAAATCCCTTGAAAGCCTATGACCCAGATTGGTTAATAGTTCTAATTCCCCATGCAATTACGAAATGGTCAAAGAGACCAGGAAAAGTTGACTGAGAAAGGAAAGTTTGGCCCACACGCTTTCCCCATCTCTGGCCACTCCCCTCGCAGGGATGTTGGGTGTCTCTTGGCTTTAACAGGTCTATATAACCCCCCAACAAGGCTCCATTTTGAAGACTGCCTTCAGTCATTACGAGGCACCCCAAAACCACAGAATAGGGCTCATCATTTTCTTCAAGCAGGGCGTGTCATTCATTTAAAAAAGCACACTGTAGAGTTAGTAAATTAAAACATAAAATGTGTATACTGAGAAGGCAGAGAGGCCAGAGCTCTTGAATGTTCTCATCTTGTCCTGAAAATCCCAGATGAGCTCCCAAAGTGATAACTTATGGTGAACAGTGTCGAATTTGTGATCTCCAAAGAAGAAGATTTAACTTAGGGACCAGGGACCAGGCTTGATCACTCAAGAGTGATAGCAGAGTTTTACTGAAACATGAAAAAGGGACAGAGAAAGCTTCTAACATAGACATCAGAAGGGGGATGGAGAGTGCCCTGAAAGGGTCATTTTTTTTAACCTTTACATTTATCCTCATTATTCTGAACTGTTTATTAATTTAACCTTGCTTAATCTTCAGGAAATCCCTGTAAGATAAGTCAACATTATTAAACTGAGATACAGAAACATTAAATGATTTGCCCCAAGTTCTTGCATAGAAAACAAATGCCAAGAGGCAGACTTAAGAGAAAAAAGTTTCATCTAATGGACCATTTTCTCTCTGGACTTTGAGTTTTATAATAGACTTTATGTTTTGTAATAGACTATCAAGAGTTTTGAAAGTTGATAATGACATTTTGAAGGTATCTTTGCCTTCTAAAAGAATCAAGTAATGAAAGATTGATGTGACTTCACATGGAAGCAATTATTTCTTCACAGAAGGGAAGTGACCAGAGACTACTGTGTTAGGGCCTAGGATAAATGCAATGGAGTCAGAGACAGGGGCACACAAAGGCATCTTTCTCCTTCAGTGATGATCTGCCATTTTCCAGGGAAGATTAAACAGCAAAAGAGTGGACTGCAACATGGTCAGAAAGCTGAGCTGCTGTCATCTGAGACTCTGGAGACTTGAAGAAGAGGGGAAATGGAGTGCAGGGGAAGTGGTTTCTTAAGGCTCTGTTAGTTTGTTGTGTGTGCATGCTCAGTCGCTGGGCCATGTCTGACTCTTTGTGACCCCATGGACTATGGGGTTTCCCAAGCAAGAATACTGGAGTGGGTTGCCATTCCCTTCTCCAGGGGATCTTCCTGACCCAGGGATTGAACCTATGTCTCCTGCATTGTAGGCAGATTCTTTACCACTGAACCACCTGGGAAGCACAAAAGACGTTAGTCTAGATCAGTAAATAGTTAATTTGCCTCTAGGAAGTTTACCTTTTAAATGAACATGAATTTTTGAGTCTTATGAAAATGATTATTAGTTGGAAAAAAATCCTTATCATTGGGTCTATTTTTGGTATAAAGGGAAGAAAGATGGGATTATTGGATACAGAAAGGATTTAGGAAGAAGAACTGAATAGATTTGAAATGGTGTTTTTTCCTTTAGTCTTGATGTAGTGATATAACATGACTTACAATGAAACTGAAAATTGTATTTTTCTTGAAGTAAGTAAGAGAATTGCTTACTTCGTATATATATTCTGCTCCTTGCTTGGAAGTGTAAGGGTTATACTGAAAAGGAGTCACATCATTAAAAGTTTTTTTTAGGGCTGGAGTGGGGTCTGGTGATAGGAGTGAGGATAGGAACAGGACCCAGATGAAGAAACAATAACATTAATGTCAAAGAAAATCATTACTTGGAATTTCTTTGGCTGAGCTCTTGCTGGGAACTACTCAATGGCTGAAAATAGATTAGACATGCTTAACTTGCTTTAGGTCAAAGTCTTCATTAAAATGAGAATTTGCTATTTATTTGCCTTGAGAATTGTGAAATTTTCGATTCAATAAGAAACAGTGATGGTGATGATCTTAAGATACATTGTGATCCATCCTAGAAAGTATAAATACTATTTTCAAAAGAGTAAACAAGCAATTTGGGAAAAGAACAAGATGTAACAGAACCAGGAATGGTACTAATGGTGCTGTTCTCACATTCTTACAGAATCTCTCATTCAAGCATCTAACATATTAGATACAGGAGACAACTTGTTCTGAGGAATCAGCACTATGTAGTAGAGATATTACAAAGCTGCACTCAGTGACTAGCAGCTTTGGGCTTAACCTTCAGCCACCTCATTTGTCTTCCTCTTTATTATCATCATGTCATTACCATCTGCGTCATCATCATTGTCATCACCTCTGTGTAGAGAAATCTCTAAACTTACTCTCTTCCTTTGGCACTAGAGTTTATCGTCCCATGATTGTTAACCCTTTTGCCCTTTCTTAAGTTTTCTCATTATGTATTTAAACATTAGAAATTACATTTTCTGTTCATTTGTTCATTCTAACTACACAGGGAGAGAATGGGTGAAGCTGGATGTCTAAAGAAAAATGTGTTGTAATTCAAATATAGTGAAGACTAGAATCCCATAGTCAGCAGGACACAAGGATCAACTAGGTATTCTGGGGCCATTTATGCCAATGGATGGAATCAGCTATCTTTTTTATCTCCTCCTGGAAGTGGTCTGCTGGTTAGGTTAGGAGCACAGGAATTGGCTTTTCTCTGTGAGACTATATACTTTCTACTATTTGTGTTTTTTTTTTTTTTTCACTGTCACCATTTGCCCATTTTATTTTATTTTTTTAATATAAATTTATTTATTTTAATTGGAGGTTAATTACTTTACAATATTGTATTGGTTTTGCCATACATCAACATGAATCCGCCACAGGTATACATATGTTCCCCATCCTGAACCCCCCTCCCTCCTCCCTCCCTGTACCATCCCCCTGAGTTGCCCCAGTGGACCAGCCCCAAGCATCCAGCATTATGCATCGAACCTGGACTGGTGATTCGTTTCATGTATGATATTATACAGGTTTCAATGCCATTCTCCCAAATCATCCTACATTCTCCCTCTCCCACAGAGTCCAAAAGACTGTTCTATACATCTGTGTCTCTTTTGCTGTCTCGCATACAGGGTTATCATTACCATCTTTCTAAATTCCATATATATGTGTTAGTATACTGTATTGGTGTTTTTCTTTCTGGCTTACTTCACTCTGTATAATAGGCTCCAGTTTCACCCACCTCATTAGAACTGATTCTACTATTTGGAACACTTAAGACAGAATATTGCTATTTCCTGTTTCATTGTCTGACTGATCTGTGAGTTCTTTGAGGACATCAAATATACTACTTCTTGTTTAATATTATATCTATAAAACTTAGGTCAATACCTAACACCAAGTTGTGGAGCTCAATTTTGTTTGCTTGTTGAATTAATGAATCCCTGGTGGCTCAGGCAGTAAAGAATCTGCAATGCAGGAGATCGGGGTGTGATCCCTGGGTTGGGAAGATCCTCTGGAGAAGGGGATGGTAATCCACTCCAGTATTTTTGCTTGGAGAATTCCGTGGACAGAGGAGACTTGTGGGCTACAATTCATGGGTTCGCAAACAGTCGGACACAACTGAGTGACTAACCCTTGATACTTGATTATATAGTCACTAAACATGTACAAATCATAGTTAAGGTGTGTGCATGTGTTTGTGTGATCTTGAGTTTGGTGTTGGCCTTTGTATTTGCATGTTACATCTAATATAAACATGGAGCATGGTTCTAATTCATCCAAGCAAATTAATTGTGAGAATTATATTACAGCAAATGTTGCTTCTTGAGCAGAGTAGAAGCAAACTGTCAAAAGTGATTGGAAGTTTTAAATGATCCCTCTAGCTTTTAATTTTACATATATACCATTAAAGTAGTTTGAATGAGGCAATAAATGTGGCTTGCAATATTCTTGATTATCAGTGATGGTTTAATTTAAAAAGAGCAGATAGTAAATTGAAATACATTTTACCTCCTCCCAAATTTCAGTTAAATTGAATTGCAAAGTTCAAGTTTTATGTGGACAAAAAAGGCCACTGGAAAGGCCAATATAATTAAAATTTAATTAATATCTTACATATTTTTTTGAGCCTACAACAAATCATCCATTGTATTTTGGCAATGAGTAAATTCCCATTTATCATAGAATTAGCCATTTACTTTCTTCTCCAATTTCAAAATCGAGTAGCAGTCTGATTATATTCATTTCTTTCTTGGTTGAATTCATATGTGCATTTTTCATTCATAGTTCTTGTGAGATTCTTTGATTAATATTTATTTACTAAGCTTTTTGAAATATGAACTTTTATAGGTCAGTTCCATTAGAGAAATAATTGGGTTCTTTGCCAACATCAGAATGTAATAAGTGATTGTAAATCAGCCTTTTGAACAAGGAGAAAATTAAGATAAAGTGTCTATTATGGAAAAAGTGATTGAGTTTGTTTTTAGACTCCCCTCCCAGCAGGAAAAAAATTCCAAGACTTTGGTTTCAGTTCCTTTCGGGTCTTGAAAAGACCTTGGGGACTGATTTGGTTTTACATCAACATGTAAAACCATGGTTAGGTTAGCGTGACAACATTTGGATTAATAATTCTTGTTTGAGTAAATTGAGCAATAAAATGCATTTATAACAAAAATGTACATATTGTTCACTCTATAATAATTGTGTATGCTGTCCCATTTAATACTTACATTTAATCTGTGAGAGGTATATTACTTTTCCAATTTTTCAGATTAAGAAACTAAAGCTCAGAGATGTTAAGCAATTTGTCTAGGGTCAGAACATAATTTTGCTGGCAAGCAGTAAACATAAGAGCCATGAAGTTACATAGTTTGAGCAAACCCTGGGAGGTAGTGAAAGACAGGGAAGCCCAGCATGCTGCAGTCTATGGGGCTGCAAAGAGTTGTACACGACTTGGTGACTGAACAACAACAAGTGAAGTTACACACTTTTCATCTGCTTATTGAATGCTATTTTCATTCAACAGCCTTGTTCAATGCACAGTTGTTCAAACTTATTAAGACTGGATCCTAATGAAAACCTTAAAAGACAAGAATACAGTTGCCAACTCAATGTTGTTAGCTCAATTGTTTTAACACTAAATATTTATCCAATTATGCCTTGCACTTCTTGATAGTAATTTTAAATTTTAATTATACTATCATATTGACTAAATTTGGGGTTATTTCCCCCTAAAATAAACATGTATGTGAGTGTAAATCTGTGGACTTTGGGTGGAATATCTCCTCAGGGCCATTGCTTCCTATCAGATGGCCTTGTAAAAAAGGCCTGGTTGCTATGACTGAATTAGTCTCTCGGATCATTCGTAAATTTAAATATGCTATCTGGTATCTATGCGACATAAATTAGAGCTGAGATTTTTGAAAATTAGAAGCATAAGAGAAATTCCTAACCATCAGCCATTAAGGCATCTTCTGATACTGCCCAGCAATCCTTCTGAGTTTCCCTAGTCTATGTGTTTCATTATTCTCCACTGTGACTATTTGAAAATTTCCTCTCTCATCCTAAACCTCTGTTCATAGCAACTCCTGCTCACTCTCAGCATCCTACTTTGCAGAGAAGGTGTGGCAGGCAGACCATGGTATGATGGGCCCCAATGATCACCACCTCCTGCTGTTCATACACTATTGTGACTTGCATCTTGTGGACAGGCTGTATTACTTACTTGGCTACCATACTTTAATGAATCAAATTGCCTCTGGTGGCAGAATTTCTAAACTGGCCCCTAAAAGATGTTGAGTTCTAATCCCCAGAACCTATGAATATAATCAGATATCACTCTCATGATTATGTCATGTTACATGGCACACTTGACCATAAGGTATCTGGGGGGTCTAATCTAATTGGTTCAGTTCAGTCTCTCAGTCATGTCCAACTCTTTGTGACCCCCATGGACTGCAGCATGCCAGGCTTTCCTGTGCATTACCAACTCCTGGAGTTTGCTCAAACTCATGTCCATTGAGTCAGTGATGCCATCCAACCATCTCATCCTCTGTCTCATCCTCTCATCCTAATCTAATCACACCAGTCTTTAAAAACAATGATCTTCCTTTAGCTGATGGCAAAAGGGGAAGTAAGAGAAATCTGAAGCATGAGAGGATTCACCACTTCATTGCTGACTTTGTAGATGGAAGGGACTATGTGATGAGTAATCCAGGTGGCTGCTAGGAGCAAAGACCAGTCTCCAAGTGATGGCCCACAAGGGAACACAGACCTCAGTCCTACAGCCACAAAGAACTGGATTCTTCAAACAACCTGAATAACCTTGGAAGTGAATTTTCCTCTGTCGAGTGGAAGTCAACGGTAGCCTCTTGTCAACAGCTACAAACTAAGCCCTTCCACCCAATAGTCACTGGGGAACTAAACTCTACTAATGACCACATGTACCTGGAAACAGTTTCTTCCAAATCAGAAGTGTTTAAGGCAAATATAATAGTACATTTAAGATGAAGAACAAGTCCTGCTTTTAGATGGGGTCTTAGGGAAGGACTGATCTGGTACCAAAATTAAGATGTCAGACCAGCCAGGATGAAAACAAAGAGATCACAAATGGAGTCAGAACTTGGAGGTGAGAGTTACTTTCTTGCATCTCAAGGAGTTGACCTCAAGCCACAACAAAGTCCTTACCAAGTGAGACAGAGATACTAAAGCCTTAAGGACAATGCAGAGAAGTTGTTGAACATGGAAAGGCCTGGAATCTTCTGCCCTCCTATATGAAAAATGAAGGCCACTACTGATCTTGATTGGCAGGTCACTTAAGAGAAGGTAATAATCAAATCAGTCTGTACAGTCTTGGGAAGAGACTGCAATCCCCTGACCTAGAATATAGTTGGCACACCAAGAAGACCCAAATGCACACCAACAACCAGAGGATATTCCATTACTTCACCGTTAAGTCATTTACACTGCACTGGTTTTATCTCAATATATTCAATGAGAGTAAAGAAGATATGGTGGCTCAGTGGTAAAGAATCACCTGCAATGCAGGAGCCACAGGAGATGCGGGTTGGATCCCTGGGTTGGGAAGATTCCCTGGAGGAGGACATGGCAACCCACTCCACTATTCTCGCCTAGAGAATCCCAAGGACAGAGGAGCCAGGCGGGCTACAGTCCATAGGGTTGCAGAGTCAGACATGACTGAAGTGACTTAGCATGCACACATGCAAAGAAGATATGATATATAGGCCAGATTTTGTCATCTAAATACTAATTCATTCTCATTGTTGCTCTTAACTGTGAGTCTCACCTGCACCAAAACATAACTTCATGTACAAATAAACCATGTTTAATTATTTGATGTGATGCTGATGTACATGATCTTGTACATATGTTGCTGTTCAGTCGCTAACTCATGTCTGACTCTTTGTGACCCCATGAACTTCAGCACACCAGGCTTCTCTGTCCTTCACTATCTCCCTGAGTTTGCTCAGACTTATGTCCATTGGGTCAGCGATGCCATCCAACCATCTCATCCTCCTTCGCCTCCTTCTCCTCTTGCCCTCAGTTTTTCGCAGCATCAGGATCTTTTCCAATCAGTCAGCTCTTCACATCAGGTGGCCAAAGTACTGGAGCTTCAGCTTTAACATCAGTTCAGTTCAGTTCAGTTCAGTTCAGTCACTCAGTCATGTCCGATTCTTTGTGACCCCGTGAAACATAGCATGCCAGGCCTCCCTGTCCATCACCAGCTCCTGGAGTTCACTCAAACTCATGTCCATCGAGTCGGTGATGCCATTCAACCATCTCATCCTCTGTCACCCCCTTCTCCTCCTGTCCCCAATCTTTCCCAGCATCAGGGTCTTTTCAAATGAGTCAGCTCTTTGCATCAGTTGGCCAAAGCACCGGAGTTTCAGCTTCAACATCAGTCCCTCCAATGAAAACCCAGGTCTGATCTCCTTTAGGATGGACTGGTTGGATCTCCTTGCAGTCCAAGGAACTCTCACGAGTCTTCTCCAACACCACATTTCAAAAGCATCAATTCTTCGGTGCTCAGCTTTCTTTATAGTCCAACTCTCACACCCATACATGACCACTGGAAAAACCATAGTATTGATTAGACGGACCTATTTTGGCAAAATAATGTCTCTGCTTTTTAATATGCTATCTAGGTTAGTCATGACTTTTCTTCCAAGGAGTAAGCGTCTTTTAATTTCATGGCTGCAATCACCATCTGCAGTGATTTTGGAGCCCAGAAAAATAAAGTCAACCACTGTTTCCCCATCTATTTCCCATGAAGTGATGGGACCAGATGCCGTGATCTTCGTTTTCTGAATGTTGAACTTTAAGCCAACTTTTTCCACTCTCTTTCACTTTCATCACTTCCAATGAATATTCAGGGTTGATTTCCTCTAGGTTTTACTGGTTTGATCTCCTTGCTCTCCAAGGAACTCTCAACAGTCTTCTTCAGCACCACAGTTCAAAAGCATCAATTATTGCACATTACAGAAAATTATATCCTTACTCTAATTTTGTCTCTCAAAACCAGAGGAAAACTAGAGGAAAAAGAGGAAGATTCCCTGGAGGAGGACATGGCAACCCAATCCAGTTTTCTGGAATCCAAGGATTCTCTAGTTTTTCCTCTCAAAACTAGAGGAAAAGAGTCTACTATTCCATATATGTGGTGAGAATAAATTAATTTTACAAATCTGGAAGTATCCATTTAAAATCAGATCAACCATGGCTCATATCCCAGCATCAACACTTTTCTAGCTAAGTGATCTTTGAAATGTTATTTAATCTCTCAAATCTGTTTTCTCCACAGGGAAATGAGATAATAATGTCTCCGTAAGAGGATGGTTTATACGACCTAGAGGAGGGAATGTGTATAAATTGCTTCTCAGACAATCATAACTTAACAGAGACTAAACTAGGTCAATTTTCCTTCCCACTTGTTCTAATAAGGACTTATATGGAGAGGGGAAGATCACTGAGGGGTTGAAAGAGTGTTATTGGCCAATGAAAATATGTTTTTCATTAAGAGGGATTCACATTTAAGGGGCTTCCCTGGTGGCTCAGATGGTAAAGAATCTGCCTACAATGGAGGAAACTCAGGTTTGATCCCTGGATCGGGAAGATCCCCTGGAGAAAGAATGGTACCCATTCCAGTATTCTTGCCCAGAGAATCCCATGGACAGAGGAGCCTGGCGGGTTACAGTCCATAGAGTCGAAAAGAGTCGGACACAACTAAGCAACTAACACTTAACATACATTTAAAGTCAAGTCTTGATATATCTATGGACCAATCTCCCTAAGGGATGTTTATCATAATGGTGCCCTAAGAAATCCTAAAGGAAATCAGTCCTGAAGAGTCACTGGAAGGACTGATGCTGAAGCTGAAACTCCAATACTTTGGCCAGCTGATGTGAAGAACCAACTCATTGGAAAAAACCCTGATGCTGGGAAAGATTGAAGACGGGAGGAGAAGGGGATGACAGAGGATAAGATGATGGGATGGCATCACCGATGCGATGGACATGAGTTTGAGTAAACTCCAGGAGTTGCTGATGGACAGGGAAGCCTGGCATGCTGCAGTCCATGGGTTGTAAAGAGTCAGACACGACTGAGTGACTGAACTGAACTGAAGAAGTCAAAACATTTTTGCTTGGATGAGAATTCTAACTTATAGATATTAAAACATAGCATTATTTTTACTGAAGTGTGTTAAGTATGTGAAAAATAATTGCCTGGATGTTATTTTTTAATTCTTGAAACAAAGGAAGAGGGATTCTGTTTAAATGTTAGTATTTGTGAAAATGCCTATGAGTTCCCCTTATTTTTAGCTCCTAGTAGCTGACAGTTCTTGCTCCGGGGGATGACTGTGCAAGTGTTTTCAGTATTTACCAAATAAGACTAAATAAACAAAATAAGTGTCTGATAGGAAATCGTATTCACAGAAGTCAAGCCACTGAAATCTGCTGTGTGAGGAAATGGAAATGAATTAGAGAAGAAGACCATTGAACTCGATCAACTATTCAGTTCCACGTAAACCACGTCCATAAACAGTGAGAGTCCCTTGGACTGCAAAGAGATCAAACCAATCAATCCTAAAGGACAGCAACCCTAAATACTCATTGGAAGGACTGTTGCTGAAGCTAAAGCTCCAATACTTTGGCCACGTGATGCAAAGAGCTGACTCATTGGAAAAGACCTGATGCTGGGAAAGATTGAGGGCAAAAGGAGAAGGTGGTGACAGACGATGAGATGGTTAGATAGCATTACCAACTAATGGACATGTATTTGAGCAAACTCTGGGAGACAGTGAAGGACAGGGAAGCCTGGCGTGCTGCAGTCCATGGGGTTACATTAGAGCCAGAGATGCTTAGTGACTAAAAAACAACAACAAACTGCATCAAAGGGAGTCGAGAACCGACATCTCCTGGATGCTGGCACAAGTCCTGTGGGGATGATGCCTATCTGCGAGGGCTCTTCTGCAGAAAACTTCAGTGTCTCTTAGGCCCTATGCTTGTAAGTGACACTCTGCCATTTTCACCGTATCCTAGAGTTATGCATGTTAGCTTGAGTCTATG
This sequence comes from Budorcas taxicolor, assembly GCF_023091745.1. Taxonomy (NCBI): domain Eukaryota; kingdom Metazoa; phylum Chordata; class Mammalia; order Artiodactyla; family Bovidae; genus Budorcas; species Budorcas taxicolor. The sequence continues at coordinate 49,062,010 of NC_068923.1, read as the reverse complement.
TGGGAGGGGACTGCACAACGATAAAGTACTAGGATGTGAGGACCACTGGAAGCCATCTCAGAGGCTGTCTCTGAAAAAAACATCATTGTACAATTTATAGATGAAGGTAGGACTATTGAAAAATAGGGGCAGGGCAAATGAATGTAAGAAGAGGCAACAGGAGGGGTCAACTTCTTCAATTTCATAAAAAGCATCTACAGAATTGATTAAGATGTAGCACATGTATACAGTGGAATACTACTCAGCCATAAAAAATGAAATAATGACATTCAAAGCAACGTGGATGCAGCTAAAGATTATCGTACTAGGTGAAAGAAGCCTTGATGCCAGAGGAAAACTGAGAAAGGGTTAAAAACAGAGGGTCCCCAAGAAGGAGCACCTTCCACAAGCGCTCTTCTTAATGACCCTTTGGGGATGAAGGGCACCCTAGTCTTGCAGCTTTAGGCCAAGATTTAGAGGGATGTAGGGAAGCAAAAACACATTCTGCATCTGGCCCAAACCTTCCTGTTATCTAAATAAGTTGCTAGATAATGTCTTTCATATACTTGAAAATCTCTGCTTTGCTTTTCTGTTTTTTTAACTGAAGTATAGTTGATTTACAATGTTGTGTTAATTTCTGTTGTACAGCAGGTGACTCAGTTAAATATATACATATATATTCTTTTATAGTTCTCTTTTCCATTATGGTTTATCAAAAGGTATTGAATATAGTTTCCTGTGCTATACAGTAGGACCTTGTCGTTCACCTATTCGATTTATACTAATTTGCATCGGCTAACCCTGAAGTTCCAATCCATCTCTTCCCCAACCCTTCCCCCATGGTAACCACGTCTGTTCTCTATGTCTGTGAGTCTGTTTCTATCTCATAGATGGGTTTATTTGTGTCATGGTTTAGGTTTCACATATAAGTAGAATCGTATGGTATTTCTCTTCCTATTTCTGACTTTTAGTACAATAATCTCCAGTTCCATCCACGTTGCTTCAAATGACATTATTTCATTCTTTTTTTATGGCTTAATAGTATTTCACTGTGTGTGTGTAGGTGTGTGTGTGTGTGTGTGTGTGTGTATCTTCTTTATCCACAGAATTTCTGCTTTGAATCTCAATTTTGTTAGCCTCAATTTTAATAGAAGCTAGAAGAATTCTAATCTAGTATTTTCTCTGGGATAGTGGTGGGGCGGGGGGCGGGGGGTGGGGTCGGCGTGCCATGGTTCTGATATTTTATGCTGCTGACCCATAGAGTTTTAGGTGAGGTGAACAGCTTGCAAAACATCTCAATGGTTCTTTTTAATGACTTAAAAGACTTGTCTGTTATTAGAATGTATTGCTCCTTTCTTTCTCCTCCCACAGCAGTTTGTATATGTGTATATCTATAAAGTATTTCTAGAGGCTTCTAAAATTATTTGTTTACAAGTCTCTACTCCATTAGAGTGTTAATTCCCTGAGGGCAAGAACCTGGTATTATTCATGCTTAAACTCTCAGCACCTAAGAAATGACTGATATATGGCAGGTCTTCAATATTTACTTGTAGTGAATAAATAAATTCTGGCATTCCTTTACAACACTTGCAAGGATGGAAAGCCAGGAATGCTTGGAAGGGAATTTTACATAATTTGCATATCCATATATAATTGAATATACATTGAGTTTGTTTTTGTTCAATAAATTTTTACTGAATATCTACAGGTACCAGCCAATGTTTTAGGTAAAGGGGACACACAGATGATTATGATATTACCCCTTCTTGAGAATAGTTCAAAACAAATTATTAACTTAACATTTTTTTCTGGATAAAAGAAGTGGCCTGACATATCTTTGGAGCTGATTGTGTATCTGGTGGCAGTTAATCCATTTGTGCCTATGATGCCATTTGAAAGGGTTTTCTTATTCTAATATAGAAACCATTATCAGTATTACCAATAAAATATTAGACAAAAGGCAATGCAATTTTTAAAAAGCCGTTCATTTCTCTGCACTATATAATTTGGTGAAATTATATACTTTGTGTCATGACTAACTTAAGTAGAGTATTGAAGTTTAATAGTTATCTGTTCATGTATTTGATTTTTTGCTTTGGTTCCATTTGATTAAATGGAACTTTCAACAGTACAAGTTGCTTGTCTCAAAACTCCTCTGGTTATTGAACTATTGCTGCCATCTAGTGGGAGAACTTGGTGTTTTGAAAGGAAGACCATGCCTCCAAAAAATTAGTAATATGATCATAATCAAATTTTTGTTACCATGAACCACCAAAATTTAAATCCTTTATAATACTGAATTATAATAAAATTAAGTCCTTTAAAACATTAACCATTCTAACAAATCTTTATTGATATATACATATATTATCATTGTTTGGCATGTTTTATCCTTGCATTGTTCTGCTCATGGTTATACAAAATAGTTCTTTTCTATTCTTTGGCATTTACTACAGTTAGATGATTAAATTGTAATTCTGTATGATTAATTTCACTCTTCCTTGACATTAATCAGATATTTTACAATGATAAAAGTTATCTTTCACACTTAATTATTCAACCTAACAAATCTTTCAAATTCCTTTATGATGTTTCCTCTCTGAACTGTAAAACCAGAAGACACCCATCTGCTTGAGCTGATGGTTCCAATGAATCAACTCTTGCGGGGAGCACTGGTCATCATTGATCCCCACACTCAGGTGATGAAGCTTAGAGGGAGACCAGGACACGTGACAGGGCTGCATGCAGACACTGGAAGTTAAATGTTGTATAGAAAAGCAATTCAATGGTAATGGGAGTAGTTAAAAAATTTTTTAAAGAGGAGATAAAGATAAGTTATATGAGGGCTCAGCTGTAAAGAATCTGTTTGTGATGCAGGAGCCGTAGGAGATATGGGTTCAATCCCTGATTCAGAAAGATTCCCTGGAAACCCCCTCCAGTATTCTTGCCTGGAGAATCTGATGGACAGAGAAGCCTCATGGGCTACAGTCCATAGGGTCACAAAGAGTCAGACACAACTGAAGTGACTTAGCATGCATGCAAAGATTAGTTTCTCTCAAAGATTGTTAGAAAACAGTCAATCTACTATATCTTTTTCTCCAGGAGAGTCATGTGGATGAATTCACATACTGGCAAATAAACTGTCAATCCCTCTGAATGAGATAAAAAATACTAATGTAAAAATGCAGGTATCTAACCAGGAGAGTGAGGACACTACCTTTTCAGCAAACACACAAACAAAAGTCACCAAAAGTCTCTAGGCACAGAACAAGGAGAATTACTCAGAATAGTATCAATTTTGGCAGGCAAGTAAAATCCATATTGATGATTGATTGATTACCTTTTTATAAGACATTGACACGTGCAATTCTTACGTAACTTAAGTAAAACGTAATTGTGATCATCAGAAATCATTATTGAGCACTTACTTTGTGCCAGCAAACACTGAGATGTGAAAAAGGCTGAGATTAGTCTCTATTATCAGAAGTAAATAGATATAAAGAGTGGTGCCAAAGGAGAGTGGCAAAGGCAGAACAGAAAGAACTTTTAATTGACATTCAACTTTGTTGGGCTTTTCTCTCTCTTTGAAATTCAGACTTACAATCAATAAAACTGTATAAATAAAATACAAGGCAGCTGGAAGAAACTGAGTTATAATTTATTCTCTCATATTCCAATAAACATTTGGTTAGTACAGAGAAAAGAATATGTATTAATATTTTAGAATTGTCTTAGGTATAAGAAAAAAAAATCCCACAAAATTGATTCTTGTGTCAATTTCTCAAAATTCTACAACTAGAACTCCTTTAAACATCATCAAAAATGTTTTGAAATTTTAAACCTGCACACTATCTAGAAATTTTTAGTGGGGAAAAATAGCTTAAGTAATTCAAACATGAGAGAAATTTATTCTTTATTGAAACTAACTCATCAAAGCAAAATCTACTCACTTTTAGAAAATGCAGTTCAAAGATGGAATGATACACACTGTAATTGCAATAGCAACATGTGTAAAGAAAGGTACCCTTGGGGTTGACAGCGTTTACACTGAGACAGTCTATCAAATGGGGATGCATGACAGAAGGTGCTTGGTTTGCAAAGTACTATTGAAATGCTATTCAGTTTAACTTGAGTGGATTGACCTTTGTTCACACATGTGAATGAATGTAGTGAGCCAAAATTCATAGGATCCTTGAGGTACATGTCTTAACAGCAGGAGCAACTAGAATAAAAAATCTGTAATCATCCTCTGCAGAAATTGACCAACCACTCACTTACAAGATAGTCTGTTGACGTGCGTAGTGTTTATCTCTGTGTCATTTACAGAAAAGAATTGTGAGCCTCTATGTATGAGTCTTCTTTTCTCAGCTATTTGTAAGGCCTCCTCAGACAACCATTTGCCTTCTTGCATTTCTTTTTCCTTGGCATGGTTTTAGTCTCTACCTCCTATATAATGAACCTCCATCCACAGTTCTTCAGGCACTCTGTCTATCAGAACTAATTCCTTGAATCTGTTTGTTACCCCCACTGTATAATCATAAGAGATTTAATATAGGTCATACCTGAATGGTCTAGTGGTTTTAAGATGTGTTTAAGATATGTTTAAGATCAATAAGATGTGTTTGTTTTCATATGTATACATTATACTTTTTTTCATTTTATATATATATATATATATATATACACATATGTTATAAAAATAACCTCACATGATGATCACAGAACTGCAGCAGTATGTTGGTGTCTCAGGTGAGTCAAAAGGGAAATTCCAGTCAAAGGCCAGAAGGCTCAAGACCAACAAAAAGCTGATGTTTAAGTTCAAGTTCTAATGCAGCGGGAAAAAAAAAAAATGTCTCAGCTGAAACACAATCAGCAATCAGGCAGGAGGAACTCCTGTTGTCTGGGAGAGAGTCAGCCTTTTTGTTCTGTGTTAAACCTAAAAATTGCAGAGATAAAAACATGGAAGACATGATAAGGAAAAGATACGACCTAACACATTGATTTACCAAATGTTTCCTGAGACTCACTAAGTGCCAGTTTAGTTCAGTTGCTCAGTCGTGTCTGACTCTTGGCAACCCCATGAATCACAGCATGCCAGGCCTCCTTGTCTATCATCAACTCCCAGAGTTCACTCAGACTCACGTCCATCAAGTCGGTGATGCCATCCAGCCATCTCATCCTCTGTTGTCCCCTTCTCCTCCTGCCCCCAATCCCTCCCAGCATCAGGGTCTTTTCCAGTGAGTCAACTCTTCGCATGAGGTGGCCAAAGTACTGGAGTTTCAGCTTTAGCATCAGTCCTTCCAATGAACACCCAGGGCTGATCTCCTTTAGAATGGACTGGCTGGATTTCCTTGCAGTCCAAGGGACTCTCAAGAGTCTTCTCCAACACCACAGTTCAAAAGCATCAATTCTTTGGCACTCAGCTCTCTATAGTCCAACTCTCACATCCATACATGACCACTGGAAAAACTATAGCCTTGATTAGACGGACCTTTGTTGGCAAAGTAATGTCTCTGCTTTTGAATATGCTATCTAGGTTGGTCATAACTTTCCTTCCAAGCAGTAAGCGTCTTTTAATTTCATGGCTGCAATCACCATCTGCAGTGATTTTGGAGCCCCCCAAAATAAAGTCTGCCACTATTTCCACTGTTTCCCCATCTATTTCCCATGAAGTGATGGGACCAGATGCCATGATCTTCATTTTCTGAATGTTGAGCTTTAAGCCAACTTTTTCACTCTCCTCTTTCACTTCATCAAGAGGCTTTTGAGTTCCTCTTCACTTTCTGCCATAAAGGTGGTGTCATCTGCATATCTGAGGTTATCACTAAGTGCCAAGCACTCACTATTCTTGGTGTAAGACAGAAGGCAGTGAACAAAGACAGATCTCTTGGTCTCATGGAGTTTATACCCAGTGAGAGAAAGACAGTAAAAAATTAGAGTATATAGACAATATGATTTCCTGGAGAGCTAAGGGCTGGGAGGAAAAGTAAAGCTTACCAGTGACTGAAGGATAACATGTTAATCTCTCAGCCATGTCCAACTCTGGCCTCATGGACTGTAGCTGACCGCTCCTCTGTCCGTGGGATTCTCCAGGCAAGAATACTGGAGTGGGTAGGTAATTTCCTTCTCCAGGGGATTCTCCTTTATCATCTGAACCGGGGAAGCCTCTGGGTAGGTACCCTAAGACAGGGTGGATGAGCAAAGTCTAAAAAATCACATTATAACTTCAGCTTTATGTTTATAACTTCCCCTTCCTTACTACTCATTGGGTTATATTTGCATCCAGTTAACACTTCAGCCGGTTAGGATTACCTAAATACCCCAAACTTTCATTCTTAAAGGATCTAAGTGAAAGTGAAAATGTTAGTCACTCAGTTGTGTCTGACTTTTGCAACCCCGTGAACTGTAGCCCGCCAGGCTTCTCTGTTCATGGGATTCTCCAAGCAAAAATGCTGGGGTGGGTTGCCATTTCCTTCTCCAGGGGATCTTCCCAACCCAAGGATGGAACCTAGGTCTCCTGCATTGGAGGCAAATTCTTTACCATTTGAGCCACTAGGAAAGGATCTAAGTTCTCAGTAATTTTACCTTAATTGAATTGCCACTGTCTTCTTTAATTGTCATGGATATATCAGAGGGTATCCTATAGAATCCTCTAGACTTCAGACACACCCCTCCCTTTCTGTCCTTATACAGCAACAAACAAATTTCATCGTGCTATTTGGGATCTATAACATTAGCTACCACAGTGATCTCCTTTCTAAGTCTATGTGGTGTTTTTGTTTGTTTTTATTTATTTATTTTTTAACTTATCTGGCAGCATGGGATCTTAGTTAAAGCATGCAGGGTCTTTGATCTCCGTTGTGGCATGCAAACTCTCAGTTGTGGCATGTGGCTTAGTTTCTTGACCGGGGTCGAACCTTGGCCCCCTGCATTGGAAACACAGAGTCTTAGACACTGGACCACCAGGGAAGTTCCTCTTTTCTCTGTTTGTTTGTTGTACAGAATGATAACACACAAATGACTCAGTGGCCCTCCCAGTTTCCAACTGGGAAATAACTGTTACATCCTCAGGGGTTGTATCAGAGTTCAAAGCTATGAAGGTGGGAAGTAAAAATTTTGTGACTGAAGTTATTAGGTATATTAGATAAACTCTTCCTGTTTTCATGCTTGGTCTTAGACTCACATATTCTGACTGTGGGAGGAAACAGAATCAAATGGTTGTTGCCGATTTTATGTACACACCACATCCTATTGTACACTATAGAGAAACTTTGCAGAAAATTAGCTCTATAGCTGAGGTCTCAGTAGGCCAATTCTATCTCTGAGAGCTCAGTTGGTAAAGAATCTGCCTACAGTGCAGGAGATCCGGTTTGATTCCTGGGTCAGGAAGATCTGCTGGAGAAGGGATACACTACCCACTCCAGTACTCTTGGGCCTCCCTTGTGGCTCAGCTGGTAAAGAATCCACCCGCAATGTGGAAGACCTATGTTCAATTCCTGCATTGGGAAGATCCCCTAAAGAACGGAAAGGCTACCTACTCCAGTATTCTGGCCTGGAGAATCAATCAATGTGATACACCATATTAACAAATTGAAAGATAAAAACCATAAGATAATCTCAATAGATGCAGAAAAAGCCTTTGACAAAATTCAGCACCCATTTATGATTAAAACTCTTCAAAAAATGTGCATAGAAGGAACCTATCTTAATGTAGTAAAGGCCATATATGATAAGCCTACAGCAAACATTATTCTCAATGGTGAAAAACTGAAAGCATTCCCCCTAAGAGCAGGAACAAGACAAGAGTGTCTTCACTTTCACCACTATTATTCAACATAGTTCTGGAAGTCCTAGCTACAACAATCAGAGAAGAAAAAGAAATAAAAGGAATCCAGATTGGAAAAGAAGTAAAGCTGTCACTGTGTGCAGATGATATGATACTTTACATAGAAAACCCTAAAGATAGTAGCAGAAAATTACTAGAGCTAATCAGTGAATTTAGCAAAGTTGCTAGATACAAAATCAATACACAGCAATCACTTGCTTTTCTATATACTAACAATGAAAAATCAGAAAGAGAAATTAAGGAATCAATCCCATTCACCATTGCAACAAAAATAATTAAACATCTAGGAATAAACTTACGTAAGGAGACAAAAGATCTATACACAGAAAATTATAAGACACTGATGAAAGAAGTCAAATATGACATAAACAGATGGAGAGATATTCCATATTCCTGGGTAGGAAGAATCAATATTGTGAAAATGACTCTACTACCAAATGCAATCTACAGATTTAATGCAATCCCCATCAAATTATCAAAGGCATTTTTTTCACAGAACTAGAACAAAAAATTTCATGATTCCTGAATAGCCAAAGCAGTCTTGAGAAAGAAGAATGGAGTTGGAGGAATCAATCTTCCTGATTTCAGATTATACTACAAAGCTATAGTCATCATGACAGTATGGTACTGGCACAAAAACAGAAATACAGGCCAATGGAACAAGATAGAAAGCCCAGAAATAAACCCATGCAACTATGGGTACCTTATTTTTGACAAAAGAGGCAAGAATACACAATGGGGCAAAGACAGCCTCTTCAATAAATGGTGCTGGCAAAACTGGACAGCTACATGTAAAAGAATGAAATTAGAACACTTCCTAACACCATACACAAAGATAAACTCAAAATGGATAGACCTAAATGTAAGACGAGAAACTATAAAACTCTTAGAGGAAAACATAGGCAGAACACTTGATGACATAAATCAAAGCAAGATCGTCTATGACCCACCTCCTAGAGTAATGGAAATAAAAACAAAAGTAAACCGTGGGACCTGATTAAACTTAAAAGCTTTTACACTGAAAAGGAAACTAAAAGCAAGGTGAAAAGACAACCTTCAAACAGGGAGAAAATAATAGCAAATGAAACAACTGACAAAGGATTGATTTCAAAAATATATAAGCAGCTCATACAACTCAATGCCAGACAAACAAACAACCCAATCAAAAATGGGAAAAAAACCTAAACAGACATATCTCCAAAGAAGACATACAGATATCTAACAAACACATGAAAAGATGCTCAACATCACTCATTATTAGAGAAATGAAAATCAAAACTACAATGAGATATCACCTCACACTGGTCAGAATGGCCCTCATCAAAATGTCTACAAACAATAAATGCTGGAGAGGCGTAGAGAAAAGGGAATGCTCTTGCACCGTTGGTGAGGAATGTAAATTGATACAGCCACTATGGAAGACGGTATGGAGATTCCTTGAAAAACTAGGAATAAAACCACCATATGACCTAGCAATCCCACTCCTACATATATATACCCTGAGGAAACCAAAATTGAAAGAGAAACATGTATCCCATTGTTCACTGAAGCACTATTTACAATAGCTAGAACATGGAAGCAACCTAGATGTCCGTCGACAGATGAATGGATAAAGAAATTGTGGTATACGTACACAATGGAAAATTGCTCAGCCATAAAAAGGAATGCATTGGAGTCATTTCTAATGAGGTGGATGACCTAGAACCTATTATACAGAGTGAAGAGAGTCAGAAAGAGAAAGATAAATACTGTATTCTAATGCATATATTTGGAATCTAGAAAAATGATACTGAAGAATTTATTTACAGAGCAACAATGGAGAAACAGACTTATGGACATGGGGAGAGGAGAGGAGAGGGTGAGACGTATGGAAAGAGTAACATGGAAACTTACATTACCATGTGTAAGATAGATAGCCAGTGGGAATTTGCTGTATGGCTCAGGAAACTCAAACAGGGGCTCTGTATCAACCTAGAGGGGTGGGATGGGGAGGGAGATGGGAGGGAGATTCAAAGGGAGGGGATATATGTATACCTGTATATATGTATATTTGCTGTATATATGCAGCAAAATTCTGTAAAGCAATTATCCCTCAATAAAAAATAAATAAAATTTTAAAAAAATACAGAAAGGTAGGCGGCTAGAAGGAACTTTGTGGAATTGGGTTGGAATTTAGAGGTATCAGTATAAACTGGTGGTTATGGATAGAGACAAATGTATGTTTATATGCATAATTTATTTCTAGCTCTTTCTTCTGAGTTCTTGAAGCAATGATTCAAGAGAGATTGAGAGGCTGAATGGTTCCAGTAGCAATGAGTACACATAAAACCCAGATCTTGGCAACTTAAAACCATTTGTCACTATAAAACATTATTAGGAAAGTCATTGATTAAGGGACTGAAGCAGAGAAGGGACAAGAGGAGCTTGGAATTTCCCACTGGACCTGAAATTAAGGAAAATCTGAAAGAATGATGTACATGCATACTAAGTCGCCTCAGTCACGTCTGACTCTTTGCGACCCCAAGAACTTTAGCCCACAAGGCTCCTTTGTCCATGGGGATTCTCCAGGCAAGAATACTGGAGTGGGTTCCCATGCCTTCCTCCAGGGGATCCTCCCAACCCAGGATCGAATGATGGGCACATGTCAAAAGTGCAGATGCCACCCTAACTGAGAAATCAAAGGTAACCTTCCCAGTAATGTCACACATGATGAGTCTCTTGTTAAAATGCCCTGAACACAGTACAACTCTCTTCTGAACTTTCCTGGCAAATATGTATATCTGCATCAAATGATGAGGAAATGTCAGCTAAAGCTCATATGGAGGAGGTATTCTACAAAATTATCAAGTCAAAGAAAGACTGGAACCATTGCAGGTCAAAGAATATCGTCTAAAGAGACATGGTGACTGTATACAATGTGTGAGCTTTTCCTGTGTAGCTTTGTTTGCAGGGTTTGAGGCGCTAAAGAATTTGGCAACTTCTGTATTGTTTTCAAATGAACAGAAAACATAATAGGGGGTTGGTATCCCAGGGAGCTATCTGGGTGCAAGGCTTGTTATACTTTGTCTTATAGACAAAGCAGATCTGCCTTATGTACAAAGCTTTATATAAACCAAATTATATTTGTTTTAATCAGATTAATCTCCAGAGTATTTGCCTGTCTTATTTTTCGTTCATCTCTATGTTCTGTTACCTAAAAGGATATAATTTTCTTCCAATTTTATCTTTTCTTCATCTCCACGTACATACCCTTCCCACCATGATGTATAAAAAGAACACAATTTTAGGTTTGAAGAATTTTTTATTAATAGTATATATGTGAAGTCAAGTGGGCCTTAGAAAACATCACTACAAACAAAGCTAGTGGAGGTGATAGAATTCCAGTTGAGCTGTTTCAAATCCTGAAAGATGATGCTGTGAAAGTGCTGCACTCAATATGCCAGCAAATTTGGAAAACTCAGCAGTGGCCACAGGACTGGAAAAGGTCAGTTTTCATTCCAATCCTAAAGAAAGGCAATGCCAAAGAATGCTCACACTACCACACAATTGCACTCATCTCACATGCTAGTAAAGTAATGCTCAAAATTCTCCAAGCCAGGCTTCAGCAGTACATGAACCGTGAACTTCCAGATGTTCAAGCTGGTTTTAGAAAAGGTAGAGGAACCAGAGATCAAATTGCCAACATCCGCTGGATCATGGAAAAAGCAAGAGAGTTGCAGAAAAACATCTATTTCTGCTTTATTGACTATGCCAAAGCCTTTGACTGTGTGGATCACAATAAACTGTGGAAAATTCTGAGAGAGATGGGAATACCAGACCCCCTGACCTGCCTCTTCAGAAATCTGTATGCAGGTCAGGAAGCAACAGTTATAACTGAACATGGAACAACAGACTGGTTTCAAATAGGAAAAGGAGTACATCAAGGCTGTATATTGTCACCCTGCTTATTTAACTTCTTTGTAGAGTACATCATGAGAAACGCTGGACTGGAAGAAACACAAGCTGGAATCAAGATTGCCGGGACAAATATCAATCACCTCAGATATGCAGATGACACCACCTTTATGGCAGAAAGTGAAGAGGAACTCAAAAGCCTCTTGATGAAAGTGAGAGGAGAGTGAAAAAGTTGGCTTAAAGCTCAACATTCAGAAAACGAAGATCATGGCATCCGGTCCCATCACTTCATGGCAAATAGATGGTGAAACAGTGGAAACAGTGGCAGACTTTATTTTTTTAGGCTCCAAAATCACTGCAGATGGTGACTGCAGCCATGAAATTAAAAGACGCTTACTCCTTGGAAGAAAAGTTATGACCAACCTAGATAGCATATTGAAAAGCAGAGACATTACTTTGCCAACAAAGGTCCGTCTAGTCAAGGCTATGGTTTTTCCAGTGGTCATGTATGGATGTGAGAGTTAGACTGTGAAGAAAGCTGTGCCGAAGAATTGATGCTTTTGAACTGTGGTGTTGGAGAAGACTCTTGAGAGTCCTTTGGACTGCAAGGAGATCCAACGAGTCCATTCTGAAGGAGATCAGCGCTGGGATTTCTTTGGAGGGAATGATGCTAAAGCTGAAACTCCAGTACTTTGGCCACCTCATGTGAAGTGTTGACTCACTGGAAAAGACTCTGATGCTGGGAGGGATCGGGGGCAGGAGGAGAAGGGGACAACAAAGGATGAGGTGGTTGGATGGCATCACTGACTCAATGGATATGAGTCTGAGTGAACTCTGGGAGTTGGTGATGGACAGGGAGGCCTGGCGTGCTGTGATTCATGGGGTCGCAAATAGTTGGACACGACTGAGCGACTGAACTGAACTGAACTGAACTGATATATGTGAAATCTTAGTTTCTATCTATGTGTGTGTGTGAGCCTGCATACTCAGTCATGTCTGACTCTTTGCAACTGCCTGAACTGTAGCCCTCCAGGCTCCTCTGTCTATGGAATTCTCCAGCAAGAATACTGGAGTGGGTTGCCATTCCTTCTCCAGAGGATCTTCCTGACCTGAGGATTGAATCCACGTCTCTTGCATCTCCTGCATTGGCAGATGGGTTCTTTACTAGCTGAGTCACATGGGAAGCCCATGTAGGGTTAAAAATGTAAACTGACCTTTCTTTCTTTCTTTTTTTTTTTTTACTTCATTTTACTTTACAGTACTGTATTGGTTTTGCCATACATCAACATGAATCTGCCACGGGTGCACATGTGTTCCCAATCCTGAACCCCCCTCCCACCTCCCTCCCCACACCATCTCTCTGGGTCATCCCAGTGCACCAGCCCCAAGCATCCCGTATCCTGCATCGAACCTAGACTGGCGATTCATTTCTTATAGATATTATACATGTTTCAATGCCATTCTCCCAAATCATCCCACATTCTCCCTCTCCCACAGAGTCCAAAAGACTGTTCTATACATCTGTGTCTCTTTTGCTGTCTCACATACAGGGTTATTGTTACCATATTTCTAAATTCCATATATATGTTTGAAACAGACTTCAACGATGTGGATTTTAACAGTGTTTCTCATTAAACATTATGAAGAAATCCTCTGTCTATGTCAGTGTATGTCAGTGACACACAAAAATATGTTTAATATTTGAATCATTCCTCAAAAGGGTGGATATTCTAACTAGAATGCTAAAAGCTTTGGCGGGTGATGGAACATAAGTTGAAGTAGAGCTTGGGACAGATGAATTGCTCTGCATTATAGATGCCTGAAATTGTGAGGAGGTATACAAAATGCAAGGTCGGCTGGCATCCACCAGATGGGGAGGTGAGCTGAGATGCAGGATGTATCCCAAGCGTAAGAAGTAGGGGATTGGAAAGGTAGTGGTCCAAGAGGAATTTTAGGGCAACAGGCTCTTGAGTGTGATTCATAAATCTCATAAAATGCTTAGTGTACTTGGAGCGGTGGTAGAAACTAATGAAGAGGCGTAATTCTGTGATTGACACGGTGTGGAAATCATAAGGCTTTGTGGATGAGGGCACTGTAGACAACTGAGGTCCGTAAGTGTACTTGGGCATCTGGTAATATGCAAAAGAACCCATCTGTGGATATGTTCCTTTATGGGTCTTGGTTTGCGGGGTGGGGGTGGGGGTTCATGTTTTTCTGTAATATAATGACTGGTCAACAGTCATTTCCTGCCTTTTTCTTTACTAAGCCATTTTTACAATGGGACAGTTTGATAAATTTGGTAAATATCTGAGGCTAGTTCACAGGCAAACAAAGTCATAAGAAGATGGGTAACAGACTGTTCACTGGTTTTCTCTAAATAGATACGATGAGTCACATCTTTCCCTTGGTTTACCATCTGCTGTGATTTAGAAAGCAGCCCTCATTTAAACAAGACTTATTTTTTTTTTTCTATTTCTTTGATTATTCTTGCATGTGAGAAGGATTGGGCTGGGACTCACACTTTTATTTATTTCTTATTGTACATGATAAACCCTTGTTGTGCTGTGTCAACCCTTGTTTTGCCAACGTGTACAAATCACTTAAAGGGGGCATCTATAGCAAGAGTACCACTGAACTGTCTCTACAGATGCAGCCGTGAGTGTGAGCTCATTTGCTCAGTTGTATCCGACTCTTTGTGACCCCATGGGCAGTAGCCCGAGAGGCTCCTCCGTCCATGGGATTCTCCAGGCAAGAACACTGGAGTGGGTTGCCATGCCCTCCTCCAGGGGATTTCCCGACCCAGGGACTGAGCCCAGGTCGCTTAGGTCTCCTGCACTGGCGATTCCTCTCTCCCAGGGAGTGTCTGTGATGCTCCCTCGCCATCACTATCTGGCAGAACTGATTTTACTGTTGATTGTCATAGCAGATGTTTGAGATGAGCTACAGGTCACTTGGGATGATTCTGTAAAGAAATCTTCATGACTGGGCAGTTGGGCAGAGAGGTTAAGACAATCTGAATATAGGAAAGTCCTATCCAGAGCTGTCATATAATTTTCTTCCATATGAGCTTACCCTCTATTTTCTACACACTATGATGAGAGAGCCAGTTCTTACAATTTGATCATGAGTTTCGTTTCATTCTGAGCTTTTCTAGTGGCTCAGATGGTAAAGTGTCTGCCTGCAATGCGGGAGACAATCCCTAGGTTGGGAAGATCCCCTGGAGAAGGAAATGGCAACCCACTCCAGTACTCTTGCCAGGAAAATCCCACAGAATGAGGAGCCTGGTAGGCTACAGTCCATGGGGTCACAAAGAGTTGGACATGACTGAGTGACTTCACTTTCATTCCAAAGTTTTGTAAAGGGACTTCCCTTGTGGTCCAGTGGCTGGGACTTCACACTTGCAATACAGGGGGCCTAGGTTCAATCTGAGCACTGAGGAATTGAAGTTTTTGAATTGTGGTGTTGGAGAAGACTCCTGAGAGTCCCTTGGACTGCAAAGAGATCCAACCAGTCAATCCTAAAGGAAATCAGTCCTGAATATTCATTTGAAGGACTGACGCTGAAGCTGAAACTCCAATACTTTGGCCACCTGATGCAAAGAACTGACTCATTGGAAAAGACCCTGATGCTGGGAAAGATTAAAGGCAGGAGGGAAGGGGCCGACAGAGGATGAGATGGTTGGATGGCATCACTGACTCGATGGACATGAGTTTGAGCAAGCTCCAGGAGTTAGTGATGGACAGGGAAACCTGGCATGCTGCAGTCCAGGGGGTCACAAGGAGTCAGACACAACTGAGTGACTGAACTGACTGACTGGGTTCAATCCCTGGTCTGGGAACTGGATCCCACATGCCACAACTAAGGGATCATGTGCCACAACTAAAGATTCCCAATGACACAGCAAAAATCGAGGGTCCTGCGTGCCTTGACTAGGACCCGGTGCAGCCAAATAAATAAATATATATATATTTTTAATTTGATAAAACTTTTGAGCATCTACTGAATACAGTCATTGAATAAGATAAATTCCTTGCTTTTAAGCAGCTGAGTGAGCAAACAAACAATTTTAATTGCAAAGACAAAGACATACAAAGAACCTGAGTAGGGTGATGTGTTCTAACCTGGGAATTAAAAAAAGAAGTGTCTTAGAGGAAAGGGTGCCTGAGTTGTGCCTGAATAAGGAGGAAATAGTCAGGTGGGGTGTGTGTCTGGGGGTAGGGGTGCCAGACCAAGGTCCTAAGAGTGGGAACATTATGAATAAATCCTCAGAGGTTTGAAAGGAAAGAAAGGAAATGCAGAAAGGTGTTCAGGGAGGAACAAGCATTGCAATCATGGCAGGACAAAGCGTGAGGCCAGAAGGAGAGGAGTCAGGGCTGGATGGTTAGTGCAGTGGGTCATGGAAACATTGCAAGACACAATGCAAGAGGCTTAGCGTTGATCCTTAGGCAACTCGGGAGACATTGGAAGGTATAAATGGAGAAGCTGTCTTTTAAAAGACATGGTTATGTGGAGGAAGGGTTGCAAGTGAACAAAATAAGGAAACATTGAGAAGGTTGCTGCTATGGGAGAGAGATGATGAAAGATTGGACAGGGCAGTAAATACAAAGATGGAGAGAAGGGAGTTGGGTTTGAAAATTATCAGGAGCTAAAATTAGTAGAACGTGGGGATTGATTACATCATGGAACAGTGTGAAGGAGCCCAGTACCTGCCGTGGTAACTGGTTGGCTGTAATACAGTCTATTTGAAGAGCCCACTTAGTGGAATACAAATTTAGCTTTGAGTATTTTATCAGAGCTCCCCAAGTGGAGATATCCACTAGCCAGGGGTCCCTAATCACCAGGCCGTGGACCAATCCTGGTTCATGACCCGTTAGGAACCAAGCTCTAGAGCAGGAGGTGAGCAGCAGGCCAAAGAGGGAAACTTCATCTGTATTTACAGCCACTTCCTAACATGCTTGAATCATTCTGAAACCATACCCCTTCCCATCACTGGTCTGTGGAAAAATTGTCTTCCATGAAACCAGTCCCTGGTGCCCAAAAGGCTGGAGACTGCAGCACTAGGCAATCATTTGCACTGAGAGGCATAGCCAGATCAGGGGTGCTGCTAGGGATTAAGAAATCAACAGCAGAGAAATAGGAATTAAAGCCCAGGGAGAATGTGTAGAACACAGAAGTCAATGGTCAGAAGCAGCAAATGGAGGGAATGACCGAAGAGCAATAACAACAACAGAGAAAGTCCATCAATATAGACAAGTAGGGAGGCAGGGACTGGGGGACGATGTGGTGAACTTTAGAAAGAACCAGAGGGAACTCCAGGAATATATCTAGAGAAAACTCTAATTTGAAAAGACACACGCACCCTAGTGTTCACTGCAACACTACAACAGCCAGGATATGGAAGTAACCTATATATCCACATGCAGGCATGCCCAGTCACTTCAGTTGTATACGACTCTTTGCAACCCAATGGACTAGAACCTGCCACAGGCTCCTCTGTCCATGGGATTCTCCAGGCCAGAATACTGGAGTGAGTTGCCATGCCCTCCTCCAGGGGATCTTCCCAACCCAGGGGTCGAACTTATGTCTCCTGAATTGGCAGGGAGGGTTCTTTACCACTAGTGCCAGCTGAGAAGCTCAGGTAAAGAATGTGGTATATTTATACAATGAAATACTACTTGGACATAAAAGAGAGTGAAATAATGCCATATGCAGCAACGTGGATGGACTTAGAGAATGTCATATTAAGTCAGGAGAAAGACAAATCCCAAATAATATCACTTGTATGTGGAATCTAAAAGAAATGACACAAATGAATTCTTTATAAAACAGAAATAGATTCACAGACATCTGAAAAAAACTAAGGTTACCAAAGAAGAGTGGGGAGAATAAATTAGGAATTTAGACTTAATATATACACACTACTATATACTGACGAGATAAGCAACAAGGGCCTACTGTATATCACAGGGAACTATACTCAAAATTTTGTAATAACCTATAAAGGAAAAGAATTTGAAAAAGAATATATATCTACATATAACTGAATCAATGTGCTATATACCTGAAACTAACACAAAATTGTATATCAATTATACTTCAATTAAAAAAACAATATTGTAAAATAGTTTAATTTGGAGGCAGTCTTTTCTGACTAACTGAACTTAAGATAGTTGCTGCTGCTACTAAGTCGCTTCAGTTATGTCCAGTTTTTTGCGATCCCATGGACTGTAGCCCACCAGGCTCTTTTGTTTATGGGATTCTCTGGGCAAGAATACCGGATGGACTGCCATGAGCAAGCTTTAAACCACAAAGTAACATTGATCCGTTTGATGTCAGGAGAAAAGTTTTGATCATTTGACAAACTCACTTGTGCCATCTAGAACTGTATTCTCCAGGAGGGTAGCTACTACCATAAAAATGAATTCATAGTAAGTCAGAATAAAAATTGAGTCCCTCAGCAGCACCACACACTTACCAGGAGTGCTACCTACTAGTAGTACGAACAGCATCAATGCATTTAAAGTGCTCAAAGGCCACATGTTTTGGACAGAGTAGGTTCCCAGGTGGGTCAGTGGTAAAAAGCCAGCCTGCCAATGCAGGAGACACAGGAGACATGGGTTCGAGATCTGGGTCAGAAAGACCCCTGTAGGAGGAAATGGCAACCCACTCCAGTATTCTTGCCAGGCTCTTGAGAAGAGCCTGGTAGGCTACAATCCATGGGGTTACCAAGAATCAGACATGACTTAGGGAATGAGCATGCAAGATATGATATTACCACCATGGTAGAAAGTTCCGCTGGATGTTACTTACCTAGAAATAACTCCTTGGTCTGTTAGTGCCCAAGGAAGGAGCCAGGTGCTAATCAAAATGCCATTCACTAGTAGAAAAACTGTAGATGTGGTTACAGTGACGGTGTAGTCCTTTGTTCAAAACACAAATCAATACAGTATTAGGATTAGAAACCTTTGAGGATCGGAATTACATGGAACAAAATACAGTATTTAGGCCTACTGAGTAAGTGGAGGTGAATTCTTTTCCTACAGTAAAATCTGGATGCGCTGCCATCATCTGGGGGGTTAGGAAAAATCAGCTAAGTCTAAGCATTTGAAATTTTGCATTTACTTTCTCAAAAATGGCCAAATAAAACAGTAGATGCCTATTGTGTATCAAGGCTACTTTGCTTTTAGGGGAAAAAAAAATCTTTCACAATCTCTAATTCAAACAATGATCTAAACTGTTTAAATTTTCAAAATATAAAATGGGAGGTCAAGAGAGCCCCCAAATACTGTTCCACTAGGGGGGAAAGTAGTTCAAACATTTTAAATATGTTCTTAAATTTGTACTTTTTTATAAATTATCCCTCGTATTGGAGAGCAGTAATGCTAGCTTCTACTGAGAAGCAATCATTAGTAACAACTAAAGTATTATAAGGAAATCAATATTTATTATGGTAATGGATTAGAGGATAAAGGTAAGAGTTCACTAAATAGCTTATTTACTATTATATTGATACTATTTTTAATAATCAAACCATTATCCAGGAGATGCTGGCCAAGTAGAAGATGCTGGCCAGTCTGGATGACCGAATCATGAGGGTTTGTGGTGAATAGTTACTGCCTGATTAACAAACAGCGGACTCTAAAAGTTTAATTGTGTTTTTGTGTGTGCGTTTGACATTAAATTTTGTATCTTATTGCTCAGGAAGGACAGAAGAAAACCAAGAGGCAAAGGAAAAGCTTTGTTCCGAAGGTGTCCAGCAGGTGGCATCAGTGCTGCAGCTACAAGCCTGCTTTCCAGGACCCCAATTGAAAGAGATTGGTTTATGATCAACCTTCATTAACCATTTCTCTTTCTGACACGAAGCAAGAAGCGCAATCTAAATATCGATATCTTCAGGATAAATCTACTTTCATCCTGGGAATGACTGATTTTAAACATAACTTACAGAAAGCTTACATACAGCACCAGCTTCAAAGTCTTGAGCGAATGTGGGGGGCGGGGCTAGAATAAGCACAGTCCAAACAGGAGATAAGACGATGGACCACTTTCCACTCTAGGAGAAGCCATCTGGGAAGAGCAACTCTTTTCTTTTCAAACTCCCCTTTACTGTCAGTTCCATCTCCTCAGCATGTCAGAAGAGAAATACATTTCCATTCTAAAATACAAAATCTGCCCAACCTCTCTTGACCTTTGCTCCCAACCAGCCACCATCCAATTTACTTCTCTCTCTATAAGCCCCAAACTTCTTGAAACCATGATCAACACTTCCTCATCTCTCATTCACTCTTCAGCTCCCCTTAATCTGTTTCCCATCCTTGTGTCTTTCAAATAATCCTCCATGGAGCCCAAAGGGAAATTTGCCCAACTTCAAATCTCCTTGTGGTTAAACCTCTAGTCACTTAGGAAAGAGTCCAGCTCCTAAGCAGAGAATTAGGGTTGCCTCCCTCCCTGACCTTCTCTCTCACTAGCAGTTCCCAGCTGCCTCAGTTCACAGCACACACCATGCCTTGTCTCATTTCTGTGCTTTTGTTCACACTCTCTTCTCTCCCTGGAATGCCTTAACATTCTCCTTTCCCAGATTTGTCTGAATTTTCCTACACATTATTAACACCAAGTTCAAATTCTTGGAGGAAATTTCCCTAACTGGAGGAATTTCCCTAATTCCCCTGGTCCTACATGAGTAACTGAACTCAGATCCAAATTTCTTATAATCCCCTCTGTATCTATCTGGGGATATATTTATTAGTGAATATGTTGATTATCTGTGTCTGTATTATAGTATTTTGCTTGTATGTCTGTCTTCCCTTTCAGACTGAGAATTGCTTTAAAGAGGAGGTTTGGGAGTTCAATGATTCACTGAAGACTCCAAACAAAAACAATATTACAGTAAAATACTTTGCCTTGTACACATTATTGAAAACTTTTTTAAAACATCTGCTACCTATGTAAATACAGACATTTATGGTTATTTCCAAAAAATTACTGTAATGGAAGAATCATGGAATTACTTAATCTAGGAGCCAATTAGGAAAAGGCAGTGGCACCCCACTCCAGTACTCTTGCCTGGAAAATCCCATGGATGGAGGAGCCTGGAAGGCTGCAGTCCATGGGGTCGCTGAGGGTCGGACACAACTGAGCGACTTCACTTTCATTTTTCACTTTCATGCATTGGAGAAGGAAACGGCAACCCACTCCAGCGTTCTTGCCTGGAGAATCCCAGGGACAGGGGAGCCTGGTGGGCTGCCGTCTATGGGGTTGCACAGAGTCAGACACGACTGAAGTGACTTAGCAGCAGCAGCAGCAGGAGCCAATTATTTAGAAAGTAATGGAATATGGTTTGGGGGGAAAAAAAGCAGGCAAACTTTGGAAAATCTAATGGTGAAAAGATGGAAAAAAACAAAGAGAGCATGACAAATATGTAAATAAGGCCACTACTATGGTTACTACTATTACAAAATATCGTGCCCATTGGTATGCTAAAAAAATTTTGGAAATACGGTAAAATAAATATTTTCTGGAAAACTACCAAATTGCTTCAGTATGAAGTATTTATTATTAATGGACTAATAAGGATCAAATTTAAACATTTATCAATTGCCTGCATAAAATACTTTTAATTTTTACAAGTGAATTATCTAAATATTTCCTAGAAAATTTATGTGCCATTAAATTGTTTCAGAACATATGAAGTGGTAAAATTCACAATTCAGCCTAACAAAGTAAACATAACACATACCCAAAACCCAATCCTTAGCCCTCAAACAAAACAGGGAAGATTCATTATCTGGAAAGTCATTAGTATTCAGTATCTCAAACTTGAAGAAAAAATTATACAAAATTTTCAACTTTATCATAATGATATTTAATTAACTTAGATGACCATTTATAAGAAATTTTCTTTTAATAGGATAATTGTCCTTAAATATAATAAAGAGCTTCAAGTATGGATTTTGATAAATTTATCATTTTTTCATTTTTAATGAAAGATCCAATTGTTTCAACTTTGTATCTTGAAAAGAGAATGTGGTAAGATGTTTTGAAATCCAAGTTGTCTACAGTTATTTGGTGAACAACCCCATGTTACAGCTCACAGGACATTTATGCAGACAGTTATTATGCCTGGTTGTGGTTCTCCCACAATAGGTCTAGATGACTTCAAACTTTGTGATTCTTTCCCTGGAAGCTATGTCTACATAATTTTGGAACTAAACAATATGTCTATAAAGTATCCTTATATAATTTGGTGAATATTTTCCATACCATAAAAAGAAATTATATGAAATACTGATGGAACAGTTTGTTTAAAAAAAGATTCAAAGAATTAGAAATATGAATTTTCTCTTTGTCAGGAGTAATCCAATAGTAATTATGTAGCTATGTTATCTTTGCAGCATGATGCTGTTAATAAAAATGAATTGGTAAAATATCTTAACAAAACGTGATGGGCCGCCCCTCAGCCTCTTATTGACCTTTGTTCTTAGAGTTTGAGGGTGGTAAATAAGCATTCCTAGACGTGAGTCAGCCCCAATGCCCCAAATTAAAGCTGACTAAGAAATAAAACAAACTCCTCCCTCCATGGGATTCTCCAGGAAAGAGTACTGGTATAGGTTGCCATTTCCTTCTCCAGGGGATCTTCCCTACCCAGGGATCGAACCCCGGTCTCCTGCATTCCAGGCAGATGCTTTAACCTCTGAGCCACCAGGGAAGCCCTAAAACAAACTAGTGGAGGCGAAAAACATCAGTTTACATGTTGATAAAGCTAGATGGGAGATGTGAGGCCAGGGGAGGCTGCCAAATAATTTCCTTGCTGAGACTTACTTTCTCTCCGTGACTGTATTGCTCTCCTGCTGTGGGCAGAGCCAACCACGGTAAACTGACCTCAGGAAGAGCTGGAACTGCCTCGCCTAAAAGAGACCTGTGCCTGCTGTCTTTGTCCCCTGCGTTCACCAGTGAGATCAGCTATTCTCTTTCCAAGTGAAAGAATGAGTGAGGTACACCTCTAAACACTAGACAGAAGGTGTAAGTTCCCAATTTGTAGAGAACAGTTGCTTCTACCAAGCATATTTTCAGTAAGTTCTTAGAGAAGACACCATTGATCATTAAATTATTTCATGTTTTAAGAAAACATTTAATTTATAAGGTTAAACAACTATGGCTTAAGCAAGAAGGAAGCCAATGTTCCTTTTATTAAAAAGACATCAGACACCGGTAGCACAGTTACTTTAGCAGCTACATAATCATCCAAGGTCCAGCCTTCTTTCTGCTATTTGCTCTACCAAACCACTTCCTCATGGCACAAGAAGGATTCCAGAGCTCTGGCCATTATATAAAATCCACATTGAATATGGAAGGAAGAAAGAAAGAAGAGAAGTGAAGAAGAGTATGTTCTGTCTTATTCAGGAAATTTTCTCAAAATGACACATGACCACATAACGCTTTTGTATTTGATTTCTTTGCCAAAGCAGTAACATGACTGTCCCTGTTGCTAGGAAGGCAGGAAGGTTATTTATCTGTGCCCAGTTAATACTGGGGCCTTATTACAAAGCATGAAGGGGTGGGTGTGTTTGGGAAGCAACCAGCAGAATTTATCATGTTGATCAAGCAACATGGAAAAGAATCAGTTCAGTTCAGTTCAGTCACTCAGTCGTGCCCGACTCTTTGCGACCCCATAGACTGCAGCACACCAGGCTTCCTTGTCCATCACCAACTCCCAGAGCTTACTCAAACTCATGTCCATTGAGTCGGTGATGCCATCCAACCATCTCATCCTCTGTCGACCCCTTCTCCCGCCTTCAATCTTTCCCAGCATCAGGGTTTTTTCAAATGAGTTAGTTCTTTGCATAAGGTGGCCAAAGTACTAGAGTTTCAGCTTCAGCATCAGTCCTTCCAGTGGATATTCAGGACTGATTTCCTTTAGGATGGACTGGTTGGATCTCCTTGCTGTCCAAAGGACTCTCAAGAGTCTTCTTCAACACCACTTTTCAAAAGCATCAATTCTTCAGTGCTCAGCTTTCTTTATGTGAAAAAATAATGGCAGCTAATTTCCTCCACTGAAACGTTTTAAATCAACTTCTCTAATTTATTTATTTATCTGCTTATTTTTGGCTGTTCTAGATCTTGATGGCCCTGCGCAGGCTTTCTCTAGTTGTGGCAAGTGGGAGCTCCTCGCTGTTGCAGTGCGTGGACTTCTCACTGGAGTGACTTTTCTTGTTGCAGAGCACAGGCTCTAGGGCACATAGGCTCGGTAGTTGTGACACAGAGGCTTAGTGGTCCCGTAGGCCTGTGGGATCTTTCCAGACCAGGGATCAAACCCATGTCCCCTGCATTGACAGGTGGATTCTTAACCACTGGACCAGAGGGGAAGTCCCTCAAATCTTTTTAAATTAAGTTTTTACTTTTACCTTGTTTTAATAGTGCCAACAAAGGTCTGTCTTGTCAAGGCTATGGTTTTTCCTGTGGTCATGTATGGATGTGAGAGTTGGACTGTGAAGAAGGCTGAGCACCGAAGAATTGATGCTTTTGAACTGTGGTGCTGGAGAAGACTCTTGAGAGTCCCTTGGACTGCAAGGAGATCCAACCAGTCCATCCTAAAGGAGATCAGCCCTGGGTGTTCTTTGGAAGGAATGATGCTAAAGCTGAAACTCCAGTACTTTGGACACCTCATGCGAAGAGTTGACTCGTTGGAAAAGACTTTGATGCTGGGAGGGATTGAGGGCAGGAGGAGAAGGGGACGACAGAGGATGAGATGGCCGGATGGCATCACTGACTCGATGGATGTGAGTTTGAGTGAATTCCAGGAGTTGGTGATGGACAGGGAGGCCTGGCATGCTGCAGTTCATGGGGTTGCAAAGAGTCGGTTGGACATGACTGAGCGACTGAATTGAACTGAACTGAATAGCATATAGTTATGTGGTAGTTTCAAGCTGTCAATCAAGCTCTTTGTAAAACCAAAATTCCATGAACAGGGGAGCCTGGAGGGCTGCAGTCCATGGGGTTGCAAGGCGTCAGACATGACTGAGCGACTGAGCACACACACACACAACCATTTTATTCACATGATATTTGTGCCAGTTTCTCAAGTCCAAGAGGAAGAGAAAGTGAAACAACAGTTTATATTTCAGTAATGGAAAAGCAATCAGACCCACGTAAGTATGGCAGCTTCTTTCTTTATACTTAGAAACAAGTGCCCCTTTTTAGGATCACTATGCATTTCAACTGTATATGCCAGGTCAAGATCAAACACTTGAACCTGAGCCAGTCCAGGCTCCTATAGGGTTAAATTCAGGTTCTACCCAATCCTAGGAAACCAGTTCTAACTAACTACCCTATAGATGGAAAGAGAAGAATCCTAGAGGTTAATATGCTCAAATCCCCAAGTTCTTCCTATCTCCATAGTGACTTAGAGCTTCATATTCTTATTTAGATTGGACACACTCAATGCTCAGCAGACAGCCTGGGACTAAGCTGGTGTGCATTCAAAATCCAGTGAACTCCAGGAATCTCTGAGCCTCTAAAGAGGCAAGCAAGGAACACTTTTTCCAAATGTTGCCCTCTTCTGTTCAGTCAAAGTACACATTGCAGTTCTCTGCTTGGGTGACTGAACAATGTCATTCCTGACAAGGGGGTGCCATTTGTTTTATTCCTCTGCAAACACAACATTCTTGCTCCCACAGGATTCCCACCTGGAACACCAAATTTCAATATCCTTGACTATAATCTAATTGCATCTGCCACCTACCACTATGAGCCACCTTTGGTTACTTGCCATTCCAGGTAACTAATTAAATAATAGCTTCAGTTGGCAGCAGATGAACTCAGACTTTCCAGTAAATATCAACTCTCATGCATTCTGGAAAAGGAAAGAGAACACAGGAAGCTTTCATTTCTCTATGTGGTATCTGACTGGTGCGCAGGTCATGGCCTTAATGATCCCTAAGCACTCTAAGTGCTGATCATTCTTGTTTTTCCATGACTCAGTCTTTTGCTCAGTAAACCCAGCAATAAATATGACTTGGATTTAAGAAATCTGGATAACAATCCCTGTTCTACCAACTAGTGATGTACTTTGTGCAAGTTTCTAAATTTACTTGTCTGTTTCATTTTATTAAAAAAAATCCAAAAGTTGGATTCTAATCTTTTCAATTCAAAAATTCTGACTTGAACTTTTTGAAATTCATTCCTTGCATGATGTCTAAGAGAAATGTATTTCAACATTTTCACATTTAAAAGAGGCGATCTGCTTGAAAGGAAACAGATGTAGGTGCAACATGGATTTCATTAACCTATTTGTAAATCCCCGTTAAGTAAGAGCTGTAACTTGTTGATTTCCAAAGTAGGAAAGAATTTTTCATAATTCAGGTTGAAATATTGTATCCTCAAAGGAAATTTTGGCAAAAGATTTCTTAACCACATAGCTGATGTGATCATGTAGCCAATGGCTTTCTTAATTTTATAAATCTTAATGCTCTCACTGCTACAGCACACAGTTGTTAGAGGCAAAAAGGAAAATACATCTGTTGAGAAAGAACAAGCATTTTTTCCAAAGGTAAATAAAATCTGATAAACTTGGAATAAGGTTAGAAAGAAATTAAACTGTGTAACAGCATCACCCCATGAACTCTTTCTTGGATGAGTATGTCTGAAAACAAGCAAAGTGAAAGCAAAGTTGCTCAGTCGTGTCCGACTCTGCGACCCCATGGACTGTAGCCTACCACGCTCCTCTGCCCATGGGATTTTCCAGGTAAGAGTACTGGAGTGGGTTGCCATTTCCTTCTCCAGAGGATCTTCCCAACCCAGGGATCTAACCCAGGTCTCCCGCTTTGTAGGCAGATGCTTTACCATTTGAGCCACCAGGAAAGATGAAGAAAAGAAAGTGAAGTCGCTCAGTTGTGTCTGATTCTTTGCAACCCCATGGACTGTAGCCTACCAGGCCTCTCCGTCTTGGAATTTTCCATGCAAGAATACTGGAGTGGGTTGCCATTTCCTTCTCCAGGAGATCTTCCTGACCCAGGGATTAAACCTGGGTCTCCCACATTGTAAGCAGATGCTTTACTGTCTGAACCACTGCTGCTGTTGCTAGGGATATCCAAGTGCTAGTTCTACCCAAATGTGGTACACGGGCACCAAGGATGCAGAAATATCATCATTCTTAGTGATGAAGTATCCTTAGTAACAAACTGAGAAGTGTTAGGCTGGACTTGTAGGTTAGGGGAGCAGAACCCTGACCACAGAGGAAACTCCAGTGAAACTAAAGGCCATGATAGTGGGAATGGAGGGGTAAGGAGAGATGAAGCCGAGAGTGAGTGCACAGGGCGGCTTAGGGCACTGCCTGATTTGCATCTACTTGCACCAGAATTAACTGTAGCCCCCGCTAAGCATGATGGGGAAAGGATGAAAGTGTAACTGAAACTGCTATGTTTGGGAAAAAACACACTTGAACCCTCTATTAGGAGAATGAATATAAACAGACAGATTATTTATTTTTTAGTTGAACTCTAGTTGATTTATATAAGGTGTTAACTTCAGGTGTATGGCAAATTGATTCAGTTATATATTTATATCTTTTTTTCAGATTCTTTTCCATTATAGGTTATTACAAGATAGTGAATATAGTTCTCTGTGCTACCCAGTAGGTCCTTGTTGTTTATCAATTATATAATGGTATACATATCTGTTACAAAATACACATTTTTTAAATTAAAACTTTTTTTAATGTGGACCATTTTAAAACTCTTCATTGAATTTGTTATAATATTGCTTCTGATGTTTGTATTCTGGTTTTGGGGCCATGAGTCACTTGGGATCTTAGCCCCTGACCAGGGATCAAACCTGCACACCCTACATTGGAAAGCGCAGTCTTAACCACTGGACTGCCGGGGAAGTTTCCGTAGACTCTTTATTGAGAGGCAATTAATGATACACTATTATACTTCAGGCACTGTGGTTCCTCCCCTAATCTTCTCCCCAACCCTTACCAAGGTGCATTTCTTAGGACTCAGTATTAGGCTCTCTGCTTTCATTCCTCCTGGCCTACTACCAAGAGCTTTTTTGGATATAATTTCATCTGATTCCCTGCTCCCCAGAGAGGGATCTCATCTTGCCTTCTCTTCAGTCCCCTGGGGACAGGTACTTCTTTCCTGGTTAATTTCACCCATGTGCCACTCTATTTAATAACCTATAAACAATTTTGGGGCTCCAAAATCATTGCAGATAGTGATTGCAGCCATGAAATTAAAAGACGGTTACTCCTTGGAAGGAAAGTTATGACTAACCTAGATAGCATATTCAAAAGCAGAGACATTACTTTGCCAACAAAGGTCCGTCTAGTCAAGGCTATGGTTTTTCCAGTAGTCATGTATGGATGTGAGAGTTGGACTGTGAAGAAAGCTGAGTGCCGAAGAATTGATGCTTTTGAACTGTGGTGCTGGAGAAGACTCTTGAGAGTCCCTTGGACTGCAAGGAGATCCAACCAGTCCATTCTAAAGATCAGTCTTGGGTGTTCATTGGAAGGAATGATGCTAAAGCTGAAACTCCAGTACTTTGGCCACCTCATGTGAAGAGTTGACTCATTGGAAAAGACTCTGATGCTGGGAGGGATTGGGGGCAGGAGAAGAAGGGGACGACAGAGGATGAGATGGCTGGATGGCATCACCGACTTGATGAACGTGAGTCTGAGTGAACTGCGGGAGCTGGTGATGGACAGGGAGGCCTGGTGTGCTGTGATTCATGGGGTCTCAAAGAGTCGAACACGACTGAGCAACTGAACTGAACTGAAACATTCTATTAAGGTCTTGAAATGTCCACTTCTTTGTAAATGTTCTCCGTATTTTTCATTAGGGTGCCTTATGTAGTTCAACAAAACTGTGAACTGTTTGGAAATTGGAGACAGTATTCTCAGGAAAGCCTGATATAAGAGCTGGGTTCAGAGAAAAATTGATCATGTAAGTTAAAGTGCACTTGTGATTGTTGATTCGTAGGATGGTGCCTTGCCTATCAACAACTCAGATGTTTGGAAATCTCCGATTTCTGGGGACACAACTAACAGAAATCAAGCTGAGAAAAGTACTGAGAGAATCCAAGAAACCCAAATAAGTGTCAAGGCATCCAAACACCAGTACTCATGAATATTTCACCTGTGGTGTTTAATCCCATTTCTGCTTATTTGCAGAGGAATCAAAGAAATGTGAGTGCCTGGTTTCTACAGTAGATTAAAAGAAGCAAAATAGTTAAAGTATGTACAAAGCAAGAATAGGTTAATAAGGATATATGCAAAGATACAACATCTAGGGAAAAGGCAGAAAAAAATGAGATTCTTCCATGTCCTGGCCATTGTAAATAGTGCTGCAACGAACACTAGGATATATGCATCTTTTGGAATTATGGGTTTCTCTGGGTTTATGCCCAGGAGTGGGATTGCTGGGTCATATGATAGTTCTATTTTTAGCTTTTTAAGGAACCTCCATATGTCCTCCATAGTGGCTGTACCAATTTACATTCATACCAACAGTATAGGAGAGTTCCCTTTTCTCCACACTCTTTCCAGCATTTATTGTTTGTAGATTATTTTTTGATGACGGCCATTCTGACTGGTGTGAGGTGATACCTCATTATAGTTTTGATTTTACTTTCTCCAAAGAATTATGATATTGAGCATCTTTTCATGTGCTTTTCAGCCATCTGTATATCTTTGGATAAATATCTGTTAGATCTTCTGCCCGTTTTTTAACTAGATGATTTGCTTTTTGATCTTGAGCAGCATGAGCTGTTTGTGCATTTTGGAGATTAATCCCATGTTGGTTGATTCATTTGTAAATATTTTCTCCCATTCTGAGGGTTGTCTTTTTGTTTGGCTTATAGTTTCCTTTGCTGTGCAAAAGATTTTAAGTTTAATTAGATCCCATTTTTGTTGTTGTTGTTGTTTTCTTTGGTTTTATTTTCATTACTCTAGGAGGTGACTCAAAAAGGATCCTTCTGTGATTTATGTCAAACAGGATTCTGCCTATGTTTTCCTCTAAGCATTTTATAGTGTCTGGCCTTACATTTAGGTTATGGAAGAAACCTAAATGTTCATCAACAGAGGAGTGGATAAAGATGTGGTACATAAATACAATGGAATATTACTCAGCCATTAAAAAGAACAAAATAATATTTGCAGCAACATGGATGCATCTAGAGATTGTCATACTGAACGAAGTAAATCAGAGAAAGATGAATATCATATGGTATTACTTATATGTGGAAGCTTAAAAAAGGGTACAAGTGACTTTATTTATAAAACAGAAGTAGTCACAGATGTGGAAAACAAAGCTGTGGTTACCAGGGAATAAGCAGGGGGAGGGATAAATTGGGAGATTGGGTATACACACTACTAGATATAAAATAGATAAACAATAAGAACCTGCTGTATAGCCCAGGGAACTCTGCTCAGTACTCTGTAGTGGCCTATACGGGAAAAGGATAGGGGGGGAAAAAGTGGCTCTGTATATATGTTGGCCTCCCAGGTAGTTTCAGTTCAGTTCAGTTCAGCCGCTCAGTCATGTCCAACTCTTTGCGACCCCATGAATCGCAGCACGCCAGGCCTCCCTGTCCATGACCAACTCCCGGAGTTCACTCAGATTCATGTCCACTGAGTCAGTGATGCCATCCGGCCATCTCATCCTCTGTCGTCCCCTTCTCCTCCTGCCCCCAATCCCTCCCAGCATCAGAGTCTTTTCCAATGAGTCAACTCTTCACATGAGGTGGCCAAAGTACTGGAGTTTCAGCTTTAGCATCATTCCTTCCAATGAACACCCAAGACTGATCTTTAGAATGGACTGGTTGGATCTCCTTGCAGTCCAAGGGACTCTCAAGAGTCTTCTCCAGCACCACAGTTCAAAAGCATCAATTCTTCGGCGCTCAGCCGAACTCTTCACAGTCCAACTCTCACATCCATACATGACCACAGGAAAAACCATAGCCTTGACTAGACGGACCTTTGTCGGCAAAGTAATGTCTCTGCTTTTGAATATACTATCTAGGTTGGTCATAACTTTCCTCCAAGGAGTAAGTGTCTTTTAATTTCACAGCTGCAGTCACCATCTGCAGTGATTTTGAAATCCAAAAAAATAAAGTCTGCCACTGTTTCCACTGTTTCCCCATCTACTTCCCATGAAGTGATGGGACCAGATGCCATGATCTTCGTTTTCTGAATATTGAGTAGTTTAGTGGTAAACAATCCAATCCACATGCCAATGCAGGAGACACTGGTTGGATCCCTGGGTCAAGAAGATCCCTGGAGAGGGAAAAGGCAACCCATTCCAGTATACTTGCCTAGATAATTTCATGGACAGAGGAGCCAGGTGGGCTACAGTTCATGGGGCTGCGAAGAGTTGGATATGACTAAGTGACTAAACAACAATAACAACAAATACGTATATGTGTGACTGATTCCCTTAGCTGTATACCTGAAACTAACATGACATTGTAAATCAACTATATTCCAATAAAGATTGTTTACAAAACCAGACTCTCATGTGAGATTCCAAAAGAACAATTTGGGGCTATTTTAGTGACTTTTTAGTGTAGGGACAAACCATCATATTTTTTGACAGAGTCTCTGGTAATGGCAATAACAAAATCAGAACGAGAGGTTTTTTTATACTGATGAACATATTTTCAACAGAAATTAAAGACAAATAGCTTTTAAAGTAAGTTGCAAAATACAGACTTTAGTTGGGAAAAAATTATATCCAAAGGTTGTTTATTGATAAATAACCTTTTTAAACTTTTTTTTTGTTTTTTGGAGTATAGCTGATCAACAGTGTTGTGACGGTTTCAAGTGCACCTCAGCCATACGTATACATGTATCCATTCTCCCCCAAACTCCCGTTCCATCTAGGATGCCACATACATTGAGCAGAGTTCATAAGCTATAGAGCAGGTCCTTGTTGGTTTTCCGTTTTAAATATAGCAGTGTGTATATGTTCATTCCTAACTCCCTAACTGTCTCTTTTCCCCCACCCTTCCCTTCTGATAACCCTAAGTTAATTCTCTAAGTCTGTTTGTCTGGTTCTGTTTTGTAAATAAGTTCATTTATATCATTTCTTTTTCCATTCTGCTTATAAGAGATATCATAACATCTTACAGAAAAACCCAAAAGAACGTTTTGGCCAACCCAGTAATTACGTAGTTAAGATGAGTAGGATGAGTCCCTAATTCAATGACTGGTGTCCTTATCAAAAGGGGAAGTTTGGACCCGGAGACAGATGCATTCCGGGAGAACATCATATGACAAGGGAAGCAGAGACTGGGACAAGGCTTCTATCAGCCAAGGAACACCAAAGATTGCAGGCAAACCTCCAGGAACCATGACAGAGACCTGAGGCAGATTCTCCGTCACAGCCTTCATCCTGGACTACTAGCCTCCAGAACTGTGAGGCAATACATTTCTGCTGTTTAAGTCACACGGTTTGTGGCACTTTGCTATGGTAGCCCTAGCAAACTACTAGAACCATTGAGCCAGTTCCTTAGGAAGAATTAAAACTCATTACCAGGCTTCTCTGGTGGTTCAGATAGTAAAGAATCTGCCTGCAATGTGGGAGATCTGGGTTCAATCCCTGGGTCAGGAAGAGCCCCTGGAAAAGGGAATGACAATCTATTGTGGTGTTCTTGCCTGGAGAATCCCATGGACAGAGGAGCTGGTGGGCTCAAGTCCATTGGGTCACAAAGTGTCGGACACAACTGAGTGACTAACACCAGAACACTGCTGTATTGCACTTACAATAATTGTATTCCTAGAACAGGATAGATGGAGAGAAGGAAAAAGAGTAGGTAATTAGGCTTTCATTAATTTCAATTGTTTTATTTCTACACACTTATACCTACCTGTCTACCTAATCTCCTTCCATAATGTAGATAACTGCAGAGAAAACTGTCTATCGGTCTTATTCCACACAGTGGGGTCAGTCACTCTCAACTGCTTCTTGCTGTTGCTGTAGTATGTTCTAAGCACTATTAGAGATATTCATCTTCAAGATTCTGTTGCCCAGGGGTTTGGTCAATTAAATGGTGTGCCTCATGGAGAGACACTTTAACTACATTCCCGCTGGGGGTGCCGCGAATCAGGTCCAGGAAATTAAAGAACTGTCTCTTAAGCAACTATTATGTAGAGGGCTCACTGTGAGGCATTTGGGGACAATACATATATTAATAATTAACTACTGAGCTGGACATCAATGGGGACACATATATCATATCTGAAGCTTTTCTTTAATAATATGCTGAATGGAAAAAAAGACCCTGAATCATAGAGCCAAGTCATGGGCTGCCTACCTTGAATTTATGATGGGTTTTATACTTCCGGGTTTTGGCAGACCCAACTACAGCACTTCTGTCCTCCTCCCAATAAAGAGGTCCATTCTCTGGGGTCCCTACTTCCTGCCCAGTGAAGCCCTATCCCCTGGAAACATAATGATAATAAAGGTAATTTATTATTGTACAATTAAAACAACTCATTTACATATACCTCTTCCATTGACGAAGGGCCAGGGTATCTTCCCAACCCAGGTATCAAACCTGCATCTCCTGTGTCTCCTGCATTGGCAGATGGATTCTTCAACCACTGAGCCACCTGGGAACTTACCTTCATATATATTGTGGAAGAATATTTATTCATTTATTCAGGGATAATTTTATTATGAAATAGTCATTTTCCTACTTGTTTTCTTCTATTTTTTTCAGTGACTTGCTGGAAGATGTTTTATGAAACGCTTTAGATGTCATATCTACTCTTCTGGGTTCAAGAGGCACTCGGGTGATAAAAACTTCCCATACATGATATTTGATCTTGCCAGATAAAATGGTTTCTTTTTATGCTCCAAAATAGTCTTCTATTTCAACAGCATCATTTAACTACAATTAGAAGGGGCTTCTGGACTTGAATGCTGATGAAGCTACCTTCGGCAGGAAATAATTTGCTTTATTGATGCAAAGAGATATCAAATGCAATTATAGAAGCAGAGAGCAAAAATTATTAAGATTTTGATGGAAAGATTATTCAATCTGAATCTGTTCATTAGAGTCCACTGTTTTGTTATATAATGGGTTTGTTATATAAATGGGTTTGCATAGAATGTTTTCAAAGTAATGAGAGCCCCTTATATGAATGTATCTGGATCAAGCCATGGGGGAAGCTCTTGATATATGTTATCCCTCAGTTATTCAGCATGATTAAATGACCGCTGTATTCAAGAAATTGCATGATATATGAAGATGAATGATAACTGGAAGTCAAAACAAAATATTTAATTCAGATTTTATAAAGATCCTTAGTTATACTATTTAAAATATAAATTTGTGTGTTGGTCGCTTAGTCGTGTCCATCTCTACGTGACCCAATGGATTGTAGCCCACCAGGCCTCTCTCTCCATGGGCTTCTCCAGGCAAGAATACTGGAGTGGGTTGCCATTTCCTTCTCAGAGGATCTTCCCAACCCAGGGATCAAACCTAGATCTCCAGAATTCCAGGCAGTTCTTTCATTCTTTACCATCTGAGCCCCCAGAGAAACCTCAAATATAAACTTATTGCCTCCATTAAGATAGTCATAAATTCTGGATCCTAAAAATATATTATTAACTTCTACCACCCAAACCCTTTTATTCTCTTTGCTTTCCAATATAACCTAATTTACGTAACAGCGTTAAATGAGGTGCTTTTCTAACTAAAAATGGATAGAAATTATATCTGAGAAAAGCTTAAATGGAGATTTCTGTAGAGTTGGACCTGACATCAAGGTGGACTGAGAGAACATTTTTTCTAATGGGCTTCATTCCAGGAACTCAGCTGATAGCTGATTCCCTTGTTATGGGTGCCACACCCAAAGGAAAAGTGTGCAAATGATCTGAACCCAAGAGAGCAGGGGATGCTCTTGGAAAGCTAATGAGTTTTAAAAGCCTCATCTCCATCTAGTGAGAACCCTGATGGGCAGCATTAAGCCTCTAGAAGATGAATAGTGCTCTCTGAGAGCATAGTTTTAATATTATTAACCCTCTTATAGTGAATTGAAGTTTCTTGTTCAGAGAAGTGCTGAGGAAAACCTCAAGCCTGTTGGCCTGTTGAACTGTAACAATGTAGATACTTGAGGGTGTGGGAGCTGTAGGCAGAGCCTCAGTAATTGGAAACTGATGCAGCAGAGAAGGAAATGGCGCCCACTCCAGTATTCTTGCCTGGAGAAGCCCATGGACAGATGAGCCTGGTGGGTACAGTCCACGGGATCACAAAAGAGTTTAACACAACTCAGCAACTAAACAACTGCAGTAGCAAAATGTAAAGGATTCTCCTAACAGAGTTCAGCATATTGATAAAGGAGAAGGAGGTTGTCCAAGGTCCTCAGAAATTATTCGACAAATCCCAACTAATGGAGGTCATTGTGAGCCACTGTTGGTACATTGTGTCATTTGAGGCAAATCAAAACTTTTAAGACACTAGAAGCAGAAGTCCCTTCTTGATATGTTCCAATGCTTTAGGAGATAGAATATTAACTTTCTTTGGGAATAAAGAAATATTATTATATAATAATTATTATTATACAGAAATATTTATTATTAATAAATATTAATTTTCTTATATCTGGGAATAAGAAGCATTCCCAGAAGGATTCTGTAATCATGTAAGATGAAGACATCCTTATCCAAATGATGTTTGTAGTTTGAACAAGCCAGAGCATTGAGAGTCTGGATACGATGATAGGGTCACAGGTGCAGACCTGGCCTCCAGCTTCCTGCTTTTTGAACCCATGCTAAGAAAGCATCTCTTGACTCCTAGAGTGCCTTTTAATCCTGTTGTTGTTGTTTAGTAGCCAAGTTATGTCCAACTCCTTTGTGACCCCATGGACTGTAGACTGCCAGACTCCTCTGCCCATGGGTCTTTCCCAGCAAGAATACTGGAGTGGTCTGACATGCTTTCCTCCAGGGGATCTTCCCACCCAGGGGTTGAACCTGTGTTTCCTGCATCTACTGCATTGGCAGGTGGATTCTTTACCACTGGGCAACCTGGGAATCCCAAAAACACTTCTAAAAGAGTGTAAAAACAACCCACGGAGTGGGGGAAGATATATACCTGGAAAAAAAAAACAAAAAACAAAACTTTATACCAGAACATACAAAGAGCTCTTACCAATCGATTAGAAAAACATCAGTTCAGTTCAGTCGCTCAGTCGTGTCCAACTCTTTGTGACCCATGAATTGCATCATGCCAGGCCTCCCTGTCTATCACCAGCTCCCGGAGTTTACCCAAACTCATGTCCATCGAGTCAGTGATGCCATCCAGCCATCTCATCCTCTGTCGTCCCCTTCTCCTCCTGCCCCCAATCCCTCCCAGCATTAGAGTCTTTTCCAATGAGTCAACTCTTCGCATGAGGTGGCCAAAGTAGTGGAGTTTCAGCTTTAGCATCATTCCTTCCAAAGAACACCCAGGGCTGATCTCCTTTAGAATGGACTGGTTGGATCTCCTTGCAGTCCAAGGGACTTTCAAAAGTCTTCTCCAACACCACAGTTCAAAAGCATCAATTCTTCAGCGCTCAGCTTTCTTCACAGTCCAACTCTCACATCCATACATGACCCCTGGAAAAACCATAGCCTTGACTTGATGGACATTTTTTGGCAAAGTAATGTCTCTGCTTTTGAATATGCTATCTAGGTTGGTCATAACTTTCCTTCCAAGGAGTAAGTGTCTTTTAATATCATGGCTGCAATCACCATCTGCAGTGATTTTGGAGCCCCCAGAAATAAAGTCTGCCACTGTTTCCACTGTTTCCCCATCTATTTCCCATAAAGTGATGGGACCGGATGCCATGATCTTCATTTTCTGAATGTTGAGCTTTAAGCCAACTTTTTCACTCTCCTCTTTCACTTTCATCAAGAGGCTTTTTAGTTCCTCTTCACTTTCTGCCATAGGGTGGCGTCATCTGCATACCTGAGGTTATTGATATTTGTCCCAGCAATCTTGCTTCCAGCTTGTGCTTCTTCCAGCCCAGCATTTCTCATGATGTACTCTGCATATAAGTTAAATAAGCAGGGTGACAATATACAGCCTTGACAATATACTCCTTTTCCTATTTGGAACCAGTCTGTTGTTCCATGTCCAGTTCTAACTGCTGCTTCCTGACCTGCATACAGGTTTCTCAAGAGGCAGGTCAGGCGGTCTGGTATTCCCATCTCTTTCAGAATTTTCCACAGTTTATTGTGATCTACACAGTCAAAGACTTTGGCATAGTCAATAAAGCAGAAATAGATGTTTTTCTGGAACTCTCTTGCTTTTTCGATGATCCAGCAGATGTTGGCATTTTGATCTCTGGTTCTTCTGCCTTTTCTAAAACCAGCTTGTGGCTCACGGTTTGCTGAAGCCTGGCTTGGAGAATTTTGAGCATTACTTTACTAGTGTGTGAGATGGGTGCAATTGTGTGGTAGTTTGAGCATTCTTTGGCATTGCCTTTCTCTGGGATTGGAATG
Organism: Budorcas taxicolor; assembly: GCF_023091745.1. Lineage (NCBI taxonomy): Eukaryota > Metazoa > Chordata > Mammalia > Artiodactyla > Bovidae > Budorcas > Budorcas taxicolor. The sequence goes on along the minus strand of NC_068923.1, from coordinate 49,024,807 downwards.
AAAACTGACCTTTTCCAGTCCTGTGGTCACTGCTGAGTTTTCCAAATTTGCTGACATATTGAGTGCAGCACTTTGACAGCATCATCTTTCAGGATTTGAAATAGCTCCACTGGAATTCCATCACCTCCACTAGCTTTGTTCGTAGTGATGCTTCCTAAGGCCCATTTGACTGCACATTCCAGAATGTCTGGCTCTAGGCGAGTGATCACACCATCGTGATTATCTTGGTCATGAAGATCTTTTTTTGTACAGTTCTTCTGTGTATTCTTGCCACCTCTTCTTCATATCTTCTGCTTCTGTTAGGTCCATACCATTTCTGTCCTTTATCAAGCCCATCTTTGCATGAAATGTTCCCTTGGTATCTCTAATTTTCTTGAAGAGATCTCTAGTCTTTCCATTCTGTTGTTTTCCTCTATTTCTTTGCATTGATCGCTGAGGAAGGCTTTCTTATCTCTCCTTACTATTCTTTGGAACTCTGCATTCAGATGCTTATATCTTTCCTTTTCTCCTTTACTTTTCACTTCTCTTCTTTTCCCAGCTATTTGTAAGGCCTCCCCAGACAGCCATTTTGCTCTTTTGCATTTCTTTTCCATGGGGATGGTCTTGATCCCTGTCTCCTGTACAATGTCATGAACCTCCGTCCATAGTTCATCAGGCACTCTATCTATCAGATCTAGGCCCTTAAATCTATTTCTCACTTCCACTGTATCAAATAAGGGATTTGATTTAGGTCATTCCTGAATGGTCTATTGTTTTTAAGGAGTTGCAAATTCAACCACAATATACCACAGTATTCCTGTTAGAAATATAAAGTGAAGAAAGGCAGAAAATATCAAGTGTTGGCAAAGATGTGGATAAAGTGGAATACTTAGATAATGCAGGTGTGAATATCAATTGGTATAATCCCTTTGGTAGGCCATCTAGTGCTGTCTGTTATAAATGAACAATACACATCCTATAGCCCAATTCTTCTCAACAACAACAAATATAATCAACAACAAAAATATGAGTATACGTTCCTCAGAGGACTTGGCACAGAACTATCATAGTGGCACTAATTTGTAACAGTAAACAACCTGAAAATTTCAAATGTCACTCAGTAGTAGAATGGACCAGTAAATGTTGGTATATTCAGACATTGGAATATATTTGTACAGCCGTGAGAATGAGTGATTTACAACTACCTAAAAAATTTCAAAATAATTCCCAAATATTGAAAAATCCTCCTAATATTGAATTAAAAACCAAGCTACATAGAAGTGTTCCATTTATATAAATTACATAAATTAGCAAAGATATGATGTGAGAAGCCAGGATGGTGATCACTCTTGGGAGAGTGGGCATGGGGAAAGATATTCCAGTAGTAAAAAGGGACCCAAGTGGGGTCTCTTGAGATTCTGGTAACATTGTGTTTTTCCCTTTGGATGCCAGTTTCTCAAGTGTGTTTAAGTCAAGGAAAATGAGATTTCCCTTACCAAGTTTTTTAACAGTAAACCAAACCTGGTAGGCTGCAGTCCATGGGGTCGTGAAGAGTCAGACATGACTGAGTGACTTCACTTTGACTTTTCACTTTCATGCATTGGAGAAGGAAATGGCAACCCACTCCAGTGTTCTTGCCTGGAGAATCTCAGGGACAGGGGAGCCTGGTGGGCTGCCGTCTATGGGGTCGCACAGAGTCAGACACGACTGAAGCGACTTAGCAGTAGCAGCAGCAGCAGCAGCAGCAAACAGCATAATGAACCATTATGTATCCATGTAATCATACTCAGCTACAATGATCAGTTTATGATTAATTTTGTTTCAAAGATACTCCTACTTCCCACTTCCCATATTGCTTTGAACCTAATTCCAGACATTATATCATTCATTTCATCTGGAAATATTTTAGTTAGTTTCTCTAAATCACAATGACTCTTTTAAAATCAGACCTATGGTAACATTACCATACTGAAAAATCAGCAATAATTCCTTGATATTATAAAAAAAAATCAGAATTCAAGTTTTCAAACAGGGCATATACATAATTTGTTTTATAGCTAGAGAAGTTCACCCTACTTGAAATTCACTCTTCGTGAATGAAGTCCATTTCAAATGGGATCTGATTCTCACATTGTTTTCCTGATTTTTTTTTTCATCTATTAGTTCAACCCTACCATCATTTATGGGGCTTCCCAGGTGGTGCTAGTGGTAAAGAACTCGCCTGCCAATGCAGGGGGCATAAAAGACACAGGTTTGATCCCGGGGCCAGGAAGATCCCCTGGAGAAGAGAATGCAATCCACTCCAATATTCTTGCCTGGAGAATCCCATGGACAGAGGAGCCTGGTGGGCTAGAGTCCACAGGGTCACAAAGAGTCAGACACAACTGAAGTGTCTTAGCATGCATGTACCATCATCTATATACCTAAAAGCAAGCTTGCTGCTGCTGCTAAGTTGCTTCAGTCGTGTCCGACTCTGTGCAACCCCATAGACAGCAGCCCACCAGACTCCCCCGTCTCTGGGATTCTCCAGGCAAAAACACTGGAGTGGGTTGCCATTTCCTTCTCCAATGCATGAAAGTGAAAAGTGAAATTCTAAAAGTGATGCAAGTGAGCAAAAGTGATGCAAGTGAGCAAATAAATTAGAAGAAATTGCTTTTTAAAAATCAATATTTGAACTTACAATTAGAAGAGGGTTCAGAAGATAATCAAGGCAGAAAATGAAATTTTTGCTTTCTGTAGAAAATTATAGGGCTTCCCTGCTGGCTCAGATAGTAAAGAATCTGCCTGCAAGTTAGCTTTGTGGATTCAAGTGACATATAATAATACATGGGACATGTTTATTGCTGTGGTTTGGACATTTGTATAAAGGAATTATGGTTCTTGAGTACAGGATGTTTACACCAAATATACTCTCCTTTATGATGGAAAAGGTATTTATATTACCATGACCTGTATTTACTCCACAGGTCGTGATGTTGGGAGCTGTGAGTCATCATTAAGGAAGCTGGTCTAAGCCCTGGAAATATAGTGATGCTTTGCTAGATAATGTTTCCATCAGCAAACTTTTGTGGTGACAAAAGCGGAAGAGTGCTTTGGCAGAGTTGTCAGTACTGACTCTTCCCTCATTGTAACTGGCCCCGGCAAAAAATAAGCAGGGCATGGAAGAAACTCCAGCCAGTTGATTTTATTCTTGACAATATGGGTGAGTTCTCCTGTCCCGAATAAAAAATGAAACCAAAATTTGGGAGCTAATCTCTTTTTAAATTTTAATTGCTTTCTTCTTCTTCCAGCACCCAAGAGGCATCTTCTAAATTTGTGTCATTTTTAGTATGGGGGGGATGATAATGATAAGGGCTTTTTGATGTTGTTCTTTTGTTTTTAGAATGAGTTACTAGTATTCTTCCTGTGTCTTTAGTGAGAAATTGAGAGAGGCTATGTATTAGGAGATGTGATATTATGATTTATTATATATATATTATATATGTATATTTGGTCTTTGTCCCCTTTTCTGTCGGAGAGCTCCTAAAACCATTGGAATTCCCTACTTGTTGAGACCCACAGAGGTATCTTTTGTAGTGTTAATGTGATTTTGGGGAAGTGGGTAGGTAACTTAAGGATGGAGGATGGTGTTCAGTGGAGACAACCACATTAATAGAGGGTTAAAACTTTCAGTTCCACCCCCACTGACCCTAAGGAAGAGGAGGGGAGGTCAAGTTCAATCACCAGTAGCCAGTGATTTCATCAATCATACTTATGTGGAGTTTCCATTAAAACCCCAAAGGAGAGAGTTTGGAGTACTTCCACACTGGTGTACACATGAAGATCTGTGGAGAGTCTAGAGAGGGCATATAAGCTTCACACCCTTTCCCCATAAACTTGGCTTTGCCTGTCTTCATCCAGATGTTCCTGACTTATATCCTTTGATAATAAACTGGTCATCTAGTAAGTAAATTTCTCCTCTTGAGTTCTGTGAGCCACTCTAACAAATTAATTGAACCCAAGGAGGAGGTAGTAGGAACCTCAGATTTATAGCCAGATGGAAGAACAGATAACAAGCTGGACTTGTAACTGTCATCTGAAGTCAAACAAGAGGGTCATTGGGACCTCCAATCTGTAGCCAGTGGGTCAGAAGCACAAGTGACAATCTGGGCTTGCTACTGGCATCTGAAATGGGAGTGGAGGAGTACTGTGGGATTGAGAGCCTAGCCTGTAGAGTCTGATGCTACCTACCAGATGGTGTCAGAATTGACTTGTAGGGCACCCTGATGGTGTCTGGAGAACTGTTTGTTAGTGTGCAGAAACCTCTTCTGCCAAACACTGATACTGGATCCAAGAATCTAAAGAGAAGAACTGTTTTTAACTGCAAGGAAAGGTCTTTATTGTTATACTAACAAAAAGTACTGCTGCTGCTGCTAAGTCACTTCAGTCGTGTCTGACTCTGTGCGACCCCATAGACAGCAGCCCACCAGGCTCCCCCGTCTCTGGGATTCTCCAGGCAAGAACACTGGAGTGGGTTGCCATTTCCTTCTCCAATGCATGAAAGTGAAAAGTGAAAGTGAAGTCATTCAGTCGTGTCCGACTCTTAGTGACCCCATGGACTGCAGCCTACCAGGCTCCTCCATCCATGGGATTTTCCAGTACTCTTGCCTGGAAAATCCCATGGAGTAGACCAGTTTCAAAGTTGCCTCAGTAGCTCAATGATCATGTCATAGACACAGATTCTGTTCCTCCTTTGGTACCATTCATGTCCCAAGCTAACAAAAGGAGGTGGCAGAAAGCAAAGGGCCTTTCATATGGTCCTTCTTCAAACAAGGAGTAAAGTTAGTCTCAGAAGCCCACCACCCCCAGCCAACCTTCTCATGTTTCAAGTTCTAGTTGTTCATGGGCAAACCAATCACTGGCAAAGTAGAACAGGATTATCTGTTCAATTCAGTCACTCAGCCGTGTCCGACTCTTTGTGACCCCATGGACTGCAGCATATCAAGCTTCCCTGTCCATCACCAACTCAGGAGCTTCTTCAAACTCATGTCTGTCAAATTGGTGATGCCATCCAACCATCTCGTCCTCTGTTGTCCCCTTGTCCTCCTGCCTTCAATCTTTCCTAGCATCAGGGGCTTTTCTAATGAATCAGTTCTTCATATCAGGTGGCCAGAGTACTAGAGCTTCAACTTCAGCATCAGTCTTTCCAATGAATAGTCATAATTAGACCTATTATGGTTCAGTCCCTGGGGCTTATCAAACAAAACTCAATATTATCAAAGATAAAGATGGAATGGAATGTCCTGGGTTGCCTCGTGGTTTTCTGCCATGCACCATTTTGAACAAAGTCTTCACACAAAGTTTCCAACCTCGTTAAGTGTCAACATATGTTATATACCAGATGTAGAACAACAGAAATCAACATGAAAAGAAAGAAAACCCAAAACAACTTATTTATTGAAACTTTTCATGCACAGACACAACACTATACTTTGTCTATCTATTTTATGGAAGGTTTATGAGCCATGTCACTTTAGTAAACTTATTCTAGATCAAGCATGAGTTGAGAGGTAGATAATATTTGAGCAGACATTTTCAATCCTACAACACTACAAAGAATTGATAGAAAGGAGTACTAACAAATGAATGCAATTTTATCACTACCATAAAAAATAATTAAACTATTCAGCTCTGATGATATTTCATCTTTAGACACCAAGTCACCAAGACGTTTTCTGGAAATCAAAATAACACTGTAAAAATGTATCAAAGAACTCAAAAGATAGCCCGAAAATCCCCTGAAAGAAGGAAAAATCAACAAGTGGAGTTAGAGATTTTATCTTGGTTACTATTCCGGAAGGAACACATCTGAGCTTATGTTCTCCCCAAATACGTATTTCATTTGCTATGATAGCTCTTCTGATGTTTAAAATTTTTTCATGTGTCTAGTCACCCTTGTGGCTAGGCAATAACCCTGTGAAATAGTGATGAGGCAACTTTACAGATAAGCAGGCAACATTTGGTAATATAAACACCAGCTCTATTAATCCTAATGGAAGATTAACATCGGCACAGAAAGAAAATTAGTAGTTCAAACAGGGAGCATCAAAGCAGGAGGTGTGCAGTGCATCCTTGGTGCCAGATTGGCCAGTATTTTGTGTGACTGCAGTCCATAGGGGAGCAGAGTTTTGCTGTTGGAACAGATGGATGGAACTGGATCAGATTATGCCATGAATGTGACTGAAATTCTCATTAAATGCTCTCTCAAGAGGAAAGAAGAAAAAAAAAAAAACAAACACATAAATCTAGAAACGCAGGGTGCAGGAGAGAAAGTGAAAGGAAGATAGTACTGGGGAGCAACTGGGGGATAAGAAGAGATGAACAGGGCTGCCATTTGCAGTTCTACTGCCCCCAGTCAGACTCTTCTGATCCCCTGCCTGTTGCATGCATGCATACTCAGTTGCTTCAGTTGTGTCTGACTTTTTGCAGACTGTAGCCCACCAGATTGCTTTGTCCTTGGGATTCTCCAGGCAAGAATACTGGATTGGATTGCCGTTTCCTTCTTCAAGGGATCTTCTGACGCAGGGATGGAACCCCGGTCTCCTGCACTGCAGGCGGTCTACAGCATTGCAGGCAGATTCTTCACTGCCTGAGCCACCAAGGAAGCCCTCGGATATATACAGTATATATATACAGTAGGGCCTTGCTGTTCATCTATGAAGTGATTTACAAGGAAAGAGGGTAATGATGGTCACCTTGACTCTCATTCTGATCTTTATTAGAGATTAACTGGTTATCTCCCTTGGGTCTGTGCTTGAAGTCTCCCAACAAGGACAGTACACAGTTTGTCCAATATTCACCCTAACTTGGATTGATTCTGTGCCTTCCCGAGCAAGAACGTACTTTTACTTTGTTTCATTTTCTTAAACCACAACACAGGAAATTTATATCTGGAAGGATTGGCTCTTGGGCAAGCAATTTGTCTGGGAAGATTTTATTGAGTTGAGTCAAGATGAATCAGACTATGAAATTTCAGTGTTTACAGCTGAAAATAACAATTGCATGATTAGAGGGATGAAAGGAGTAGATGAGGTAACTTGTTGATGCGTGGAGATTATTAAATGTTGGAGTTGGCAGTTAAGGATGTCAAGGAATATCTATCCCTGCGTGCATGCATGCTAAGTTGCTTCAGCTGTATGTTGCGACCATATGGACTCCTCTCCCACCAGGCTCCTCTGTCCATGGGATTCTCCGGACAAGAATACTGGAGTGGGTTGCCATGCCCTCCTCCTGGGGATCTTCCCTACCCAGGGATAGAACCCGTGTCCCTACATCTCCTCCTTTGAGAGGCAGGTTCTTTACCACTAGTGCCACCTGGGAAGCCCATCTCTGTCCCTAACAGTCCTTAAAAGTCATATGTTGGATTGGCCAGAAAGTTTGGGGTTTTTGCATAGCATCTATGGACTTTGGGAAAGGCAATCTACCATTATATGCCTGTTTTCTCATTTGTAAAATGGGAAAAAATTAAGGACCTATTTTCATAAGCAGTCATAAGAATTCAATGACATAATAAATCTAAAGTACTGAAATGAGATAATAAGTATGAAATCCCTCTCATTGTGATCATTAATAAATGTTAGCCATCCGTCTAGTGTATACCATCCAGTAATTGTGGTAAATATCCTGTGACTCTGGAATAAAAATCATCAGGTATTGCTTCACTTTTGTTAGAATGATTCAATTAAAAAAATTATAGTCATTTCCTCAATGGTTTATCTTATTCCCAAGAACCACAATAAAGCACCTTTGACTTCAGAAGAGTCCAGAGGAGTCCAAGATTAAATGTTTCTGCATCTGAAAGGTTCATAATGGTCTGTCTTGTATTGAACTCCTAATGCTTTCTTCTGTTACTAAAAGGATCATCAGCATAATAAATAAGCATTTTTGTAATGCTGCTCATAAAACGCAGATTAGGCTGCACAGAATTGTGTAGTTTGAGAGCATTTTCTCATACACTGTCTAATTTGCTTTCAACAGAATGTTAGTGCGGCTGGCTTTACTTCTGTGCATAAAAAATCAGAAAATCAGAGAAATTAACAACCGAGGATTATGGAATTGCCAGATGGCATACTGGGACTCAGACTTTGGTTTTCTTACTTCAACTTCCATGTCATTGCATGACCTTTGGTCTCCTGGCCTGGAAAAAGCTGGATTAATAGAGCATGTGGGGGATCTTCTATGGGTGGATGGCATTTTGGCCGTGAGTTTGCTTATTTCCTACTGGGGCCATGGACCAACTTTTGTAGTGTTCTGTATACGGTCTCAAAGAGTCAGACATGACTTAGTGACTGAACAACAACAACTATACTGGTCTATAGTTGTTTTAATTTTTAAAATGAAATTACTGTATTCATTTCATCCCTGGAAAGTCCACAGAAAAACAACACCAAAACAACTAAATGTGAAAAACAGTTACTTCTTTTTTTCCCCTCTGTAATTGTTGTTCAATCTCTAAGTTGTGTCTGGCTTTGCGACCCCATGGACTGCAGCATGCCAAGCTTCCTTGTCCTTAACTACCTCCCACAGTTTGCTCAAATTCATGTCCATTGAGTCAATGATGCCATCTAACCATCTCATTCTGTCATCCTCTTCTCCTTTTGTCTTCAATCTTTCCCAGCATCAGGGTCTTTTCTAATGAGTGGATGCCTCGCATCAGGTGGCCAAAGTATTGGAGTTTAAGCTTCAGCATCAATCTTTTCAGTGAACATTCAGGATTGATTTCCTTTAGGATTGGCTGGCTTGATCTCCTTGCAGTCCAAGGGACTCTCAAGAGTCTTCTCCAGTACCACAATTCGAAAGCATCAATTTTTCATTGCTCAAACTTCCTTACGGTCCAACTCTCACATCCATACATGCTGCTGCTAAGTCACTTCAGTCGTGTCCAACTCTGTGCAACCCCGTAGACGGCAGCCCACCAAGCTCTGCCATCCCTGGGATTCTCCAGGCAAGAACACTGGAGTGGGTTGCCATTTCCTTCTCCAATGCATGAAGTGAAAAGTGAAAGTGAAGTCATTCAGTCGTGTCCGACTCTTCGCGACCCCATGGACTGCAGCCTACCAGGCTCCTCCATCCATGGGATTTTCCAGGCAAGAGTACTGGAGTGGGTTGCCATTGCCTTCTCCACATCCATACATGACTACTGGAAAAACAGTAGCTTTAATTACACAGACCTTTGTCAGTATAGTGATGTCTTTGATTTTTAATATGTTTTCAAGTTTTGTGATACCTTTTCTTCCAAGGAACAAGCATCTTAATTTCATAGCTGCAGTTATCATCTGCAGTGATTTTGGAGCTCAAGAAAATAAAATTTGTCACTGCCACTTTTCCTCCTTCTATTTGCCATGAAATGATGGGACCAGAAGCAACAATCTTAGTTTTCTGAATGTTGAGTTTTAAGCCAACTTTTTTCACTCTCTTCTTTCAGCCTCTTCAAAAAGAGACACAGATGTGTAGAGCGGACTTTTGGACTCTGAGGGAGAGGGAGAGGGTGGGATGATTTGGGAGAATGGCATTGAAACATGTATGCTATCATGTAAGAAACGAATCACCAGTCTATGTTTGATGCAGGATACAGGATGCTTGGTGCTGGTGCATAGGTATGATCCAGAGAGATGATATGGGGTGGGAGGTGGGAGGGGGGTTCATGTTTGGGAACTCATGTACACCCGTGGTGGATTCATGTCAATGTATGGCAAAACCTATACAGTATTGTAAAGTAAAATAAAGTAAAAATAAAAATTTAAATTAAGAAAAAAACTTACCATAGTAATAAATTGATCTATCAGGCAAAAAAAAAAAAAAAAAAAAGGCTCTTTTGTTTCTCTTTGCTTTCTGCATTCAATGTGGTGTCATCGGCATATCTGAGGTTGTTGATATTTCTCCAGGCAATTTTGATTCCACCTTGTGATTTATCCAGGCCAGGATTTCACATGATGTACTCTGCATATAAGTTAAATAAACAGGGTGACAATATAGATACAGCCTTGTCTTAACTTCTTTCTCAAATTGGAACCATTGTTGTTCCATGTCTGGTTCTACCTGTTGCTTCTTGACCTATATACAGGTTTCTCAGGAGACAGGCAAGGCAGTCTGGTATTCCCATTCTCTTTGAGAATGTTCTATATTGTTATGATCCACACAGTCAAAGGCTTTAGCGTTAAAGAGAAGGCAATGGCATCCCACTCCAGTACTCTTGCCTGGAAAATCCCATGGATGGAGGAGCCTGGTGAGCTGTGGTCCATGGGGTCACTGAGGGTCGGACACGACTGAGCGACTTCACTTTGACTTTTCACTTTCATGCATTGGAGAAGGAAATGGCAACCCACTCCAGTGTTCTTGCCTGGAGAATCCCAGGGACGGAGGAGCCTGGTGCGCTGCCGTCTATTGGGTCGCACAGAGTCGGACACGACTGAAGCGACTTAGCAACAGCAGCAGCAGCAGTCAGTGAAACAGAAGTAGATGTATTTCTGGAATTCCCTTGCTTCTCTATGATCCAACAGATGTGGCAATTTGATCTCTGATTCCTCTGCCTTTTCTAAATCCAGCTTGAACATCTGGATGTTCTCAGTTCATGTACTGCTGAAGCCAAGTTTGAAGGATTTTGAGCAGAACCTTGCTAACCTGTGAAACAAGTGCAGTTGTGTGGTAGTTTGAACATTCTTTGGCATTGCCCTTGTTTGAGATTGGAATGAAAACTGATGTTTTCCAGTCCTGTGGCCACTGCTGAGTTTTCCAGATTTGCTGGCATATTAAATGCAGCACTTTCACAGCATCATGTTACAATTTTAAGTAGCTTGGTTGGAATTCCATCACTTCTACTAGGTTTGTTCATAGTAATTCTTCCAAAGGCCCACCTGATTTCAGACTCCAGGAGTCTGGCTCTAGGTGAGTGACCACACTATCATGATTATCCTGGTCATTAAGACCTTTTTAAAAAATATTTCTTCTGTGTATTCTTGTCATCTTTTCTTAATCTCTATTAGGTCCTTACTGTTTCTGTCCTTTATCGTGCCCATCCTTGCATGAAATATTCCCTTGATATCTCCAATTTTCTTGAGGAGATCTCAGCTCCTTAGGACATCTTAATATACTACCTAGTATACATTTTCTGCACAAAAATTGTTTCTGAGTTAATAATTGACAGACAATGAAAATGCATTAGAAACAGAAAACAAAGGACATAGCAGCTGGACCATCTCCAATCAAGTTGTCATATTTGATGTACAAAGCCAGTGTAACTTAAAAGATACTACAGCTTTCACAAAGTATCTTGGTAATTACTTTCTTAAGAAATTTATTTTTTCTTAAAATAATGGCAGACTCAAATACATGCTTATGGCATGAGGCATTTGGCATATTCTATCTTGGATGATTTTCTCTTGAATAACTCAGTTTTGTCCCCATTTTACTGGTATATAGCACATTTTATACGTGAATGACAATGCTGCAAACTTTTATATTCTTTTCTTGGTGGTCCGTCTTTTATTCAGTAGAAGGATGGTGATTAGTTTCCTGCAGAAGCTAAACAACTCTCCTGAGGGTACCACTTTTAACTAGTTTGATTTGTGATATTACATTATAAGAGTAAGTGAGATAAACTTTAAGCAATAATAAATCAGGTGACTCCTTTTCAGTAGCCAGTAATCAAATTTCAAAGCTCAAAGTATGAAAACTTTGTGTTCACTCATCATTTATATAAGGTAGTCTAATAAAAAGACACAATATTGACTCCTAGAATGAACCACCCCTTGTGTAAATATATACGACTATAAATGTGGGTGCAACCTATGGACTCTGAGAAAAGGAACAGCTCTTTACCTGGGTAACACCAGGTACAAGACGTCAATTTCCATGAATAAAGGTAAGCATGATTTTTATTCACTATCTTGTAACTTTAAGATTTTTAAATGTCCTAACATTTCAGATGTTAGGTGAGTCAAGTTTTCTGATATAAGAAATTAACATAATGATAATACTAATTATATACTTCAAAGGCTAGTTGGTGTTTCAACTCTAAGGAATGTAAGTTCTCATTTTATATTTGATGTTGCTGCTGCTGCTGCTGCTGCTAAGTCACTTCAGTCGTGTCCGACTCTGTGTGACCCCATAGACGGCATCTGGCCTAGTTCCCATCATGAATTGGATGAAATAAAAACTTCATTTTTACATATAATATTATTCAAATTGTTTGAGCTATGGTTGTCCAGAATTACTGAGAAGCTTAATTAAGACCTGGAAATCTAAAAAGTTTTTCTCTTTACAGACTGGGAAATTGAATGTATTCTTAAAACAATAAAATTTTTATATACTGAAAATACATTGAACTACAGATATTATTTGTGTTAACAGCTTAAGATAAATTCAATAAGACATTTTCATGTATTAGTTTATTAAGGTAAGTAGCAGAGGTGCTTTCTATTGTACTTTTACTGCCCCAGTCAACAGTAACCTTGGTATAAATGAATTAAGTGTATAGCAGGTAAAGTTGTACCACAGAGGCTTTTCATAATCATCAGGGAGCTTCAACTGTACTTTTCAAATCCTATAGAGTAACAGTGCTAATATGAGAAATGTACCATTATCTCCTTCATGGGAGACATCTTGGAAATGTATTTTAAATTTTGACTGTTGCTTCAGGTTAAATAGTTAGAAATAAAAATTCAGAACATGAAGATTAACCCACCATCTGATTAAGCTTTATAGAATACAATTTACAGGAATAGAATACAAGTAAAATAAATTTATATATCTTACTTTATTCTAAAATTTGAATTACTATTTCCCAAACACAATTGACTCTTAGCAAGGTTTTCTTGGTCTGGGGGCCAACTTAATTAGCTTTTTAAAAATATCTCACCTTTGAAATAACCTTATCAGATTTGCATTTTTATTAATTGTGCTAATAATCTCTCTAGATCACAGTTGCCAAGGGCCCTGGAATGGGGCTGGTTTGGATAATCTGTGTCTATCAGTTGGTCTTCTGGGAGGCAGAGAGGGAAGAATCTGCTTCAGGCTTCTCTGTATCGAAGCTCATGGATAGTCTCTGATTCCTGATAGAGATGACTATTTCACAGGTGTCCACAGTAATATGTGTATGGTGTGTGTGTGTCTGTGTGTCTCTGTGCTTGGGCATGTATGTGTGGCTCAGACAGTAAACAATCTGCCCACAATGTGGGAGGCCTGGGTTTGAACCCTGGCTGGGGAAGATCCCCTGGAGAAAGGAATGGCAACCTACTCCAGTATTCTTGCCTGGAGAATTCTATGGACAGATAAGCCTGGCGAGCTATAGTCCATGAGATCGCAAAGACTGAGACACGACTGAGAGACTAACACACACACACATATGTGTATAACATCTATATATCTGTGTTAAGCAAAATTTTCCATTTGAGACTTTGCTGTCACCAAACTAATGACATGGTCTAGTGAGAAGTAGAATTTTATTAAATATTAGTTTCTCCCCTTCCTCCCAAACCCAACTCTTTTCTAATATAACTTAATCTTTTCAAGATGCACTATACAAAAAAAAAAAAAAAAAGGACATTTCCACACAAGTTTGCAGACACAGGATAAAATTTTTTAAATTACAGAGAAAATAAGAGAAAGTGATTGAATTAAGATAGTTGTCTGAGACACATCTACTTTCTTTCCTATCTGAAAATGTGAAATAATAAAAAAAACTTTTTTAATAAAGAGAAAAGCCAAATGAAAGCAAGAAAAGAAAAAAATGCATACAATCAACAGTTTAGAAATGTTAAAGGATTCTGGAAAGGTGGGAGGTCAAAACTACATCATAAAATTTTATAGAGCTGATGGAAAACTCAGTGATCATACCAATCGTCATAAACTTGAAAGAGTGGGAGCTTTCAAACGGTAGAGAAATTTCTCTTTCTTGATGAAAAAAGAGATAGAAGAGGAGAGAGAAACAGCTTTGATGACATTCAGTCGCAGATCAATCTGTCTTACACTGCTGCTAAGTCGCTTCAGTCGTGTCTGACTCTATGCGACCCTATAGATGGCAGCCCACCAGGCTCCCCCGTCCCTGGGATTCTCCAGGCAAGAACACTGGAGTGGGCTGCCATTTCCTTCTCCAATGTCTTACACTAGTACACTACATTAACGCAGACTTTTTAGTTCTATGAGCCAATCAATTCTACTATTGGTTAAGCCAGTTTGGGTTGTGTTTTTCTATTATCTGCCATGAAAAGATACCTAATGTTGTAGATACAAAAGAAAAGAATAAATAAAATGGAAGACAATTTTCCAGGGCAAAGAAAATCATTAGATTAGAAGTACCACAGAGTTCAGAACAAGGCAAAATAGAACTGCCTCACTGAGTTACATACTGGTGAAATTTCATAACACTTAGAATAAGAGCAAAATCCTAAAACATTCCAGAGAGAAAAATAAATTACCAAGAAATGAATGATAAACAGATTGATATAAGATACTTTATCTGTAAAAATGAATGATGAAAGAGAAAAATAAAGTCTTCAAATTTTTCAGAGAAAATGACTTTGAAATAGTTTTATATCTATTAAAACTATCATCCAATCAGTTCAGTTCAGTCACTCAGTTGTGCCCGACTCTTTGTGACCCCATGAACCACAGCACGCCAGGCCTCCCTATCCATCACCAACTACCGGAGTCCACCCAAACCCATGTCCATTGTGTCATGATGCCATCCAACCATCTCATCCTCAGTCATCCCCTTCTCTTCCTGCCCTCAATCTTTCCCAGCATCAGGGTCTTTTCAAATGAGTCAGCTCCCCACACCAGGTGGCCGAAGTATTGGAGTTATCGTCCAATAGGAAGCCAAAATAAGGAAAGTTTTAGACATGTAGGGCCTAGAATTTTTTACCACCAATTTCTCTTCAACAAATGTTTCTTCTTTAGAAGAATCACTTATATATGGAATCCAGGAAAAATTCATATGACTCTAAGAAAAGGAATGATAAGGATTGTGAGAAACAGTAATATAAAAAATAATGATACAATTTACAATTGTCTAAATACTTTTATAAAGCTTAATTTTTACATCTGAAACTAAAACCCTGGATATATTAATATGGGTTACAGGGATAGTCAGCAAGAGAGAAATGTACGCTGTTGTATTGTAAATGGGAAGATATAGACAAGCATTAACTTTTGAGATTGACAAAAACCTTAAGTGAGGAACAACAATAAAATTTTTGATTATTTCCCATCAGAGACAATGGAGGTCAATGCAATAACATTTAAAGTGCTTGAAAAATCTTTTGAATAAAAGTTATGCATCCAGAAAAATTATCCATTAATAATTTTTTTTCAAGCAGAACAGCCTTACAAGAAATTCTAAAGGAAGTTCTTCAGATTGAAAGGAAATGATACCAGACTATTATGCAAATCTACTGGAAGAAATGAGGAGCACTGAATATGGTAAATATTCTAACACTTTTATTTTGAATTATATAACATACATAGATATAGTATATATCCATAAATGCATTACAAATAACAATAATAGTATAAAGATGGGAGGGGAAATGGAGGCGTATTGGAACAAAGTTGATATAGTTTACTGGAATTAAATAAGTACCAACCTGAAGTAAACAGTGATAAGCTGAACACTGTAATCACTACACAAAGAAAATAACTTATTAAAAAATCTACCAAAGAATAAAAATAGTTTGCTAAAAGAATTGTTAAATACAAAAGAAGTCAGTAAAAGAGGAATAGAGTAGAAGGGAAAGATACCAGACATAGAAAACAAATATCAAAACAGCAGCACCATAGAAACAATTACAGTTAATATCATGGGTTAAACATTGTAATTAAAAGACAGAGATGGAATTGGATAAAAGAGCAAGATTTAACTTGACACAATGTATTAGAAACACTTTAAAGATACATAAAGGATACAAAAAGGTCTACCATGTAAACAATAAATATAGGTGATCTGCAATAGCTATCTCAGACAAAATAGACTTAAACACAAAAAAATTACTAAACACAAGGAAATTTCATAATAATAAAAGGGGAAATGTAACAGATTAGCAATAATTACAGATATGCATACATTTAAGAACACACAGCTACCCCAAAAGAAGTAAATCCTGAACAAAACTGAAAGAATAAACCAACAATTAACAGTTCTAACTGGGGGCTTCCTAGGTGGTGCAGTGGTAAAGGCTCTGCCTGCCAGTGCAGGAGATGTGGGTTCAATCCCTGGGTTGGGAAGACACCCTAGAGGAGAAAATGGGAACCCACTCCAGTATTCTTGCCTGGAAAATTTCATGGGGAGAGGAGACTGGTGGGCTACAGCCCATAGGGTTGCAAAGAGTTGGACATCACTGAGCACGCAGGCACACACACAGTTATAACTGGAGATTTTAATACTCCTCTCTCAGCAACTGATAGAAGAGCAGACAAAAAGTCACAAGAATATGGGAGACATGAACATCGCTATGAGCCAAATGGACTTTAAAGCGTGCAAAACGCTACCAAAAGAGAGAGAAAACACACTCTTTTGAAGTATACATGAAACAATTTCTAGGAGAGACCGCATGACATCCATAAAACAAGTCTCGGTGACTTCACATTTGAATTTAGATGCACTGAAATCATACAAAGTATTTCTCTGACCACAACCAGATTGTCAAAAACAACAGAAAGAAATCTGGGAAAACCCCAAATACTTGGAAATTAAACACACATTTCCAAAAAAAACCTTATGAATTAAAGAAGAAGCCACAAATGTAAACACAACAAATCATGGGATTTATTGGATGCAACTAAAACAATGCTTAGAAAGTATCTTGTAGCTTTAAATGCTTATATTCAGTTCAGTTCAGTTCAGTTCAGTCACTCAGTCCTGTCCGATTCTTTGCTACCCCATGAATCGCAGGACTCCAGGCCTCCCTGTCCATCACCAACTCCCGGAGCTCACCCAAACTCATGTCTATCGAGTCGGTGATGCCACCCAGCCCTCTCATCCTCTGTCGTCCCCTTCTCCTCCTGCCCTCAATCCCTCCCAGCATCAGGGTCTTTTCCAGTGAGTCAACTCTTCACATGAGGTGGCCAAAGTACTGGAGTTTCAGCTTGAGCATCAGTCCTTCCAAAGAACACCCAGGACTGATCTCCTTTAGAATGGGCTGGTTGGATCTCCTTGCAGTCCAAGGGACTCTCAAGAGTCTTCTCCAACACCACAGTTCAAAAGCATCAATTCTTTGGCACTCAGTTTCTTCACAGTCCAACTCTCACATCTACACATGACTACTGGAAAAACCATAGCTTTGACTAGATGGACCTTTGTTGGCAAAGTAATGTCTCTGCTTTTGAATATGCTGTCTAGGTTGGTCATAACTTTCCTTCCAAGGAGTAAGTGTCTTTTAATTTCATGGCTGCAATCACCATCTGCAGTGATCTTGGAGCCCCCCAAAATAAAGTCTGCCACTGTTTCCCCTGTTTCCCCTGTTTCCCCACCTATTTCCCATGAAGTGATGGGACCAGATGCCATGATCTTCGTTTTCTGAATGTTGAGCTTTAAGCCAACTTTTTCACTCTCCTCTTTCACTTTCATCAACAGGCTTTTTAGTTCCTCTTCACTTTCTTCCATAAGGGTGGCATCATCTGCATATCTGAGGTTATTGATATTTTTCCTGGCAATTTGATTCCACCTTGTGCTTCTTTCAGCCCAGCGTTTCTCATGCTTATATTAGAAAGCTCTAAAATCAACTGCCTCTAGGTTACATATCGAGGAAGTAAAGAAAGATCAAGTCAAATCCAAAACTATCAGAAAAAAAAAAATTGAAGAGAAAAATCTTTAAAACCAGTGAAACCAAAAGTATCAAAATTATAGAGAAAAATCAATGCAATTAATAAGTTTCTTCTTTGAAAAGATCAAAAAATTTGATAAATTATTTCTGAAAAGAGACAGATGACACAAATCACCAAAATCAGGAAGGAAAGAGGGAACTCTACAAGAATTAAAAGGATTATAAGAGAATTTTATGAACTTTACAGCAAGAAATAGGCAAGTTAGATAGACAAATTTCTGAACAGAAACAAATCACCCAAGTTTACTCAAGCAAAAATATAAAATAAAAAAAATCTATAAAATAAAAGTGAATTGGTCATTAAATATATTCCCAGAAAGAAAATGAAAATCCCTCATGGACTACAGTCCATGGGGTCACAAAGAATCGGATATAACTGAGCAACTAAGCACAGCATAGCAATAAAATACTTAAGGATACATTTAACAAGAATAGTGTATGATTTGTACATGGAAAACTATAAAATGCTGCTGACAGAAATTAAGAAAGATCTAAGTAAATGGATAAAAACACCACACTATGGATTAGAAGATGATGGTAAGGTGGTACATCTCACCAAGCTCATCTATGGACTCAGTGCAATCCCTATCACAGTCTCAGCAACCTTTTCCACGAAATTGATGGGCTGATCCTAAACTTATAGGGCAAAGGACTTAAAATAGCCAAAACAATTTACAGAAAAATAGAGTAGGATTTGGAGGACTTACAACATCTGAGTTCAAGTTTGCCATGAAGCTATGAAACCAAAACTGTATGGTATGGACTTAAACACAAATATATCTATCAATGGAATAGAACAGAAAGTCCAGAAACAAGTCTCTATACTTAAGGTCAATTGATGTTTGACAGTAGTCTACGGTTAAACCTATGAAGAAAATACAGGTTTTTTTTCAACAAATGGTAACAACTGAATATTCATATGAAATAAAAAGAAACTTTCGATTCTCACAGCACACACAAAAATTAACTCAAAATGAATCTTTGTACAAGCTAAAATCATAAACCTGCTGGAAGAAAACACTGAGGAGGACCTTATAATCTTAGCAGACAAACATCTCTAAATGTGACACACAGTGCACAACCCATGAGATGAGCAAATTAAATTTTTATCAAAATTTAGAAGTTTTGCTTTTTAACAGACAGCATTAAGAAAACAAAAAGAAGCCGCAAGGTCTAAGACTATACTTGCAAATAACTTGCTTAATAGAATTTTTGGATATAAAGACTTCTATTAAGTAAGAAGTCGTTCTTAGAATAAAGAATTTCAGTTCAGGTCAGTTGTTCTGTCACATTGCCGCTTTGTGACCCTATAAACTGCAGCATGCCAGGCTTCCCTGTCCATCACCAAATTCCGGAGCTTGCTCAAACTCATGTCCATAGAGTCAGTGTTGCCATTCAACCACCTTATCCTCTCTTGTCCCCTTCTCCTCCTGCCTTCAATTTTTTCCAGCGTCAAAGTTTTTCCAGTGAGTCAGGTCCCATCAGGTTCCCATCAGCTGAAGCTGGAGCTTCAGCTTCAGCAACAGCATCAGTCCTTCCAAAGAATATTCAGGACTGATTTCCTTTAAGACTGACTGGTTTGCTCTCCTTGCATTCCAAGGGACTCTCAAGAATGTTCTCCAACATCACAGTTCAAAAGCATCAATCCCTCAGTGCTCAGCTTTCTTTATAGTCCGACTCTCACATCCATACATGACTACTGGAAAAACCATAGTTTTGGCTAGACAGACCTTCATCTAGTAATGTCTCTGCTTTTTAATATGCTGTCTAGCTTGGTAATAGCTTTTCTTCCAAGGAGAAAGCATCTTTTAATTTCATGGTGACAGTTACCATCCACAGTGATTTTGGAGCCCCCCAAAATAAAGTCTGTCACTGTTTCCATTGTTTCCCCATCTATTTGCCATGAAATGATGGGGCCAGTTAGAACTGGACATGGAACAACAGACTGGTTCCAAATTGGGAAAGGAGTACATCAAGGCTATATACTGTCACCCTGCTTATTGAACTTGTATGTAGAGTACGTCATGCGAAATGCTGGGCTGGATGAAGCACACGCTGGAATCAAGACTGCTGGGAGGAATATCAATAACCTCAGATGTGCAGATGACACCACCTTTATGGCAGGAAGTGAAGAAGAACTAAAGAGCCTCTTGATAAAAGTGAAAAAGGAGAGTGAAAAAGTTGGCTTAAAGCTCAACATTCAGAAAACGAAGATCATGGCATCTGGTCCCATAACTTCATGGCAAATAGATGGGAAAACAATGGAAACAGTGACAGACTTTATTTTGAGGGGCTCCAAAATCACTGTGGATGGTGACTTCACTCATAAAATTAAAAGACGCTTGCTCCTTGGAAGAAAAGCTATGACCAACCTAGACAGCATATTAAAAAGCAGAGACATTACTTTACCAACAGAGGTCTGTCTTGTTAAAGCTATGGTTTTCCCAGTAGTCACGTATGGATGTGAAAGTTGGACAATAAAAAAAGCTGAGTGCCGAAGAATTGATGCTTTTGAACTGTGGTATTGGAGAAGACTTTTTTTTTAATTAATTTATTTTTTATTGAAGGATAATTGCTTTACAGAATTTTGCTGTTCTCTGTTAAACCTCAACATGAATCAGCCATAGGTAAACATGGAGAAGACTCTTGAGAGTCCCTTGGACTGCAAGGAGATCCAACCAGTCTATCCTAAAGGAAATCAGCGCTGAATATTCATTGGAAGGACTGATAGTGAAACTGCAACTCCAATACTTTGGCCACCTGATGATGGGCAGAAGTGATTCGTTTGAAAAGACCCTGATGCTGGGAAAGATTGAAGGCAGGAGGAGAAGAAGCTGACAGAGGATGAGATGGTTGGATGGCATCACCAATTCAATGGATATGAGTTTGAGTAAACTCTGGGAGGCGGTGATGTACAGGGAGGCCTGGTGTGCTGCAGCCCATGGGGTCCTAAAGAGTTGGACACGACTGAGTGACTGAACTGAATTGAACTGATGGGACCATATGCCATGATCTTAGTTTTCTGAATGTTGAGTTTTAAGCCAACTTTTTCACTGTCCTCTTTCACTTTCATCAAGAGGCTCTTTGGTTCTTCTTCGCTTTCTGCCATAAAGGTGGTGTCATCTGCATATCTGAGGTTATTGATATTTCCCTGGCCATCTTGATTCCAGCTTGTGCTTCATCTAGTCCAGCATTTTTCATGATGTACTCTACATATAAGTTAAAGAATCAGGGTGACAATATACAGCCTTGATGTACTCCTTTCCCAATTTGGAACCAGTCTGTTGTTCCCTGTCCAGTTCTAATTGTTGCTTCTTGACGTGCATACAGGTTTCTCAGGAGGCAGGTCAGGTGGTCTGGTATTCCCATCTCTTAGAATTTTCCACAGTTTGTTGTGATGCACATAGTCAAAGGCTTCGACCTAGTCAATAAAGCAGGTGTTTTTCTGGAACTCTCGCTTTTTTGATGATCCAACAGATATTGGCAGTTTGATCTCTGGCTCCTCTGTTTTTTCTAAATTCAGCTTGGACATCTGGAAGTTCACGGTTCACGTACTGTTGAAGCCTGGCTTGGAGAATTTTGAGCATTACTTTGCTAACATGTGAGATGAGTGCAACTGTGCAGTAGTTGGCACATTCTTTGGCATTGCCTTTAAATTCTCCGCAGTGTAGCCTGCAGGGTAAGCAGTCAACAACCTTTATTCAGGGCCTGCTCTCTGTCAGGTCTTGGGTTCACAGGGCCCTTATATTAGGCTCTGGAGATTACAGGTGACTATGACAATCCAGAGTGCTTAAAAGAGCGCGAGTGCTCAGTCATGTCTGACTTTTTGGGACCCTATGCCTCCCAGGCCCCTCTGTCCATGGAATTTTCCAGGCAAGAATACTGGAGCAGGTTGCCATTCCCTATTCCAGGGGATCTTCTGAACCCAGGGATCAAACTCCTGTCTCTTGCGTCTCCTGTACTGGCAGGCAGATTCTTTACCACTGTGCCACCTGAGAAGCTCCCCAACTGCTGAAAGAGTGTCAGTTAAATTCAAGGCTGTGCAGAGTCATTAGCTTTGGAAGGAAGTTTTTTCTTTCTAAACTTGTGGCCCAAACATAGTGGCAACATATGGCAAACACAGTTTCAGTGGCTATATTATTTGTAGGTAGATGTAAAACTAACTTCTCTCACAGAGAGTAGACACCTTCCACTCCACAACTACACCAGCTCTGTTGATTAATAAACTCAGCACTGGCCCATGAAGATAAGCCTCTTCAAACAGTGCTGAGGGTAAACAAGTGGACACTAGTCATCATGATTTCTTGTATAATCTAACAGTCATTTTATTAGCCCTGCTGAAACACCAATCCCTGAGGGGATTAGTATTGTTATGCACAGGAAATGGGGCCAGAGGTTCAAAGTGACTTCTAATCCCTCAGCCCACTGCTAGGATTTAATCACTCCCCTTTTCTTCCCTAGTAGCTCAGCTGGTTAAAAAAAATCTGCCTGCAATGCAGGAGACCAGGTTCGATGCCTGGGTTGGAAAGATCCCCTAGGGAAGGAAATGGTCACCCACTCCAGTACTCTAGCCTGGAGAATCCCATGGACAGAGGAGCCTGGCAGGCTACAGTCCGTGGGGGTCACAAACAATCGGACATGACTGTGCGACCAACTGTCACTTTCTTTTCTTTTGGAAAGCTAAGTTTTTCTAAAAACCTCTCCAGCTCAAAGAGCCTTCTACAATGGTGCAGACACAGTAAGCTGAAGCCTGGTGACTTTTAGCTGGGAAAACAAATAAACCTATTCATTTATTTTTAAAATTAGGTTTTGCCACATGGTATATGAGACCTTAGTACCCCCACCAGTGATCAAACACAGGGCCCTTGCATTGGAAGCCCAGAGTCTTAACCACTGGACTGACAGGGAAGTCTCAAAACAAACTTTTTTTTCACTGTGTTGAAATAGGATTTATTTGAAACAGTTTTTTGTTAAAAACAAAATAAAGCAAAATGTTAAGTTTGGCTTTCAGCAGATATCCAGGTCACTGTAATGGCCTTTAGAAATATTAAAATCTTAAACATCAATGAACACTCCAAGTCTTCCTTAAACATAATATGACAAGTTTCACAGTCTAGTACTCTTGAAAGCAAAGCTGTCAGATCTCACAATCTTGACATTTTGTAGTGTTTATAACTTAAAGGATCTATGAAATATTCCCCCTAAACCTGTTGTAAACATCATCATTACTTCAAAACTGTATGTAATACTATGTGCCAGGAAGAGAGAGAATACAGAGGTCTGTCAATACTGCATTGCATAGAAATAAGACTCTACTAAAAGCCTTTCGTTAAAAAGTGTAACAACATTCTGCTTTAGTTTCCAAGAAGCCAGGACTGATCTCAAAATTGGAAGCCTTAGAACACAATGCCTCAAATTCTAGGGTATTCTTTTGATTTACACCCATTTTACATGAGTTGACTGTCCCACTTTAAGAATGGTCTGAGTATTGTGATTTTCTTCTTTTTTAAATAAATATGTGAATTAAAAAATATTTCAATAATAGGAAAATAAACATCTTCCCAGTGTACCCAGCCACCCTCTTGTCATTCCCTCCCCCATCCGTCCCCCTGCTTCCCCCTTCTTTTCTCTCTGATTGCAGGCAGGACTGGGCTCTCAGGGTTTTTATTACAAGTCTAGATTCCGTGGAGACACTCTGATACGACACCTAGACTCAAGGGTGCGCTGCTGCAGCCGGGACGGGCCAGTCGCGCTTACCGCCCGGGGGACACACGTGGCGCGGCCTCCCCCTGGCCGCGCGTGGACACGATGGCGCGTCCCCACCCTTCCATGCCCCCCTCCTGCTTCCTGCCCTACAAGTAGCCTGAGCCGGGCAACTCTGGGGAGAAGTCCTCCCGGCCTCACGCAGAGCAAACCTCTTTTCTCCCGGGGACCGCCGGGGGCGGAAGAGCTCGGAGCTCCGGCGCGGACCCCAGCGGCGCGCGCGCCCCCAGCGCCCAGGCCGCGCCCGGCGCCGGCTCACCGCGCCCGTCTCGCCCTAGGTGCCCGCGCCGGTGGGGAGCAGCTGCCGCAGGTGGCGTCCGGGGCGTGGTCAATGAGGCGAAGCCTGAGGAAGATGCTGCGCCCCGGGGAGAAGGAGGAGCCCCGGGACTTCGTCTGCCTGGGCGTGGAGGACCACAAGGACAACAGCAATGACTTCAAGGTACCCGGGCGGGCGCGCTCTCAAGTCCGGGCGCGGGTCGGCTCTTCCTAACTTTACTCTCCTCGACTCGAAGTTCCCTAGCGGGCAGCCCCGGGATGGGAGGACCCGGCCAGGTGAGGGCTGTCTGCATCGGGGTGTGCGTGCGGTCCAGTATGGACCTCGGGAAGTGGGGAGCTCGGGGAGTCGGGTTCTTAAAAGGCGCCCGCCGGTTGGTGCCGGCTTTATCCTTCCTGTTTGCTTGTTTGTTCACCCTGCTTTTGCTTGTGATGGGCAGCTGTAGCGTGGGGAGACCTACCCCCAAAGTACCGCTAGCGTTTGGCCGCAACTGCCTGGTTCCAAAATCGGAACCAGTTTTGGAGTGTGTGCTGTTCTCCTTTTTATAGATTTTATTTAGAACCAAAAAGCTCGATGGCTGAATCTGGCGGTCGGAGAGCTAGGTACTCAAGAGTCTGGGGTTCAGAAGCATGCGTGTCTCGCGGAGGGAAATGGAAGCAGAACCTAACAGTGAGGTGTTGCAGGGATTGGGAGGACGGCCCTCTCCAGGGGCGGGGGCAGTCAGGGCAGTCAGTCGGAAGGGACTTTGAGGGAGGAGACCCTTCGAAGCTAGGTAGGTGGTCTTCCGGGGTCCCAAGGGCTGGAATGGGGCTTCTGTTTCTTTTGCGGATTCCAAAGTCGCTCTGACCAAAAGGCTGCACCAGGTCAGGTTGCTGGCTGATGGCGCTGAGGGCAGAGGCTGTCGGATGCTCAGAAAACTCATCGTTGGATGCCTCACGTTGTCAGTAGGAGGAAGCATCTCTTTTTAAACGTTAAAAGAATTAAAAGCTCTCTCCAATGCCACCACAAATCTCTTTGCATGGTGAAACCATTTACACTTTGATTTGCTCATGGAATATATTTTAGAATACTTTCAAAATCAGCTGCTGGAGATGTATCTCATTATTCTTAGCAGCTTTCTAATATTCCCTTGTATGAATGTGTCATGCTTTACCAGACCAGCACGTGTGTGTTTGTTTTGTTTGGCTATTACACACACACGTGATTGAGTGTCTGTGGGTGTAGATATGGCTTCCTCTGTCTACAGTACCTTAATGAGTATGTTAAAGGCCTAGTAGGATCAAAAGTCACCTATGGGCTTAATTTTGGTAGAAATTGCCAAGTTGCCCTCTAAATAGGTTAGGTGAATAGACAGTGTTTTTATCCTGCTTGTGAGTCAGGCATGCATAGAAAATTACGTAAAACCACAAACCAGGCCTCCCAAGGTGCATTCAGATTAAATCCAGATTAAATACTTTTCCTCCTCTTTAATATTAGTATAATAACTATCGTCTTTTAGCTTAATACAAAGAAATGAAGTTCTAACTGAAGTTCAAACACTAGGATAGCATCTTTGGAATTAATATTAAGGGACTGGAAAAATTTTTTAAATTTTGAAAATCACACCGAATGTGCTTTCTTTACTTATCAATGTGGTCTGTGTTTTCTAGAGATAATTAGTGAAGGAATTCTGCAATACAGTGTCTCAAACTTACCTTCTTTGTGTTTTGTCTTTGTTTAGTTTTCTTGCCTAAATCGAGCAGAAGCATTTATGTTATCTAAGGCTTTTGAAAACCACAGTCAAGCTTGTAGATTGAGGGATTTATATATTTTATTTTGTTCAGTTCAGTTCAGTCGCTCAGTCGTCTCCGACTCTTTGCTACCCCATGAATCACAGCACGCCAGGCCTCCCTGTCCATCACCAACTCCTGGAGTTCACTCAAACTCATGTCCATTGAGTCGGTGATGCCATCCAGCCATCTCATCCTCCGTCGTCCCCTGCTCCTCCTGCCCTCAATCCCTCCCAGCATCAGGGTCTTTTCCAGTGAGTCAACTCTTCACATGAGGTGGCCAAAGTATCGGAGCTTCAGCTTTAGCATCAGTCCTTTCAATGAACACCCAGGACTGATCTCCTTTAGGATGGACTGATTGGATCCCCTTGCAGTCCAAGGGACTCTCAAGAGTCTTCTCCAACACCACAGTTCAAAAGCATCAATTCTTTGGTGCTCAGCTTTCTTCACAGTCCAACTCTCACATCCATACATGACCACTGGAAAAACCATAGCCTTAACTACACGGACCTTTGTTGACAAAGTAATGTCTCTGCTTTTCAATATGCTATCTAGATAGGTCATGACTTTCCTTCCAAGGAGTAAGCGTCTTTTAATTTCATGGCTACAGTCACCATCTGCAGTGATTTTGGAGCCCCTCAAAATAAAGTCTGACACTGTTTCCACTGTTTCCCCATCTATTTCCCATGAAGTGATGGGACCAGATGCCATGATCTTCGTTTTCTGAATGTTGAGCTTTAAGCCAACTTTTTCACTCTCTTCTTTCACTTTCATCAAGAGGCTTTTGAGTTCCTCTTCACTTTCTGCCATAAGGGTGGTGTCATATGCATATCTGAGGTTATTGATATTTGTCCCAGCAATCTTGCTTCCAGCTTGTGTTTCTTCCAGCCCAGCTTTTCTCATGATGTACTCTGCATAGAAGTTAAATAAGCAGGGTGACAATATACAGTCTTGATGTACTCCTTTTCTTATTTGGAACCAGTCTGTTGTTCCATGTCCAGTTCTAACTGTTGCTTCCTGGCCTGCATACAGATTTCTCAACAGGCAGGTCAGGTGGTCTGGTATTCCCATCTCTTTCAGAATTTTCCACAGTTTATTGCAACCCACACAGTCAAAGGCTTTGGCATAGTCAATAAAGCAGAAATAGATGTTTTTCTGGAACTCTCTTGCTTTTTTGATGATCCAGTGGATGTTGGCAATTTGATCTCTGGTTCCTCTGCCTTTTCTAAAACCAGCTTGAACATCTGGAAGTTCACAGTTTACATACTGTTAAAGCCTGACTTGGAGAATTTTGAGCATTACTTTGCTAGTGTGTGAGATAAGTGCAATTGTGTGGTAGTTGGAGCATTCTTTGGCATTGCCTTTCTTTGGGATTGGACTTTAAATCATCCCGTAGAAATCTCAGCAGTGAGACTAATTACAAATGAACACATGTAGCACTCTGGAGAGTTCTTAACTTTCCTCATTAAGAAGACATGGTGTATAATATTTTCTCCAGCATGCACACACAATATCTTAGGACTCCTGACAAAATCGAAGTATGGCAGAAAACTTAGAAGATTAGAAATGTAGAATATGAATCATCTGACTGATGCTTTTAATCTTTTCCAATGACTTTCTTTCAAGGGAGTTAATACGTCAGCATTTGGCCTTAATTTCTCATTGATATGGGCTTCCCTGGTGGCTCAGACAGTAATGAATCCACCTGCAATGCAGGAGACCTGGGTTCATTCCTTGAGTCGGGAAGATCCCCTGGAGGAGGAAATGGCTAACTACTCAGTATTCTTGCCTGGAGAATTCCATGGACAGAGGAGCCTGGCAGGCTACAGTTCATTGGGGGATTGCATAGAGTTGGGCACGACTGAGTGACTAACACTTACCTTACTTACTTACTTCTCATAGTTATAATCTCCCATTTGTTAAAATTTCTCATTGTAATAATTTCCTTCCTTTTTGCCCCATACTGCATATATATATTTCATTAAAACAACCTAAAACAGGTGTATTTGATACCTCCAGTTTAAAGGACTCAGAATTAGCTTCTTTAAACCTAATAGGAGAACTAACCAATCAATCCTAAAGGAAATCAACCCTGAATATTCATTGGAATATTGAATAATCATTGATGCTGAAGCTGAAGCTCCAATACTCTGGCCACCTGATGTGAAGAGCCAACTCATTGGAAAAGATCCTGATGCTGGGAAAGATTGAGGGCAGGAGAAGAAGGGGGAGGCAGAGGATAAGATGGTTAAGAGAGTGTCATCTACTCAACGGACATAAATTTGAGCAAACTGTGATACCGTGAAGGACAGAGAAGCCTGGCCTGCTGTAGGCCATGGGGGTCACAAAGAGTCAGACACAACTTAGCGACTGAACAACAACAAACGTGATCTAGTCTGTTACATTCTGTATCTAGTCATAGAGTTCAGAAGCTGAAAGAATCTGAAGTGGCCCTGTGACAGTAGAAAACTATATTGACTGAATATGTAATAACTTGTCCAGATGACATCCTTGACTTTCAGTACTTTCTTTAAAGAAATCTCTTTGAAGCCTAGGTAACATGCCATGAACTAAATTCACACAGCACATCTGATGAGCTTGTATAAAATATTTAGATGCTTTGTTATCACTGTGAACTCAGCAGTACCTCATGAGCCTCTGAACCCAGGCCTGGCTGTCAAACAGTGTGTAATTGGGTTTGTGTTGACTGCACATCAGTGAGTAGACCTGTAAATTGCTCTTTTTGACACTGTGGGGTAAATGAGAGAATTCCTTTATTATTACTGGAAGAACGTATCGATTTCAAGTGCTATAATACTTCCTAATGGAGTCAGGTAAACACTTCCTTTGATGGGGTGAGACATTGAAAAAGAGCCTACTTCTGTGAAGAGCTCATTTTAAACTTATTACTGAATATGTGTAAATTTGGAAATTTCATACCTTGTGAGAATGAATCAAAAGCAGAATATCAACACCTTGAAATTTCACAAGGAAGAGATATACTGTCATCCAGGATAAGTCATCTTTAGTGCAGTTATAATAAAGAATATAAAGAGCATGAAGAAAACAAACCTTAGAGAAAATTTACATCTTCTAGAAAGTTCTTGCTCCTCCCCTGACATCAGTGGACATTAATGTCTGTTTGGAATCATACTTTTCCAGGCCAGTGACAACTGCCAACTATGCCCAAAACTTATGGAACTTATCCTGCAAAGTTTGTTCTTATGATCTGGAGACTTTATCACAGTTTCTCCATCACAACTTCAGTCTCCACTGTATGTTGGATTTTTGGCATTCATCAGTCAGACAAAATCTGCATTCCATGTACCTTCCATTCAAATTCTAACTTCGTTCCTTACTGTGTGCCTTTGGGCAAACAATGTAACCTCTCAGTGTCTTGATCTCTGGTGGTAAGTAAGTACACAAATAGTGGAAACAGTGAGAGAAGTTAATTTTAGGGGGATCCAAAATCCCTGCAGATGGTGACTGCAGCCATGAAATTAAAAGACACTTGCTCCTTGGAAGAAAAGCCACGACAAACCCAGACAGCATATTAAAAAGCAGAGATATTACTTTGCCAACAAAGGTCCGTGTAGTCAAAGCTATGGTTGTTCCAGTAGTCATGTATGGATGTGAGAGTTGGACTATAAAGAAAGCTGAGTGCCAAAGAATTGATGCTTTTGAACTGTGGTGTTGGAGAAGATTCTTGAGAGGCCCTTGGACTGCAAAATCAAACCAGTCCATCCTAAAGGAAATCAGTCCTGAATATTGATTGGAAGGACTGATGCTGAGGCTGAAGCTCAAGTTCTTTGGTCACCTGCTGTGAAGAACTGACTCATTGGAAAAGACCCTGATGCTGGGAAAGATTGAAGGCAGGAGGAGAAGGGGATGACAGAGGATGAGATGGTTGGATGGCATCACCAGCTTGATGGACATGAGTTTGAGCAAGCTCTGGGTGTTGGTGATGGACAGGGAAGCCTGGCACGCTGCAGTCCATGGGGTCGCAAAGAGTCAGACACAGTTGAGCGACTGAACTGAACTGAACTGAACTAAACTAAATGCTAGCCCTTCCTGCCTGCAGAGAACCATGAGGCACTGTACCTGACCTGACTTGGCCTGGCTTAGAATCCCAGTGGTCAAAAGAGGGGAGATAGTTCATTCCCAGAGGAGATTGGGCAGCTGTTCTAGATAACTGACCAAGAGACTTACATGACCATCCTTCAATATGATCCTATCTCCATTACCTAGGAACACATTGGGTGGGAATTGACTATCGGCAGGAAGGCCAAAGAAAGGACAGTAATTTAGTTTCTACTTTTACTCCTTGCATTCATGAAAATCTTTTTTTATCAACCAGAATCCCTTATGCTGTGGTTTCAGTACATTTTTCACCTGGAAGAAACAATGCCTCTATGTTTTCACTCTAGTTATTTTCTTCTCAGCTCACATCTATTACATTTACTTCCAAACTCTTCTCAAGGCCTTTATTTCTACAGCATATACAGGTTTGGGATCAGAAAATCAAATTATTTATTTAATGTGCTTATCGATGTGAAAGCATTTGTAGACCCGGCTTTGATCCTTGGGTCAGGAAGATCTCCTGGAGAAGGGAATGGCTACCCACTCCAGTGTTCATGCCTGGAGAATTCCATGGATAGAGGAGGTCGTGGACTACAGTCCAGAGGGCCTCAAAGTCACACATGACTGAGTGACTAACACTTTCACTTTCTTTCTACATGTCTAAGAATCAACCAGCCAATTAAGGAGACACAGGTTCGATTCCTAGGTTCAGAAGGTCTCCTGGCGTAGGAAATGGCTACCCACTCCAGTATTCTTGTCTGGAAAAACCCATGGACAGAGGAGCCTGGCGGGCTACAGTCCGTAGGGTCACAACGAGTCAAACACAGCTGAGCATGTATGCTCTGGGGCATGCTCTATATGTCTAAACATTTTGTGTTCTTCAGAAAAAAATTTGTTTACTTTATCATAAGCACAAGAACTAGTTTGGATGAAAATCTTTTGACAATGAACTTATCATACTAATAAGTTTTATATATGCTTATTTAAGGTAACAATTTTGTATATACTTCTAGGTGGTGTTCGAGGGAAACAAATGCGGTTTACAAAACTTTGTGAAGAAACACAAGAGATTAAAAAAATATGATGATGTAAATGCCTCCTCTTTGCACCATGCTGCAGAAGAAGGTCAAGTGGAGCTGATGGAGATGATTGTCAATGAATCCTCCTGTGAAGGTAACAGAACTTTACAGCTAGTGCTGGGTATTCATCATCTCATTAGACTCATTTGGAAAGAGTGGAATGAAGTGATTCTGGAGCGTCAATTAGTTCCAGATTATAAAGGGCCTGAATGTCTCACTCAGGAATGTGGTCTTCCCTCCAGCCAATGCCCTTCAATCTTTTCCGCAGAAATACTGCGGAGGACGGTGCAGGAATCTGGGACAGCCCACTGCCAGTGCAGATTTTCTTTGCAATTGCATGATAGATCATAAAAAATCATGTATATTTCATGTATTCTTATATACTGTTTCCACTGAGGTCATCACATACTTAAATTGCTTGCTTGCTGGTGCGCATCCTAAGTCACTTCAGTTGTGTCTGTCTCTTTGGGACCCTATGGACTATAGCCCACCAGGCTCCTCTGTCCGTGGGATTCTCCAGGCAAGAACAGTAGAAGAGCTAGCCATTTCCTTCTCCAGGGGATGTTCCCAACCCAGAGATCGAACACGCATCTCTCATGTCTCCTGCATTGGCAGGTGTGTTCTTTACCTCTAGTGCCACCCTTATCGTGTCAATAAAATTGACACCCCAAGAAGATGTCACATCCTCCCCAGCCTTGTGCCCCCAGCCTTCTTTGAGAAACTCAGCTGTAGTTGATAAGGAAGAGGGGTGACACAGAGATTTAAGCAGTGAGGTGGTGTAATAAGACCTTTATTATTGACGGTAAGATGAAGGTCAGTTAAAAAGCTGTTTTAGTAGTAAAGAGAAGTTGACCATCTACTCGGGTTTTGAGATTGGAATAAGGAGAAAGGGAGAGATTCCGGGGCTATTTCACATGTAGAGTGGAAAGTGCTTCATAAAGACTGAGTGCAAGGAGTAAGTGATGAGAAGGTGGACTGATGTTGACATTCTTAATTTAGGGATTAGATGAATAGTCTAGCCATCTGGAAAAGAAGGTTTATAAGAAAACAAGAAAAGTGAGTGTGAGGAGATAATTTAAATATGGTCATACTGAGTTTAAAAGGCCCAGGGGACATCCACTTGAAAATTTCTAGTAGACTTGTAGCCTAATACCTTGTATCTAGTAGACCAAAAATATAGAAGGAAAGGGTCACACCACAGGGCCAGTATTGCATAGGAAGTAGCTCAAATTGTGTAAATGCATGAAAATCCTTTAGAAGACCATAGAATTGCCAATGAAGGTGGCAAAGGGTCAAACACCAATGTTCAGGGTCAGAGGGCAGAGGAAAAGCCAGAAAAATGATGGTGAAGACAGTGATGCGTGAGATTGATGGCACATGAGCCAAGGGAGAGATTAGTCAGAAGGCTCAGGTACCACAAAGAGATCACATAGAAAGGAGACACAATAACCTTGACATTAGAAGGCCTCCTAACCTCTGTAAAAGTGATTTATGAAAAGCAATGGTGGTAAAAGCCAAATTCAAGTTATTTAATTGATGAGTGGGAGTTTGTAAGTTTTGGCCATGGTTTCATGAGGTCTGGTGCTAAATAAAATGTTGAGTGTGGTGCTTTATCTTGATCAGACAGAATGGTCAAGGGATGTGTGTGAGTATGTGAGAGAGAGAGAGCGAGACTGTGTGTGTGTATGTGTGTGTGTGCGCGTGCATGTGTGTGTGTGTGTGTGGTTGAAAATGAGGCACTGGCGTGACTGAGAGAAGATAGTGGGGAGATAAATGTTAAAAAGGAGAGAAATGAGAAATATGGCTGCAGCATGATTCCAGGCATTGTAGGTGGTCCTTAAGTCATATTTATGAATGAGCTCTTTTCCCTTCTCTTCAGACATAAAAATATACTACCACCAATTTAAATGGTTGATAAAGCAGACAGTTGTGTCTATTTTAGAGCAGATATAAAGTAAATCCTGCAGTGTCAAAGGGCATGCTAATCACAGGGTAAATAATACAACGATATATTGTAGAAATATGTCGAAACCATGTATGGCATCAAGGTGCACAAGCTCTAATTCCAGTCTTATGTTTGTTAGTGGTGCATCTTTTTTCTCATTAACATTTTTTTGAACCATTGCTAAAGGCCAAACACTCCATTAAGATATTTAAGGACATAATTTGATATTCTTCTCCTAAAAATATTGCAAGGTGTATCTATGTTAGGCTCCCTCCTCTTCTTCCCTCCGCTCTTTCCTTCCTTCCACC
Source organism: Budorcas taxicolor (assembly GCF_023091745.1). Lineage (NCBI taxonomy): Eukaryota > Metazoa > Chordata > Mammalia > Artiodactyla > Bovidae > Budorcas > Budorcas taxicolor. The sequence continues at coordinate 48,991,755 of NC_068923.1, read as the reverse complement.
AAATTTGAATATGAGAAAACGGAGATTCAAAGAGCTAAGTCAGCTTACAGAGCTCCTTACTGGCTGCATAATGTTGGCAGGATTTTGAACCTCTCTAGTCCTCATCTTTCTGAAAAAGGGTCATGGCCCCTTGTGAGCTATCAGAGGGTTGGATGAAATAATAGTTGCATGGAACTTAGAGTTGCCTGGTGTAAAATTGTTACTTTTATATAAACTCAATGCTTTGCAACAAATCCCCAAATTCATAGTACAGATAAAAGCATGTAGCAATAGGAAGACCTATTTCCTATGGATCCTACAGATTGACAACTAACTCATTTGACATAGTGCCGTCACTGACATGCATCCCCAAAGGTGTCTGTTAGATGTTTTTGAGAGCTGAAGCTATCTTTTTATTTCTCCTAAAGAAGGTGAAGCCTCTACCATGGCACTTGGCACCGAGCTTTGCAGTAAATAGGCATGCAGTAGGTGCCAAGTACAATCCAAGCAATATCTCACCTTTATTTTGGTGTCTTTTTCTAGTACTGAATGTGATGGATGATTATGGAAATACCCCGCTGCACTGGGCCGCAGGAAAAAACCAGGTGGAAAGTGTTAAGTTTCTTCTTCGCAAAGGAGCCAACCCAAACCTCCGAAACTGCAGCATGATGGCCCCGCTGCATGTGGCTGTGCAGGGCGGGTACAACGACGTGATGAAGGTGAGCTTGCTGGTGGCTCCCCAGGCCGAGCAACGTAGCGTGGGCCGGGCCTTATGTCCAGTTATGTCTGCTTTGTCCAAAAGGCCAACCTTGGCCACCAGGGCCAACAACGCGTGATGATTTTAAAGTTGGCTTTTCTTCTGACCAAAACCATCTCCATAGTGATCGTGATGATGATGATGTGAAGAATAATAAGCACCATCTTATTTTCCTGATTAGTTCTTATGTATCCGCTACCAGCCTTTTTCTGTGTTTAGAAGCCTTCTGTGTTTTTGGTTTTTAAATCCCCATTTTAAAAAATCTATAAGGTAAGACCATTATTATCCCCATTCCATTGCTGAGGAAACTGAGGAAGAGAGAGAATAAAATAACGTGCTTAGTTAGTGCGTAAGAGTTAGGAGGAGAAAGCAAGAATTAGGAAATTTGTCTTCATTTTTATGTTTCTCAAGTCAGGGTTTTACTGCTTTTACCTGGCTGATCTAATGCTTCAAAAAAAAGGAGGTGACCAGTGCCTCAGTGAAGAGACGAAATATAATTAGGATTTAGTGTTTTTGTGAGAGTCAATGACATGCCTCAGTGGGTGACATGTCTTAGCAGAAGACATAATAATAATATGGGGAAATTTCTTAATATTTTTTTAAGAGAGTGAATTGGGTCAGTTAGAGGAAACCTTGAGAAATGCAGTTTACAAATGAATTATATTCTAGAAATTCATTTCTGAGGTAGGTAATTTGGACCTTGCAGTAAATTTTCCTGTAGGAAAAATGTTGCGAAGGATGACATGGCTGTTGTGTCATAGTTCCGGCTGCTATCACAGAAAACCGCAGACCCAGTGGTTTGAACAACAGCTGTCTCTCACAGTTGTGGAGGCTGGGTTGACCGAGATTGAGGCAGTGGAAGATTTGGTATCTGGTAAGGGCCTGATTCCTGGTTCATAGGTCACCTCTGTCTCTCTGTGTCTTCATATTGAGGAAGGAATGAGAGCTTTCTGGGCTTTCGTTTATAAGAGTGCTAATCCCACTCGTGAGGGTTCTGCCTTCATGACCTAGTTCAGTTCAGTTGCTTAGTCATGTCTGACTCTTTGCAGCACAATGGACTGCAGCACACCAGGCTTCCCTGTCCTTCACCAACTCCTGGAGCTTGCTCAAACTCATGTCCAGTGAGTCAGTGATGACATCCAACCATCACATCCTCTGTCAGCCCCCTCTCTTCCTGCCTTCAGTATTTCCCAGCATCAGGGGCTTTTCAAAGGAGTCAGTTCTTCCATCAGATGGCCAAAGTATTGGAGTTTCAGCTTCAGCATCAGTCCTTTCAATGAATTTTCAGGACTGATTTTCTTTAGGATGGACTGGCTGAATCTCCTTGCAGTTCAAGGGACTCTCAAGAGTGTTCTCCAAGACCACAGTTCAAAAGCATCAATTCTTCAGCACTCAGGTTTCTATATAGTACAACTCTCACATCCATACATGACTACTGGAAAAACCATAGCTTTGACTAAACAGACTTGTTGGCAAAGTAATGTCTCTGCTTTTTAATATGCTGTCTAGGTTGGTCATAGCTTTTCTTCCAAGGAGGATGCATCTTTTAATTTCATGGCTGTAGTCACTATCTGCAGTAATTTTGGAGCCCCCAAAAATAAAGTGTCTCACTGTTTCCCCATCTATTTGCCATGAAGGGATGGGACCAGACGCCATGATCTTAGTTTTCTGAATGTTCAGTTTTAAGCCAACTTTTTCATTCTCCTCTTTCACTTTCATCAAGAGGCTCTTTAGTTCTTCTTTGCTTTCTGCCATAAGGGTGGGGTCATCTGCATATTTGAGGTTATTGATATTTCTCCCAGAAGTCTTAATTCCAGCTTGTGTTTCATCCAGCCCAACATTTTGCATGACGTACTTTGCATATAAGTTACATAAGCAGGGTTACAATATACAGCCTTGACGTACTCCTTTCCTGATTTGGAGCCAATCTGTTGTTCCATGTCCAGTTATAACTGTTGCTTCCTAATCTGCATACAGATTTCTCAGGAGGCAAGTCAGCTGGTCTCATATTCCCATCTCTTTAAGAATTTTCCATGGTTTGTTGTGATCTACACAGTGAAAGGCTTTGGCATAATCAATAAAGCGGAAGTAGGTGTTTTTCTGGAACTCTCTTGCTTTTTCAATGATCCAACAGATGTTGGCAATTTGATCTCTGGTTCCTCTGCCTTTTTTAAATCTAGCTTGAACATCTGGAAGTTCACAGTTCATGTACTGTTGAAGCCTGGCTTGGAGAATTTTGAGCATTACTTTGCTAGCATGTGAGATGAGCAAAATTGTGCAATAGTTTGAACATTCTTTGCTATTGCCTTTCTTTGGGATTGGAATGAAAACTGACTTTTTCTGGTCCTGTGGCCACTGCTGAGTTTTCCAAATTTGCTGGCATATTGAGTGCAGCATTTTCACAGCATCATCTTTTAGGATTTGAAAGAGCTCAGCTGGAATTCCATCATCTCCACTAGCTTTGTTCCTAGTGATGCTTAGGCCCACATAACTTCGCATTCCAGGATGTCCGGCTCTAGGTGGGTGATCACACCATCGGGGTTATCTGGGTCATTAAGAGCTTTTTTTGTATAGTCCTTCTGTGTATTCTTGCCACCTCTTCTTAATGTCTTCTGCTTCTGTTAGGTCCATACCATTTCTGTCTTTTATTGTGCCCATCTTTGCATGAAATGTTCCCTTGGTATCTCTAATTTTCTTGAAGAGATCTCTAGTCTTTCCCATTCTATTGTTTTCTTCTATTTCTTTGCATTAATCACTGAGGAAGGCTTTCTTATCTCTCCTTGCTATTCTTTGGAACTCTGCATTCAGATGGGTATATCTTTCCTTTTCTCCTTTGCCTTTCACTTCTCTTCTTTTCTCAGCTATTTGTAAGGCCTCCTCAGACAGCTATTTTGCCTTTTGCATTTCTTTTTCTTGGTCTTGATCACTGGCTACTGTACAATGTCATGAAACTCCATGCATAGTTCTTCAGGCACTCTATCTATCAGATCTAATCCCTTGAATCTATGTGTCACTTCTACTATATAATTGTAAGGGATTTGATTTAGGTCATACCTGAATGGTCTAGTTGTTTCCCTTACTTTCTTCAATTTAAGTCTGAATTTTGCAATAAAGAGTTCATGATCTGAGCCACAGTCAGCTCCTGGTCTTGTTTTTGTATAGAGCTTCTCCATCTTTGGCTACAAAGAATATAATCACTCTGATTTTGGTGTTGATCATCTGGTGATGTCCATGTGTAGAGTCTTGTCTCATGTTGTTGGAAGAGGGTGTTTGCTATGACCAGTACATTTTCTTGGCAAAACTCTGTTAGCCTTTGCCCTGCTTCATTTTGTACTCCAAGGCCTAATTTGTCTGTTACTCCAGGTATCCCTTGACTTCCTACTTTTGCATTCCAGTCCCCTATAATGAAAAGGACATTTCTTTTGGTGTTAGTTCTAGGAGGCCTTATAGGTTTTCATAGAACCATTGAACTTCAGCTTCTTCAGCGTTTCTGGTTGGGGCATAGACTTGGATTATGGTGATATTGAATGGTTTGCCTTGGAAAGGAACAGAGATCATTCTGTCATTTTAAAGACTGTACCCAAAAACTACGTTTTGGATTCTTTTCTTGACTTATGAGGCTACTCCATTTCTTCTAAGGGATTCTTGCAGACATACTAGATATAATGGTCATCTGAATTAAATTCACCCATTGCAGTCCATTTTAGTTCACTGATTCCTAAAATGTTGATGTTCATTCTTACCATCTCCTCTTTGACCACTTCCAATTTGCCTTGATTCATGCACCTAACATTTCAGGTTCCCATGCAATGTTGTTTTTTATAGCATCGGACTTTACTTCCATCACTGGTCACATCCATAACTGTGTGTTGTTTTTGTTTTGGCTCCACATCTTCATTCTTTCTGCAGTTATTTCTCCGCTCTTCTCCAGTAGCATATTGGGCATCTACTGACCTGGGGAGTTCATCTTTCAATGTCCTATCTTTT